>NC_083813.1:2520841-3133341 GCF_015708825.2 Lethenteron reissneri | reverse complement strand
GGCACTTTACTAACGGTGGAGAGTCACATTTGGGTTTAGAGTCAACTCGCGTGTTTACATTATCCCTCCACGGTAGATACAAACATGAGTACCGCTTTATTACGGAGAGAATAGTCCCAGCCATGGGCATGTGGAATTTCCACCACTTGCTCGGTCACGTAAGCACCGTAAAGATGTGCGTGTGAGCACGAGGATGCAGTTACATTAATCATCCTCATTATCACCGGGGCATCGGTCGCTATCAGTAACCGTATCTGGTCATATGGGTACCAGGGCGCTGAAAACCATTGGCAGCCCTGAGTAAGTGGCCCAAATTCCCCATTCCTCTCCACGCTGCCCGCTCACAAATCTTCCCACAATGTGATACTTTCACCTCTGGACGAGTCCACGTCCAGCCAGGATTTGTTGGCCACTTCACCGCCTCTGCACGTGTCGCGCTGGCCTGAGCAGGCGCTCGCTAACGCCGGTTGCCCCTTCGAAGTGTGTCCCTGCTCTAAATGGAAAACTCATTTCTGTGGAACTGCTTCTTCTGTTCAGTGTGTTGCCCTTCCCCCGCACCTCCGAGGAGCACGGTTGGCTGCGTGCGGTGGCAAATAAGTTCAGCACACATGCGTGCTCAAACAAACTTGAGGACACTGCTCATCTCCATTGCTGGCCCCGAGCAAGTTGTGAAAATTCCACATTCCCATGACGATGGGGGCCACTCAACCCGCAAACCTACCACTGCTGATCTCCAACAAAAGCAGTGCTCGCTTTTTTATTAAACCTCGAGGAATTACGAGCCGAGTCATCCCCAGACCAGGATTTGAACTCACGACCTTTTTTGATTGTGAGCCAATTGCTCCAATCACAGTGCTAATCAATCATTATCTGTCGATCATCATCACCATCATCATGCTACAATGAGCACGAGAGCCGCCAATACATCACCGCGCACAGCCGATCGCCCTGTCGCCCGTTATCTCTGCTCCGCAAGTCTCTCTTTAGTTACGCTGCAATGGCACCTGACAGGCACTTACCCGAAACAAGTGGATTGATGCCAGAACCCCTGCCGTCCCGCGTAAGGCACCAGTGACTGCTGAAATTCCCATACATATATATATGAGGTGTGATCGAAAAGTCCCCGTGGTCTGGGCGATGGCCCGGGTGCTTGAGGGAGCTAATAGTGTGTCGGGGCACTGAGCTGGCACCGCTGACGTCCTGGGGATTGAATCGAGTTTCAGCCGCCCGTGATTTAAACCGGGTCCTCAAGTGCGGCGAGGTCACGGTCTAAGCCCGGTCACTGTTGACTGCACGCAATGAGCAGAGCGTGTCGCTGGAGGGGATGACGGGGCCGATGGACGAGGCTCGGCGATGTAGATTTGGTCGTCTCGTGCGCGAGATGCCTTGTGGCATCGCGCGAGACGGCGAGCAAATGCTGACAGCGCGGGGAGGCGTTCATGCAGCAGTGGATAGGTCACGGCTGATGGTGATGTTCCCGCGCCGCTGATTAATTAGCACATGTAAGCTACGTACGGTGCGAGATGAGTTTGACATGCCAACACGTTTATATATATATGTATTCATGTTTGTCACATAATTCGGCTTATTCGAGCTTTGAGGATTACATATGTCGCTTAGATTGCCATGCGATGAAAAACTTATTTTTTTCTTCTTCACAGAGCCTATAAAAAACGTTGCACTACTTGGTGGGGACAGGATCCTCGCGAAGGGAGTTCAGAATGAGTTGCGTGCCGTTAACTTCCAGCGCCTGTTCTCTGACACGCGGTGATGTTACACTGCTCGTTTTACGGGCTCTCAAAGGACATTAAAAAATATATATCTCTTCATCCGACACGGCCAGCACATCTGTAATGTATCTACAGTTTATTTGTCCGTCCACGACTGTATAAAAGCCTCCCCACAGCCGTGGCAGGTTGTGTGGGCTGTTTGGACCATGCTTGACCAGGCTGGTCACTGTGGTCATGGATGTCCGTCGGTTTCGGGAGGCCTGGGGCAGGACTCCACATGGCATCCCTTATTCCAGCATCCACAGGCCCATTGTGGGACCCTCTTCTGTGTGGGGCCCCCGGGGCCACATTGTCCCCACCCCCACCCCACCCCCACCCCACCCCACCCCACCCCCACCCCCACCCCCACCCCCACCCCACCCCCACCCCACCCCACCCCACCCCCACCCCACCCCACCCCCACCCCACCCCGCTCAGTGTGGATTGGTGACGGGAAAGGAGTTGAGGACACGACCGGTACCGATATGAGTCACCACAGATGTCCAGCCGTTGCCGGGGAATTGAACTCAGCAAATGTCGCTTGTCAGGATCCTGCGATATAACACTCCACCGTGCACCAGCAGCACACGCGCTGATGTGATCGCTCCATCTCCACGTCGCATGTGGACCTCACACGTGTCCTGTTGCGTGGCTGCCACACAAACGGTGCCTATGTCGGCCTCAAACAAAACATGAAATACCACGCGCGCGTCGATGAGTGTGGCTGGGAGCTGCCCTATACTGTTGCCACGTGCCTGCATCATCAATAATCGGATTCTGCAGTTTTTTTTTTACAAAATAAAACCAAAACCTCTTATAACTGCTGAGAACAACGCAAAGAGGAGGAGGAGGAGGTTGGGGCGGGAGAGAGCGATGTGTGGGCACAGGTTGTCACCAAGCGCCCAGAGGTCAGCGCTGTGGTTTTTGGTTTCGGCCACGAAAAAAAAACCTACTACAGTAACTGTGTGTGTGCGTTATAGAGCCTACCCTAGGTCGACTCAGCCTCAAATGAGTACTTGGTGCGGTGTGTCATCATCGCCACTGGGGAGACAAAGGCGGCCGGGCGTGGTGCTGGCTACCCACCCCCTCGTGTCCCGTGCCGGCCTTCATAGGTGCTCGCTAACAGCACTTGCCCCAAGTCTGTTAATGCTACACGGGGGATCTTTGTCTTTGTTACATGTAAATATATGTGTACCATAAAATCAGTGTCTTTGCTCAGACAGGCGCGTGGAGTAGAACTTCAATGGCAGCTGTAGAATGTCCCACATTCCTAACGCTCTCCCCACAGGGGTGGTGACTGACCACTGTTGACCTGTCTTAAAGTGGTACTGATTTTAACCCCCCACCCCCAAGCGGATGATGGGCTGCCACTCCATGACCGTGACTTGAACTCATGACTTTCGAATTTTGAGTCGAACACTCAAACCACAATGCTACACGGCCAGATTATTGACAGCAGAGCCGAGGCAAGTCGATCAATCTAATAAAATCGTTATCGACGAGTTTTTGTCCATGATTATTCGAGCTCCCTGAATCTACTGCAACTTCCACCGCCACATCCGACCTCCTCCTGAACGTGAGAAACCCCCTCCTAGCCACGCCCAGCATGACCAAGTCCTGCCCAACACCTCCCGTCCAGCAACACACGGGGCGAACAGACGTGAGGCTTCTTTTTCCCTCCAAATATTTGCGTGCTCTTTGATCGGTCGAGCAATCAAACCGATAATCGGTACAGTAATCGATTCCTGTACCTACATAATTAGATAGCTTAGTCCTAACTTTATTTGTTAACATGTCATTGAAAAATATGTATCTATCCAGAAAACTCTAATCGAGTTTCAATATAACATTTCGATACTTTGCTAGGTTATTTAATTTAGTGTGTTCTGTCTCCCTCTAAGCCTGCTTACCTTACTTGCCCTCCCGTCGTACTCATTGACATGTAAATGTTTTCCCTACCCCCTCCCTCTCTCTGCCTCCGCCCCCCTCTGTCTATTTAAGGCCTCGCCACAGAGACGATCACCCCTCTTTGTACCTGGGTTGTTCTCTCTCTGTATCTTGGTGATATCTGTCTGCTTATATGTCTGTCTATAGTTTTCTGGTTATATTCTATGTCGCTATTTCATTATACCTGATGATGATTGCGTGTGTTGCAATCGAAACGTCGTATGCTATTATTTAATTCATCCTTTTATCTTTATACGTGACTTTACCGAAAAAACCAAAGAATAACGAGTCTCAATACTTACTTTCAGGAGTATCCAGCTTTGAATGTTTGGCCAATAAGTTATCAAGTACATGGTGTTTGAATAATATGGACACGATTTGAAATCTCTATATCTCCGCAACCACGAACCGCCCATGAATGAAACTCTTACCACTTGAAAGGGCGGGGCATAGAGAGGGCGGGGCATAGAGGGGGCGGGGCATAGAGTTTCAAATGATTACCGCTAGACGCCTCTCCCAGCGCACAAACAGCCCCTAGCCTCAGTCATTCGCAAGACACACTGCCTCAACGTTGGATAGGTCGCACGGGACCCCAAGACTTGGCACTACACTCTTGGCCCCCAAGATCCCCAGACATCATCACACCCTGCGACTTTTTCTTGTGGATATACGTCAAAGACCGTGTTTTTGTGCCACCATTAGCGACTAATCTAGAAGACCTCAAAAACAGAATCACAGCAGCGGTGACTTCAGTGGAAGAAGACACTTTGAGAGGCGTTTGGGATGAATTCAACTATCGTCTCGAGGTTTTCCATACAGCAGGTGGAGGGCACATAGAGCAATTATAAAATGGTTCATAAAACTTGATAACTCATTAAACCGTTTGTAACCTTTTGTGTAATTGTAACATGTTGCCATCGTGAAATATACTGCTTTGAAATTGGGTCCTTTTTTAAACTCCCTGTATATTATATTCTTAGGTTTTTTCGGTAAAGTCACGTAGGTGAAAAATTAAAATAAATAAACGTAAAATAAAAATAAAATAAAAATTACGTTTCGGAGGCAACAAAAGCTTCCGTCTTCAGGTGGAACCGTCACAGCACAATAGCTGTATCAAGTAAAATGGGTACCACGTTACGGGCAGCCAATAGCTGTCATCCCGTGGAAAGACTCGACCCCACCATGGGAATGTAGAATTTCCACCACCGGCCGATGGTGACAGTTTGACTCGTAAAAAAATAAAAACGTTGTTTAAACATATTGTTTTTTGTTGTTGTTGTTAAATTTGAATTTAATTAACATTTTAAAGTTATTAACTTTAATCCCGGCTGCTTAACAAGATAATTGCTTCAGTGATTCCCTTGTTCTCATCAGCTGGCTCAGCGGTTCGGGGTGGCCACGTGACTCGACGCGTCATCCGGTTGTTGATCGCTGTGCCCGCAACTCAGCGCGTCCGTCAATAACACAGCGCCTTAAACGGAAATACAAGTGCAGTAGACATTCTTTTGCTCGTGTATTCATACTGAAATGCGTGGCGTTTTTTGGCAATGGATCTCCTTCTTTGACCCATCGTAGAATTCGTTTCCACTTTATGGCTACAGAGTTACTGAGATTTGTTTAAAATTATTTGGTTCTTTAGGAAAGCCACGGAGAAAGAAAACATTAATACAGTGAATAAAAATAATAAAAATATAATAAAAAACCACGACGTTTCGATCACAACACAAGCGGTCGTTTTTTTCCCTGATGACGATTGCTTGTGTTGCGATCGAAACGTCGTGGTTTATTTTATTATTTTTATTCACTTAACTATTTTTCTTTTTTCTATCTACGTGACTTTACCGAAAGTACAAAAGAATATTAATTCCTGCAGTCACGAAAGTTTAAAGTCAAAATTTGAGCTTCTTTTGTTTGTTATCCATCCTTGTGCACTGCTACCATCACGCACAAAAAAACCCCCAATGTTATTTCTCGACCACGAAGAAGGCTTGCAAAGGAATTGCATGCCGAGACGTCGCGAAGGCCAATACTTACACCACGTGATGCTACAAATTTCTGTTTCTCCTGCACGTGCGCAGTTTTCTGTTCGTATTTTTTAGTTTTTGTTCAACGTACACAAAGTGCCCCCCCCCCGCTCCGCCCCCCCCCCCCCCCCCACTTTGACATTTACAGAGTGAAAGGAATGTGTGAATAAGGCAGACACTGCCCAGGGAGGACGGCTCTGACGATGGGAAATGAGTGCCGTGAGGCTTCTGCCGATAAGATCTGCCTGGCTGCGATGACGCCTTCAGCCCGCCTGAAATTAGTTATTTTCCTTTCCCCTTTGTTCTCGCAATAAATGTGGCTTTATTGGTTTAAGGCTTCATTAATCACGTGCCCTATTATACATTTATATATATGTGTGTTCCTTTGCAGCCGTTGACAGATGAAATTAACTTATTCAGTCTTTTACATGTAATCTTATGAGAGCTAATTGTTATGCCTTATTTGGGAGACTGCGAGTGTAAAATCAACCTCGGTCCATCGCCTCTCCTGAAGCGGTGAAACGACTGCCACTTCGTGTGGGAGGCGAACAGCGATAGTCGTCCACTGGATAGACTGGCCTCCGTCGTGAGAATGTGGAATTTCCACGACTGGCTCAAGGCTACCGGCATAGTTGAGTGTCCACCAATACTTGTTCAAGTATATCCGCAGTTTGAGAGATAATATACCTAGTGAATTGTATATATATATTAGATTACTCTCTGGGTGAGAGAGCAGCACTCTAAGCAGTTTGAAAATACATTTATGGGACTCTTTGCCAGTATCAAGGTGATATTTGTCTCTTTGGCGTTAGAACATTTTCCCGCCACCTGTATTCTTGCTGATTACGGTAGAGGCTATTTCATCTTGATGTAATGCGGTTGTAAACGGCCCTTCTGAGGTGCCGTCAGGGGGGGAGGAGTTGGGTCACGTGGGGGGCAGAGGGGTTGAGTATAGAAGGAGGGGAACCGGAAGAGCAAGGGGAGTGACGGGGAACCAGGAACGGAGGAAGGCCACGTAGGGCGAAGCGGGGTGTGGCGAGATCGCCACGAACACGGGGAGCAACGAGGATCGGCACCGTAGGCCAGCGGTGACCGACCCGAGGCAGCAGGAAGGGCTGCAGTCAGCAGCGGGGCTGCAGAGACCAAGAGTGGGCAGCGGGTCTGCATACAGTAGCAGCCGGAGGGTCTGCACATAAGAGTGGCAGCGGGAGTCTGCAAGGGTAGCAGCGAGTCTGCAGGGAAGAGGGGAGTAGATGAAGCAGAGAGTCGGAGGGAAGAAGAAGCTACAATAACAGTGAATAGCCGGGGGCTACAAATACAGGAGTTATAACAGAGTGCCGTGTGGGTAAAGACGAGAACCCGAATAAAGACACGAAGACAGAAAGAAGTGTTCGAGTCCTTTTATTACATTGATACGAGCACAAAAGAGTCCCATAGATATAGATAGATAGACTTTGGGACTTGCATTGCCTTTGTGCTGTTCGCCTCTTGGCGTCCTCTGGTCTCACACCGGTGGCGAGACGAGGCCATAGAGAAGTCTGTCCCTGGTGTAGGCCAATCAGTTCCAAGGACAATGCATATATTATCAGAGAATTTTTGTTTACAAGTTTAACCACAATCATGTGTGGTTACATCAGACTTGATGCCTTGCGATGGGTGTCTATTTGGTGTTTGAACATCTTGAACTCCACCTGCATTCTTGCCAGAAAGGGTAAATCTCATTATTTTTTCAGACAGTATGCAAAATGATGTTGGCATTTTGCATACGTGTCAGAGGCAGAGGCTGGGAGTTTTGTGGCGAGGCAGGATTACTATGAACAAACAAACTATTATCTTTCATTTTACCAGGTAAGGCCCACTTCGCGATGTAGCTTCTCTTCCAGAAGCGACCTGGTCACAAATGATAGCTCAACGAAGTGGCTTGTCACGCTGATTGTTGGGTTTAGTTTGTGGTTCCTCCTCCTGCCGCACCACCGATTACACCGGTTGGCTATAATGTACAGCGCGAAACAAGTTCAACATATATGCGTCATGTGAAAATTTGCAGCAGCCAAATCCTCTAAACGCACGTTTCTAAATATGGAGGGAAATACCGGAGGACCCAGAGAAAAATCCACGCGACTACGGGGTGAGAGGCAGACACGCAAACTCCAAATCTACAGGCGACAGGGTCGGGATCGAACCCACGACCTCATGCATACCAAGCGAGAGAGTTGCCATCTCCCTACTGTCCGCCGCGGGGCAGTACGTAAGCAGTGCGTAAGCAGTGCGGTAGTCCAATCGAGAGCTTAGCGGGTGAGCGTTGTAGCTATGAGTTGGCAAGAGCGGTTTCCTGCGGGTGGGATGTATGCGGAGGATGAGTGAGGTCCTACTGTTGCCTTCGCCATTGAACCACAAAACGTTGCTGAACTCGTCAAGGGTGACAAACCATCATCGCACGAACTCGGGTCACCCTCGCAGCGGCTGTTGGCTAAGCCATCGAACAAAGACGGTCACTCTGCATCGCGCGCGCTTTCAGATGCGCTTCTGCGGCCGTCTGGAACGCTCTTCCTTCCGATGTTAGTCAGCCACTGGAGCTGTGCACTTTTAAATCCTCTAGATGGAAAACTAATTTCTTTAGAACTGCTTTCTTGTTTATTCGCTGTCGCCTCCCCCCTCACCCCCACCTCGGATCGGCACGGTTGGCTACGTACAGCGCGAAAGAAGTTCAACATTCGTACATAGAATCATGAATTCATCTTAATTATTTAGCACGGTTGGCTGTTTATGGTGCGAGAGAAGTTCAACATACACACATACATCAAACAATTAATTCTAGATTTGAAGTTTTCGTGACTGCAAGGATTCATCATCTTTGTTTTTTTCGGTAAAGTCACGTAGGCAAAAAAAAGGAAAAACAACTAAATTAAATCACGACGTTTCGCAGGCAACACAAGCTTCCGTCTTCAGGTGGAACCGTTACAGCTAAATTCACTGTAATAAGTGAAGAGAGCTAATAGAGAATTAATTAATCAATAAAATTATTTAGCACGGTTGGCTACGTGCGGCGCGAAAGAAGTTCAACATTCGATAATTGTTTTTTAAAATCCTTTATATTAAGTTCGCTTGCTTGCTTGCGTGCTTGCTTGCTTGCTTACGACCGTGCAAATCTTTCGGTAGTTTTTTAACCCACTTCCCGTGATCCAATCGAGCTGACATTTTGCAAACAGACTCGTTGTGCGAGACAATTAAATATTTAATTACCAATTGCTTAATACTGGCAGACAATCATCTGACCCATAGGTGGCAGCCATCTCAAGCCAGAGGACGAGAGGACTCTAGCCGCCACGCATATAAAGGATTTATAGTGAAAAACTTTGTTTTTACGGGTTATACTTATTTACCCTTTATCTGGCAACAAAACTGACACCTTTTTTTTACAAAGAGTCATGTTTGCATAAACCACAATACCTGCAGTCATAATGCAAACAAAAACATAACTCTGATAATGTGCACTGCCCTTGAAGTTGATTGGTCCACACCCGAGACAGCTTTTCTT
Organism: Lethenteron reissneri; assembly: GCF_015708825.2. NCBI lineage: Eukaryota > Metazoa > Chordata > Hyperoartia > Petromyzontiformes > Petromyzontidae > Lethenteron > Lethenteron reissneri. The sequence continues at coordinate 3,124,063 of NC_083813.1, read as the reverse complement.
AGAGCCTCGTCTCACATGGGTTGGACCAGATGACGCCAAAAGGCGCACAACTCAAAGACAATGCACCATCAGAGTATGAGAACTCAGGGTAAGCATTTACACCATTGGAACCTCATTTGCCAGTAAAAAACATGATAATTGTTTTTTTACCCTTCTATCTGGCAACAAAACTGACACCTTTTTATACAAGGAGTCATGTTTGCATAGACCACAATACCTGCAGTCATAATGCAAACAAAAAACATAACTCTGATAATGTGCACTGTCCTTGCAGTTGATTGGTCCACACCCGAGACAGCTTTCCTTAGAGCCTAGTTTCACATGGGTTGGACCAGATGACGCCAAAAGGCGCACAACTCAAAGACAATGCACCATCAGAGTTATGTTTTTTGTTTGCATTATGACTGCAGGTATTGTGGTCTACGCAAACATGACTCCTTGTAAAAAAAGGTGTCAGTTTTGTTGCCAGATAGAAGGGTAAAAAACCAATTATCATATTTTTTACTGGCAAATGAGGTTCCAATGGTGTAAGTTCAACATTCGTCCTGCACACGTGCGTTGGAGCGGTCTCCACGAGTCGCTGGAGCAAGGAGACGTCCCGTTCACGGTGGGTCGCCGTGACGGCAGATCTCTTCGGCGGCGTGGCAGTGCAGGGGCGAGAGAGAGAGAGCGCTGGCGAGGTGCGGTGGCGTCGACGGCAATGACCACGACGGCATCTCGAGTTGATGATACCCGGCCACTTCGTAGTTGCTGTTTGCCGAACGATCTCTCCCAAAAAAGAATATGTTGTTCACGCGCTGGGTTTGCTCATGGAGAGATAAGGGGCATACGTTTTCCTTTGCTTAATGAATAAATGATGCATTGCTAAGTTTGCGCATGCATACGCAGCGTGCAATGCATATTTTATTTACAGCTCTTTGTTAATTCACCACTGGATGAAGGCCTCTCCCACACACCACGTCAGCCGTTTGGCCATACCTCACCATGCCGGTCAGCGCAGGTCGTTGAAGTGCTGGGGCTCACGGCTGCTTCAGACAAAGCTCGCCCACCAATCTTAGCCGTGGACGGGAGTCGAACTCGGGCGGACCGACTTCAGAGAGCAGCGCTGGGGCCACTGCACCAGGCTCCACCCCCCCCCCCCCCCCCCACTGTGGCTATTTTCTTTATGCAACTCTCAGTGCATTTCTTGTTCATTTCAAGTTGAGTAGCCTCTTCAGTCATCCCCTCCCTCCCTCTCACACACATCACGGGACACGGCAAACACACAACGTCACAGTCGAAATGGCTTCAAAGGCACGAGACACTTGTCACGTTTGATAAATGATAATGGTGAGTGCTGATAGTGGGGAGGGGTGGTGGTGGTGGTGGTTGGTTGGCGGTGGCGGTGCCGCACATCCTTTGTGCGTGACTCATTGCGCCCAAGACCACCACCACCATCACGGTCTCTCTCCTCGCTGCCTCCGCGCGCTGCACGAACCCTCAGCTGCCCGCAGCAATTTGGAAAGGATTCAGCCCTGTACATTCTGTTGAATAAAATTTTGCAGCTTTGGTTAATCCGCTGCTGGATGAAGGTCCACCCACACCTTGCCAGTCATTGGGGGGGGGAGGGGGGGGGGGGGGTTATTTGACAGCCCTTTAACTTCACCAAGCTGCTCGTTTGTGGGACGCTGCCGGGGGGAAAGAGCAGTAACGCGTCGGAGAGCGCCCGCTGATTGCGTCCCATTCCTGGCGTCGAACTCAGGTGCGCGCGTGCGCTCACCGCTGGTTCCCCACCATCGGAATGTTGGAATTTCACAACATTCCGATGACCCGAGCCCGCCGCTCCGTTGCTAGAAATACACTTTGTTAAAAATAAATACAAATATATTAAAGGCGCCGACGCCGTGGCAGCGTTAGGCGGTCAAGTTCCGCAGGAATCACGAACGAGGCCGGCGTGACGTCTGCGCGTCACCGACCGCGTGAACTTGAACTCCGGCAAATGCCACGGGATCCGTTCGCGTTGTCACCTTCAGTCGGTTCTCAAAACCCACCGCGTACAGGGGTTACCCCCCCCCCCCCCAATCCCTACCCCAATATAATAATTCGATCAACTATTAAACTCAAAATATGCTTTCTTTTTCGATTTAAAGCTTTCGTGACTGCAGGGATTCATCTTCTTGGTTCTTTCGGTAAAGTCACGTAGAAGGGAAGTAATAAAATAATAAAAATAAAACATAATAAAACAATTCTCACGACGTTTCGGCCACAACGCAAGCAGCCGTCCTCAGGTGAAAACCAGGTCCGTCGAGGCGACAGAGTCTGAATGAAACAGCACACGGGCTTAGAGCATATATATAAGCTGGGCGCATTGACAAAGGAATTTGCATATCAACAGGAATTTAGCATATTTATGGGAAATGCAGGAATGTAATTAGTACTGCATATGCATGTGCATTATGCAGGATTAACAGCATCAAAGGGAGCTGCAGTTACTGCTGCTGCAGCAGTTGCTGCTGCTGCTGCAGTTTCTGCTGCTGCTGCAGTTGCTGCTGCTGCTGCAGTTGCTGCTGCTGCTGCACTTGCTGCTGCTGCACTTGCTGCTGCTGCTGCACTTGCTGCTGCTGCTGCACTTGCTGCTGCTGCTGCTGCACTTGCTGCTGCTGCTGCAGTTTCTGCCTTATCCATTTTAATATAACACTATGTATTATTCTACCACCCTAATGTGTATCATACTGCTATATGTTTACTGTACAATTACGACACCATACATTACTCTGCACACTGCACCATGCCAGTGAGTGGAACGCGGTCTGAAAGTCACCGTTAACGTGAACACAATCAGTTAAGATCCGAAATGGTTTATTACGTCCTTCCAATGATTGCTAAGCCAGAATCCATCTTCTCGGTTGAAATTGTCTCTGTGTTTGTATATGTGGATCGCCTCATGAACGAATCTCTCATGATAGCCAGATGGCTTGCAGAGAACCTCTGTCTTGGAGAAGTCAATGTCATGTGAGCCCACTGAATTGTAACAGTGATCTGCCACGGCTGAGGTGTTTGTCCTACCGTGTTTCAGGTCTGCCTTATGTTCACGGATGCGGTCCGAGACATGTCGTTTGGTTTCTCCAATGTAACTGCTACCACAGAGGCAACTTAGTTTGTAGACACCAGGGTACTGTATGTCTGGAACCACATCTTTTACAGACGGGACCAGATCACGGATTTTATGTACTGTGTTGAATCGGACCTGGATCTTGTGTTTAATCAGGATTTTGGAGATCTTTTTTGTGACCCCAGCAATGTAGGGTAAGGTGATGCTTTCTTGCCACCTATTCCGAGACGTCTTGCCAGCGTGGAAGAGTAGGCCGATCACCTTCTCCAGGGGCAGTCGAGCGCATCCTCTCGTGCAGGCCCTTCTGCCAGCGGTGAATAACTAGTAACTAACTAGTAACTAACTATTTACTAACTAGTAACTATTTACTAACTATTTTTTAATTTATTTTACCAGGTTAAGGCTCCACTGAGCTATTGTAGCTCTTTTTCAAGAAGCGACCCAAATGACAGCTCAACGAAGTGGCTTATCATCATCATGGCAAACAAAAAACTCTAAACGCGTGTTTTCGAAAATGCATTACCAGCCCATTTTCTGTCAATCCACTGCTGGATGAATGCCTCCCCATGCCATATCGGTCATGGAGGCAATTTGACCATACCTCTAGATTTGAAGCTTTCGTGACTGCAAGGATTCATACTCTTAGTTTTTTTCGGTAAAATCACGTAGATAGTAAAAATAAATAATAAAAATAGAAATAATAATAGAAATAAAATTATAAAATTTACTGTATCAAGTAAATCTAGCTGTGACGGTCCCACCTAATGACGGAGACTTGTGTTGCCTCCGAAACGTCGTGATTTATAATTTTGTTTCTATTATTATTTCTATTTTTTTATTATTATTTATTTTTACCTACGTGACTTTACCGAAAAAACCTAAGAGTATTGACCATACCTCACCACGCTGGTGGGTCCAGATGAAGGGTGGAGAGAGAGGGGGGCGCACCAATGAGCGGTTGAAACACCCACAACTGTCGCACGGGATAGAAGTCGAGCAGATCACGTTGCCCCCGATGTGAGCCTCGGCTGCGAACTGAACTCATGTCGCTGGTCGAATTGCCAGCGCGGAGGTACAAACAAAACAAAAACCATCACGGGGAAGTAAACTATCTCACAAACCCAACGTTTGAATGTCATGGGAAGAAGTTCACGATTTCACGGCACGAGGACAATCGCGGTTTAGACCCGGAGCGATAGCGACCACATTACAAACCATAATCAGCCATGGTCGATCTACTGCTGGATGGAAGACCTCACCAAGCCGGTCCTGCAATGTAACAATCCAATTAGCCACCTGCCCACGAGCTGATTTCAAAATCATTTCAGTTCATACAACGTAATAATAATAATTTCAATTAAAAAGCCACCCAAATGTTCGCTCCAAGCTCCCCTAATCCACTCTCTCTCTTCTCTCTCCAAAGCCACACGGATCCCACGACCCCTTTCTCTTCCAAAACACAAAACCCCATCCCCCATTCCCCGGCAGCCCGAGCCCCGCGTCTGCGGGTCACGGATTGGCAGTTGCTGTGAAACCTCATCCGACCTGCGCCTTTGTAAACACGACGCAGGTGCGCATGCAGGTGTGCAAGGTGTTCAGTGTGTGTGTATGTATGTGCAAGGTGTTCAGTGGGTGTGTGTGTATGTGTGTGCAAGGTGTTCAGTGTGTGTGTGTGTGCGCAAGATGTTCAGTGGGTGTGTGTGTGTGTATAATGAATGTGTGTGTGTAATGTGGGTGTATGTGTGTGTGTAATGTGTATGTGTGTGTAATGTGGGTGGATGTAAGTGTGTGTGTGCGCAATGTGTGTGTGTAATGTGTTTGTGTGTGTAATGTATGTGTGTGTGATGTGGATGGGATGTGTGCGTGATGACGTAATATGGATGCGTGGGGAGCGGTGGTGCAGCGGTTAGCGCGCTGCGCTACGAACCCGGCATCCCGAGTTCGATTTCCGCTCACGGCCAACACCGGTGACGAATATCTGAACCGATCCTGGGCCTCCCCTAGGTCGACTCAGCCTCCAACGAGTACTTGGTGCGGTGTGTTAAAAACATTACATCGTGTACCGTTCCGGCCTTCATAGGTGCTCGCTAACAGCACTTGTCCCAACAGTCTGTTAAAGGCTATCCGAAGCATCTTTAGTTTGTGTGTTTGTGCGTGGGCTTTGGTGTGTGTCTGTTAGTGAGCACATATTTGCGTCTAGCTGTTAGTCTATCACTATGAGATGGGGATCTTTGTGTATGTGTGAGTGTGCACGTGTGTGCATCTGCACGTGTGGATATACTGTATCCATGGAAATGTGTCGTGTCCATGTATTTGCATATCAGCGTGAGTGTGCATCATATGTGTGTCATATGTGTATGATGTACTGATGGATGTGCATGTATATGTGTGTATACATGTGCATATGTATCTGGTGCGGTGCGTTAAAAACATCGCTACTGGGGAGACAAAGGCGGCCGGGCGTGGTGCTGGCCACCCACCCCCTCGTGTGCCGTTCCGGCCCTTCATAGGTGCTCGCTAACAGCACTTGCCCCAACAGTCTGTTAAGGCTACACGGGGGATCTTTGTCTTGTTTACATGTACGTGTGTGCTGCGCTAGAAACCCGCCAACCCGAGTTCGATTCCCGCTCACGGCCAACACCATTGGCAAGTGTCGTGCCTGGTCGTGCTGCGGGGTTCGGCGTGCTGCTGGGTTCGGCGTGCTGCTGGGCACCCTCGCGGGCCGTGCCGACCTCCATGGGTGCTTGCTAGGGACTCGCCCAAAACGTCTGTTAAGGCTATATGGGGGCGAATTGTGTGTGTACGTATGTACGTGTGTGTGTATTTACGTGTGTGTGTACGTATGTGTGTGTATACGTATGTACGTGTGTGTGTGTACGTATGTACGTGTGTGCGTGTACGTGTGTGTATACGTATGTACGTGTGTGTGTGTACGTATGTACGTGTGTGTGTGTGTACGTATGTGTGTGTATACGTATGTACGTGTGTGTATGTACGTATGTACGTGTGTGTGTGTACGTATGTACGAGTGTGTACGTATGTACGTGTGTGTGTACACGTATGTACGTGTGTGTATGTACGTATGTACGTGTGTGTATGTACGTATGTACGTGTGTGTACGTATGTACGTGTGTGTATGTACGTATGTACGTGTGTGTATGTACGTATGTACGTGTGTGTGTGTATGTACGTGTGTGTGTGTATGTACGTGTGTGTGTGTACGTATGTACGTGTGTGTATGTACGTATGTACGTGTGTGTATGTACGTATGTACGTGTGTGTGTGTGTACGTATGTACGAGTGTGTAAATATGTACGTGTGTGTATACGTATGTACGTGTGTGTGTACGTATGTACGTGTGTATACGTGTGTACGTGTGTGTGTGTATGTACGTGTGTGTATGTACGTGTGTGTGTGTACGCTCGCCACGCCAACCCCCCCACCACCCCCGCGCACCTCTCAGCTCTGGAGCCAAGCACGGACAGGGTCCCTGCAGGTAATTACACACGCGCTACCCGGTGGCCCCTATTATTTAGCTCCAGCAGAGCAGACATTGGCCTGGGAGGTGTGACTGGGGGATGGGAAGGCGGTGGGAGGAGACGCATCTTTGGGGCAAGGAACACCTGCACCGCTCCGGGGCTTGGTCGGGCGGGGAAGAGGCAGCAGTAAGAGAATATTGGCTTGGTTCCCAGGCCAAAGCAGTGGCATGGGTTTTGCCCCTGTGGCCCTACGTGGCAGGGTGCATGACACCACAAGCGGTGCTTTGTTGTAGCCTGGCTGCTGTGCCTTTTCTTGAGAATGTGGCTGGTTTAATGGCGCCGTGGATTAATGCCCCGCGAAGAAGAATATCGCAGCGACATATTTTGTCCGCAGACACGCGCGTAATTCTTTCTGGGTCTTGATTGTTGGTAATTTGGTTGGCTCCTGGCAACAATATGAGCACCACCTCATGCTCATTTGAGCGCAGAGATACTGCACTGTGAATTTCTGACATTTCCCCTCTGACCAAATGACTCTGAATGCGCCTGATATCATCAAGTCTCAGTAGTTGAGACTGGATAACACTTGGACGGGAGACTGCCAGGTGTGTATGTATGCACGTTGGACTTCTTTTGCACCGTACGTATCCAATCGTACTAATCGGAGGTGTGGGTGTTGTTCACTTGGCCAGTGAGGTGGCTTGGAGATGGAAATTCGAGAAACATATTCTTGAATCAATCTGTGTGGAGCTTTGAGTGTTTTTGGAGTAGCCCGGTTGCCTCCCATATGCCAAACACTCATTAATGGAGCTGGCCCAATATGGATATTACTATGTTTATTTTACCAACTAAGGTCCACTTGAGCGATGCAACTCTCTTTCAGAAGCGACCTGGCCACAAATGATAGCTCCAACGAAGTGGCTTATCACGCAGAAATGTATAGCCGCCAAATACACTTTAAGGGCATGTTTTAAATGTGGAGGGGAATAACCGGAGAAAAATCCACGCGACCACGGGGAGAACATGAAGACTCCAAATATACAGGCATCGTCAGGGTCGGGACTAAACCGACGACCTCCTGCATACCAGGCATGGGATATAAAATCTCGCGGTCACGGCGCCTCATTGCAACTGAATGCAATACCCTCCTGAAAAATAGGGTTGAGATTGAGTGAGGCTTTATTTGATAAAATTACAATTAATATTCTTGTTTGCCCAAGAATAATAATTGTCATTTATCCAACAAAAGAATCTCATGACTCTTTTCAGGAGGGTCCTGCCAATAGGGTCGGGATTTTTTTCAAAGCAAAATTGGACCATCACGCCGGCACACAACGTCCTACTTTTGTGATGACGTAACAGGATCTGTGAAGCAGACGGAACACGGCTAAAGAGAGCCACAGTATTAACCAGGGCGGCCACTAGATTAGGAGCGAGAACCTCTGCAACGAGAGGCAAACGTGTCAGCGCTAGGCCGTGCATCGTTAGTTCGTGTCACCACAGTATTACAATTGTATCACGATGTATTTGTTGAATGTATGTATTCTTTGGTTTTTTCGGTAAAGTCACGTATAAAGATAAAATAATAAATTAAATAATAGAATACGACGTTTCGATTGCAACACAAGCAATCATCATCAGGTATAGTGAAATAGCGACATAAAATCTAACCAGAAAACTATAGACAGACATATAATTAAGAATGTACGTAGCCGATTCCAAACATGTTGTATGGCATGTACACACGGGGAATGGCTTTAAAAGTTGTATAATATCCTGTAGATGTAGATGCCACTGGTTCTTCACGTTCTGCAGATGTAGATGCCACCACCGCCATCTATTGCGCGGCGGTTTAACTTACAACTATCGGTCCAAACAGGCGAGTGGACACACGGACAGGTTTGTTCGTATCTCTGAAAGTTCGTAAGTCGAATGTTCGTAAGTACAGAAGTCCCTCTATCTACAACCCCATTGTGATACGTTGACTCGGTTGGATCCAGCAAGCCTTTGACCAATCACAGCGCGCATCCTGCATTTGCCACGCCCTCCGCGCGGCTGCACTGTCGTGGCAACGCGCACTCCAGGCTCGGCCCCGCACATCGCGGACCCACGTGAGCGACACGTGACCCCCCCAGAGCCACGTGGAGCGCACCGAGAGGTGAGGCCGCGTCCGCGAGACACATTTTATTATAATTATTATTTAAATCTCGACTAAAGCAATCTTTGAATTGTAAAGTAACACAAATCATATATGTAGTACATAAATACATATCTAGAGCCATTAATAGATGATGCGAAATTTAATCATTGCCGTTTTTAGTTTTTAACAACTCGGATTGCTAAACGTTGGCATCGTTGCATTTTTATTTGGGGTGTACGTACGCCCCGTATACAAGCGATGTGTTTTATTACAGCATACATGTCCAAGATGACACCTAAAATGTCGAAAATAACACAAAATAATTTAGCATGCCAACACCTCCACCATACGATGTTACTTTCCAAACGTAAACCTATGTGGTGTATACGCCATAAGGCATGTAACTTTGGGGCGTTCCAATGAATGCAGGGGTGTTCAGAGCCAATTGAACACAACCCTCATAACGCAAATGCAGCGTTAACCTAGTTTTATTTGCTTTGATGACTGTGCAGTTTGCTTAAGTTATTAAATAACATAATTTACTACTTTTTGTTTAATGATGCTGTTGTATATTTGGATATATCATTTGTGGCCAAGTTGCGTTGGAATAAAAATAGCTCAATGGGCCTTACCTGATAAAATAAATAAAAAGTTTCGTTTAAGTTGGTTAATTTTTGTAACAGACCACTCTTCTGTGGTCGATGGCCCCTTTACAAACGGTGGCTGCCCTCACATTCTGCCTCCTGAAGGTGGGAAACTCCCCTACAAGCCACGCCCAATATCATTACGTGACCAAACCACGCCCATCATCTCCCGTACAGTGGCACGCATGGGAAGAGGGTGCGATAATTTATTTCAACGCTTTCCTGATATTTGATCAGTTGAGTAATCGAACCTTCTTTCCCCAATATTCTGCACAGGCCACCGCTTCTGGTGTTGGCATTGCCAAATCATGAGGAGTGCATTGTGGTGCTGCAAGGCATCTCAGGAGATGATCCGTGCGGTTTGCTTCTCCTGACAAACACATTGTTCGGTTGTGCAAAAGCTCCATGATTTCATGATTTTCGAAACGATAAATATATTTATCGGTAGACTAACAGATTACTTAGACAATCGGACTACAGCCCAACCCCATCCTTCTCTTCGTAAACATTGCCTGCACAGCAGACGAGCACACCCTTGGAAATTTCATCTAGAAAAATGTCAAATCACGTGCAGAAAACAACAACAGTAATGCGGGCGATTTTAATGATCAAAACCTTTTTGGATTATTTTCGATGTGACGTTTACACTGCGCTACACAACACGTGGTTATCCCTAATCAGTTTATTCCAACGCCCCCGCCCAGAAATCAGATATCCGTTGACTCAACAAAACAATACAATTCACATTTCACTCGGCTCAGCAATTCCTTTTGTCAAGCGTCATATGCAAGAGAGTGCATGGCACTGTTTATGTATTTAATCCCGTAGAGGACACGTGTTAATCTATACCTCGAGGCACAAGCACTCGCAACGATCTCGCGGGCATCATGTTGACAAAGCTTCATAACCCTGACGACGCCTGAGACTTGTGCACCGTCACGGATGGTTATTACATAACGATGACCTCACAGACGGAGGCAGCAATTGTGTTGGACAAGAAGTGGCTGTTGTAAAAGAGAAGAAGTTTTCTGGGGGGGGTGTGGGACATTTGAGGTCACGTCGCTGGAGAGAGCGATGTTGTACCGCGAGCCGCAAGGCCCTTGGCAAGCAGACGCCGAGACGCCACCCAACACGAGAAAGAGCCATTTGCAACAAGGCCAGCTTTGAGTTTTGCTCTAAATCACCATCATCATCGTCGTCGTCGTGCCCTTGTTGTTGTGCTGCTTTATACAGAGCCTTGTCAAATCACGGACGTGCTGAGCAGCAGAATGATCTGGCTGGGTGGTTGTTGAGGTCATGCGGAGTGACCGACTCGCAGTTCTTTACTTGCGAGTTCAAGTCGTGGTCAGGCAGGGAGCTCGCTCGACTCGGCCCATAAACCGTCTATCTGTGGTCGATAAACGAGAACCACTTTGTAGGAGATGATGGCCCTCGCCATTAGGAATGCTGCTGTTCCGCGACTGGATTTTATGGCTGGCAATGGAGATGAGCACTGACTAATGCTGATTTGAGGTGGAATATACTGACCTCCATTTGAATATCGATGCTTGTGTGTGTGTGTATTTCTGTGTTTGTGCGTTGGCACCGCAAGGAGTGGTGGCGCAGCGGTTTGAACGCGCCGCTCTTCGAATCTGGCCACCCGAGTTCGATTCCATCTCACGGCCAACGCCAGTGACGATTATCCGAACCAGTCCTGCACCTCCCCAAGGTCGACTCAGCCTCAAATGAGTCCCTGGTGCGGTGTGTAAACATCGCCGCGAGGGAGACAAATGTGGCCGGAGCGTGGTGCTGGCCACCCACCCCCTCATGTGCTGTGCCGGCCTTCATAGGTGCTCGCTAAAAGCACTTGCCCTTACAGTCTGTTAAGGCGATATGGGGGATCTTTTTGGTGTACCTGTGTATGTCCTGTGTGCAACTTTGTCTGTAGCTGTGTCCCTGTGTGCATGTCTGCGCGTGTGTCTGTGTGCAAGCTTGAGGCATGTAAAGATTCAGGTGGATCGATGGGTCGGTAAGTCGATAGCTTCATGATGAGATAGTTAGCTATATAGGTCAATTCACGTGTTGTGTGTAGAAAGGCAGATAAGTAGGGAATTAGCTTTTATGTAGGTACTCTATTAGAGTACTTACTGCTTGGTGCTGTGGTGGCTAGGAGATGTTAAATCCCTTGCCTGGTGTGCAGGAGGTCGTGGATTCGATCCTGACCGTGACCACCTCTGTATATTTGGAGTTTGCTTGGTCGGATGGATTTTTCTTCGGGTGCTCCGGTTATTCCCTCCACATTTAGAAACACGTGTTTAGAGCATTTGGCGGCTGCGAATTTCCACGTGATAATCCACTTCGTTGCGTCATCATTTGTGGCCAGGTGGCTTCTAAAAAAGAGTTAGATAGCTCATTGTGCCTTACCTCGTAAAATAAAAAAGAGTTTAATAAATAGTGCAGGCATGGCAGCAGTGAGTTAGATACGTAGGTGGTTAGGCAGGTAGGTAAGCTGATGGTTACAGAATAAAACCAACCCTTTCGTCAATCATACTGCCTGAACATAAAGCTATTGGGCGACGGTTCGGAAAATGGCCCATCTTCATAGCACAATTTTACGTGCTTACTGACAGTGCCATTGACACACGTGTGTTGATTGCTATTGTTAATTATGCTTGTGCACCACTTCCAACGCAGCAGCAGCATCACTAAGTAAGCGGATGGTGATAGACGTGGTTTGGGAAAGCCTTGAAGCCAGGTAAGACCTCCAGTACGACAGCATTTTGCCTTCGCTCGGGAAACCTGAAGTGCAAATCAGGGAGAGACGGAATGAACCCACAGACCCAGACACCTGGAACCCGTTAGTGTGTTCCTAGCCCTTCAATGCGTGACTGCTTTTAGCGCAATGTATATGTGCGTGCATGCGCATGTGTGTGTATGTGCACTTGGGGATATGTGTGTGTGGAGCGGTGGTGTAGCGGTTAGCGTGCTGCGCTATGAACCCGGCGACCCGGGTTCGATTCCCGCTCGCGGCCAACACCAGTGACGATTATCTGAACCAGTCCTGGGCCTCCTCTAGGTCGACTCAGCCTCAAATGAGTACCTAGTGCGGTGTGTAAATATAGCCACTGGGGAGACAAAGGCGGTCGGGCGTTGTGCTGGCCACCCACCCCCTCGTGTACCGTGCCGGCCTTCATAGGTGCTCGCTCACAGCACTTGCCCCAACAGTCTGTTCAGGCTATGTGAAGGGTCTTTGTCTTGTGTGTGTGTGTGCATGTGCCAATAACAGTGGTGAACATTTGAACCGGTGCTGGGTCACTCTAGGTCCACTCAGCCTTAAATGAGTACCTGGTGTCAAGTTTACACATCGCCCCTGGGGAGACAAAGGCGGCTGGCCGTGTTGTTGGCCACCTACCCCTAACTTAAGGCTATACGGGGGATCTTTGTGTGAACTAGCGTGTGTGTGCGCGTGATTTTTTTTTGGGGGGGGGGATGTTCGTGTGTTTGAGCACACGCGTGTGCGTGTGTATGTATATGCGTGTGAAAGCTCCATACATAGATGTGTGCATGTGTGTGAGGAGGCTCGCCAAACTCTCGGGGAAGGCGGCTGTCGGCATGAGCTGCACTGATCATTATCAGCCCCTGAGCTCTTCGAGCAGAACTGCAACCTTCCATCAGCACCTGTTTATTGTTTTAAGAGAGGGGAGGGGATGCGGGGTGGGGGGGCCTGGGTGGGTGGGGTTAGGGTTTGCGAGTTTGTGGGATTATAGTGGGGGAGCTGTTTGAGCTCAAAGGAGAGACAGGCAAATTAAAGAAGACGTAAAAAAAAATCTAAATTTCTTTGAAACAAACTGTGGCTTTCCAGGCGGGCGCAGCAGCACTTCAATCAGTGCGCTGAGCTTTATTTAACTCGTCCTGGTGCGTCCGGAGATTCATTATGGCCGGAGTGGCAGTGGTTAAGGACACTTTGACTCGAGTTCAAAATCTTGGTCGTGGGTTCACGTCGGCCAATCATTTCTCCGGGGTGGATAAAATGGGCACAGAATTTGCAGAAAAACCGGTTGTATTTGCGTCATTCATCGACTGGCGTCCGTGTGTGTGTGTACGTACGTTGAACTTCTTTCGCACCGTACGTAGCCAACCGTGCCAATCGGAGGCCCGCCATAGGAATGTGGAATTAGCAAAACAGGATCAGCGTTAAATGAGCTCCGCTGCGCATTAATCCGTGCCGTTTTTGGAGTCATCGCATGAACAAATAAAAATCCATAAAACGGGTTTTTTTTCCCAACACAAAACAAGTGACAAGCCAAGGCTGCTCCCCGGTGCACAGTGGCGACACTCACGCCTGGGCCACCCGGGGCGCGGGGCGAATCTCAGCGGACAATCGGAGTAGTGTCACAGTCGGGGGATTCGGGCTAAGAGGCCCCACTGTATGGGGCTCCTCCCCTCTGTGTCCCACACAGCCGGTCAGCTGACCTCACAACAAATACAATTATTTGTTCTTTAGCGTTTTTATTATTGTATTATTATCATCAACATCGTCGTCGTCTTTAACCCGTTCCACACAACTGGCTCCTCCCCTGCCACCACCACCACCCACTGTCGCGACGAAGACCGGGGAATGTGCAACTCTTTCTTATCTCCCTTTCGGCCCCCCCTCCGCACCTCTTATGCGGGCCACTCCTTAATTGACCCTGGTGCTAAGTTGTTTACAGAGTGCGTCTTTGCCTTCAGGGCCACCCCCCTCCTCCGCCACCAACGCACTGAACTCCAATAATTTTTCCAGTGATTTATTTTCACTCCCATCTGGGGTACTTTCTTCCCCCCCCACAAGTAGACACCAAACAGATTTAAGCCCCAGATAAAGAAGAGCTTGTTTTTTCTTGCTTGAACGTTAAGGGGAGGTGGGTGGGTGGCGGGGACATTGGGCGAGGGCATAGCTGGAGCAGTGAGTGCTTCTGCCACCAACAAAAACCCAGCCGCCTTTGTTTTCAGTTTGCTCCGGTCGTCTAAATGGTTTTTGTTTTCACATCAGAGGACTCGCAATAAATAGTGTGTGGGGGGGGGCGTGGGGGGTTACTCGCATACAAACTTTACGTGCTTTGTTGCGTTTTTAACGTAACGCGAGTGGCGCACGCTTCAGACGAACGGCGAGTTCGGCTCGAGAAGTGCCGATTTATTTTGCGTTTATTAAAAAATATCCTTTCCTCTGCAGCTTTGTTGTCCTTCCCCTCGCACCTCCGATGGCTACGTACGGTGCGAAAGAAGTTCAACACACCGACACACACAGCCACGCGCCTCCGATTAGCGCGGTTGGCTACGTAGGGTGCAAAAGAAGTTCAACGCACATACAGCCCGTTGGCTCCACGAACTCCGGGCAACAACAGTAGCAGCAGCAGCAAGCAGCAGTTCGCCGCTGTCTTACTTGAGATACTAAAGAATACCTTCTCCACAGCTCCCCCTCATTTGCATGCCAACACCCCTCCCCCAAACTCTATTTTGAACGTCGTATTGGGTTGCGGTCTCATAAAAAAAAACAATAAATCCATAACCCTTCATCAATCCACTGCTGGATGAAGGCCTCTCCTTGTCTGTCACGTCTGGCTATGCAGTACTGAATATAGTTCGCCGTGTTTTACGAAGGTGGGTGGGTGGTAGCAGGAGTCCCGGGACCAGGGAAGACCTCACTGGGCTCTGCTGGAAGCCGTGGCCAGGAAAATCACACACGGTGCAGTGCCCTAACCACTGTGTCACCACCCCCCTTCCTGCGTGCCCCAACCCAATGCACATGTGCTCCATATATTCAGTTGCAATTTGAATGTCTCACTGGACATCTGTGAATGTCTCACTGGACATCTGTGAAACCTACTGGGCATCTGCTAACATTACTGGACATCTGTGATGAAGAGCCTCATGGCTCATCGGATTCTTCCAGGATGAATACAGATTCTGATTCTGAATGTAACTGTTTTTTTAATGGTATTTGGGTGGCTGGTGTTCACAATCGGACGGTTGCGAGTTCAAATCCTTCATCTGTTTTGCGGCGATAAAATAAATAGCACGTAAAAAATATACATATACAACTGCGGGAGTACTGTGGGGAGGATAATATTCAATCAAACCTTCCCCGGTGTTAAATATTTCTGGAAGTCAGGGAACATTAAAAAAAATTCTACTCAGATTCGGTAAGACTATCAAACACGTAAAAAAAAAATGTTTGCGTAATTTTCCCACCGTTGTTTACAACTATGGCTTTGGCATTATTTGCGGCGGTAGAAATGTGAGTTTATAGCGGCCGATAGCGACACATCGCCTTGTCCTGAGCCGTCAACAGGTCTCGTCTCAGCCCGTGAGGCGCAACATTTTCCCAATGGGTTCTCCTGGCCTGTGTGACCCAGGCCTGTGCTGTACATGGAGATACGCCTCCACGTCAGAGAACGGGTGCCCTGTTTTAATTATCACTCCAATGGGTATCGTTGCTTCTGCATACCGTTCCGTCTGCATACCGTTCCGTCCGCGTACCGTTCCATCTGCGTGTCCACGACAACCTGAACCCGGCCGAGCTGTTCCCACGGAGACCCACATCTGGGCGGCCCCGCGCTCTCACTTCTCGTGCCCCGCGCGGAGAGTTGCGCTGCCCGGGAACCAGTCGCGCTGCTGTCGGCGAGCGGGCATCCCCCACCGAGGGCACGGCACGAGTTCGGGCCCTGGCGCAAACATTTCAGTGGTCATGGAAACGCATGGCAGATGGGCTTCTCTGGAAGCTGCTTTTCTCAGCTCCGGCTCACTTAGAATTAACCTGAGGAAGAAGACGGAACAGCTCATGGGGACGTGGACCAAGGAGACTGGCTAATGATGATGACGATCATCATCATCACTAGCCATGCTCAATTTACTGCTGCATGAAAGCGCCCGCAAGCTGTCGCCACATCTCGCGATCCGACGGCGTGACGCTGCCCCCCAGCAGCTGCACAGGAACTGATTTTCATTGCTCCATCTCCGCTCCGGGCGGGTGTTCCGTCGAATGCGTTCCTTTCCTCGGCTGCACTTAAACGCCGGTCATAGCGACGTTGCACAACCGAACCCAAGCCGCCCTTTGTGCGTGAAATATAATTTAACAGAGGCGCACGTAAACTACACGTGGCCTAATAGAAACGGTAGCTTTTATATATCCACACACACACACACACGCGGACGCATTAATGGTGCGAGCGTCAAAGGAGTCTTTGAAGATGAGATTGCGGCCAATTAGTTCTATTTATTCACCTTGCCCCGATAACGGGGAGGGAAAAAAAGAAATAATTTCTGGCAGACCAGCCGTCTGGGAAAACGTATACATATATAAAATTGCGGCTGCCTGCAACATCTTGAAGCGCTTAGGATGGAAGGACGCCTGGTCACATAAGGCGCGCACATTTTGCTGCCGATTGCCCTGTAGGGAAACACACGCACACACACGCGCGCTCGCACGCACGCACACACACGCTCGCACGCGAACAGGAACACTGGCCACTGTCTGGCAAACCCGTCTCTGCGTGCTCTGTATTCCAGGGATGCAAGGCGGGGAGGGCCTTTAAATTGTCCCCTTTCCTCTCTCATGTTTGCATTGTCTCCATTCCCCCCTCCTCTGCCATTATCTGAGGTCAGCAATTATGGGGCATGGAGGAGCTTGAAATCTTGTCTTCTTGCTGATACATTTATTTTAACCGAGGTGCCTTAGAGCGCTCATCGCCGGTGGCTCGTAAGTAAGTGCCGTGTCGGAGCCGTGAGCCAGAGCATCGAGCCAGTTGCTGCAGTCCCTGCGTGCATACTAACAGGTTTCCCAGTGCAGTGAGCTGAAGGCCTCAACCTTGTCACCAATTGACACGATCAAAATGCCACAACTGCTAGTGCCGCGTCGCTCTGTTTATTCACAATACGTGTTACGGTACACATCAGCGAGCTTGCACCACGTTAAATGAACTGCATCCTTAAAGCTCAAGGCATTGACGTGTGAGGCTACATTTTTAATCACTGTATAATGCTCAGCCCGAGGCTCTGATGCATCAGGCGAAGACCAAGCATGAGGCTTTAATCCATTAGGCAAAGGCCCAAGGCCTTGACGTCTGAGGATAGGCCCAAGGCCATAACACTTGAGAATGCGACTGAGCCCAAAGCCTTGGTGCATCACGTGAGGCCTGATTTCAAGGTCCTGGAAGTGCTGATGCCACCTAAAGGCCAGGGGCTGACCTTGAAACCTCACAAGGCTAACCGTGCAAACTTCAAGCACGCGAACCTTTTACACACACACAGGCTTGGGACTCACTGAGGCAGTAATTCAACTAAATAAGAGATGGATACATTTGGACGGGGTAACGTGTTTGAGGAGTGATCCATTCTTAAAATCGTTCGGCGATAACTGCGTTGGCAGTGGTGCGCAAGCAACGCTTGATGCAGAAGCTTCTCACAGTGCAATACTTCAGTTTAATAACAGCCACTCCGCAATGTTCAAACATTTGAGCATTTGTGGTGGAGAAAGTTTGCCATAGTTAGCGTTATCACACACCGGTGCACACAGTGCAGTAGTTCAACGTGAGACAATATTGAGTTTGAAAACATTGTTGGGAAATATATATATTTTTAAGGCAAGCCTGATAGCCTCGTGTCAGATAGCTGGGCACTGAACCAGTTTTATAGATCAACAGTTCAAATCCCACTGGAGCCACCCCAGTGAGCCTTAATTTCTGCTCAAAGGTTACAGAGTGTGTCATCTGTTCTAAAAGACCCTGTGAAATCGCTTACAAGACAAAGTTGTTGCACTTCAGAACCATAATCAAAATCCAAACTTGAGAATTCCACAACTCCGACACAGTACTAGCATGCTGCATTGCCCCTTTGAGTCTGGTTCAGATTGTTGACAGCGCTGTTAGCGAGCACCTATTAAGTCCGACATGGCACCCAAGGGTGTAATAAGAGCCAGAACCATGCTCAGCCACCTTTGTATCCCGAGCACTGGTGTTTGTTGACACAGCACAGCAGGTACTCATTTTCGGCTGAGTTGACCTAGGGGAGAGCGCTCAATGGGTTACAGATGTTCAACGTCTGATGTGTCCGCTGGACGCTGGAGTCACTGGGATTGCAGTGCAGTGCGCTAACTGCAGCCCCAGTGACGCACACAATGTGTGTGTGTGTGCGCGTGTGCGTGTGTGTGCGCGCGTGTGTGTGTGTGAGAGTGTGTGTGTGCGCGTGTGTGTGAGTGCGTGTGTGTGTGTGAGAGTGTGTGTGTGAGTGCGTGTGAGTGCGTGTGTGTGTGAGTGTGTGTGTGAGTGTGTGTGCGTGTGTGTGAGTGTGTGTGAGCGCATGTGTGTGTGAGTGTGTGTGTGTGCGTGTGTGTGTGTGAGTATGTGTGTGCGCGTGTGTGTGAGTGTATGAGTGTTTGTGTGTGCGTGTGTGTGAGTGTGTGTGTGTGCTTACACAGTCACAGCCCTGACACAACATATGGACTCTATCAAAAGCAAACTTGTCAACTACGGCATTTGCATTGCGGAAACTGCTCAAACGGGAATTTAAAAAGCAGAGAATATGTACGGTATTTGAGTCTAGTTTAAAGTACAGTATGTATTCAAGTATTATTACTATTGCTAGAGGTGATAATACTTGTATACGAAGTTAACAGTCTGATGATGCGATTGATCCACATCATGGAAACGTGGAATTTCCGTCACTGGTGGGTTCTCCTACCTCTCCCAAGACGTCTGGCCAGCGTGGAAGAGTAGGCCAATCACCTTCTCGAGGGGCTGTCTTCTCGTGGAGGCCCTTCCGCTTGCGGTGACTAGCTCTTTTTGAGAAGCGACCTAGCCACAAATGATAGCTCAACAAAGTGGCTTATCACGTGGAAATTCATAGCAGCCGTATACTCTAAACGCACGGCGATTCAGAATGTGGAGGGAAAACCCGGAGGAGCCAGAGAAAAATCCACGCGACCACGGGGAGAGAGAAACGCAAACTTCAAATATACAGCAGGCGGCAGGGTCGGGATTAAACCCACGACCTCCTGCATACAAGGCGAGGGTGTTAACATCTCGCCACTGTGGCAGCGAGCGTTCTCAGTGCCTCACGTTTACTCTTTTTGTTTTACGAAGCCCAGCTCCAGCAATATTTTACAATTTTGTGACATCCGTGAGGGATTCTTGAAAAAAATGGCCCTCCTTTGCACTGATTCGTGTAAACATTTTTGTCTGGAATTATACCAGACGGTTACGGTGGCCCCTCGGACAAATCAGAGCCTCTGCTTTTCTCGTGCGAGTCTCTGGGTGGGTGGCTTGTGTTGGGAAAACCAGCGATGCTTAATGCGGGGAAGAGAGCGGCAGCCGTGGCAAGGTTCTCACTGATGTCGACAAATAAGGAAACGCTGCGCAGTCAAAACAAACCCCGCTTTATCGTTCGCAACATAACAGAGATGGCAGATCTTTAAAATGAATTGTTTTCTTGGGAAGCTTACTCGTAGGAAACAAGTCAGTCTGTTTGCTCTGGGACGAGTGTAGGGCTGTGAGCATCTCTGTTTGCAGCTCTTATCCAACATTAAAAATTCCACATTCTCATGGCAAGGTAAAATGAGCGATGGGGCTGCGCTCTTTTTCCATCGGCAGTCCCGAGCCAGCAGCGGAAATTCCACATTCCTACGGTGAGCGCCAGTCTCATCTATAGCAACATTAATTGTTCCTTTCTCACAAAGCAGTATTCGTTTTATCCAACCCCGGAGGAACGATGGGCTGAGTCGACCGCGCGATCAGGCTTTGAACTCCCAACCTTCCGATTGTGAGCGAAGTGCTCTAATCGCGTTGCCACCTGGTCGGATCTATAGCGATATGCATACACAAAAAGGACCTCGTTATTTTTGGGAAGGAACATAATGGCCATAGTCTGCGCGAATGGTATCATGGGACCCTGAATAATGAACGCAGGCAGATGGGAAGGCCCACTTAACGTCCCCTCCAAATGGCGACGCGCTCCGCAGTGCCGTGGGCTCATTAATGTCCGTCCATCCCTCCGTCCGTCCTCATGACATAACGGAAAGTTGGCTGAAACCGCGTGCGGATTTCTCCCGCCCCCCCCTCCCGCCCCCGCCAAATTTAACACGGTCGTGTAAGCACGGCGGCGACATAAAAATTTGTGATACGTAACCACCAACGACTTAGGCCCCTCCGTTCAAAGTAAAGTATATTTCCGTTTTCGTATAAAGAATGCCTTAGAGGCAAACTGTATGGAACCCCGTCTGTTGGAAGCTCTGCCAATCTACCACAAAGGCAACATTATGATGTGGGAAGTGGTTTTTAATCGACATCTGCTTTTTTTTTTTCCTCCAGCACTCACGAAAATGGCACGATGGCGGTCCATCTGCTGAGGACCACCAGCTCAGTCCGCACAGAGAGACACAGCAGGTGCGCGGTGTGCCCCAACGCGCAACGGATCACAAAATGCGCCACGCGTGAGTACGCGCCGTCGGCGGATGGGAAGTAACGTCTGATACAATTTACACGTTACAAGCTACACGCTACAAGTAATGTCTGATACAAGTTACGCATTACAAGTTTCGCGTTACATGTTACAAGTTACAAGCTACGCGTTTCAAGTTGTGAGTTACGTGTTACAAGTTCGGCGCCACAAGTCACGAGCAACGATATTTGGTGACGGCTTGGAGGAAGCCTTCAAGCTGTGCGTCAGCGGCGAGCGGACGGCGTTCCGCGTTGTGAACCCGGCGACCTGAGTTATGTTCCCGGCCACGGCCAAGCTCGGCGGGGAATGACATCTGAACCAATACCGGGTTCCCGTCTCCCGTTACTGACCAGCACGGTAAAGTATGGCCAAACGACTGACATGGTATGAGGAGGCCTTCTTTGTCCAGCGGTGGACTGACGAAGGGCTATGGCTATGACTGTGACCCTTACTGTATTTTCGTGAGGAATAGAAACATTTAACTCGTTATTTTGGTGATGTTGCTGCATCGACATTGGTGCACAAGCACAATTAGCAATCGAAGTCGACACACCCGTCAATAACACTGTGGCCTGAAAATAAAATATAAAATCAAGCAATGTGTTTGGCGACGGCTCTTCACTGTAGCACATATGTACGTTTGTATGTTGAACTTCTTTTGCACCGTATGTAGCCAAGCGTGCTAATCGGAGGTGCAGAGGAAGGATGACAAACCAAACACAAAAATCAGTTCTAAAGAAATTCGTTTTCAATCGAGATTTGAAAGTGCATCATAGCTCCGGTGTCTTCCTGATATTGGAAGGGAGAGCGTTCCAGACGGTCGCACCAACACCGAGAGGTAGCATCAGTAAGGCTTGCAGACTGGACGTTACACCATGGGGGCCTGATGCCAATTCCATTTTGTGAATGTTGGTGGCGAGTTTTAACGACACGTTTATATATTTACGCGATCAAATCCAAAAACCTCTATTGTGGATGAATGTTTTTTGATGATCAGTTTTTAAATAGACATATGAATAGTAACCGAATAGTAGCTATGGAGCATCGGACAAACCGTTCGACAATCAAAAAGTAGTGCGACTAAATGAAGTCGTGACCCCAGATTACAACCATCGAGTTACCTGGACCGGAGTGGGGAGTAATTAGATTACGATTACCGAACGTCGATTGCGTTTCATTAATAAAATGTTTTATGGTGTGAGTTCAACTGAGTTGCAGACGTACTCTTTGGAGGCAACACATTTATTAACACCAACACACGGGGTAACTGCCCCTTAACAGGATAAGAACCTATGGTGGTGACCACCAGGCTAACTACACTAGTTACTACACTAGTTACTACACTAGTCACCAGGCTAACTACACTAACTACAACGTAACTGCTTCTACGCACCAGGACCACAGCTTGGGTCCAGGTCCACGTGTTGGAGACTCTGTAGGACGTAGAACGTAGATGAAGATTTCTTCAGGATGAACAACAGCAGCTGGTCCCTCTGGGGGACCCGGCTTAGACCCTCTGCGGTGTGGCCGGCTCCACTCCAGGCCATGCCCACCTTCCAGAACCCTCGAGCAGGATCTCCCCCCTGACCACGTGACCACCCCCAACCCCCCACTTGGGGCCCCTCTGTAGCCTTAACTGGTCACGTGTCCTCTCGGGTGAATCAGAGTGCACGGCCTCCAGTAACCTCATTCCTACGGCCAGCACTCGCACAGCCGATCCTGTAGGGCTGGCACTGCACGCCGAGCGTGGTGCCATCCAGCGCTGTCAATCACTGACCGAGCCCCTCTAGGGCTGGTACTGCACCCACACCCTCGTGGTGTCCGCGATGTCGCTACACCGCACGCCGGGCCTCTCTAGGGCCGGTACTGCACCCACACCCTCGTGGTGTCCGCGATGTCGCTACACCGCACGCCGGGCCTCTCTAGGGCCGGCATTACACAGTGACATCCCGCGGTGTTACGACATCTTTAAAAAAACAATCACACGATTTCTAAAACAAAAGTGGGAAATCGCGGTGTCAGCTGCTGGGTTGTTAATCAAGGACAGCAACAGCTGATGGGCATCGCGGCTTATAATGCATTCGTTTTTTACATTGTGGGAGTGGTCGCGTTCCTGAAGAACGTCGCACCATGGAAAAACCGTGTTTATAATAAATAATATACAGCATAGGGTAAAGCACAGTCCGCGATGACGCGTGAGATGCGTACGCAGGCCGAACAAAGGCTGAGGTGCATGGGCAGCGTCTAGAAGTATCCAGCAGCATCCCACCGCCTTGTGCGAAGCTTCGCCGAGACAGCCACACAGCCGCTGATTCCTTCTCGCACGCGACGTAGTTCCCATTCACTGATTGTGACATTACTTTGCAAATTTCGCATGTTAATACGTTCCCTCTGAAACCTTGAGCAATCAGTCATCACAGGATAATTGCGCAATGCTCCAGGTACTCATTTGAGACTGAGTCGACACAGGGGAGGCCCAGGACCGGTTCAGATATTCGTGTTAGCCGTGAGCGGGAATCGAACTCGGGCCGCCGGGTTCGTAGTGCAGCGCGCTAACTGCTGTGCCACCGCTCCCCACACACACATTCGGACACATACACACATTTAGATGCACACACCTATTCACACATGTTATAAACTTCAGCAGATGCGTAAAAATACACGCATGCAGTAAAACACGTACACATAACTCAACACGCAATGCATAATGCATAGGAAAACACTTAAAGCTTTTGGAAAATACACGGACATACACATCACTAATAATCATTACAAGCACAGAGAGGCACTCTGACCGGACCCTAAAGTGGCTACTTAGCTTGGCATTAACACATCCTACAGCTAATCCCATACGCGCAGGAGCTACGATGGTTGAACGGGTCATCATAATCATCATCTTCAATAACACCACTGCCACTGTGATCATCACCACCAACGTCATCACCGTTACGACGTCATACTACGGCGGTCCCTGTCACCATCATCATCGTCGACGATATCACTGTTACAGTGATCGCAGTTATCAAGATAATTAACGATGCCCGCTTCATCGTCGTCATTATCGACGTCATCAAGAACACCGCTGCTGCAGTGATCGTGATAATGATCGTGATAATGATCGTGATAATGATTATTAATGCCAATAACAGTAGCGGCGAATGATCACTGTGGACCTCCGATTAGCACGGTTGGCTACGTACGGTGCAAAAGAAGTTCGCCATGCATATTTACACGATCATCGTCAATAACATAATTGCAGGAGAATGCGCGCCAGTTTCGCGGATACTATTTTCCACGGTTGTCCGCGGATTGGCTCCTCTTACGCACGGCGTCGAACATCTCGGGTAGCCCCACGGATGTTCAGAGTCATTGGTTTCCGCGACTCCTCTTATCAGCAAGGGAGCCACGTCGCTGTGCATTATGGGTAATATCGCAGATAACCGCTTTTAATAGGAAGAAACAGTACTGCGGATAATAGGAGTTTCCGTGCACCCTCCAGCAGCCGCGGATAATAGGATTTGTGGGTAATAGTGCGCGGATAAGAGTGAGCTATCCCGTATTATTATTATTGTTGAGCGCAGCATCAACTAATACGGCGTGCAATATAATCGCTCGTTTGTTTTCAAATTATAATGTGGAATACATCGGAGCACACGTTGTATTCTACACCGGCAGTAATCCAGCGCAATGTTTATCAACACGGAGTAGTAGAGCGTGCATTGAGCTTTGGTGTGTGTGTCGGTGTTGTGGGGAGTGGTGGTGCAGTGTTTAGCGCATTGCGCTATGAACCTGGCCACCCGAGTTCGATTGCCGTTCATGACCAATACCAGTAGCGGCGAATAGCTGAACCGGTCCTGAGCCTCCTCTATATCTACTCAGCCTGAAATGTGTACCTAGAGCTGTGTGTAAAACATTAGGTGTCGTATTGGCCACCCACCCACCCACTTCGTATGCCTTGCCGGCCTTCATAGGTGCTCGTTAACAGCACTTTCCACCAACAATTCGTTAAAAGGCCATGCAGGGGATCTTTGTTGTGTGGGTGTTTCGGTGCCGCATTGTTTGATATTTGAATTGGAGTCATAAGTCACAGGCCTGCGTAATACTGTGGCCGTGTGGCATAAACACACTCGCTCAAGAATAGGAGCCAAACACACATGGGCAAGCTTTTCACGCTTGTGTACACGCACACGAGCAGCACACAAACACACGTACACACTCACACTTGCGCGTGCGTGTGTGAGTGTGAGTGCACGCGCGTTCACGCAACGACCGTCTGGGAGTGTGAATGGGTTTCTTTTCAGCGAGATTATATTCCTGGGGTTTAACAATACACCCTCCCCGCCTCGCAGCCTCGCCGCCTTGCAATTCCAACGAGTTTTTTTGTGATTCAGGGTCACAATTTGATTCGAAAATCAATTATTTTGAACATCGCAATGAATGTAGGGTTCTCTGTTTTGCTGGAGGGGGTCACGCAAACCCATTACAAGCAACAAATACAAATTGAAGAACGTAATTCTCACGCAGTTCGATGCACGCGAGCTTAATAATCAACATTAACCGTTAAATCCATTATTTGTTATACCCTACATGGTATATGAGCAGTCTCCGCTGTCTCGTGAGGTTCACCAAACATCGCCGCGTCCAACTTATTTTCGGCTGCGTCAACCTAGGGGAGGTTCAGATCGCTTTTACAAATTGCGTTGTGCCCGGCCAGGGATCGAACCCAGGCGGACGTGATTGTAGCACAGTCTACGAAAAAACTCTGTAGAACTCCACAGCACAACTTAAACAAACACGGGCTGTTGGGGCAAGTGCTGTTAGCGAGCGCCTATTAAGGCCGGCACCGTGGCACACACAGGGGTGGTGTGGCTAGAACCACGCCAGGTGACCTTCGTCTCCCCGGTGCTGATATTCAAACACCGCACCCAGATTATCAATTTAGGCTGAGCGGACGTAGGGGGAGGCCTCGGACTGGGTACGGACGTCACTCGCCGGTGATATTTTTTCATCCATGGCTGGGAATCTAACCCCGGTCGCCGGGGCTAACCCGGACAGCCGTGCGCTCGCTCCTCAACGCGCTGCTCGTCTGCGCCCCGACGACAGAGCGCACACAGCAACGCGTGACCCAAATCAATTTCCTCTAAAAAATGCAGCTTTTTGAAATGTTCTCCAGCATCAGCTTGAAATGTGCTTTCCAAGCCCGGGCCAGTGTTTCTTTTTTTTTAAAGCCCGTGGTGTCTGGCTTAATGGAGGCATTGTGAGCGGGGGTGGGGGGGGGGGGACCTTGAGAGCCATTCTGGGGTAATTCTTGAGCGTACAATGAGAGGCACTCGCCGTCATTATCCGCAGACAACAGCAACACACGGTGCTCGGCAGAAAGAAGGTCACTCGGAGCCAAAATTGATTTTTTTTAGCGGTTGCCATCAACGGTGTGACATTGTCATTTCAAAATCGGGCCAGCTAAGACCCCCGACAACCCATAGACGCTCCCCTCTTGCAAGCCCATTGACGGCTCACGGAGCGTTCTTTTGCCGCGCAATTGCTCGGGCAAGTGCAAGAACGCGAACGTTGCAGCGCAGTGGGGGTGGGGGGGAGGCACTGCTGATGAAGCCGTGTTTGCACCGCGTAAAAAAACCTTTGCAATCTAACGCATGACCTGGTGACTCGCACCAGGGGGGTGGGGGGAGGAGTCCAAATGCGGGCGGGAGTCAAAATGTGGCATCCTCATTTCGCTCGTCTTCCGTCTCTAAACTCAAGCTGTTTCCTCCCATTGCATTGTCGACGGCGAAATATACGAGCCATAGTCCCAAGTTTCTTCTCGCTCAAAAAATAAGCATCCGGCATCAGCGGTAATTCCACATTGCTATGGCAGGAACTGGTATTGAGACAGTAGTTTAGAAGTGCTCGACGTCTTGTGCCGGAAGCCACACTTTGATGCATGCTTGTCGACCTTCTTGGAAACAGTGCCTAGCCAACCGTGCTAATCAGAGGTGCAATATTCTGCGATCTATTTATCTCCCTGTGTATTTCCCATTTGTGCGGTAGACTGGTGGGTGCGGTGGTTAACACACAGGGAGGGTGAACCTTGGTGATGACATGAGCTTGACAAGTTAGTTTGATTCCCGGCCCTGGCGAACGTCGGTAGTGAGTGATACCTGAACCGGTCCACACCGTGCCCTGACAATCCCACACTGGGGGGTCATGACCAATCAGCTTCCACGACAAGATACCGTGGGAATTGACTAAAGGGTTGAACATTATTTCCATTGGGTCATTGCCAATGTTGATCCCAGCGAGCTTCCACGCAGTTAAATCAGACAATGTGTGCATATTTTATGTTAATGTGATGAGAAGAGACATTTCTCACCTTCATTTAACTTCACGATCTGGCTGGGTGGCACGGCGATGAGAGTGCTTAAGTCACGGTCAGTTTGAAATTGGTGGATTGACTCGGCTCATCATATTTGTCAGGGTTGATGAAAGTTCAAACCATTTTTGTGGGTGTTCAATCGCGGTAATTTCACGGTGAAACCGATCTCCACCTGAGACGCTGGGAATTTTCACCACGAGCTCAAGACCCTAACGACAGTCGCCATCCGTACGCAGAGACGAGACCTTGCACGTTGGTGTCATTTCTCGAAAGCTATTTTGTTGTTGGGGCAAAGTGAAGTGCATTTGAGGCCCACGCTTTCGTCTGGGCCGAAATGCATTTTTAAATTCCCCAGCAGGAATGCCATCCATGCAGTGGGTGTGTGTTTTTTTTTTGATCCGTAGTTCATTTCGTATTTCTGCGCGGCGTGCCCGTGTGCATGGCGGTGCACGTGCGCTCGCGTGCATTTTAGGGCAGGGATTGGTCTGGTCGAGCGAGCAGCTCTGCACACGAGTGGCTGACCGCTCCGTATGCATGATGCATACGCTGAAGAATTTCCGCTATTTAGACGGAACATCTGGTCTTCATTTCTGTTCATTTCGTCACCTTAAGCTGTTTTGATAGCAAAAGTAGAAGGCTTTTTTCTCTCTCTCTCTCCCTTCCCTTCTCTAACGTCCAGCCTGATTTTTCCCCCTCTTTTTTAATTCTCGAGCACCAAATGCCAAATGGTTGCTTTCTTAAGAGCTTGCTTAAAATAACGCTTCAGCCCTTGAAAATGAAAGCTCGCGGCTGTGCATTGTTGGCAACAGCCCCACCCCCCACGACGAGCATCATCTCGCACGGCGCCATTGCCATCGTCATCCGGCCGTGGCTCCACCACGGCCGTAGCCCTCGGATCGCGAGGTCGTTCGTAAACCCCCCCCCCACCTCCCATCAGGGAGTAACCCCCAGCCCATCGTCCCTCACGGGGTCAATAAAACGAACACGCGGAGGAGACTGAGTGTCGCCACAGCAATGTGGAATTTCCACCACCGGTTTAGAGAGATGAGCACTGCCCTCGTACTTTGGTGGGGGGTCCGGGAGATGCGTTGATTTTTGGTATCATAATTATCATCACCGCAATAAACATCACCAGCATCATCATCAAACTGACCTCTTAAGGCCAGTTCGCATGGAAAGCAATCGTTCCATTCCAGCTAAGGTCGCCCAGTAATTTATACGGACACGTCAACTCGTCGTGCTGCGAAGTTGTAACGTCCATCTGGAAGCACCCTTAGCAACATTCACAGCGGGAGGCCAATGCGTGCGTGTGCCACGCCATTAGCACGTGCAGAGTGTTTACATTCAGTGCCTCCCTGTTCACAGACACGCGCCGGAGCCTCTGTGGTGGGGCTGGAGCCTCTGTGGTGGGGCTGGAGCCTCTGTGGTGGGGCTGGAGCCTCTGTGGTAGGGCTGGAGCCTCTGTGGTGGGGCTGACGCCTCTGTGGTGGGGCTGGCGCCTCTGTGGTGGGGCTGGAGCCTCTGTGGTGGGGCCGGGCCCATGGTGGGGCCGGGCCCTGTGGTGAAATTTCTCCATTCCTAGAGCGGGGAGGCGGGGGGCGGCAGATTCTTTACACATCAACCACTGTTTATTTTCCACAAAGCAGTAGCTATTTTATTCATCACATGGGAATGATGATGGGTTGAGGTTGACTGCGACTGGGATTTGAGCTCAAAACCGTAGATTATTTATTTATTATTATCTGGCACCGTACCAGCTGCATCGTCATCATTATTATGAGTGGATAAAATGTATACCATTTTATTGGAAGTCAACATTATCGTCCGGTGAAACTGGCTTCTGCCAGGGAAATGTGGGAATTTTCACCTCCGACTCACAGCCCCAAACAAAGATGAGCCACCTCACCATGGCCCCTCCTCTCTCCCCGTTTTGAGCAGAGATCCCACTTTTAATATTAAATCACGCAAACATAAACGCAACAAAATTATTATTTTTAAACACAGGGGGACATTCAGACGCCCTTAATTGTGGTTCGGGCCGGGGTTTAACTTTCAATGGGCGTGCTCAGCGATGCGTTCACAACGAGTCGACAACAGCTGTCTTCGGCAGACACACGGTCAACAACAGAGAAAAAAAAACGCTGCCATCCACAGACCACCTGTCATTTTATTGTCCAATTTAAGTCCCAGTGGCCAGTGTGTATCCGTGTGGAACTGAGAGGAAGCTGAGCTCGCGGACGCTACAGCCGCGCTCTCGCGGCAACAGAAGCACCCCCCCCCCCATTTAGGAGCGCCGTTTGGAAAGAAGTCTGCGGGCAACTCGCTCGCGAAAAACAAAAAGAAGAAACTTTTAGCTGACCCCACGAGCGGCCGCCGCGCCCTCGCGTGCCGCTTCGGGCGTTTGTTGTTTTTGTGCCTGCTCCGTGCTGGGAACGTTTGGGGCAGGGAGCAGCTCGTTATTTGCGATCGGATTACGATGGGACATCTTAACACCTGTTCTATCGCCAGTAAGGTTAAACATATTCTGATGTTTCGTCATTTTGGATACTGGGTAACAAGGTCGCATGGATTACAATTGGCCTGACCGGAAGGTTCTGAAATTTTTTATTATGTTGGGAGTGGGATAGGGGGGGGAGTTAACTCAGCCTATCATCCCTCCAGGGTCGTTAAAATAGTACAACTTTGTGGGGATGTCAACAGTGGTTGTACTATACATATACATACAGACTTGGCCCCGTCATAGGAATATGGAATTTCGACCACTGGCTCATTGCTATGAACGGGACGTGAGCACCGCCTTTCGACGCTAATTTGAGCAGAGAATCTCTCCAACTTTAGTTTTGTAATCGGAATGCTGATTGGCAGAAATACAGCCGTCCCATATCGTTACTCCACCTTCATTCCGTAATCATATCCCCTTTACCGAGCACGCACTGAATGGATAATTGCGCAATGTGATGGTTTCTCTTTTTTTTTGCCAGAATTAGAAAATTCTGCCAAAAAAAAAAACAGTGAGCACAATGTTGGCAGTGATGGCATCAGCGTCTGTGGTTCATGAACGCAAGGGAAGCAGAGGCCGGCGCTTTATATGAACTTGAGATCCCAACACTTGCTAAAAGAAAGCAACGTAATCACAATTCCTCAAGCAATGATTGGAGAATACTAAATTCCGGATGACATTATATAAATGCATGTATGTGCATGCATGTTTCTTGAACTTCTTTCACACCCTACACAGCCGACAGTGCTAATCGGAGGTACGGGAAAGTTACTATAAAACACAAATAGAGTAATCGTGTTATCTTTCAAATGTACCCTGGTGACATTATGATGCCTAGTCAGAAGAAAATCAACATACAGTCATTCTCCATTTAACACGTTTGGTGTGTTCCTGAAAAGTGCCACTTTAAGTTTCACGCTTTTTGGGAATAAGGTGCTTCTTCCGTCAGGGAACACTTCTCGCGCAATGCGGAGCGTGCACCGTCATAGCGCGGAACGCGTGCACCGTTATAGCGCGGAGCGTGCACCGTCATAGCGCGGAACGCGTGCACCGTTATAGCGCGGAGCGTGCACCGTCATAGCGCAGAACGCGTGCACCGTTATAACGCAGCTTCTAAGCGGTCGACAACAAACTGATGGAGTAACGCGGTGCCGCACCCTCATCTCAGTTCTTTGTCCAGCCATGAGATGCCTGCAGGCTGATTTAATAGTGCAAAGTGTGAATCGAATTTGCATTTATTTGCTTAGGCGCTGTAACGTCCCTACAGCCGCACACTCCCACTCGGTGTTCATCAGTTGATCTGCGAGCGCATTCGTCCAGTTTCTCTGTTCACAGACGACGGTGCTCGACTTGCGATCTGAAGGCCGTGAGCTCAACGTTTGGGCCATGGGTCAACTCCAGACCGTCGGCAAGGTGTTTCCCCGCTCCTACGATAAGCGACGGAGCGGTGCTCATCTTCATTTGGTAGCCATCAGTCAATGGTTGGAAATTCCACATTCGTTTGGCAGGATCTAGTCACGCCATAGGATAACGACTTTTTTCGTCGCAAATCGGTGCTCGGTTTTTTATCAACCCTTGAGTTACCTCACCTGGGATTTGAACTTGTCACTTTTATTATTGTTAGTCAGGCTTATTGTCACCAATTATCAGGTTTATTGTCTTTGCACTACAAAGCAATAGATTAACATCATACGATGTTAGAAAAAGTGTAGCTGGCTGGCGCACGCGCAGTGGTAATTAATGTGTGAACTGTTCTGGTCCTCCCTTAGGTTTACTCAACCTCAAATGTGTATTTTGTATAGTGGTGGTGTAGACATGAATATAATCTCGATACAAATGTGGATGGGAATGAGTGTTGCTAGCCAAACGGTCTCCTCACGTACTGCACGGACGTTATGGGAACTCGCTTACAATAATTGCCAAGACACTTGATAACACTAAGGGTAAGGCGTTTTTTTTTGTCTATGCTATTTTTGAAGTCTTTCGACAGAAGGCGGAGAGAAACGGATGGTAATATGTGGATAAAAAATTATAATTCAAACACGTCATTGTATCCAACTCGAAAGTTCACTGAAGGTCAGGGAGGAGCAAAGCATTCTGGGCAAACTTCTGTCAAATTAGCAATTTCTCCGGACCACTATAAAGATTTTAATTAAATTCAAATTGAGGCAATTATACCGCATGTAATTAAAGAAAAAGAAAGTTGCTCCCATACTCGAACTTTTTCTTTAACATTCCTTAATTTCTGTAAATTAAAAATACAAATTTCGAGTGACAGCCTTGATGCTGGCGGCGCTGAGAATCCAGGCGGCTGCTTCCGCCTCCCATAATTACCTCCCCGCATGGGCAGACCCGAGCGATGTGATTCGTCGTATGAAACGCTTCGTTCAGGCTCGGGCTGTCTGGCACCAGAAAAGAAAAAAAACGGAAGAAAAAAAAAATCCCCTGTGCTCCCCATATGTCCTTGTGGCTCAATCCCATGGCCCATCTGCCTCGAAATCTCAGTCTGATCTGAGTCTTAAACGTGCCCGAGCGCAGCAGCAGCAGCAGCAGCCCTCTGAGACCCCCACTCACTCGAGTGTTCGTGAGATTTTGCTCCCCCCCCCCCCCACCACTGTACACAAAATAACCTCGCTTGGCAGTGAACCCGAGCGAGGGGCGGGTGATCATCATCTCTGTGGAAATGCCACATTTCCATGGCAAGGGCCCATGTTGTCTGCGCTGGATAACCGCTTTTGACTTCGTTATGATGAGGTGCTTCTTCGTTTCATATTTTAGGGGAATATTATATAATAGTCAACTTCACCGCTGGGGTTTAAACTTGCGGACCTTCCATCCGAGCAAAGCGTCACGTGACCAGGTTGGCCCCCCCGTAAGGTCAGGGCACAGATTCTTAGAGGGACTCTTGGCTGCCCAAGTTGTGCTGCGCATCTTCGACGTAGCCGCAGAGCGACAGCTGCAGTGTCACGTGCACGTGGCCAGGCCAGATAACCGCGTCAGGAGCAGCGGAGTATCGCTGCGATGTCTCCGATTCGCCCTCGCACATTCCATTCAAGAATATATCCTCCTCCTAACGTTGCGGCGATGAAGAGCGCCCCACCAGGGATTAATTTCCCTGTGCTGTAGGTTGACTCGGCCCGTTATCCTTCCAGGGTCAGCGCAGTATATAGTGAGCACCACTTTGTCGATTATTGCTCCACTGCCTTCTGCCACGGTAATGTGGAATTTCCGCTCCCGGCTCAGGGGACGAGCAGTGAAGATGAGTGCCGTCACGCACGCAATTGAGTGGGGAGACACTTTTACTTGGAATAAGGCGACAAATCAAGGCCGTACACTTTCCAGTTGTTGCTGGCCGTAAACATTTCAGGGCGGAAAGATCCTTCGACTGATAACACTGTGTAACAATTGTTAGTTGTTCCTGGGTAGTAAGTGTTATTTCCTAATTGCCTATGCCTCAAAAGTACAGAAAATGGCTATTATTCCCCACAAACTTTGCTTTTGTGACCAGGACAATGATATTTTGAAATTTACCTATTTTCCAGAACATTCCAGATAGATTCAGTGCTGAGTGAAGTTGGAGTAACTTCTAGAACATTCTAGAACTTTCCAGTAATATAAATAGGAGTATAAATACAGGGGCCTTAAGCCCACCAGTTCAGTTTAGTTCCAGCTGCCTAAGTGGATACATATCTGCACTTTTCTTAGAAAGCATCAAGAGGCTGCAAGCACCCGGCAGATGCATTTTGCTATGTCTGAGGCCAATTTATCAAGACAAGAGCGAACAAGTTCTCTGTGGGGACGAACAACGTCAAGTGGGAGCCACTGGTGGACCCCCGGAAGGTGCTGATGCCACCACTGCACATCAAATTGGGCCTTATGAAACTATTTGTCAGAACTGTAGATAAGGATTCGGAATCCTTCAAGTACCTCCAAGACTTCTTCCCTAAGCTGTCTGAGGCAAAGGTCAAAGCCGGTGTCTTTGTCGGATCACAGATAAAGAAGATCCTGGAGTGCAATGAATTCCCCAAGAAGCTCACTAGTGAGGAGAAAGTGGCTTGGAACAGCTTTGTCGCAGAGGTTCGTGGCTTCCTGGGCAATCACAAGGTCGAAAACTACGTGGAGCTTGTTGAGACTCTGGTGAAGAACTATGGCGCACAATGG
This sequence comes from Lethenteron reissneri, assembly GCF_015708825.2. Classification (NCBI taxonomy): domain Eukaryota; kingdom Metazoa; phylum Chordata; class Hyperoartia; order Petromyzontiformes; family Petromyzontidae; genus Lethenteron; species Lethenteron reissneri. Next base: position 3,090,227 of record NC_083813.1, on the reverse strand, counting down.
GCTGTAGGATGTCCCTCAAAGTCCATATCCTTGATGCTCAACTTGATAAATTCAATGAGAAAATGGGAGCGTACTCGGAGGAGCAAGGCGAGTGATTCCACCAGGATATACTGGACTTTGAACAGCGCTACCAAGGACAGTATAACGAGAACATGATGGGAGACTACATTTGGGGGCTGATTCATGAAAGTGATTTACAGTATAATCGTAAATGTCGAAAAACTACTCGTTTCTAAATCTTTTGTGGTAATTTTTGTATTAATTTAGTATAAATACATGTTAGTTTTGATTCATATGTTGTTATTTTCTGACTTTATGTGAACAAAAAGAAACAAATTCGCCTGTTTTCTCATTGAAAATATGTAAATTTCTGGTCCTGGTCATAAAAGCAAAGTTTGTGGGGAATAATAGCCATTTTCTATACTTTTTAGGCATAAGCAATTACGAAATAATAACACTTACTACCCAGAAATAGAAATTGTGTTACATTGTGTAATCAATTCTTAAGCTCACGATACATGCGTTGAATCACGAGCACGTTGAATAGACGTTTTTGAATTCACGTGAAGTATGTTGTGCGCAATGGGTTCCCTTCACCCCTGCAGCCGTGATTAAGCGCCAGGGATTCATAAGGACAGCCGGAGCTGTCCAAGGCTGAACTCCAGAAAATACCCCCCCCCACCCTCTCATCGTCTAGGGGGGCTGGCGGTTGTTGACGGTGGGGGGTGGCAGGGGGGGGAAGGTGACATGAGAAAAAATAAACTCCATGGGAGATGAATCCCTGATGGGCGCCACTCTTCGGCGCACCGCTCGGAGGAGAATCGATCCTTCCGTGGAATTCGCGAGCGCCGATCGTGACGATCGGTCGACGTGCCCGGGGAGGGTGGAATGGGGTGGGGGTGGAGGGGGTGGGGGTTGAGGGGGTGTGGGGTGGAGGGGGGTGGAGGGGGGTGGAGGGGGGTGGGGGTGTAGGGGGGTGAATCGTGCCACGGCTCAGCCCCGCCGATGTCGCAGGCGATGGCTGTGGGTGGGTGCGTGGGTCGGGCCGGTGTCGAGCGAAGCTGTTCATTGATGATGATTCCGCGCTGAATGAGACCACTGTGAAAAGCTGCCCCCGCGCGCTAATTGAATGGCGGTAATCAGGCTTTGAGAGGCATTAGCCGCAGCATCACAGCTGCTGTAGCAGAGCGCGCACGCCGCGGCTGACGTCGAGGACGGGGCGGCACTTGAGAGAGCGGCGTTGGCGAGACGTCGACGTCGCTCGCCGCGGCGAGGGGGAGGAGTGACGGGAGAAGGGGACAATCGACAGACTTTAGATCCTTTTTTTTTGCTTTGCAACAGCGGCGTTCGAGGGTAAAAAGGTCCAAAGTTCTATCGTCCGCTTCCGAAACAAATCGCGTCGGGAGGCGTTTCACGGCGAGACGCGGAGAGACGCGGCCAGGCACGGGCAGACGTGGGGGGACGCGGGAGGACGTGGGAAGACGTGGGGAGACGTGGGAAGACGTGGGGAGACGTGGGATGAGGCACGGAGAGAGAGTTGCCCAGACGCGAGGAGACACGGCGAGAAATTGGAAGATGCGGGGAAGCACACGGAGACACAGGCGGGCATAGGGAGACACCGTGACTCACGGGGACACAGATGAAGGCAGGCAGGCAGACGTAGGGAGGCACCGGGAACCACCGGCCTTCTAAGGGAGATATGGGAGGACGCGAGGAGACGCTGGTGGGCACTGCGAGAGACAGGAAGGCAGCAGGCATTGGACGTGGGGACACACACGTGCCGTGCTGATGTTGCCAACTCTGGGAGGTCCGCAGAGATGGAGGAGTGAGTGACAGAATTCAGCCGCGCAGTCTCCCACAGCATCTGTCCACCACAGGCCTTGGCTGTCACCCCTCCATCTGGCCTAGATCAGAGTGGAGGTTACGCATGGGGATGGGGTGGGGGGGGAGTGGGGGGTGGTGGAGGTTAGGCTCTGTGTCGGGAGGGAAGGCAGGCGGAATGGCGGGCCGGCGGGGGATGCTATGAAGGGCGATTGCAGACGCAAGTGAGCCAGGCGAAGAGTTGCGGCACTTGACTTACAATCGGGGAGTTAGGGAGTTCAAATTCCAATCAGGGTCCCTCTCAGCCAATTATTTTCATCATCATCATCATCTTCATCGATCATACCATTGCTACAGCAATGATGCTGATAATCACCCATTCAGGGTTGATAAAGTAGGTATCGTTCTGCGGGCTTTCGTCCCACGGAAGGAATGATCCCTGTCAAAGGAGTGTGGAATTGTTACCCCTGGTTGCATTGAAGGCTACCAGTAGAAGTGAGCACCCCCACGCCCCCCCCCCCCCCCCACCGTTTGAGCTGGGAGGACAATTTGACATTTGACATCACCGACTTGAATACTCCATTACAATTATATGCATACATGTTAAGGCAAATTTGCCTGGCTTGCACGCTCAATGGAAGACCAGAAGGCAGACGCACACGCGCACACACTCCGCCCTCCACCAAAGCCAGTCATGCGAGTGGACAGACGTTGAAGGCTCGGGTCCAAGTTAGAATTGTGCCGCTGTGATGGGGCCTGTGGGTGGGCGGGGGGAGCGGTGGGTGGGGAGGGGTAGTAGGGGCTGCACTGCGGCTCGTGCCAAGACACCTGCAGGAGCAGATGGTGGGAACACAGAACGTAGATCTCTTGGCCAAAGCTTTGCCGGACAGCTGCGTCCCAGGCCCTCTCTTGCCAGCCCTGTCAGCTTTGTGTGTGTGTGTGCGAGTGAGCGAGCAGTGGTCAAGGCATCGCGCTGCGATCCGCTCAACGCGTATGCGATTCTCGGCCGTGGCTAATCCCGACGGCGAATGGTATCTGAACCTGTCCTGGGCTTCCTCTAGGTCCGCCCACGCTTAAATGAGTACTTGGTGCAGTGTGTGAAAAATCGGAACTGTGAAGACAAAAGCAGCTGCAATTGCGTGCCGTTTGAACCTTAGTAGGCGCTCGCTAACAGCCCTTACCCCAGATATCTATGGGACTAAACGAGGGATTTTTTTTGTCTTTCGCCTACATGTGTACGTGCGTGCGTGGTTAGCACACTGAACAAAGAGCCTGGATTCGACTCCAAGCTGAAATATTCAACACCACTGGAAAGTGGTACATATTTTATAGACCTCCCCCAGAGGGACTGACGATGATGGGCTGACCCAGTCGATTTGCTCAAACTGTAGCCCCCTAAACCAGATCGTGATGATACCCCGGGTGTAATCGGTTGTAAAACCAACACCAGCAATCCTGGGGTGTTCGCTGGTATTCCGTAAAGAAGTAGGAGACATCACTCACAATATTTAAATCTAAATTTGCCTTTTTTTTTCTTCGTATGCATTAGGTATCTTTCCATTTCCCAAAATAAACTTGTTTTTGCTTCACATCTGCCTGGCATCGTACGTCATGGAAACGGAATCGGAATAAAAACGGATTACATACACGTACGTACACGTACGTCATCCGATGACGTACGTACAAGTACATAATTGAAATGGGAAAGAGTTAAGTAAAATTTTTACAATGCTAATTTGGAGTTTTTTTTTAATTTACGTCGGGGGATGCGTAGTAGTAGGAGGTGGTGGAGGTGAAGGCTCGGAGGCGGCGGATAACGAGAAAGGATGGACGATGATGCTGTCAGCGACGTGGAGCTCAGGCGATGCAAATCAGCTAGTGCTGTTCATGAAGTAACGACGTATTTGCGAAAAGACGTAAAAAGGGGAGGCCTAAATCGGGGTCTTTATTTATATTTAAATACCAACCACACCATCCGTGTAATGCCGCGGGACAAAGGCGCTGTACCACGCGCGATTACTCCGCCGCGGTGGCTAGGAAATGTTACCTCCATCGCCTGGTATGCAGGAGGTCGGGGGTTCGATCCCGACCCTGACACCTGTATATTTGGAGTTTGCGTGTTCTCCCCATGGTTGCGTGGATTTTGTCTCGGGTCCTCCGGGTTTGCCCTCCACATTTATAAATTTGCGTTTTAAGAGTATTTGGCTACTATAAATTTCCACATGATGTATGTATGTTGGCTACGTACCGGACGTAGCCATTCGTGCCAATTGGAGGTGCGGAGGAAGGACAAACAAATACAAAAAACAGTTCCAAAGAAATAATATTAATCCATTTCTTTGTAGCTGCCATGTGTGGCCAGGTCACTTCTGAAAACGAGCTACATAGATAGCTCAGTGGGCCTTATCTGGTAAGATAATAAAAAAACATTAGCTTTGTTTATTCCACATACGGGCATTAAAATGCAACGTTTTTTATGATTCATTCATTCTGTCGCGGGATTCACGGCGTCCCGTGACAGTGGGTCCGCTCGCGGCCGCCAACGACAGCGATACCCCCGACGTTGATGCCACAGCTACACTCCCGAAGGTCTCTTCAGGAGGACTCTTCGCGCGGCGTTCGTTGAGCAACCCTGGCTCTGCCGATGAGACCCAGAAGGTCAAAGCCGGTGCAGAGTTCACTCGCTCGAACAGATGCCGCCAGATCATTCTGGTCCTGATCAGAGCGGAGTTCTGCTCGTGTTATCGTGCGTAAGAGACCCATTTCCTTTGACATCGTGTGCAGCTGCTGGTGTCCCCGTCTGTTGGCCTTGCGGTTTGTGGATTATGCGGAGATAATCGCTGCTGTAAGACTGGCCTGCACAAGGCAAGTACAGCAAGTAGATCGCCGAGCCGTGCGAGTCGTTGAGCGGTATTCCGTCAAGCGAAGTGGATATTCTCTGTGTTTTCTCCAACGCCGGAGCAAAACGACCCAATATCGAATTGGCTTCAAACAGCACAGGCGTGACTCTCCAGAAACATCAAGTCTTGGGACATTCACAACCCTCCCGAGCCACCGTTCCCATTCCGGTGTCCATTTCACGCCGTTTGTTGTTACAATCGTAGTGTTTTGCACTTCTGACACGGGTCACATGCATCCTCTGAATATTTAAACGTCGAACAAACCATTATGAACAATACCATTGCGAGTTGGGTTCCTCCTGGGTCTACTCATCGCCTACTATGGCAAGCTGGTAGTCGGGTGTGTGGCACAACAAAACCACCCCAACTTACTTCTCCCCCCCCCCCGGGGCCTTTAATGTCGTTTTGTAAAAATTCGCCGTCACTTCGCTACTAACACCGTCACCTGATCTGCGTCGCCTCGACCCCCACGCTCACGTCGCTGACAGCATCGTCGTCCGTCCTTCCTCGTTATCCGTCGCCTCCCAGCCTCCACCTCCACCTCCCACTCTGACTACTCCCTTGGGAACCGCTTTGGTTTGACGTCGTTTCGATATTCGTCGTCTTTCCGGGAACGCATCCCCCCGACGTACGCCGGGGTACGACTGTAACGTGTGTGCGTGTGTGTGTGTGTGTATGCGTGTCATCTCAGTCATCTCAGTCAGTTGACCCGTGGCACCTGCTGGGTCTGCCCCGTGACCTCCTGCCAGTGGGCGTTCGACACTTCACGTGGCCTCAAGGTGCACTTGGCCTGGCACAAGCGTCGTGGTGACGTCACCGCCACTTAGTGGCGAATGGCGGTTGTTGTATACGTGTGTGCATGCATGTTTGCGTGTTTGTGTGCGTGTGTGTGTGTGCGTGTGTGTGCGTGTGTGTGTGCGTGTGTGTGCGTGTGTGCGTGTGTGTGTGTGCGTGTGTGTGTGCGTGTGTGTGCGTGTGTGTGTGTGCGTGTGTGTGCGTGTGTGCGTGTGTGTGTGTGCGTGTGTGCGTGTATGAATGCTGAAGTTCTTTCGTGTACCGTACGTCGCCTCGCCTGTGTGCCGTGCCACCTGGGACGAGCGCTCGCCACCAGAAGCTGCCCCTGCCGTGAGATGAATTGGGGGGACCTCTGTCACTGTGCACGTTCGACTGTGAGTGTGCAGGTGCGTGCGTCTGCCTTGCGTGCTTAGAGTTAGCTTTATATATTATATGAGTGTGCAGGTGCGTGCGTGTGTCTTGCGTGCTTAGGGTTCATTTTCTATATTATACGAGTGTGCGTGTGCGCGCTATTGTGTGTGCATATTTGTTTTTGTCCGTGTGATTTATGTATCTTTGTATTTGATTTTGTGTTGAGCGGCAGTGTAGCGGTTGGCGCACTGCGCTCACGAGCCAGGGAGACCTAAGTTCGATTCCTGCTCAGAGCCAACGTCGGTGACGATTACCCAAACCAGTCCTGTGCCTCTCTTAGGTCGACTCATCTTTAAATAGGTATCTGGTGCGGTGTGCAATCACCAGCACTGGGAAGAAAAAGGCGGCTGAGCATGGTCTTGGCCACTCATCCACTTCGCATGCCTTGCCGGGCCTTCATAGGTGCTCGCTAACAGCACTTGCCCCGACAGTCTGTCAAAGGCTACACGGGGGATCTTACGCAGTGTGCACTACCGGTGCTGTGTGCCCTTGTGCAACCTTGCGCGAATCTCTCCACGTGAGACCCACTCGTACATCCATCCACCCATCGCCACGCGTCCCTCGCAATCGCACACACACACACACACAACCCCTCCTCCCCTAACACCCGCGTCCCATCCCGTCCCATCGCGTCCACTCCCTCCGACACTCGGCTCCCCCGCCCCACGGCAGCCGCACACAAAGCCGTGCCAGGCAGCAGACGCCATCTGGTTTCTTTCTTCGTGCCCACCTACACACCAGCTGGGGCCACAATGGGAGAGCGCACTGTGCAGACTGCGAGCCTGGCCAAGCCGTGCTGCTATCTGTCCTGTCGTGGCCTGCCAGCAAACAACCACCCAGGCACCCACCCACCCACCCACGCACCCAACCGCCCATGTACCCACACACCCAAACACCCATACACCCAGGCACCCACGCACCCACGCACCCAACCGCCCATGCACCCACACACCCAACTACCCATACACCCAGGCACCCACGCACCCACGCACCCAACCGCCCATGCACCCACACACCCAAACACCCATACACCCAGGCACCCACCCACCCACCCACGCACCCAACCGCCCATGCACCCACACACCCAAACACCCATACACCCAGGCACCCACCCACCCACCCACGCACCCAACCGCCCATGCACCCACACACCCAACTACCCATACACCCAGGCACCCACGCACCCACGCACCCAACCGCCCATGCACCCACACACCCAACTACCCATACACCCAGGCACCCACCCACGCACCCAACCGCCCATGCACCCACACACCCAAACACCAATACACCCAGGCACCCACCCACCCACCCACGCACCCAACCGCCCATGCACCCACACACCCAAACACCCATACACCCAGGCACCCACCCACCCACCCACGCACCCAACCGCCCATGCACCCACACACCCAAACACCCATACACCCAGGCACCCACGCACCCAACTACCCATGCACCTACGCACCCAACTACCCATACACCCACGCACCCAAACATCCAACGGCCCATGCACCCATGCACCCACACACACGCTACCCATGCACCTACGCACCCAACCACCCAACCACCCATACACCCACGCACCCAACTACCCATACACCCAACCACCCAACCACCCATGCACCAGTCCGTACGCGGTGCAACTCGCACATTCGCCATGTACTCACCTACCAAGTCCTCCACAAAGATCCCCCTTATAGCCTCTGTAGGCTCTTGGGGCAAGTGCTGTTAGCGAGCACCTATTAAGGCCGGCATGGTGCACAAACACCCAACCAACTCATGTTGCCCAAACTACCTACGCACCTTTGTCTCTTCAGTATTGTTGTATACCCACTGCGACATTTACACATTTCAGGCTGAGTCTGGATCAGATCAGATATCCCTCACTGATGTTGGCCGTGAGCGGGAATCAAACTCAATGGGCCCATAGCGCAGTGCCACTGCTACCCACAATACAACCACCAGCCAGCAAACGCCATCGGCCCCCATCCCGTATGCTGATCCAGCTACCAGCTGCCCATTCAGTCCAATGAGTGGAGGATGCACTTTGACTTTTGAGTGGCAAAGCAGCTTTGTTTACAATTAGCACGGTTGGCTACGTACGGTACGAAAGAAGTTCAACATACATATATCGTGAAAGTTCCACATTCCTATGGCAAGGTCAGTAACACTTTAGGACAACCATTGACCATCCCATCCACCAACGTATTCATGAATCATGCATACACCAGCCCATTAATGCATGGACACACACATCCACCAAAACCATCTAACTACCATCCTACTGACTCACCAACCCATCACTCGCCTAGCTGCCAACACATCCACCAACACATTGCATTTTGCAATACTGCATTGGCAGTGGCTTACAAAGCACAATTAAGGAAAAAACGCCACACATTCGTCAGTAACACTGTGACCTTAAAAGGAAAACTATAAAATAGGCGATATCTTGGGCAATGGCCCTCCTTAATAGCACATCAGCTATCCCATTTATTCACTAACCCATCCACACATCCACCCACCCATCCATACGCCAACCCATGTACCTAGTATCCTATTCCTCCATCAGCTCATCAACTGCCCCGTGCGCCCCATCGGCCAACCTAGCCACCCAGCGACACGGTCCACACCTCTCCCCCACCACAGTCGCATTCTTCTTGTCCCTCTGTTTCCGACAGTTTTGCACAGCCTCGGGCCGATTAATATCCCAACTGTCACCCCCTATCGAGCGCACGGGGCAAATGGGTGGGTGTGCTCTCCCCGAGGATTAGTGTGGGTGGTTCCTGCGCCTGATGGGTCCCCGGAGAGGTTGCCTCCTCCTTCTCCTACTCCTCCTCCTCTCCCGTCACCCATTCCACGAATCATCGGGGACCCTTTTTTCTCTTTGTAAAAGAGCGGCTCGCTGCGCGTGACAAATCGGGTTGCCTCTTTAAAAGCTGGGATCCAGCATGGGCGGAGTGCACCGCCGGGGGTTTCTGTGGGGGTGACGGGGATGGTTGGGGGATAATTGTTTAGTTTTTTTTTTTACATTTGTAGGTTTTAACACTTCCCAACTTAAAGGTTGAAAGTGTCAACACACGTCAGCTCTGTCCGTGTCGCCTGTCCCCCCTTGATAGCCGCTGTAGAGATGATCGACAATGAACGGGATCTTGACGAAACGTTGCTCACGCGAGACGAGCTTGGCAACGAAAAGCAAAACGATAAGGGTGATAACGATGAAGCCTTTTCAGCCAAGGCCCTGACGTCACACCCCGTGCTGACGCGTCCCTCCTCCTCGCCAAACCGACAACGACGTTTGTTTGTGATGTCACCCCCCAGCCTCCTACCGCTGCGCTGCTAGGAAGGTGCCGATATTCTCGCTTGCCAAAAAACAACATCACTTCCGAGGACGAAAGCGCCCGTTGGAAAGAAGCGTTACAGAAATCCATCCATGCGCACGATTTTTCTTCCTCGTTTAGTCCCTCCAGGAGGGAGGCACGCATAGCTTTGGTCTCGGCAGTGCATGGAGATTTGTACCTCGATGGGCTACATAACCACAACTTCCTAACCGAGTAATATGTTTGCTATTAAATTAGAATTACGCGCAAATATTACTTTTTTGGAAATAGATAATAACAATAATCATAATTCAAGTTCCGGAGGCCCAGGAACAAACAAATAAAACCTCAGCGGCCCGAAGTGTGAACAAAAACAGCAACCCGAACGAAGCTCCACTCTCGTTAATTATTCATGAGCGAGTGACTGCAATTAACGGTCATGGTAAAGTCGAGGGTCCCGCGAGATGGACTGACGTCATGTGTGCGTTAATATTCATGACACCGCACGCGCGCAACGTCATGAATAGTAACGAGATCATTGGGACGCGCCGTTGATATCGGTTACACCGTGCCGCGCCGCGCCGTGGGTCGATGAAGATGGAGACTCGTCCCAGGTTTCCGTGTGAGCGTCCACCGAGCTAACAAAAACTACGCTCCCATCTATTGGGAGAAGCTTCTCTTGCTGGCCTTCTCGGCTGCTTCGGTGCGTGGGGAGCGGTGACCGCTGCGGTCAGCGCCGCCGCGCCACGAACCCGGCGACCCGAGTTCGATGCCCGCTCACGGCCAGCATCGGTGACGGATATCCCCGAGGTCGACTCAGACTCAAATGAGCAGCTGGTGCGGTGTGTAAACGTCTGTATGACAGAGGCAAAGGCGGCCGGGCGTGGTGCTGGCCACCCACACCCTCGTGTGCCGTGCCGGTCTTTGTATGCGCTCGCTAACAGCACTTGCTCCAAAGGTCTGTTATGGTTATATGGGGGATCTTTGTCTTGTCTCGGTGGTAGTACAGGAGAACTTCGCGACCCTATTTACCCTCGACGCTATGGAAACTTCTGCCATCCGTGGTCCTGTTCCTACAATTATCTGCCATCATCCGCAAATTTTCCCATAGCTCTTCGTGGAATTGGCTTCCAGTTGCCTGCAAACAGTTTATTTTTCTGTGGATAAGGGGACTCGTGTGGAATATTCCTCCCAATTATCCGCCAAATATTTCCTGCGGATGAGTGGAGTAAATTTGCGGACAACCCCGCGGGTAATAGGATCCGCGACATTGGTTCCCCATCTCCCCCCCACATTAACGTGGATGAGAGGCGCTTTTCTGTCGTATTTTTTTTTTAAATCGCTGAGGCTTTTTTTGGATGGGGCTCTGGCTGAAATCACGATGACGTGATTGAAGCGATTCGAGTTTATGAAGTAAGCCCATCAGCAGCGCTCGCTTCCAGCAATCAAGAACCTTGCGATCATCGTGGCCCGGTGTCGGCGGATGCCGCCCACATCATCCTTCTCGTCGCCACGTGTCGCGATTACAGGCTCACGCCCTCGATCTGGCACGAAGTCCGGACGCCACGCCGTGCCATCGCTGGCCTGCGGTTACCTGCCCGCGTCAACCGTGCACGCGTCCCGCGTCATCGCAGGCCCCCTCTTCACCAAGCGCATCCGCCACGCTTTCTCTACAAAATCACACGTTCATATCTCCACATCGCTTTGCCCCATCGTTCCGCGAAATACCTCGGGGCGTCCACTCGGTATGCCGGTTTTCGAAATGGCGTCCAGCGTTTGTTCTCCTTTTGCTTGGAGTTAAAGGCCACATCGCTGTCCTGCACTCAATTAGTTTCAAGCTGGTCATTCGGCTTGTGAAACGGCTGACCATTTTATTTATCGTCATGAAAGAAGAAAACAAACAACAGGTCATTGCCATTTATTGTTGGCAAAAAAAATGGTCCGCTAGAGCCAGTGGAGCAACTAGGTTGAATTGTGATACCCTTGTGATTGTGGGTATTGTTTGGGCACTCCACTTGTCCGCCCACATGCAACCACACAGAGCCAACAGGGGACTGAATAAATACCCCAAGCGGGACCGTCCTGAAGAAAAGGTCTTCAACTTAGGATTTCCTGGGTAAAATGCGTGGCAAGTCATCTCTAAGCACGTGGCGTTCACCCTACGGCACTCGTTCGTCATGACGCGGTTCTTCCATTTGGGAACACTTTTCGTGCATCGCAGAACGTGCCCATTATAACGCAGATCGTGCATTGTTCTAACTCGGAACGTGCACCATTACAACACGGAGCGCGCCCCGTTATAACACGGAATGTGCACCATTACAACACGGAGCGCGCCCCGTTATAACGCGGAACACACTGTTATAACGCAGAACACACTGTTATAACGCGAAATGTTCACCGTTATAACGTGGAACACACTGCTATAACGCGGAATGTGCACCGTTATAACGTGGAACACACACTGTTATAACGCGAAATGTGCACCGTTATAACGTGGAACACACTGTTATAACGCGAAATGTGCACCGTTATAACGTGGAACACACTGTTATAACGCGAAATGTGCACCGTTATAACGTGGAACACACTGTTATAACGCGAAATGTGCACCGTTATAACGCAGAACACACTGTTATAACGCGAAATGTGCACCGTTATAACGTGGAACACACTGCTATAACGCGGAATGTTCACCGTTATAACGTGGAACACACTGTTATAACGCGGTTTTTTAACGGTTGATGGCGCACTACTTTCTTGAGCTGCGAGGCTGAGCAGTACAGTGATACGGTACATGGAATGATACCTTAACGCGCCGGTGTACCAGCAGTTATTTGTCCCGCCATCTCACTGCATGGTGTGCGTAGTAGCAGTAGTACGTCGTATCTCGCTGAACATCACCCTTACATTATTTATGGGGACATTGTCTTCGCTCAACCCGTTGTTCGTTTAAACGTGGCACTTTTCAGGAATACGTCTCGCGCGCGTTACACGAGGGCTTGCCTGCGTTCAACTCGAGGCTCTGAGTTCAGCCTCATCGTGCAACTCGGGGTCGATAAGAAAACGAGTCAGCGGTGCTCGTTCACGTGCGGCGACTGGCGCCCTGCGATGGGAACGTGGAACTTCCACCGCGGCCCGAATGCCACGGATGGAGATGAAAGCCCTTTCCGCCAACCCGGTTTGGTTTTACTGTTGGTCACATTCACTGCGCCGTGACCAAAAATTGGCCTCAAGTTCCCAGAGAACACAAAACGCAAAACATTTCTCGTTCATTTTTCTTCCGCTGTATTCGCATCCACGAGCGGTTTTGAAACTTAGGGCACCCACTTAGTGTGCGTTTCCCTAAACCAGTTCTCAATAAAATCGTTGCGGCCAAAAGATATCAATTAAAAAATTTACGTGACAAAATTTGAGCTCAATTAGAAGAGAAGGAGAAGGGAGGAACACGCGGCCACCATCGGCCGTTTCACAACAAAGTCGCTCGCTGCTGAAATGAGCAGCGGCGGTGGCGGCGGCGGCAATCATCGCTGTCGGGGATCCGGAAGCCCGCTGCTGAAACTCGCACGGTGCCTCCCGAACAAGCCGGGCGGGACACCGCGGCCACGCAACTGCGCAGCGCTCGCGCGTTACTTGGGCACAGACTTGCCGATGATTACAAAGAGCGGCGGATCTTACGGTGTCACCATGCATCAATCCAGGCTGAAGGATGTTTTTTAAGGAGGTTTATTTTTTTTATTGTGGGGTTGGCGGGTTTAAGTGAGGCGAAGGGGGGAATGTTTTTTCTTCTTCTTCTTCTTCTTTCAAGAAAGGCTCTGATTTTTACAAACCAGCTCTTTAGCCGTGGCTAAAGAGCCGCTGAATGGATCTCCGTTTGTTTGCCGGTGGCCTATAATGAGGCTCGTAAGATGGCTAAAGTGCTCTGTTTAAGGCGCGAGTGACGGATGGACGTGCCAGTCAATCGCTCGCTTGGCAAACACAAAGCTTTTAATTTGTTCTCACGAGCCTCGATCTGCCTCGCCCGCCTCAGATGTGTTAATGTAGCGCCCCGCTCTCTCGCGTCTGCCTTGCTTCAATGAGGCTTTCAGAAAGTGACAAAATCACAGCTCTGCCTCTCTTCTCCTTCACTCGCCCCCCCCCCCTGCCCTCCCCGCCCGCGCGCTGCCCCCCTTGTTTAATATTCGGAATGAGCTAAATGCGTGCGAGCGCATTCCTCTGCCCTGCTATGGCCGCACGAACGCCTAGCAGGGTAACGGTGGCGGTGGCGGCGGGGGGGGGGTGTTGTGAATAAATGTGCGCTGTGTGGCGTGGGTTTTGGGCATTGCCAGAGTAATCTTCACGCTGTTAGAAATCGCCAGGAATTTCCAGCAGCTGGGGCTGAAGCACCCGGTCGGTTGCTCGAATCGGTTTGGGTTGGGTCAACAGTGTTTGAGTGCTGCTCACTCATACTATTATTACTGATAATACTATTAATAATAGTATCACTATTAGTACCATTAATAATAGTACCACTATTATTACTATTAATAATAGTGGTACTATTATCACTATAAATAATAGTACCACTATTATTAGCATTAATAATAGTACCACTATTAGTACCCTTAATAATAGTACCACTATTATTACTCTTAATAATAGTACCACTATTATTACTATATAATAATAGTACCACTATTATTACTATTAATAATGGTACCACTATTATTATCCTTAATAATAGTACCACTATTATTATCCTTAATAATAGTACCACTATTATTACCCTTAATAATAGTACCACTATTAGTACCCTTAATAATAGTACCACTATTATTACTATATAATAATAGTACGACGCGTGAGGCCTTGGTGTCGTCACGGTTAGACAACTCGCCTCGCGATCGCAAAGCGCGCGAGTTCGAGTCCTAGTCAGGATGGACTCGGCGGGTGGAGGGGGGTGGGTAACGAAGCCTGTCAATCATCCCGTCGCTTTCTGAGAAGTGAACAGTGTTCGTCCAATGGGGGGGGGGGGGCAGAACTCCCGTTATTCGCAACGTGGACACGTGGACAGTTCCCGCCAGTGGCACCGTGCCCACCCAGCCGGGCGGCACCTCCCGCAGGCACGGGGACAGCAGCGCGCTACCTGACAGCTCTCAAGAGAAACATCTCTTGAGAGCCTTGGCTGTGAGGTGAGAAGCGATGGAAGAAAGTTGCGTGCTGCGGCGTGGCTCGTAAATGCCGACTCGTGACGCGGAGAAGCGTGCGGTGAAGTATGGAGAGATGCGAGCCTGGGATGGGCAGAGTCATAGGAAGAGGAACCCGTGGATCGGAGAGCGTACCCAGGTTAAGGACACACTTCGAACTGTTGGGGAAAGTCAAGTCGGCGTGGGCAGGACGTGTCACGGCGAGGAGGATGAGTGGAATGGGACGAGTCCAAGACGCCAACGACCGCGGAGGGGCGAATTCGGCTCCCGATGCATCGTCGTGAGGGACGCTGACAGCCTCCGTCCAGCGGTGGATTGACCGTAGCGCAATATGATGATGATGATGGTGATGACAATGGGGTGAAGAACATTCGGTGAGAATTCATGTGGGCGTCAGCGAGAATTTGATTTTAATGCGGTTCGAAGCCGAATGTGACCCCGGGCCGTGGCTTCCCCACATGTCGCTCTCTTCCCCGTGAGGGGGCTGCCCGGGCATCACGGGGTGGGGGGAGGAGATCTTCACGCTGAGCCCTGCCCAGCAGCTGGCCGCCGACTCGCACGGCTGGCCGGAGGCGGTGGTCAGGCAGGCGGGGGGGGGGGGGGCAATGGCACCGACAAGAAGGAAGCGCTGAATGTTTGTAAACAACTGTTTGAGAATTCAATCAACAGCCCCATGCTCAAAAGTGGCGTCTCGTGCTTGTGGGGGTGCCTTGTGAGTGGAAATCCTCGTCGCGGAGGAATGGGCAGCGATCGTCTTCGTCATTTTTTGCCGAAGTCATCAGCAGTAACATCATCATGTCCAGGTCGCCGTTGCGCAACAGGCAATGTTTTATGCGTCTTTGGGTATATAAATAAGGGATATGTATGTACCATTTTGAACTACTTTCGCACCGTACGTAGCCAACCGTGCTAATCGGAGGTGCGGGGGAACGACAATAAACTAAACACAAAAAAGCAATCTTGAATATTTAAAAGTGCATCATAGCTCGAGTGGGTTCCTAATATCGGAAGGAAGAGCGTTCCAGACGGCCGCAGAAGCGTATCTGAAAGCGCCGCGCGATGCGGTGACCACCATCTTTGTTCGATGGGCAGCCAAAAGCCGCTGCTCCGAGCAAGTGGGTCGCTAACCGATGCACACGTTCTTTTTGTGTGGAAATTATCTGGATACTGGTTCTTTCTCTCTCCCCAACAATGAAACAAAGATACCGAAGGAAGAAAGAAAGAAATAATGATTGAATTTCGATTTAAAGCTTTCGTGACTGCAGGGATTCATCTTCTTAGTTCCTTCGGTAAAGTCACGTAGAAGGGAAGTAATAAAATAATAAAAATAAAACATAATAAAAGAATTCTCACTTATGTTTTATTTTTATTATTTTATTATTTCCCTTCTTCGTGACTTTACCGAAAGAACCAAGAAAGAGAAATAATAATTGGTCAAACATCATAACGCAACACCCCCCCCCCCCCACCGCATGTCAATGAAAGATTCGCAAGCCCCGAGCGAGGCTGTCCTGGTGCGAATAAAGAATTTCATTTCGAGTCAGAGAGTCTCCTTTTTTACTCCCGGCAAATAACTCCATCGATGGCCTGCTGAGTTGGTGCTGGAATTCCCACATGGTCATGGCGGCAAAAAAACACAACAAAGCTTAATCAACGCTGGCCCAATGGCATCGCAATAAGATGAATTGGGCCACTCGGTCGTATGACTGACGGTGGCCACCCATCATTTGTGTTAAGCCAATTGTTGTGGCACCCATTAAGTGGTGTCAAAGCAGTTAGTGTCAGGGTCTGGTTTCAGTTCAACATCAATCTCGGTGGGGGGAGGGGGGTGGTGGAGACACGGATGCCTGCCTTGGTTTTCAAGGAGTTCAGGGATGTGACCCATCACCCATTCGTTACGACAGGTGGCAACTTCTAGCGGTGCCCATTCACAACCCCCTCCCACAGCAGGCACCCACAGAATCCGTTCCGCCGTTGAGCGAGCGAGCGCACGTGCGTCTCTCGCAGTTGGGATGCGGTGAGATCTGAACCCCGATTTTTTCGTGTTTGGTTTTGCCGTCCTTCCACCGGCACCTCCGGTGAGCACGGTTGGCTACGTACGGTGCGAAGGAAGTTAAACGCGCGCACGTATACAGATCGCGTGCATTCGTATCTCGATGTCAGCGACGCGGGTGGCCTTGTGATTTGAGAGCTTCCACTCGCAATCGGAGCACACCGTGGGTTCACGTCCCAGCTGGGTGCCAACGGCAGCCAATGACGCCTCTGGGAGGGTCATTAAAACGAGTACCGACTCCATGGGAAGTGAGCGCTGATTTCCCTCCATTCGAAAAGCCTCGCTGATTTTGAAGACTCTTTTTTTCCGGAGGGAGGGAGGGGGGTGGGTGGGGTCTTGTTTTGGTATGTTAGTTTTAATGTATGAATCCAGTGTGCTATCCTCCCACATACGAGAGGACAGCACCCAGAATGACAGCGTATCTGTTTTTCCACACACGCATTTTTTGTCATTATTATCGCTGCCTGGGTGGCAATGGTGCCCAGGCACCCAGCTCTCGCATATTAAAACAAAATCTCGTTCGGGGTCAACCCAGCCCACCGTTCATCTAGGGGGTCTTTAAAAATTAGCACCACTTTGTGGGAAGCCAACAAGGGTTGTTTCGCGTTAAACTCGGCCTCGGCCGCGCGAATGTGGAATTTCCCACCGCTGGCTCAGGGTTTCGACAGCGGTCGGTGACGCTTCGAGTGCTGAAATAGTTATCATCCACTTCGCTGAAACGTCAGTCAAGGCGTGGGTGTGTGTGTGTGCTTTGGCAACGAGTCAAAAAAATAGCTAAATTGTTTTAATGGCTCGCATTTTTATTTCCTGGAATTTTTAAAATACATACACGTCGCGCGCACGTATTGTAGTGCGTGATAAAAAAACGCTTTTGCAATTTTTGTCGTTATTTAACGCGGTATTCATTTCTCAATCCGAATAGCGTGCCGCTAATTTTAAACGCGCGTTTTGACATTTCAAAATTGGTGGCAGCGTTCGGCCGCGTTTGCCGAACCAACATAAGGGTAATATATTTAAAGCGACGTGCGTTTCCATCAATTGTGTGAGCCTTGTCAAACAAAGAGAAATGCGTTTGAATTTGTGATGTGGAATAATTTTATTTATTCTTCCTCGGCAGCCTTTCCACACAAATAGCATCACCGCATTCCCAGCACAGGTTCAATCAGCTCCAACGCATTTTTTGTGTTTTTCCCGTGGAATTTTTAAAAAAAAATTTGTATTCAAGAGTGTGTGTGAGTAGTCGTGTGTGGGCGTGGTTCTGGCTTCCACCCCCTCGTGTGCTGTGCCGACCTTCATAGGTGCTCGCTAACAGCGCTTGCCCCAACAGTCTGTTAAGTCTGTATGGGGGATCTTTGTGTGTGTATGTACACGTGTGTGGGGAGTGGTGGTGCAACGGTTAGCACGCTGCGCTACCAAACGAGCGAACAGAGGTGATTCCCGCTCACGGCCAACAGCGGTGACGATTTTCTAAACCAGTCCTGGGCCTTCCCTAGGTCGACTCAGCCTCAAATGAGTACCTGGTGCGGTGTGTAAACATCGCCACTTGGCAGACAAACGTGGCCTCATGTGATGCTGGCCACCCACCCCCTCGTGTTCCATGCCGGGCTTCGAAGGTGCTCCATAGGGGCCGTCCATAAATGACGTCACGCACCTGGGGGGGGGGGGGGTCAGACATTTGTAACGATGTGTGACGAGGGGGGGGGGGGGTTGAGAAATGTTACGTCACGTCAAAATGCGCAACTTTAAATATGGACAACACGTTCTGCTTAATTAAATAGACTTTTTAATAAATGTTTTCTCCTACAACATCAGAGTGGAGCGACACATTAAATACGCACTACAATATTTTAAAGCGATTTGAAGCATGGTTTATTTTTGTTGGGGGGGGCAGAGCTTTGTGACGTCATATTTGAGGGAGAGGGTTTGACTTCTTGTGACGCCGTGTGACGAGGCGGTGGGGGGTCAAAAATCGTCCAAAATCGTGTGACGTCATTTATGGACGGCCCCATAGCAGCACTTTCCCCAACAGTCCGTTCAGGCTATCCAGGGGATCTTCGTGTGTCTGTGAATGAGTTCCTGTCAGCCCACGTGTGTGGATGTTTGTGGGTGTTTGTATTTGTATGCGAGTGCGTGTTGATGTCTTTGTGTTCACGTGTGTACACAATACAGACACACAATACACACGTGTGTGTGTGTGCGTGCATTCGTAAATAAGCGTATGCGTGTGTGTACGTATGTACACACTGATGGCTATGTGTGTGCCTCCTCTAGGTCAACTCAGCCGTCAACACTTCCCCCCGGGTGCGGTGCGCCAAGATCAGGGCTTGCGGATACAATGGGTGGCCTGGGGCAGGCCACACCACCCGCTTCTCTGTTGCCCCACTCAGGCCATCAATAGGCGCTCGCTAACATGGCTTGCCAGCCGTGAAGTGGGAGACGCTTGTGTTGAGCCGGCTGATGCACAGCAATGTGTGTGTGTGTGTTGTGTTCCCATGCGGCGGGGCTCGCTGCATCTGGAAGCAACCGTGCGTGAGCAACCACACTAATGGACATCAGTAATGACTTGAGCCCTGAGCATATGCACACACATGTCTCTGTGTGTGGCTTTTGTGGGTGTGTGTGTGTTTGTGGGGAGCGGTGGCACAACGGTCAGGGGGCTGCGCTACGAACCCGTTAACCTGAGTTCGATTCCCGCTCGCGGTCACCAGCAGTGGCGATTATCCTAACAAGTCCTGGGCCTCCCGTAGGTCGACTCAGCCTCAAATGAGTACCTGGTGCGGTGTCTAAACATTGCCAATAGGGAGACAAAGGCGACCGGGTGTTGTGCTGGCCACCCATCCCATCGTGCGCTGTTCCGGTCTTCATAGGTGCTCGCTAACAGCACTTGCCCCAAAAGTCTGTTTAGGCTATAGGGGGGATCTTTGTCTTTGTCACCTGTATGGGGGATTAGAGATGGAGAGAGAAACATCGATGCATGGGTAACGTCGATGTCTTGACATCGATGTTGACCCTTCCCATAACATCAGACAATCGATGTTTGGCTTCAGATATTTTTGCTTTTTCACGCCAAAATCATTGCCCGAAAAACAATTTTTAAGCTCTTTTATGAGAAAAAAAACAACTGGCCCCTCTTGGGGGTACGTTGAACTTCTTTCGCACCGTACGTAGCCAAACCACGCTAATCGGAGGTGCGGTGTGTAGCACCATTGACGGCGATATCGGTGTGTACACACTGTAGATATGTGAAACATTAATATTCTGGGCGGTAGATGCGTTGGTTGAATGTTTACGCTGCAACGACAGGCGACCATGTGCCTGTAAATGATCATAAACATTTCCATTGTTCTGCGCACTGCATTTTGGAAATTAGGCTGCAGCTTATGGTTGAGCGGTTGGCCTTTCAACCAGAGTCTTGTGCCATATTGTATTTTGTCTTCAGACTTCTTCATAATAATTAGTTTTAATCCAATAAATCCCAGAAAGCAACTTTGTGCTTAGCGGTAACCCTGCAATTGCTGCCAACGGCCGGTTGATATTAGATTATTTTGCTATGAAAAAAAATCTATATTTTCTTCCACGATAAACACTGCTTTTGAAGATGTATATTCCCCTTCGACTAGAAATGGTGATAACTCGAACGTCGAACGAACATCGATGATTCTATTGCGATGTTTGGTGCACAGCGATGTTTTTAAATCCTTTATATTAAGTTCACTTGCTTGCGTGCTTGCTTGCTTGCTTACGACCGTGCAAATCTTTCGGTCGTTTTTTAACCCACTTCCCGTGATCCAATCGAGCTGACATTTTGCACACAGACTCGTTGTGCGTGATAATTAATTTTCGTGACATTTTTTCCCCAAAATTTTACACTGTTTATGGAATTTTTTTAAAATATTTATTTACCAATTGCTTAATGGTGGCAGACAATCATCTGACCCATAGGTGGCAGCCATCTCAAGCCAGAGGACGAGAGGACTCTAGCCGCCACGCATATAAAGGATTTATAGTGAAAAACTTTGTTTTTACGGGTTAATTTTTTTTAATCCTTTATATTAAGTTCACTTGCTTGCTTGCTTGCTTACGACCGTGTAAATCTTTCGGTCGTTTTTTAACCCACTTCCCGTGATCCAATCGAGCTGACATTTTGCACACAGACTCGTTGTGTGTGACAATGTATTTTCCTGAGAAAATTTTTTCCAAAATTTTACACTTGTTAGGAAAAAATAAATTATATTTAATTACCAATTGCTTAATGGTGGCAGCCATTCATCTGACCCATAGGTGGCAGCCATCACAAGCCAGAGGACGAGAGGACTCTAGCCGCCACGCCTATAAAGGATTTATAGTGAAAAACTTTGTTTTTACGGGTTAATTTTTTTACGTTGACGCCTCCCCCCTCGCGGGGAGCCGTGGCGCAGTGGTTAGCACACTGCGCCGTGAAGTCTCGCGGCCCGAGTTCGAATCTCTCCTCGATAAAAGAGCACCTGGCCGGTGTGTAAGCATCAGCACTGGGAAGACAAAGGTGGTCGGGTGTAGTTGCTGGCCACATCACTCCTTCGTGCGCACTTGTTCCACCCATAATGTAGTTTTCCCCTAGCAGCACTTGCCCCAACAGGCTCTACGAGGGATATTTTTTTACGTGTGCGTGCATGTATGGGGAGCGGTGGTGTAGCGGTTAGCACACTGCGCTACGAGTTCGATTCCCGCTCACGGCCAACGCCAGTGAAGATTATCTGAACCGGTCCTGTGCCTCCCCTAGGTCGACTCAGCCTCAAATGAGCACCTGGTGCGGTGTGTAAACATCGCCACGAGGGAGACAAAGGCGGTCGGGCGTGATGCTGGCTGGCCACCCACCCCCTCGCGTGCCGTGCTGGTCTTCATAGGTGCTTGCTAACAGTACTTGCCCCAACAGTCTGTTAGGGTTACACTGGGGATATTAGTATTTTGTCTTTGTGTGTGTATGTGGAAGCGACCTGGCTTATTGCTGCACTCAAAGCTTCGGGTCTTCTAGGCCACAGCAGTGCCCTCTTTTTTCTCCATATTCTTGAGAAACGTGGACGCCTCTAATGGGTCATTCTCGCCAGTTCGACACATTTAGACTGGCCCGGGTTTAACCTGGCTGGATTGTGTGAGGAGCTCGCCATTCCTTGAAATATCTGGACACATTCCCATTGGTGAGCTCCTCTGGCAGGCAAGGCTGTATTGGCTGCGTTATGTAGCCCACATGCCCAGCCACCGCATGCCAAACAGCTTCTATTTGGCCGGAGAGAGGGGGCTAAATGGACACGGCATGGTCTCGAGAAGAAATGGGCTGAGGTGGTACAGGAGGATGTGGATCTGAGTGGACTGCGGAGGAGGCTCGTGAAGGATGCCACTGGGCCCTCAACGACAGCGGGGGCAGCAATGCTCACAACAACGAGCGGAGCGCCGGGCTGCTGCACCTGCCACTCATCTCTGTCAGTCAACCCATGGCCCCTGGATCTGTCCTGTGACCTCCTGTCAGCGAGAATTCGACACTTCACGTGGCCTCAAAGTACACCTAGCCTGGCACAAGTACCGTGGTGACGTCACCGCCACTTAGTGGCGAATGCTGGTTGTTGTACGATTGCTTGTGTTGCGATCGAAACGTCGTGATATTTTTATTATTATTTCTCTATCTACGTGGCTTTACCCAAAGACCCATAGAATATGTATTCCTGCAGTCACGAAAGCTTTAAGTAAAGTGTGTGGAATTGTGCGCGTGTGCGTGTGACAATATTTTAAGAATGTGCATAGGTGTATAAATGTGTATGTATGTAGGCGTATGTGTCTATGAAGAAGCATGGGCACTAATTGGTGTGTGTGTATTCACGTGAATTTACAATGTTTTGCCCTTGCCCCAACGATTTGTTAAGGCTGCATGGGGGATCTTTTTATATGTGCAAATGAGTATATATGTGTGTGCGTGTGGGTGCAAGTACATGTGTCTGCATATGTGTCCATCTGTGTGTGCGTCCACACAAAACAATAAAATATCTCCCGTATAGCCTGAACAGACTGTTGGGGAAAGTGCTGTTTGCGAGCACCTATAAAAGGCTGGCATGGCACACGAGGGGGTGGGTGGCCAACACCACGCTCGGCCGCCTTTGTCTCCCGAGTGGCGATGTTTACACATCGCACCAGGTACTCATTTGAGGCTAAGTCGACCTAGGGGAGGCCCAGGACCGGTTCAGATAATCTTCACTGGCGTTGGCCACGAGCGGGAATCGAATTCGGGCCTCCGGGTTCGTAGCGTAGAGTGCTAACCGCTACACTACCGCTCCCCACACACACAGACATCCACACACACACGTGCATGCACGTCTCTCTGCGCTTTAATGCACGTGTGTGTTTGTGCGTGTACACGCGCGTGTGTATACGGCATGACGAATCGTAGAACATCTGAGACCACCTCTCCTTACCCCCCAGCCGCCGCCTCCCCTCTCTTCTCCCCCCCACCTCCCCAATACCCCCACATCATCTCACCCAACCCCCTTCTCTCCAAAGCATGCCGGCGAGGAACGAGGCAGGCCAATTAAAATTCCACTGCAATTAAAATCGGCCCATGGAGTGTGAAAAGGATGCCCGTCTGTATAGAATTTGCTCACTCAGTTTGTGATTAATAGCAGCAGATAGTGGCAGAACTGTTCATGCCTGAGGATTCTGCCTCCTAAATTTCATTCGCATATCCATATTCATTAAAAAAAAAGATCAGAAAAAGAATGAAAATTGCTCACGGACCGAGGCTGACTTTGTTATTTTTTCCCGCAGCCAAATGTGCGCAGTGACCACGGCGCGGGTGCCAATGGTGGCATTGTTTTAAGATTTGCAGCCAGAAAATTGACTCGGTTTGAAGTGGATTGGCGTGGTTCCACTGAAAGAGAACGCTGCTCCTGCCTGCCGCGAGATCGGCATAAATCGTCACCATTCAATTATAATTTTATTGTGCATCCATCGTAATTGTCGTCGTCGCGTTAGACGCTATCGTCGCCATTGTATCCAACCATCACCACCACTACCATCGTCGTCGTTGTCGTCACTACCACCAATGTCATCATTATCACCATCACCACCATCCCTTGGAGGTTGGTAAAATAAACACCCAGTTTGTGAGGCTGCACCTCTTTGTGGCAAGCCAACGTTGGCTGTCACGTTGGTTAAAGGCAAAACTGGCACCTGTCAAAGAAATGTGGAATTTCACATCACCAACGGGCACGCTGGCTAGGGTGGTGCGTGCACTCGGTGACCTCACGGCTGGTGTTGCGGATTCCAAAATTTTAACATTTTTTGGATTAGATCGCGTAAATATGAATGCGTCGTATTAGCGTCTTCCCCGCATTCAATGCGCGCGTAACTCGCGGCGTGAATCTCTCGCGTGGCCGGACAAACGCGCAGAGTCTCTCGCCGGCGGAGCAGGAACGGCTGAAACGAAACTTTAGTTTTTTATTTCGCCAGGTGTAAGACCCACTCTTTTTCAGAAGCGACCTGACCCACACATGGCAAGCTCAGCGAAGTGGCTTATCATCACGTGGACATTTATAGCAGCCAAAATACTCTAAATGCACCTCGATTCTAAAATGCGGAGGGCGAAACTGGAGGATCTCAGGCAAAAAATCCACGCGACCACGGGGAGAGAGAGACACGCAAACTCCAAACGTACAGCAGCAGGCATCGCCAGGGTCATGATCGAAACGCAGCTCCATCCAACGGCTGCAAGCCCGCGGCTCATCGGCAGCGGCTGTGCTCGCGCGCGTGTGCACATGTTGCGTATTTGCATCGGGTGACATTTAAGAACATTTTTATCGTCTCTCTCTGCGGCGCGTGCGTAATCCGCGGCGCTTCTGGTGACGTTGCGGCAGAGCCTCGAGAAATCGATGGCCGTTATGCAAGTGGCAAGTGGGGCCTTCGCACGCGGGGCCCTTGCGCCACGCGGTTTCCCGACGCCCCCCCCTCCCCCCCCCCGGGACAGGGGTGGAAAACGACGCCGCTCTATGAGCGGCCTCTGGGGGGCGGGGCGGGGGGGGGGGACTATCAGGACCCCCAAGACGGTGACCCCAGGCCCGTTGTGACGACCGCGGACGCGGTTTGAGTCGTCGTCGACGATGGGGATGCGGTCCTGATGACTGACTGCGTAGGGGATGAGCGGGTTACTTTCTAGAAAAGTGGTCGCTCTCCGATCATCGATTACTGATGACAGAAACGAGGTTTTAGATGTTAGTCGTCAGCGTCGTCACTTCAACGGGAGCACAAAGAAGTGGCTTGTCAGCTCCGTGAAATATTTTGCCGGTTGGGGAGTTCGGGTGGGCCCCAGCAAATACTCAATGGGAATTTAAGCCCAGGAAGTAACGTCCTGTGACGTACTGCATTGTGATCACCTTTTTTGGTATTTCACCATTCATTACTTTCATACCGTTATTACACTCTTCAATGAATGTGCTATTTAGATTTAACATTGGGAATATCCACACTTAATCATAGGCCTTGAAGTGGGATCTGTACAGGGGTATCCTCACATTCATCCAGCTGCTGACACGTGCAATATTCTCCCACTCTTGTTTAAACAATCATTTTTGAATGTACAAAGGAAAGTAATCACAGGAAGTAATATGCCTGTACATAGCAATTTAATTACACAGTGAAAGCAATTTCATAGCGTGGGAGTACCAGCACCTGCTACACTACAAATATGAAGAGCGGTGGCGAGATGTTAACTACCTCACCTGGTATGCAGGAGGTCGTGGGTTTGGTCCTGAGCCTGATGCCTGTATATTTATAGTTTGCATGTTCTCCCCGTGGTTGCATGGATTTTTCCCCGGGTCCTCTGGTTTTGCCCTCCAAATTTATAAACAAGCTTTCAGAGTATTTGGCTGCTTTACATTTCCACATAAGCCACTTTGTTGAGCTATCATTTGTGGTCAGGTCGCTTCGAAAAAAAGAGCTACATAGCTCAGTGAGCCTTACCTAGTAAACTAAAACATAGTTTAGTACTTTAAATAGTTTAGACGGAATCGCGGTGGCACACCTCTGGATTGCAAGCTGATTACGCAAAGCATGACAGCGACTGTTGCGGCATCCCGCCTCTGACAACGGAGCGAGTTTTCAGACATTAAACCCTCCGTGAGTCGGCTCGTTGGGCAGGCAAATGGATGGTTCGACAAAGTAAAAAAAACTAAAATCGATGGATACCGACACACTCGGTGTAACAGCCCCGCGCGCTAAAAATGTCCCGTTCGACATTCGACGAAGTGTGCGAGAACGAGCGGAGCGAGCGGAGTGGAGCGAGCGGAGCGGGAGAGCCGATGGGACGTCGCGGCTGCCTCCCCGCACGCGTTCGTCACGCCGAGACTCCGCCGGTCGGTAACGTCGCCACCGTGACCCGGCGGTGTGGGGGGGGGGGACCACGAACGGGCGGGCGGCGTATTACGGGCGGCCCTTTTAAGTTCCAAGTCGGAGAGATTGGGGACATTCTTTTCACGGCACAAAATATGGTGGGGGGGGGGGGGGTTGCAGTGGCGGTGACCTCATCGGCAGAGGTGAACGAGATGGGCCAAACCAAGAAACGAGCGACGGGAGAGGAGCGTGGGCGTGAGGCGTGAACGAGATAGAGGAAGAAGAAGGCGCTGTCTAATGCCCTCAAGAGTTGGTGGGGAGGTCAAACGATAGGAGGGAGATGACTCTTAAAATTGCCGTCGTCAAGCTGTCCGCCCTTACGTGCGATGGCGACGGCTCAGTCGGCATGGGCTGAACCAACAAAAACAGAAGCGCGTTTTCAGCATTGCCATTTGGACCGTCTTGGCCCGACAGTGGCGTCCGCTGATAGCAACGCGACGCGTTTGTCAATAACGCCGTGGCAGGCTTTTAAAAGGGAACGGGGCAGAGGAGGCGATTTATCGGGCAGTACCCCTTTTTGCACAGCGCCACCGCCTACATAGCATCACCAAGTAACTTGCCGACTCTGATCTGAGATGCGTACGGTCGGGATGTGTTCGTGATTTTCGCATTCATTCTGAAACATGAAAACCAGGCCTGGGATCATCCGTTTCCATCTGTGCGGGGATAGAGCGTTGCTCCCTCGCACGCGTGGGTTTTTCTCTGGCCGCTCCGCTTTCCTTCCCGCACGGATAATAAATACTACTCATCATGAATCGGTTGCAAACATCTTGAAGTAAAAAAACCCAATGCGAGACCCTCCTGAAAAAGAGTGATCTGACTCAGTTTGGCTCTCCTGGATAAATAAGTTAAATTAATGAATTCACTTCCATGACGTTACTGCTGTGTAGTTTCCACCCCACCATAATTGGTGTCCCGTGGCATCGGGTGATGACACCTTTGCTGACACGAAGGCACCGCTAAATAACGGACATTGATGAAAAAACAAATCCGAAACATTTCCCCAAATCCGAAGTTGTTTAATCTAAAACTCATCCCAAGTCTATATCGCATATCAATGTAATTGCCTCTCAAGATGCTGACGAAACTGGCTGACCATGGAGCGACTCACCTCCCCACCATGGGAATGTGGAATTTCCGCAATTGTGATTTTTTTTCCAGGGCCCCCAGTGGAGACCATTCACAGCACCACGCCGGTGTGAGGGGTGAGAAGTTGTGATACACAGTCATACCCCGACTTAGTCGTAACTTTGCTACTAACACCGCTACCTGATCTGCGTCGCCTCGACCCCCACGCTCACGTCGTTGACAGCATCGTCGTCCGTCCTTCCTCGTTATCCGTCGCCTCTCAGCCTCCACCTCCACCACCCACTCCGACGACTCCCCTGGGAACCGCTTTGGTTTGACGTCGTTTCGATATTCGTCGTGGTCGCGCCTTTCAGGAACGCATCCCCCACGCAAACCGGGGTATTACCGTGTTCATTTCCACATTTCGAGGAGTGCTATTTTGAGCAGTAATTAGTCTCCAATTGCAGATGACTTGAGGTTTCGAATGCCGTGTAATTCAATTGGGTCTTTGGCATTTGCGCAATGTGGTGAAATGAGCATTGGGGGAGGCACTCAGTTGCTGCATTCGCGGTCCTGAGCCAGCAGTGGAAAATCCACATTCCTATGGCGAGGGCAAGTCACGTGAAAACAATGTGTCGATTTCTCACAAAGCGAACCTCCCGATCAGGGAGTTGCACTCCACGCTTCCCCTTAGTTGAGTGATCCATCCACGGAGCCACCTCGTTGGATTTTAATGAAAATCCGTAATACAGAATTAGCATTGATATAAAATGCGACAATTTGGGTAAAGGGTTGTTTGCAAAGCTGCTTTAAGCTCGAAAACAAAACATGCCAGCAGAACTAATACTTTGCGAAGCTGGCAAATCTCTTCATACTGTGCACACACTTCTTTATATATTTACACAAACATAAAGGCAAAGATTCCCCCATTGAGCTTTGAATACCAGACAGACAAGGGCGGTCAGCGAGCATCTGTTAAGGTCAGCACGGCACATGATGGGGATGGTTTAGGCACAGCCATGCCCGGCCTTATTTGTCTCCCCAGTACTGATATTCACACATCGTACCAGGTACTCATTTACGACTGAGCGGACCTAAACGAGTCTCAGAGCAGCTCCGGTCACTACTTGTCCAATAACGGGGCTTCAATCACCATGGCAGAATCACATTCACAAGTACTGTACCAAGATCAAGATCACCTGTATAGCCGTGCAAGCTGTTCGGGCAAGTGTTGTTCGTGAGGCCAGCACACGAGGGCATGGCGTTGTCAGCACGCCGTCCCTGTGCATCATCGTATCCTTCCCATCGCTGAGTTCACGGGAGCTCGACAGGCGTAGGCACGGCAACGCACGGCCGTGATTCACGTCGCAAGCGGCGAACATTGCGGGTGACTGCCCCCATTCCCCGTTTATGTCCCCACCAGCGGTAGTGTTGGCATACTTCCATAAGAAGGTACACATTTCATGCTGAGTCGACCTAGGGGAGGCCCGCGCCAGCCACACTAATTGCCGCAGCTTGCCGTTGGAACCGAGGGGCGGGGAGGGGGAGTCTCTGGGAACGGAGTTCATGAAAACGGGACGCACGACCCTTCACTACCCCACCTCCAGCGGGCATTGACCCTGAAGGGCATTCATTCATTAGGGCATTGAGGGACTCGCCCCTACCCCTTCCACCTACCCCCTTCCATCCTGCAGGGGTATCAGGAAGAAGACACCAGGGGGTTGTGGAGGGAGATATGCGGTTTAGCCGAGGTGTCCACCTCACCGCGTTCGGAGCTGGCGTCAGTCGCCCCCTTTCACGCCCTCCGTGTTGCGCACCTGAATCGTTTCGTTAAAAACAAAATACTTTTGGAAGAAGAAGAATAAAAGATGTGCTGCACGCGAGCGCTTATACTCTCCACGACTCCTCGTGAAACCCACAGAGGGGGGGGGGAATCGCTGTTGGCGAGCTCCTATTACGGCCGGCGGGAGCCCCTACAAGCGACGCAAGCTCGCCGCACTCGTCCCGTGTGTCGTCGTCGTCTTTCCAATTTGCCGTGCTCACACTCGACGCGGCGAACTGCCTTGAGGGCTGAGCCGGTCTCGGGGCGGCGCACCACAGACGGAACCCGGCCTGGATCGCGCCCATCGTGGCCACGAGTCTAAGACCCGCGGCTGCGCTGGCAATTGGCGGCGCGGTGTCTGCGGTGGTGGGGAAAGCGCTGCCCTGGATCCCTGCAGAGCCGCGGGTGCAAGTGGATGTCAAGCGACCACTTCATGAACGCGCGCACGGCAAGCCCGCACCGCCACGCCTGTGGCCTTGCCGTGCGCCGCACGTCTTCCCGTTTGCTGACGTTTGGGGCCGTTCATAAATGACGTCACGCGATTTTGAACGATGTTTTTACCCCCCCCCCCACCATTGTCACACGGCGTCACATAAAAGTCAGACCCCCCCCCTCAAATATCACGTCGCAAAGATCTGCCCCCCCCCCAAATAAAATAAAACATGTTTCAAATGGTAATTGATCATTGTTTTTTTTTACCCTTTTATCTGGCAACAAAACTGACACCTTTTTTTGCAAGGAGTCATGTTTGCATTGACCACAATACCTGCGGTCGGAATGCAAACAAAACACACAACTCTGATAATGATATGCACTGTCCTTGAAATTGATTGGTCCACACCCGAGACAGCTTTTCTTAGAGCCTAGTCTCACATGGTGTTGGACCAGATGACGCCAAAAGGCGCACAACTCAAAGACAATTCACCGTCAGAGTATGAGAGCTCGGGGTAAGCATTGGTGTAAATGCTTCAAATGGCTTTAAACTATTGTCATTGTTGTGCGTATTTAATGTGGCACTGCACTCTGATGTTGTAGGAGAAAACATTTATTAAAAAGTCTATTTAATTAAGTAGAACGTATTGTCTATATTTATCTGAAGGTGCGCATTTTGATGTGACGTCACATTTCTCACCCCCCCCCCCCCTCGTCACACATCGTCACAAATGTCTGATCCCCCCCCCCCCAGGTGTGTGACGTCATTTATGGACGGAGCCCCACCCTTGTCGCCTTTCACAGACTGTTGGGGCAAGTGCTGCTGGCGAGTTGCACCACCTATCAAGACACACGAGGGGGGGAGGGGGGCTAGCATCACGCTCTGTCGCCTTTGTCTCCCCAGTGACGTTTACACACCGCACCAGGTACCGTTAGTACTCGTTTAAGGCTGAGTCGACCTAGGGGAGGCCCAGGACTGGTTCAGATAATCATCGCACCAAAACACGCGCGCTCACAAATTCACGCAGTCGCTCAAACACTCCAACAACAACAACCTCCATTCGCCACTAAGTGGCGGTGACGTCACCGCGGCGCTTGTACCAGACTATGTGCACGTGAAGGCCAAACACTACACACACAATACATTCACACACAAATGCACGCATACCCACACAACCACATATAAAACAAAACAAAAAACAATTCTGATGGTGAGCGCTTCAGGAATGATGGATCGACTGCTTGTTCATGATCGAAACTGACAAGAGAGGGCTCGGTGGGCGCTGGAAATGTTTGTGTGCGCCTGTGTGTGTGTGCCTGTGTGTGCCTGTGTGTGTCTGTGTGTGTGCCTGTGTGTGTCTCTGTGTGTGCCTGTGTGTGTGCCTGTGTGTGTGCCTGTGTGTGTCTGTGTGCGCCTGTGTGTGTGTCTGTGTGTGTGCCTGTGTGTGTGTGCCTGTGTGTGTGTGTGCCTGTGTGTGTGTGCCTGTGTGTGTGCCTGTGTGTGTGCCTGTGTGTGAGCCTGTGTGTGTGTGTGCCTGTGTGTGTGTGCCTGTGTGTGTGCCTGTGTGTGTGTGCTTGTGTGTGTGTGCCTGTGTGTGTCTGTGTGTGTGCCTGTGTGTGTGCCTGTGTGTGTGCCTGTGTGTGTGTGCCTGTGTGTGTTTGTCTGTGTGTGTGTGCCTGTGTGTGTGTGCCTGTGTGCGTGCCTGTGTGTGCTTGTGTGTGTGTGCCTGTGTGTGCTTGTGTGTGCCTGTGTGTGTCCGTGTGTGTGTGCGTGTGTGCCTCTGTGCCTGTGTGTGTGTGTGCCCGTGGGAACGAAATGGTGCAGTAGTTAGCATATTGCGCTGTGAACCCGGTGACCTGGGTTCGATTCCCAACCATTTGACAACGTCACTGTCACGTCGCGTCTGAACCTGCCCTGTGCCTCCCCCTGGTCAACTCAGCCAAAACTAGGATGCTGGTGCGAACACCAGCAATGGAAAGAGACAAAGGTGGTCTGACGTTTAAGGCCCTGACACCACCCACCACCCAGTCATGTTACATTGCCAGCCTTAATAGGAGCTTGCTAACAACAGCAGCAGCAGCACTGTGTCATTTCGGTCTATATCGCAATAACGGGGATCTCTGTTTGCCTGCGCATTTGCCAGTAGAAATAAAAAAATGCCAGGAGAGGCGAGCGCAGAGGCGAGCGCACTGTGCTACCAATCCGTATTGCTGTCCACGGCCAACATCGATGGCGAATATATTTGAGGTCGTCCTAGGCCTTCCCCTAGGTCGACTCAGCCGTAAATGAATACCTGGTGCAGCACCTAAATACAGGGACGCGCTGAGCGTTGTGGCCACAACACCCCCGTACGAACACCGTGCCCGACCCGTAATAGGCGCTCGCTAACAGCAATTGACGGTGGTGGGGGGCACATTTGTCTTTGTGTGAAGAAAGAGAGCAAAAGGAGGGTGGTGGCGGTGAGGGGTTAGGAGCAAGCGCGGTGTTTTTTTCTTCCGAGTGACACCTCTTCCTGCCAAGCCAGTAGGCGCTGTCACTTCCCTTGGAGATCACATCGCAATGCTCCGTGCAATACTTCACTCCGTCACACCGTCTCGCGTTGACAGTGACACTTGCGCGTTGGGGGTTTCGGGGGGGGGGGGGGGTGGAGGTTGTGATGCGCGCGACCGAGCGCTGGGTGCTAAGCAATAGCGGGCAGCAGTAGC
Source organism: Lethenteron reissneri (assembly GCF_015708825.2). Lineage (NCBI taxonomy): Eukaryota > Metazoa > Chordata > Hyperoartia > Petromyzontiformes > Petromyzontidae > Lethenteron > Lethenteron reissneri. The sequence continues at coordinate 3,058,302 of NC_083813.1, read as the reverse complement.
AGCATCATCATCACGTGGTCCCACTACGAGCGCGTGGCTTTGCGCTTAGGGGAGCCGAGCCGAGCCGTCACCGTCGGGAGCAATTTCAAAGGGCATTGTTCACGCAACGCACGCACGCGTATTGCGGAAATTATAATAAAAATAATAACAATTGTACGGACTAAACCCCTGCCATAGGAATGTGGAATTGACATCACTTGCGCCATCGGTAGAAGAGAAGTTGCTCATTGTTCATGTTGACTCGAAGACACCTCGACGTGGCTTTTAAATGAATATTAACGCGTTGAGAAATAATGAAATGCTGGTCTTCGAACAGGGAAATGTGGAATTTCCACCACAGTCTCAGGGGTGCCCAATGCAGACGTTGGCAGGGGGGGGGGGGCATTTTGACTGTGAATGTTTGTATTATGATTGTAGGACGCATGGTTGGAAAATAATATAATTTAACCTGTTTATCATGATGTCACTAATAAATAAAATCTTTCACCGTGTACAGTTTGAACACAGGGGTAATTCAGTGATGAATTATCGATTGAGAATGGTGATTTGACGTTGTTGGTTCATATCATTCTTCAGGTAAATGGAAAAAAAAAATATTTTTTTTTTTATTTTACCAGGTAAGGCCCACTGAGCTATATGGCTTTTTTTCAGAAGCGACCTGGCCACAAATGACAGCTCAACGAAGTGGCTTATTACGTGGAAATGTATAGCAGCCAGATACTATAAACGCGTGTTGTTTTTAGAGGGAAAAACCGGAGGACCCGGAGAAAAAATCCCCGCGACCACGGAAAGCAAAGACGTGCAAACTCCAAATATACAGTAGGCGTCATCAGGGTCGGGTTCGAACCCACGACCCCCTGCATACCAGGCAAGGGAGTTAACATCTCGACATTGGTTCCACTCGCTTAACAATCCAACCTGCTCCCCCCAGAAGGGAGAGGCAGGCAAACGCATTAAGCCTGAGCCAAGAAAAGCACAGGTCAAAGGTGGCGGTGGAGAAGATGCTCCCAGGGGCCCTCCCTTTCCTGGACGTGTAGGCTAATTATTTAAAGGTCTGTCCAGTGCACCGATCGATATTTTCAGCAAGCAGGACCTTGGATCGATAGGGGAGTCTGGGCCGTGCTCGTGTGCTCGTGTGCTTGGCGACCACACGGACATTACCCCTCCACGGCCGATGAACGGGCAAGTGACTTTGCGGCGACATCACAATACCGACGCATTCAAATGTTTCGGGCATGCCACGGCGCACAAGAGGGCGGGGTGGCGAACACCCACGCCCGGCCGCCTTTGTCTCCCACGTGCTGGGGGAGGCAAAAGGCACCGAGGTAGCGATTTTAAGGCTGAGTCGACCTAGGGGAGCCCCAGGACCGGTTCAGATATTCATCACTGATGTTGGCCGCGAGCGGGAATCGAACTCGGTTTCGCCGGGTTCGTAGCGCAGCGCGCTCACCGCTACACCAATACGCACACGCGCGCACAAACGCGTGCGCGTGAATGGTAATTCACACGATAATGGAACTACAGCTTGGGACACAGCAGCTGATGATGAAAGGAACACAAGCATTGCCGGGGTGTTTGCGGCGTATAAAATGGTTCTCACACTGCAGGGAATCGGTTCGCTTGCACGCGCCGTGTGGATTGTGGCATCGCAGGATCGTGAGAAGGTGGTGGCGGCTTGGGGGGAGGCCTTCGTTCGCAGTGGATTGACCATGACTGACGATGACGCTGCAGGCTGACGCGATATATTATAAAGGTGCCATGTCTAAAATGTTATCGTTTGGGCTTGTAATTCCGTTACATTGCCATTATCCACACAAAGACAAAGGTCCCCCCTATAGCCTTATACAGACTGTGAGGACAAGTGCTGCCAGGGAGCACCTATTAACACCTGGACACGTTCATATCTCTGTTGACAGCACCGAGTCAGTCGTGGACATTCCACATTGCTATGGTGATGAGTGCTGCTCGTTAGGAAACGTCCCTCCCTAACGCGAATACCAACACTCATGACGCGCTCATAGTACACATAACCAGATTACAGGTAAGTCAAATACGGTTCTGTAATTTAGATGAAAGGAAGACATCAATGTTTGTTTCAGCCAACTGGCCTATACACACACGGGCTGCACAGGCAAGTCGGGTTAGCGAGCACCTATTAAGGGTGGGTTGGCGCGTGTAGTTGGTGGTGTGTGATCAGCACCATGGCCAGCGACCTTTGTACTTATGCCAAGTGAGCCGAGCGGAGGCCCCAGAGAGGTTCACGTGGCACATTTAACTGTGGCGCATGCGGCGATTGAACCCTCCTCGTGGCTCTGGGGTCATAGGGCAGTGTGCTGAGCACTGCAAAGTGCAAAGATCCCCCGTCTAGCCTTCAACAGAGAGTTGGGGCGAATGCTGTTAGCGAGCACCTCGTAATGCTGGCAAGATACACGAGGGGGTGGGTGGCAAGCACCACACCCGGTCGCCTTTGTATTTCTAGTGGCGATATTTACACGTCACTCCAGGTACTCATTTGAGGCTGAGTCGACCTAGGAGAGGCCCATAGCCGTTTCATATAATCGTCACCGGTGTTGGCCGCGAGCGGGAACCGAATTGGGGCCGTCCAGGTTCGTTGCGCGGGGCGCTCACCGCCACACCGCACCGCCCACGAGCGCGGCATGCGCGTGCACACACGGGCGCGCGCTTCGGGACCCACACCGCCCTGCGCGTGCACGCGCGCGCGGCGTACACGCATCGACTCGGGAGACGGCTGCAGGCCGGGGCGACCTTTCGGTCCAATTTGGAGGGAGCGCGCGTGGTGAGTTATGAAGCAGAAAAGTGTCGCTCCCTCCCTCGCCGCCCCCACAATACCGCCAGCACGCGGTGCATCACCCGGCAGCCACCCCCCCCCCCCCACTTCTCCTCCCCGGCTCTTCCCCACCGGCGAATCCCTGGGGTTGGAGCAAACCGCATTCCCACAATTTCTACATTCGCTCTGCCAATGCCCAGCCCAACCAATTACTCGGAACTGTGGCGGATAACGTGGCACGCGTGGCGCGCTCTGGCTGTGACTCCCCCGGTCACGTCGCGCCACGTGGCAATGGCGCTGACGATCTCGTCACATCTCAGACGATCAGGAGGGTTGGTGATGATGATGGTGGTGGTGTTGGTGCAGCTGGTGGCGATAATGACTCAGGGTTGAGCTCTGTCGGCGGGTGACCACCACGCATGCCTGGGGTTGTCATAGGCGGCTTCCGGGAGCTGTGAGCCTTTGCGTATCGCCGCGCTCCCACGTCGACGTCCCCTGCCTTCACAAAGCCCGCAGCGAGCGGCCCGCCGACGGATGGTTAAACAGCCGCCAAGATGGCCACGGCTTGCGGAAGCCCTCATCCAGCAGTGGATTTTTCCAAAGGGCTGTGCATGTACACGCACACCGCGCTGTTCTACGTACGAGTGCAGTACGTATGCACGGTACGTATGCACGGTATCATAATTGCGGGGAGAAAATGTGTCACAAGTAACGTGTTACCGTTTACGTAACATCTTTCATTCGTTTTTATGATCGACGTTTAAAATAGTTTTGATTAAATACATAAATACATAGTTTCAATTACTACGAACAGTAACGACGAGGGCCAATGTATTGGGACGGCGCCGTGGCCAGGAGATGTTAACTCCCTCGCCCGGTATGCAGGAGGTCGCGGGTTTGATCCCGACTGCCGCCTGCTGTATATTTGGAGTTTGCATGCCTATCTCCCCGTGGTAGCACGGATTCTTCTCCGGGTCCTCCGGTATTTCTCTCCACATGTAGAATCAAGAGGCGTTCAGAGTCTCTGGCTGCTATACATTTCCACGTGGTCGGGCACTTCGGCGCTTTTTGAAAAAGAGCTACGTAGCTCAGCGGCCTTACCTGGTAAATAGAAATAAAAATTGTTTAGTTTATTTGGCGGCGTCGGTGGGCGTGTGATCGTGAGCCAGCGGGTGCCAACGCACGCAAGATCGTGAGCCACACTCCCCGTAGGGATTTTCGAAGGTTGAAAATAAATCGGCCCAAAAGAAAAAGAGAATGCCAATTGCAAAAGGTCGTTTTACTTCTAAACCCCCAAAGTGATCAGTTATCGTCGAAACCGCACGGTAATTCGTCATAATAGATGCACTACTTGTCAAAAGTAACCCCTCCCAACACTGCACATTGTTAAATAAAGTGCTGCATATATGTGTGCGTGTGTGCAATGTGTGGAACATGCACACAATGCGTATCATTGTGGAAAGTCAGCGGCCAACATCCTGTACCATGCCATGTGACTATGGGATTTACAACCACCCGAAAAGGGCTGCCCATGGAGATGATCTCCACCCCGCATTGATTTGGTTGTGCGGGGAGACATTTTTGACTTTGGTTTGACTTGTTTAATCGTTGAAAGCAAATAGGCGTTTAATCCATCGGTCTATTGGCCTTTCGTGCAGATTGATGTCTCCCTTTGCCATTTGTTTTAACATTGCAGCCGCGACTCAATATCACTGCGTGGCCTTATGTTGCTCGGCACTGCTGGCACAAGGCGGGCCTTTGTGTTCACGGGTGTCACCGTCAAGTGGCACCCCTGGCCGAAACAAAGCGGCACATCTTTGCGAGACAATGCGCACGGCTTCATATGAACGAGTCAGTGAATGAAACAGTTGGCTCGATGAATGAGTGGATGACATGAAGTGGTATTACATTGTCGTTCGGCCAGCTGGCATGCCATCAGTAAATGACGTTTGTGGATTTTTTTTTGTTGCATTTCAGTTAATGTGTTTGCATGTCGTGTGAGCTTACCGCTGTGCGTGGGTGGTGCAGGGGTCTAATGGCATGTACCACCAGTCAGAGCCATGACCAAACGTGGCTCAGAGCCTGCAGCTGCTCACCTTAATGACACTCGAGTGTGTGTCTAGATTGCTCGCGCTGTGGCTCGAGCGCTCTACTCAGAGTCATAATGATGCGAGTTGTGTCTACGTACGTGTCTGTCTGAACGTTGAACTTCTTTCGCACCGTACGTAGCCAACCGTGCCAATCAGAGGTGCGCGGGGTGGGGGAGTAAATACAACATGAGCACAAACAGTGCTCTAATAGAGATGAGTTTTTAATCTCGATGATTGAAAAGTCCATGGCTCCAGTGGCTTCCTAATTTCGGAAGGAAGAACGTTCCAGACGGCCGCAGAAGCGCTTCTGAAAGCGCGCGGTGCGGCCACCGTCTTTGTTAGATGGCCCAGCCCAAAAAATGTTCACATTACCGGTTGCTGGTTGATTTGGTCCCATCATAAGCGGTGTTCAATTCCACGTTACTATAGCGGTGTCAATAATTGCTGATTTCTAACCAGATGGTCCTCATGACCCTTGGGGGGGAGGGGGTTATGAAGGCCTGAGTCATCTCGCGACCATGACAAGAACTCACGCCCGTTCAGCGGTGAGTCTTGCACTCCAACCACGGCTGTGGCCAGCCCAGGGTCACAATGGGGATCAACGCTGGCGTCGCAGCGCTGCTATAAACGCGCCCGATTCGCGTCAAGGTGAGCAGCGGACTGAGCAGCGTTGGGCCTGGACGGTGCTCGGGACAGCCACAGTCGGCATTGTGGGCAGGAGAGGGTAGTGCACACAAATCCATTCTCATTCCGCACTCGTCCTCGCGTCGCCGATCTGCATCGATCAGTGTGGCGTGTATGTCTGCCGAACGTCTTTCGCACCGTACGTAGGCCCACCGTGCTAATCGGAGGTGCGGGGTGGTGAAGTATGGTCAGATATCCCTCAACACCCCAAAGGCGGTGGAGGGGGGGGGGGGGTTGGGGGATTCCCTCATTCGGCCGTGGGATTTCCAAACAAATTGGCTGTACGTGTACACGTGCACTGCACCACCGATTATGTAAGTACCACATTTTTAGAACACAACAGCGGTGGTCCAAATGGATAGACTGACCCTGCCATGGGAATGTAGATACATCCCCCCCCCGCCCTTAACCCCCCCCCCCCCCCCCCCATTTCTCAGGAGGGCCGGTGGGGTCGGCCACAGCCCCACGCTTATTTGAGCAACGGGAGGCACTTTTGACTCTTGCCGTTATCTATAAACAGCCTTCAAAATTGGGGCTGTCCTCACAGCTGCGTCCTCAACACCCACCCCGGAGTGGGAGGACGCGCCGCCAGATAATTGCAGTCGCAGCGAGGTAGATATCGAGCACTTAGCAGTCGCCGTGACCCGCTCAACTCAACTCTATTACGTGCCGTGGTCTGGAGGGATGCGTGGTTTTATACCCCGGCAGAGCCACACACACACACACCCCACACACACTCCACACACACACCCCTACACACACACACTCCACACACACACCCACACACACACCCACACACACCCCACACGCACACACACCCCACACACACCCACATACACACACACTCCACACACCCCCCTCCCCCCACACACACATCCCACTCACACATCCACACACACACACGCACACACCCCACACACACCCCACTCACACCCACACACACACACCCCACACACACACCCACACACACACCCCACTCACACCCCCACCCACACACACACACCCCACACCCCCCCCACACACACACACCCCACTCACCCACACACACACACCCCACACCCCCCCCACACACACACACCCCACTCACACCCCCCCCCACACACACACACACCCCACTCACACCCACACACACACACCCCACACACCCCCCCTCCCCACACACACACACGCCCCACTCACACCCCCACCCACACACACACACACAATCACCCACACACACACCCCACTCACACCCACACACACACACACCCCACTCCCCCCCCACACACACCCCCACCCACACACACCCCACCCCCCCCACACACACACACTCCACTCACACCCCCACCCACACACACCCCACACACACCCCCACCCACACACACACACACCCCACACACACACCCACACCCCACACACACACCCCACTCACACCCCACACACACACACACACACACCCCCACACACACACCCCCCACACACACACACCCCACACACACCCCACACACACACCCACACTCACCCCCACACTCACAGTGGTCGTACTACGCAGCCATGCTCTTCATGGATCTTCAGCGATAAGAAGACATCATCCGTGTGTGAGGTCCAAACCTTTTTTGTGGTTTTACACAAACTTAACAACAAGGCTGATGTAGAAGCCGTAGTTCGCCATATAGCTCAGAGATGAACTTCATCAAAGCGACTCGATGGAAGTTCAGGCCTTCGAAGACAGCTGCATGCGGAGGTTGCTAGGTATTTCACGGCAGGACAACAGCACGAATCCTTGGAAGTTAAAATTTAATCTGTAGTGGCAGGTGAGTGTTGTAGAGGTCCTCAAGAAGCGGGGGCTGTGATGGGTGGGACGCGAGTGCAGAATGGGGGGAGTGCAATTACCGGGGCAGGCATTCGAGTGGCACCCAACTGCGAGTTGCGACAATCTGGAGGATTTTTTTTATTATTATTAAAATTTCGCCCCAATGTTCTTCACACAATTTCAGAGGGGGCGGGAGAGGGAGGAGGGGCGGCGACTTTCGCCGCTAAGACATCACCACCAGGGTGTGAGGGCCGCCACACAGTTCAAACCATTGGAGTTTGACAGCAGCAAGATGATGGTGATGATGATGCTGACGATGGGGGTGTTCTCACTCCTTGTGGATTGTTGGGGGCCGCGCCTAATGCCTTCAGGGGCCGCCAGTGGCCTGCGGGCCTTGCGATGAAGAAGGCCGCTCTATACAGACTGCCCCCCACCCACCAACCCCCAGCATAGGAATGTGGAATGTTCACTGATTTAGAGCCCCAGCAGGTATGGACTTTGATATTTTATATTAATGTGGAGTTAGCAACACCGACGCAGGAGTCCTCTTTGTAATGTAAGAGATTGATGGGGCTATTAGTGGCACATATTAAGAAGGCTAACCAAGCAAGTGAATGGCGTGTTCACTCATGCCCTTCCACCTTTGTCTTCCCAGTGCAGAGGTTTACACACTGTACCCGATACTCACTTAAGGTTGAACGGCTCCAGGCGACAACCGCGACATATTCTGCTCACATGTGCCATGCATGATGTAAGTGGACAAGTGTTGAACCCAGGTGGCCAGGATCACAGCCCAACGCAATGCTCAAACCCGAGTGACACCTCTCCCCACACTAACGCACACTCACAAATATCATTCCCTGCCATATACATGTCGAATTTCCACGCCTGGCTCAAGGCACACAAGTGAAATGACAATCACGAAAACGATCAATGGGCTACTGATGATATATATATATGTTACATGACACACGTGTGTGTGTGTGTGTTGTGGAGTGGTGGGCCAGTGGAGGTTAGCGCACTGCGCCATGAACCAATGTCGCTTTCCGGCTACGTCGGTGGCGAGATGTGAACTGCCTCGCCTGGTATGCAGGAGGTCGTGGGTTCGATTCCGACCCTGACGCCTGCTGTGTATTTGGAGTTTGCGGTGTCTCTATCCTCGTGGTCGAGTGGAGTTTCCTCCGGGTTTCCCCTTCACATTTAGAAATGTGCGTTTAGATTATTCCACGCGATAAGCCACTTCGTTGAGCTATCATTTGTGGCCAGGTCGCTTCTGAAAAATATCTACATAGCTCACAGTGGGCCTTACGTGGTAAAAATAAAAAAAAGCTTATGGTAGTCTATAGTTTATCTGAACCGGTCCTGGCCTCCCCTTGACCAGCATGGTGAAGTATGGTCAGTAAACCCCCCATGACCGATACGGTGTGGAAGAGGCCTCCATGATCCAGCGGTGAATTGACAAAGGGCGGCGAATTAACATATACCAAGGCGAGCACGTATGCATGTGCGCACGTACATATATAGGTATGTACATGCGCACGTACACGCGTGCGTGTGTGTGTGCGCAGTTCAATGCGGGGCGGTCGTGATACACAGCGCTGCATGGAATAGCGATGGGATGCGTGCGCACGCATGGGTCTTGGCAGGGCGCAGGTGCACGTGTGCGCTGATTACCCGTGCAGATGCCTCAGCCGCGACCCCAGCGCCACTTTCATTTAGTGCAGGGCCACTCGGGGGAGTCGCGGATAGACGTACGCGCACACACGCGCGCACACATACACGCACACACCCATACACGCAGACATACACAGACAAAGATCCCCCGTATAGCCTTAACAGGCAGTGCTGTTAACAGTGCTGTTGGCGAGCACCTACGAAGGCCAGAACGGCACACGAGGGGGTGGGTGGCCAGCACCACGCCCGGCCGCCTTTGTCTCCCCAGCGGCGATGTTTTTACCCACCGCACCACGTACTCATTTGAGGCTGAGTCGACCTAGGGACAACCCAGAACCGGTTCAGATAGTCGTCAACGGTGTTGGCCGTGAGCGGGCATCGAAACTCGGAACGCCGGGTTCGTAGTGCAGCGCACGAACCACTACCCTACCAACAACAACAACAACCGCCATTCGCCACTAAGTGGCGGTGACGTCACCACTGCGCTTGTGCCAGGCTATGTGCACGTTAAGGCCACGTGAAGAGTCACAAAGATGTAGCACAAACATTTGCACACACAACGATACATATATTTGGTCACATGCACTCGTGCACAGATCTGGAAATTAATTTGCACGCTGTACATGCAGACATGCACATACACACACAGGGCCTTTAGTTGATTTTCATGCTTATTCTCACAAATAGAGATCCACTCATATACACACAGCTTGCAATGTATTATATGCTTATATACAAGGCCGTAACCATGGAGTCAACATTGGGGGGGGGACCAAATCTTCCAGGGGGTATGGGGTCCCCCCCCCAGAAAAAAAATCTAAATTTGAAAATAATTTCCGCCTAAAATATAAAAAAAAATTCACTAACACATAGGATGGACTTTATTTTTATTTTTTACAATGTCTAATAGTGTATTGTATTACATTGCTCTGTTTTTTCTTTTTTACCTTTTCTTGTTTTATTGTATGTAATGGCAGAGATTAGGGATTCATAAAGTACCACCATAACCACAATCAGCTCAACAGAAATCTATTTTATAGCAATATATTGGGGGGGGGGGGCATTTTTAACATATTTGAATATTGGGGGGCATGTGCACCCCCCCAATATATATTATAATTACGGCCTTGCTTATATAAACATACGAACACACATACACACAGAGCCTACAATCCAATTAGCGCGTACACACAAACATTACCAAGGTGTAGCCTTGTAGACTGTTGGAACAAGTGCTGTTGGTTATTGAGCAGCGTACTGAGGCCAGCACAGCACACGAGGGAGTGCAGCCGGCGCCACAATCGTCTGGCCAGGTTCGTCTCCCCAGCGACGTTGTCTGACACACATTGTTCGTAATCATGGCTGTGAATTGAACCCAGGTTGCTGGGATTGCAGTGGCAGTGGGCAAAGCACGAACGACACCACTGCACAAAGACAATAGCCCCCCCCCCTTCCCACCACCATATATAATGAATGATTCATTTGTTGGTGATTCCGATTGCGTAATATGTGTGTTGTAAACCCTCCTCCACCTGACGCAGCCAATTAACAAACGCGCAAATGTATTTCTGCTTAAGCAGCACCACCGGTGTGTTGGAGAGCCATCCGCGACAACCACGTGACTTTATTGCCTCCGTCGGGTGGAGGAGGGTGCACAACACGCATTGTTACTCGCAAAATTTGACCCACAAATCATTTATGATTCACATTTGTCACGACAACCTACGTGTTAACAACAACCTCCCTCCCATATAAATTTCGATTTAAAGCTTTCGTGACTGCAGGGATTCATATTCTTGGTTCTTTCGGTAAAGTCACGTAGAAGGGAAACAACAATAAAAAAAATATTGTTGTGGTTTTCACGCCTGATGATGAGTGCTTGTGTTGCAATCGAAGCGTCGTGAGAGTTTTATTGTTTTATTATTATTGTTTTGTTGTTTCCCTTCTACGTGACTTTACCGAAAGAACCAAGAATATTAACCCCCATATGGCCTAACAGAGTGTTGGGGCAAGTGCCGTTAGCGAACACCTATTGAGGCTGCCACGGCGCACGAGCTGGTGGATGTCCAGCAGCATGCCCGGATGCATTTGTCTCCCCAATGCTGTTGTTTACACACCGCGCCAGGTACTCATTTGAAACTGAATCGACCTAGAGGAGGCCCAGAACCGCTTCAAATCATTGCCACGTGTCATTACCGGGTCGCCGGGTTTGTCGTTCGGTGCGATAGCCACGACACTGCAGATTTCCACTTGCACAAAATACAAATATCCCCCGTATAGCCTTAACAGACTGTTGGGGCAAGTGCTGTTAGCGAGCACACACATATACACACACATAGTAAAGACATTTGTACTTATACACATATGCACACGCATATGTAGCCTGCATGTCCGTACATTCATCTGCATGTCCGTACACAAATATGCAGGATATGCAGGGGTCTGTAGCCCTTCGCCCCCATGGTGAGTTTGCCGTGATTCTGGGGGGGGGGGGGGGGGAGGACGGTGGGGGGGTGGTGGTCGCAATTCGAATCGAGGGTTCAATCGCGTGCTCTGACGTTGAGATTCGTGCATACCAAAGGCCAAGAGAGTCAGCAGCGATGTTTTGCAGTTCAAATGATCATCGAGGCAATGGTGCTCATCTCCCGTTAACAACCCTGCAGAGCCAGTGGTGGAAATTCCACATTCCTACCACGGGGGAAAGTCGATCCATAGGACTACCACTACATTTACCTCCCCACAACATTGTATTCATTTTATAAACCTCGGTGGGATGATGAGCTAAGTCATCCACCCCCCCCCCCCAATTGAGCTCCCCACAACATGGTACCAATTTTATCGGCCCTGGTGGTTGGTGGGATGATGGGCTGGGTCGAGCCTCCCCACCCCCAACAACTCACAACATTCCGATCGCGAGCCGCTCGTTGGCTCTACCGCTGAGCCACCTGGGCAGATGCAATTACACACATCGATGTATCGCTGGCATAAGAATCGATTTGTTTAAATTAATGACTCAATGTATCGCTGCGCCCTGACCACATACATACAAGACAAAGATCCCCAACTTCCGTATAGTCTCAACAGACTGTTAGGGCAAGTGCTGTTAGCACTTGAACGGGCACACGAGGGGGTGGGGTGGCCAGCACCACGCCCGGCCGCCTTTGTCTCCCTCGTGACGATGTTTTTCACACGGCACCGGGCGCTCATTTGAGACGGAGTCGAGCTAGGGGAGGCCCAGGACCGGTTCAGATAATCATCACTGGTGTTGGCCATGAGCGGGAATCGAACTTGGGTCGATAGGTTCGTAGCACATCGCGCTAACCGCTGCACTACCGCTCCCCGCATACACACACACACACACATATACACACATATACACATACACACATATACACATACGGTACACATAGGGCCACAATTCGTACGCATGGCCATACGCATAACATCGATGTATCTATCTATACGTGCCCATAAATATACATAAGGCATCATCGCTGCACACACAGACTCCAAATGATTAGCACTGGTATACGTACACACATGTGTAACATGCTACATAACATGGAGATTATACATGTACGGTGAATGGAGCTGACACTCTCCTCATGGCTACACATTCACACACCGTAAATTATTATCAGTCTGGTTATACACCGCACATCTGTACATGCACACACAGAATTAAGATACGCACACATATATATGCCACCATCGATTAGCATGGTTAACACACACGCACCTAAATACACACACACGTACAAACGGTAAAGCATATTCATGTACACACAAATACGCAGCAAATTCATCTGCATGGGCATATACAACCATACAGACACAAAACACACACACACATAGCCAACGGTGTATTTGCATGGGAAAAAATCAATTTATAAAATTGCATGCGTACACATTATTGAAAAATGATTCGCATAGTCATATTGTGTACAAACAAATACAAAGATGCCTCATACAGCCTTTAATAGAATTTGTGCAAATGCTCTGAACGAGCACCTATGAAGGTCGGCATTGCACAAGAAGGGGTGGGTAGCCAGCATCACGCCCGGTCGCCTTTGTCTCCCCAGCACTCACATTTTACACCCATTTAAGGCTGAATCGACCTAGGGGAGGCCCAGGATCGGTCAAAATAATTGCCACTGTAATCGGGAATCGAACTCGGGTGGTCGGGTTCGTCGTGCAGTGCCCTAACCATGACAACACCGCTCCCCACTGACGTACACACACACACAGCACAGACATTTGCACTTGTACAGCTATGTGACGCAGTTCGTGCCGTAATGAATACGATGCGCATTGTGTTCGGGGGAGGGTTCCATGCAGTGCGCTCTATACAGTGCTTCTCTCCAACAAAGACTCTGTGGGGACACAGACTGCCAAATAATAGCGTCCCTCCATCTGCGAGCACCGCCCGTGTATCGTGAAGCGTAGGACGTGAACACGAGCGTGAGGATGAGCGCTGCTGGCGTGTGCTGAGCTGGGTGGGTCCGAGTATTTATTTTCACATCGCCATGGACGCATTTTGTATTGTTTATTCTCCGAAGTAAATATTGCGTCTATTACCATTATTACTGTCTATTTTTCGTCTTCCTTTTCAGATGACATTTTGAAATGGAATGAAAATGTACCGAATTGAGACGAAATATAAATGATGCATGTTCAGAGAAATTAATTAATTTAAAAGATCATTCTTGCACGCATTCATGTTGGTGGGAGTCAGTTTGAACGTTTGTTAAAATAAATGAAATAACCCTGCGTGATTTGTTAAAATAAGTATCATAACCTTACGTGCAATGATACATCTGATTAGCAGGGTTGGCTACGTACGGTGCGAAAGAAGTCCAACATACAGGCAAACACGTGTCCTGACTTTTGTGCCACCCTGTGTTGACTACACACACACCGTATCGGTAGATAGTACGACTCAGGTGATCGCAAAGAACACCAGAAAGACCCACGGTCTTTTGTTTAGCTGACCACTCCCTGCCGATGAGACTCAGAAAGCCGAAGCTGGCCGAAGATTTTGTCCACTTGAAACAAATTCTGCTTGAAATATATTTGCGGTCCAGAAAGACCGTATTGGTTACCGTAAACAAATAATATGGTAATGAAATAGACCCTGGTAGTTTATTTACATGTTAAATAGATCCATGCACATACAGACGTATACATATATTGGTACTTAGATAAATAATACGGATGGCTTCATGGTGAAAAAAAAATATTCGGATATTTAAGGAAAATCTTTGATGGTTAATCTCTTCACGTCAATCGTGTTACGTGTTTTCGTGCTCGTGAAAGTGACGTCGCCAGATGCCACGTAACGACACCACTGGTGGTGGAGGACAATGCCCAAGCAACGTAACGTTAGCGACGAAATGCCACGTGGCCTTGTATGTTCAAAGCAATCTAAAACAGATTTCGCGCATCAGTCCCGAATATCAGTGACTTCCCGTACAGATATCTTCTGGCCTTTGAAAGTAGCTACATGCACAGCGGATGTTAGGAAATTCATGGAATTGCAGGGTTGGCAAATTGAATGTTACGAATCGAACGTGGCAGGAAAGCAGTGTAGTCTATCACCAGGCTATTTTGGTTGAGATTCGTGCTCAGGAAGGAGGAGGTTTGGTTTTCCGAGACAGACATTGCAGTGACACCGAGCAGAGCGGTCGGTGGAAGACCTAAAGCCAGATGGTGGAGTTGGTTACTTGGAGACGTCTTTGGAGATTGGCCGTTGACCGTGTAGCAGCTGCGGCGTCTGGGAGCAGTGGTTGAGGAAGGTGTGAGCTCTTGAGCAGCCTTGATCATAATGACCTCTTGACGTTGGTAAAACCACGTGACGTGCTGGGCAAGTTATGAGATGATATCCAGCCTGATGGTGAATTCTGCCGACCATCATCATCTGCTCTTCTTGAGTTGATAAAAAAACAAGTACCTTTCAATCGTGAGTAGAAATAGTTTTGCTATGAAGAAGGGCCATTGTTCAAAACGTCAATTATTATATATTTTTCCTTTTTAAGACCACGGTGTTGTTGACAAATGTGTTGCTTTGTTTGTTATGTTCCATGCACCTGTGCTCCACCGCCTGCACAGCAGCGTCACCATATGAATTGTTTAGAGAGAGTAGAAATTGTTAATCGTATGAAGAGACTGACCCATATGACGTGAATGTGGAATTTCCACTGATGGCTCGGGGCACCCAACGGACGTGAACACTGCCCCACAATAATTTTAATCAGGGAGACACTTTTACCAAAATAACAAAAAAAACCGCTCTGTAGCTGCTGTAAGTTTAGAATGCTGTATATAGGCGCATAATGCCTAGGGATTTCGATTTAAAGCGTTCGTGACTGCAGGGATTCATCTTCTTGGTTTTTTCGGTAAAGTCACGTAGAAGGGAAGTAATAAAATAATAAAAATAAAACATAATAAAATAAAATAATTCTCACTGAGAATAATTAATAAAAATAAAACATAAAATAAAATAATTCTCACTGAGAATTCTCACTGAGAATTATTTTATTTTATTATGTTTTATTTTTATTATTTTATTACTTCCCTTCTACGTGACTTTACCGAAAGAACCAAGAGGATGCCTAGGGATTGTACAGTGTATATATGTTGCGTTTGTTTTTTTTGCTTAAAGGTAATGGTCAAAAGGATATTATAGACTGTCTGTGTTTCACATGTCCCTTGGGCTACACGATACAGATGTTTGGCATTGGCCCGACTCATTCCACCTAATTAAGACGTTTTAGTGTGCCTGAGAAATTGGAAGCTTCGCAAACTGCCTTCCGTCGCGAGTGCCATTAAACGCGCCGGCGTTAGGCCCCGTCTTGCAACAACGTGCAGCAGGGCCACGGGCCGTGCAAGAGACAAAGGCCAAGACACAAAGATTGCCAGTTGCTGCTCTATAGACGTTTTGAGGCGCGTGCCCCGCACCTCCCCCCGTCAGCGAATTCCTAATGAGGCTGGCACGGGTACAATAATGGGGCGGTATGGTGAGGATCATGCATTGCCCGGCCACCTTTATCTCTCCGGAGCACTGGTGTATGGCAACACTGTCCCCCCCGCTCCCTCCCCCCCCCGCGGTTCTCATTTCAGGCTGAGCAAATTCATTGGCAATGTTGGGTCGAGTGATCGACTACACAATTGTAAGATTGTGCATTTCTATCCTGACCAGGGGTTAATTCAGCCTCATCCTCACACATCCCCGGGACAATACAATTATTAAACTTCGTGGGAAGAATTTTTTTTTTGTATTAATAGGAGGATGAGCATGTCCCCTTCCATGGGAACGAGGAATTTTCACTACTGTCTGGATATTTTGAACATATGTAGTAATTTGACGCGTATTCGTGCTAACAAAAGTGACGTCACCCGATGCCACGTGATGTCAGTTTTAGGGAAAACAGTATTAACGTGACATTCTGTAGGTGTTTTTTGAAGAAGGGCCATTGCCTGAAACGTCACTAATTACCTATTTTTCTATTAAGGCCACAGTGTTGTTGACGAGTGTGTGGAGTTTTGTTTCTATTGGTGATGTCATTTTCTGTTATGTCAAACTTTCGGATCAATCCGAAACCACTTATTTTCGGATCATCTGAAATTTAGTACTTAGGCCCAATTTTCGGATTATAGTTAGGAGGGATCTTATTGCAATTTACAGTCAATGTGTAACAATACACAATCACAATTGCCAGCTCTAATCTAGTAGTGGAAATTCTGCATTCCCATGGCGGGTACCAGTCTATCTGTGGGTGAGCCATTTTCGACTTCCCACAAAGGTACTCGCTTTATACACCACACAGGGATGATGGCCCGAATCAACCCCTGCCCATGACTTGAGCTCACGGAGGTGGAGGTCGACGTGACAGCCCTCTGAATTGCGAGTCAAACGCTCCAACCGCAGCACCAGCCAGCTGGCTAACCCCCCCCCCCCCACACACACACACACGAAATATACGCAGTGTAATTTGATTGTAGGAGCATTTCTGCAGTGTGCATAAGAAACAAGCTTCTTCACATTCACCCCAGGGCGCATATCCCCCAGCACACAGCAATGGCTTTCCTCCATCTCCTTCACCCCCCCCCTCCCTGCAGCCTTTAATACCCACAGACCCCCAAGCATGCCTCCCTCCCTGCAGCCCTTAATACCCACAGACCCCCAAGCATGCCTCCCTCCCTGCAGCCCTTAATACCCACAGACCCCCAAGCATGCCTCCCTCCCCGCCTTCCTCAGGGAAGGCTCCAGGTGCACATTATATTGCTCAGTCCCCATCAGCGGGGAGGGAGATGCACTAGAGCGGGGGGCGGGGGGCGGGCAGACGAGGGCCAGTGAAATGTCGCCAGCGAGGCCACGTGCCTTTGCAGGCGCGATGTTGGTGGGTTCAGGCTGGGGTCACACGAATCGCAATGCTTCCATGCTTCCATTCTCCAGCTGATGCCCCCCACCATTAGGAATCAATATTGCAACGGACACCCCCCCCCCCCCCCCAATAAAAAATAATAATAAGCAAACAAAACGTGCGGCCGTGGGCTGCAGTGGCCGTGTGGCCCCCGAGGGGATAATAACGGGGGGAGGGGGGGGGCTCCAGGCTGGGCGATCGCTGCTGTGGCCCTGGGTTGGAATCTGGGGTCTAGCGACAGCGTAATTAAAGCGGGTTCTCAAGTGTGGCGAGCTGATGGTCTTGGGATACTCTCCAATGATTGCACAAAACAAAGATCCCCCGTGTAGCCTAACAGACTATTGGGGGGGGGGGCAGGTGCAGTTAGCGAAGGCTGGCACGGTACACGAAGGGGTAGGTGGCCAACACCACGCCCGTCCACCTTTGTCTCCCCAGTGGCGATGGTTACACATCGCTACACCAGGTACTTATTTGAGGGTGAGTTGACATAAAGGAGGCCCAGGACCGGTTCAGATAATCGTCACTGATGTTGGCCGTGAGCTGGAATGGAACTCGGATCGCCGGGTTCGCAGCACACTAACGACCGCTCTACACATACACATACAGACACACTCCCACAGACACACACAAACACACACAAAGATATACAAAGACACACACAGACACACTCACACAGACACACAGACACACACACAGACACACACAAAGACATATGAAGACACACACACACAGACACACTCACACACAGACACACACATACACACACATAGCCACACACAGACACACGCGCAAAAAAAAACCACCACGTTAACTTCGGATTGTTATGTAATTCGGTAGAGTCCAGCCCGTGCTTAATGTCTGTTGGAAGCGAGCCCATGCGTTGCGTTTTTATAAACCTCTTCATAGCGTTATGGGTATACAGGGTACAATAGTATAGTGTACAATAATATATGATTATTACGGATAGGTGTAGCTTGTGCTCCTAGTGGTAGTGCCTTATGCCGATGAACTCTATTCTAGGCAAGCCTCGCTAAAGGAGTGCTCTGGAAAATATCGAGTAATAAATGAAGCCCCGAGTCCAGATATGTGTGGATAACAGGCAATTGAAGCGACATCAGACGTAGTTGTGTGACGCCATCTGGCCGGGGCTTTGCTACGACAGGGTCCTGACCAACGGCGCGATGCTGGAATCCAGAGTGGACACGTTTCTGTCTCGTGACGTGGCGAGATGTTAGCTCCCTCGCCTGGTACGCAGGAGGTCGCGGGTCCGATGGCAGCCCTGACGATGCCCCGTGTATATTCGGAGTTTGCGTGTGCACGTGGGCATTTCTCCGGGTCCACCGGTTTTGCCCCCCACATTTGATCGAAATGCGTTTCGATAATTTGGCTGCTGCTGTAAATCCCAACATGATATCAGCCACTTCGCTGCGCTATGATTTGTGGTCCACGTGGCCCCTGAAAACGAGTTCAAAGCTCATTGGGCTTCACCTGGCACAGAGTCTAGTGCAGTGGTTCTTAACCTTTACTGCAGCCCTGCGCCCCTTTGATTCTCAATCGTTACAACTTGTGTCGTATAAACACACAGAGGGTTTGATGAAACAAAGTAGTTGTACTCAAGTGCCCGTGCTTAATTTGTGTTTTGATTATTTACCTTTAAAAAAAATCTGGCCATGTCTCGCACCCCCAGAAAGGGCATCTCGCACATCAGGGGGTGCGTGCACCCCAGGTTAAGAAGAACCACTGGCTTATATTTCGATTTAAAGCTTTCGTGACTGCAGGGATGGCTTATAGTTTAACGCTGGTGGCATATTTGCAATACAAATAGGAGAAAGCATTTGCTAATTAGATGGTGTGGTGACCGGCACGCTGTTCATCTGCACCCCACCCGGAGCGTGTTGGTGACCACACATGAAGACCAGATTTAACGTAGCTACTAATATTACGTTTATACAAAATGCTATCCCACAAACATGCTGCCGGAGCTAATCTATGATGGTAGCTGCTGTTTGTTGTATTGGCCTCAAGTGGATGTCTCAAACGTACATGGTTAATAAATAAATAAATAGGAGCAAGTGCTGTGAGCGAGCCCCTCTTAAGACTTGCTTGGCACACAAGTGGGGGGGGGGGGAGGGGGGGATGTAGCCATTGGTACTACACACTCAGACACAATTATCCATCCAGTGCTCATGTAAATAGAGCACAACACACACTGATTTAAGGTTGAGGTGACCTAGGGGAGCCCTGAGACAGATTCAGATCACAATTGCCACCGGCGTTACGCATCATGACCACGAATAGAATCCAAGTTATCGGAGTTGTATTGTGCGAACCAATGCACCATCGCTCCACACATAAATACAAAGTACACTCCCACACAGAGCCAAGACAAAGCTTCCCCGCAGATATTGAAACCTCCGGTTGGGGCAGGGACACATAATCAGAATCTTTATACTGGAGAAATGCGACTAGCTACAAAGCTCTTTGTCCGCAGATGTCCAGTAGTCACGGATGTGCTCGCGAGCACCAATGATGGGCAGCACTGCGGCCGTCAGATCTATAGATCTGGTGCATACACATTAACACTTAGATATGTGTCTGCCTAGTGCTGATGTGTATGCACCAGATCTATAGATCTGGTGCATACACATTAACACTTAGATATGTGTCTGCCTAGTGCTGATGTGTATGCACCATACCGCTTACCTGTCAACCCCTTATCAGTGCCCTACCTTATTACGGACCAATTTAGACCTCATTCGTCACCCCGTGCCATTTTAAATCTCAACGTTCATCCTACAAAGCCCATCACAAGGGAGAAACACCAAATAAACGGAGAAACAAAATGTTGTTGATACTCTTTAGTTATTTCGGTAAAGTCTTCAGATGAAGACGTTTACTTGTGTGGCGATCGAAACGTCGTGATCTATTATTTTTTCTACCTACGTGACTTTACCGAAAGAACTAAAGAGTGTGGATGCCTGCAGTCACGAAAGCTGCAAATCGAGATTAAAATGTTGTGGCCCGTATTGAAACGGCTGTACGCCACATGGACCTGGAAACTCAATTTCTCTGTGCAAGAACACGGGTAAACCATATGGGTTGACATACAGGTACACCAGGAGGTGGGTGGCCAGCACCACGCCCGGCCACCTTTGTCTCCCGAGTGGCTGAGTCGAGCTCGGGTAGGCCCAGGACCGGTTGAAATATTCATCACCGGTTGTTGGCCGTGAGCGGGGATCAAACTCGGGCCTCCTGGTTCGTAGCGCTAACCGCTACGCCACCGTGTCGCGCGTGTGTTCTGTATGTGTTCTGTGTGGGGAAGCTGGGGGATTTTGTGTGGGGGGGGGGGGGGGACCGAGTTATCCTGCGAAAGCGCCCTGCTGCCTCGCCATCTGCCGCAGCCCTTTCAGAGTGGGGATTGGGCTGCCCGCGTGGCGGCGGGAGTCGGGTTGGAGCTGCACTGCCGCCTGTGTGGGTGGCTTGGATTTGTGTGGGGGGCGGTGGGGGGGTGGGGGGCGTTGTCGTGTGGCCCTCGAGAATCCGGCCCGGCGGGCGTTGCCAGATATTGGAGGGGGCCTTTGGCCTGCGTTAAGGGAAATGTAAAAAGTGAGATATTTTTTTAGAGGAGTTATTTTTTGTTTATTTCCTCGAGGTTAAATATCGCAGTGTTTAATGCCAGTCACTGGCTTTCCAATTAGAATGATACAGTCCACTTAACTTGATCTCCGCCTTTCTGTTTAACTGAATTAATCGAAAGCATTGATTTGAAACAAAGTAAATTGACGTGTGAATGTCTTGGACTTTGGTTGCATTTACTTATTTTTTTCAACAACGTGATTTAAGAAAATAAATCTGTCCGAACAATTGTCTGGGAGAGACTGGTGGTTGTAGTGGCTAATGCACTGCACTTGTGAACCTGGCAACCTGAGTTCTATTATATTATATCTGAGTTATTTTCCCGGTCATGGCCGCACCTCCGCTTAGCACGGTCGGCTACGGACGGTGCGAAACAGGAGGAGGATTTCACCACAACTCTGTGGCTGTCGCCTGATGATGCTGTTTGTTGTAATTACCGGCGAAACGCCACGGAACTCGAATTGTAAACGTTGTGGGTTTACTCTCCAACACACCGGCGTGTTGAACGAATACCGAATTGGTATGTTTTGTTCACGTGACAAACCTTACTAATTGGCTTGTGTCGAGTGGTGGCGGATTTAACGACACATTTATATATTCACGCGATCTAACAAACAAAAAAACAAGCCCTCTCTATGATGGTGCGAAAGAAGTTCAACGCACACACACACACGGCTAACGTCAGTCTCGAGCAATTACCTGAACTGCTCCTGGGCTCCCTGATCACCAGCCTCCTTTGACCAGGATGAAGCAGTAGTCAAGTGACCCCCCACAGGGAGTCCTCATCCAGCAGTGGGTTGAACAAGGGGGGCTATTCATTGTATTCGATTGTCCAAACCTGTTTTTGCTTTTTTACACAAATGTAAAAAAAGTCTGATTTAGAACCCAAGTGGTTCCATGCCTTACATCTCAGAGATGGACTTGATCAAAGCAACTCGATGGAGGTTCTGGCCTTCGAAGACAGCTGCATGTGGAGGTTGCTAGGTATTTCACGACAGGATGACAGTAAAAATCCTTGGAAGTTAAAATTGAATCTGTAGTGGCAGGTGAGTGTTGCAGAGGTCCTCAAGAAGCGGGGGCTGTGATGGGTGGGACGCGAGTGCAGAATGGAGGAGTGCAATTACCGGGGCAGGCATTCGAGTGGCACCCAGCTGCGAGTTGCGACAACCTGGAGGATTTTTGGCAAAATCCAGACCATTGTTCTTCCATAATTTTCAGGGTGGGGCACATTCGCCGCTAAGACATCATCCGCGTGTGAGGGCCGCCACATCTTTTGCAACCATTGGGGATTTAACAGCAAGATGATGACGATGGGGGATGTTTTCACATTCGTGCTTTATCCGTGGCTGCACATCAGTGGGCCGCACTAGAGGCCATTAGGGGCCGCCAGAGTCCCCGTCGGCCTTGCAATGAAGAACACCGCTCGCGAGACGTTTGGTTTGTTTGTCATTTGGCCGACGGTTCTTACCTCTGAATCTGTCGGGGTCATTCAGCCTGCCTTGTGCCGCGACGGGTTCAGGTGCGAGAGGCTATCAATAAGTCGTGGCCTGACGACAAAGCAATTAAATAATCATTATGTATTATTATATTACGATTCTCCATGCAGTGGAGCTGAGCAGTCGGCGTCCCGAGGCGTTCGTCGTTCCCCACACACTCCGTCCTCGAAATCCACTGCCGCAGCACACTTTGCTTTTAGCTGGCAATAGAAATGTTCTTTCCCTACAAGTACAATGTCATTACACCGTGGAAGGCACTGGGAGCCAGATCTGGCGAGCATGGCTTGTTTTCCATACCCACAATACATTTTTGTTAGTTTCCATCACATTTCCCTTAATTCTTGAGATATATATATATATATTTTACATTTACAGAAGATTTTCACCCATACAAATGACACAAACTGCAGATAATAATTTTGGTATTCGTTCAAAGCCAAATAATTTGAACGACGCTAATAGCTCATTTTGTCAGAGCGCCGAGTTTTCGATGTCCCCTTGTGTTATCCCAACACTAGCGTCTCGTCAAAGCACCGGGGCCAAACACTGGCATCAGCATCAGCAGCATCAGCAGCAGCATCAGCAGCAGCATCATCAGAAGCCGTTAGAGGAAGGCTGGCCGAGTGTCTGACTGCATTTGTGGACTCATTTATAACGATAACGCGCGCTTGACCTATGGGCCTTTAATGCCTGACACAACTGCTTGAGCATTACACCAGTTGTCGCTGCCATACCGTGCCAGAGGTTGCTTTCTGCCAGCTGTCACGGTGGCGAGATGTTAACTCTCTCGCCTGGTATGCAGGAGGTTCGTGGGTTCGATCCCAACCCTGACGCTTGCTGTATATTTAGAGCTTGCGTGTATCTCTCCCCTGTGGTCGCGTGCATTTTTCTCCGGGTCCTTCGGGTTTTACCTCCACATTCAGAAACAACGTGCGTTTAGAGTATTTGGCTGCTATAAATGTCCACGTGATAAGCCACTTCGTTGGGCTATCGTTTGTGGCCAGGACGCTTCTGAAAAAGAGCTGTATAGCTCAGTGTGCTTTACGTGGTAAAATAAAAAAAAATTGTAAACCCAGCCAGTACATTCAGTACCGTCGAGTGTTTTGCATACAATCGCCGATAGAGCACTTTCGAGGTGGGGATGTGGTGCAGTGATTAGCGCCGTGCACCGTGAACCCAGCGACTTGAGTTCGATTACCTGTCGTGGCGAACGTCAATGTTGAGTGATATCTTGGTCCGCTTTGGGCCCCCCCCCCCCTTACCGTGGTGAAGAATGATTAACATCTTAAACAACCCCCACGACTGATAAGGTGGCGAGAGGCCTTCATGAGTCAGTGGATGAACAACGGCCTGTGAATGATGATTAAGCCGACATATGAATGCTTGTATTACGTGTGGGCCCATGCGTTCTGAATGTGAAATTCTGTATGTGATGTCTAGCCCGGTGGCCCTAGGGCTCGATAGGTGAACTTGCAGTTGGAATGTCAAGAGTTAAAATCGGGGTCATGAGTCGACTTAGCCAATTACGTTTAAAAATAAAACTGGTTTGTGTTAGGTCAATATTTGTTGACATACGGAGAGACTGTCCCCCGACATAGAAACGTGGAATTTCCACGATTGGTTGCAGGTCTCCGCTGCAGATGAGCGCCATCCCATGCTCACGGGATCCTGGAGACACGGATTGTAATTTGTATATCGAATCAGCTGAAAAAATAAAAACCTACCAGCGTATAACAACGCCGTGAGTTTGTTTTTGAGAGGGTCTGACCTGAACTGCAGTGACGACATCGATTTAATGACTAATTGATTTGATGGCATAATTGATTGTGAAACACCCAACACAGAAGATCCTGGTTTTGCTCTTTCACGAAGCTCATGGTGCACCCTAAATTGCATCCCACTGCACACACCATGGCAGATGCGGATCCCCGATGCACGAGTGGAACATTAACAACTCTCCCAGTGTGCGACTGTGGTCATCCAGAACAGACCGCCCAACGTGAAACTACGCAACGCACCGACCCACAAATACGAAGAGGGGCCATCGCAGCGACGATGATCCACTCCACTGCTCCTGGTCTTCTGGCTTGACCACCTGAACGTGAGGTTGTAATTGTTGTTCTGCGTCTACATCAGCCGGGCAAAAGAAGAAGAATACGATTGGTAGCGACTGCTCACGTGGGATACATTTTGATAGATGGCAGAATTGCTCGGGTAGAAAAATTGTCATACCGCTTGCACAGCAGGGATGGAACTCGGATTTAGAGTGTGTAGTAGTGTAGTGTATAGTAGGAGTGTATAGTAGTGTGTAGTAGTGTAGTGTATAGTGTAGTGTGTAGTAGTGTAGTGTATAGTGTAGTAGTGTATAGTGTAGTAGTGTATAGTAGGAGTGTATAGTAGTGTGTAGTAGTGTAGTGTATAGTGTAGTGTGTAGTAGTGTAGTGTATAGTGTAGTAGTGTATAGTGTAGTAGTGTATAGTAGGAGTGTATAGTAGTGTGTAGTAGTGTAGTGTATAGTGTAGTGTGTGTAGTGTAGTGTATAGTGTAGTAGTGTATAGTGTAGTAGTGTATAGTAGGAGTGTATAGTGTATCATAGCGTGTAGTCGTGTAGTGTAGTGTCTAGTGTATAGTAGGAGTGTATATTAGTGTAGTGTATAGTGTAGTAGTGTAGTGTGTAGTAGTGTAGTATATAGTAGGAGTGTATAGTAGTGTGTAGTAGTGTAGTATATAGTAGGAGTGTGTAGTAGTGTAGTGTATAGTGTAGTAGTGTATAGTGTAGTAGTGTAGTATATAGTAGGAGTGTGTAGTAGTGTAGTGTATAGTGTAGTAGTGTAGTGTGTAGTAGTGTAGTATATAGTAGGAGTGTGTAGTAGTGTAGTGTATAGTGTAGTGTATAGTGTAGTAGTGTATAGTAGGAGTGTATAGTGTATCGCAGCGTGTAGTCGTGTAGTGTATAGTGTAGTAGTGCATAGTGTATAGTAGGTGTGTATAGTGTAGTAGTGTAGTAGTGTAGTGTATAGTAGAGTATAGTATAAGTGTATAGTGTATAGTAATGTAGTGTATAGTGTAGTATATAGTAGGAGTGTATAGTAGTGTAGTAGTGTATAGTAAGAGTGTATAGTGTATAGTAGTGTAGTGTATAGTGTAGTAGTGTATAGTAAGAGTGTATAGTGTAGTAGTGTATAGTAGGTGTGTATAGTGTATATTAGTGTAGTGTATAGTGTAGTAGTGTATAGTATAGATGTGTAGTGTATAGTGTAGTGTAGTAGTGCTGGAGTCCGTCGCCAGGGAAGGGAGGTGTGGACCGCCACTCCTCCACGCGCTGCCGACCCTCACCAGGACCAGCGCGCCGGGAAACAGCAGAATAATAGGAGTGACGTCACATCCGTCAACCGTGATGTGACGTCCCTATTCGGAATCATCCAAACAATTGCTTTTTCGGATTATCCAACATTTTGTATCTCACAGTCCAAAGTAACAACAATGTATTTGTTTTAACATACCTGTTCAGCCCGTCTTTTCACAGATGAAAACTTAACCAAGGTTACAAAATGTTTTGGTTGCAGATTGTTACGAGTATTGTTTTAACTGCGTGCTTCTACGTTGTTAATGCAGGATCATTTTACCCACAGGGTCCTTGTTTTTTAAGAAAGGTGCCTTTTAATAAATAAGGGTTTATTGATTCACTTTTGGATTTTTCTAATTAATCCGAAAATTGGGAGCATATCCCGAATGTACATTATTTTTACAGTATTAGTTTACTTCAACAAACATGTTACTCTCATCATCATCATCACGCAATGAGTGTATCGAGAGACGTTTGATGTCTATCGTTATGCTTTTAACCTGAGAATCAAAGCGCGCGCAAGGACTGAGTAATCGAGGATGGATAATCAAGAATGAGTCATCAACCAAGCAACTGCAATGAATCTGTGTCCATCAACGAGATGTGTTCTTGGTGCAGGCGTGACCACGCCGACACCTGCCCAGTGCCCTGGACAGCGCGCGACCACACTCATTAAAACGAGGTGATTCAAACTAACCATGAGCGTCGTTGTGGCAGAACACACACAACGAAATTACTAAGCATACGATGTCTCCTTCATCTAGCCGTCTCTCCACATACAAAATAAGTAATATAAAAAAAAACATAAAAAACACGCTTTAATGAAATGTACCGTACTAATAATGGCAGAACTCCACGACTCCAGGAAGTGGCCCCGAAGCTTGCCACAACGTAAGGGCGTAAGGGGCCGTGGCCAATTACAGCCAACGTCAGTTGAGCGTGGACAATTATACCCAAGCCGAAACATAACATATAAAAAATAATGTTTAAAAATATTTTTTTTCTTTTAAATGATAGAATATAGTATTGTTATCAGTATGACATAAGTATACTAAGTTTGCAGCTGATACCACATTGGAAAGTGGGTTAAAATTGAGTTACAAGATTTGAGGATACAACAAGGACAAGAAGAAGAACAACAACAAAAGACAGAGTGAGTTAAATAAAAGCGTGTAATTAAAAAAAACGAAACTATTTCTTACACCACCCATCAGCCCCGCATGGCCTTCTGGCAGTGCATAATTTCAGCTTCATTGGTTCAGTGCAAGCAAGCTCCTGGACCTCTCGCGACATTCACAGTCTCATCAGCAGTCTGCTGGGTTTGAGCCACCGCCGTGGAACTGCCGAACAACGCCACTGAAACAGCGAGCTCCTAGAAGGCCGTGCGGCTGATGGGTTGTGTGAGAATTACTTTCGTTTGTTTTTACGTGGAAAGACGGATATGTGAAGGAGACGTATTGTTCGCTTATTCATTTTGTCAACGTATTGATTTGTGTGTTGAGATTACTCGTGAGAGGGACGTACCAATGGATCCCTGAATTTTCATTGTTTTTAATCATCACCACCACCACCATCATCATCACCATCATCACCACCCCCACCACCCACCACCACCATCACCACCACCATCACCACCACCCACCCCCACCACCACCATCATCATCACCATCATCACCACCCCCACCACCCACCACCACCATCACCACCACCCACCACCCCCACCACCACCACCACCATCATCATCACCATCATCACCACCCACACCACCCACCACCACCATCACCACCACCCACCACCCCCACCACCACCATCACCACCATCACCACCATCATCATCACCACCCACCACCACCACCCACCACCCCCACCACCACCATCACCACCATCACCACCACCACCACCACCCACCACCCCCACCACCACCATCACCACCATCACCACCACCACCACCATCATCATCACCGTCATCACCACCCACACCACCCACCACCACCATCACCACCACCCACCACCACCACCCACCACCCCCACCACCACCATCACCACCATCACCACCATCATCATCACCACCCACCACCACCACCCACCACCCCCACCACCACCATCACCACCACCACCCACCACCACCACCACCCACCACCCCCACCACCACCATCACCACCATCACCACCATCACCACCATCATCATCACCACCCCCACCACCCACCACCACCACCCCCACCACCCACCACCACCATCACCACCACCCACCCCCACCACCACCACCTCCACCACCATCATCATCATACTACTATTACTCTTATTCATGGAGAGATGTTTTCATCATCATACCACTACTGCTGCTGCTGCAGTATCATCATGCACAATTCCGCCTTGAATTCAAAGTAAACTTTGTACCCGATTGCCTTCATGTGTTACAGGACTGCAGTGCGAGATGGTGCCAAATTCTTTGTTTAATAATAACAACAACAACAACATTTATTTACCCGGGAAAGTGTGAGTCTCAAGACTCTCTTGTGTATGTATGCACCCTACGTTGAACTTCTTTCGCACCGTCGGTAGCCAACCGTGCTAATCGCAGGTGCGGGGGGAGGCCAACAAACGGGGAGTCCTGCTGAGTTTTGCAGTAAAGCGGCGATGATTGCTATGCATTTTCTCCAAAATGAGTGATTTGAGGGTAACTTTCCAAAAATTGGGCCTACCCCTGTTTCAAATTTCACCACGTGAGCATTAATCATCCACTGTGAAGCAGACAGCGCATAATATAAGTTTTATATTGTTGTCATTGAACCCGAAACGGCGATCATGACAAGAGGGCATACACACATACACACAAACACACATACACACAAACATAGATACATACACACAAACACACATACACACAAACATACACACATACACACAAACATACATGCAGGTTTTTACAAATCCAGGAGTTGCGCCTTCTGGGTATTTATTTTTCCACAAACGGGGGATATTTAGAGTAAATATGGTAACTTTTTACAGGAGGATAAAAACAGTCAAACAAGAATGTGAAAAAAATTGCTATTTTAAATCATGATGCCGAGTGATTATCCGGCGTTTTGGAAAATCCGGATAATCGATGATCGACTTTTATATTGAAAATAGGGTGAGTCCTGGGGCCGTTCCCCGCACCTCCTCACCTTTCCCACCCGTTCCCTTTTTGGGCACGTCGGCTGACCGTGCTGATCTTAATGACGGGTTAATACCCCCCGCCCGCCGCCGCGTTAACCAGGGCGGCCCGGGGGGGGGGGGGGGGGGTTCGAACCGTGAACCCCTTCGCCACGAGCGGCAAGCGGTTGGGAGAAATCGGAATGGACAATTTTTTTGAACGAGGACGGACAAATAACAAAAGATGTTCCACCCCACGACGCTGGAGTCGTCTGCACACCGCGACCGACTGACGACAGCGTTCGGCCGATTGCATCGACCGCACAGCGGCAAGCGGGGGAGATAAATAAATCCTTGCCATTATGTGTCATATTCTTTGGGTCTTTCGGTAAAGTCACGTAGATAGGTTCAAAGAAAATAACAAAAAATGATAAAACTACGGCGTTTCGATCGCAACACAAGCAATGACGAACGCTTGTTTTGCGATCGAAGCGTCGTAGTTTTATTATTTTTGTTATTTTCTTTGAACCTATCTACGCGACTTTACTGAAACACCCAAAGAATATGAATTCCTGCGGTCACGAAAGCTTTAAGCCAAGAATTAAGTGTCATTCCGCAATACCGCAGCCAGTAGCCCATGTTTATAGCAGCAGCAACAACAACAATAATAATAAGGTTGGCTACAGATTTGCCGAGTCGCTGCGCCTTTAAGCGCGAGGCCTGCGGGTCGGTGACCCCCCCCGCCCCGCGCGTGACCCCGCCGGTGACCCGCCGCGTCATCGCTGCCAATTATAAAATAATGGGGACGCTCGCACGTCGTGGGGATGATGGGCCTCGGCCGAAGAGGCGCGGGCAGCAACAAAACAACCCCGGCGTGTTCCAGCGCCGCCCACCAAGAAAGGAAACCCACGGAAAATTAAATTTAGCGGTACAGCCCTTCTGGGAATTGAACACGGGGGTAGAAAAGAGGGGGGGGGGGAGGCGGGGATAGGCATGGTTGGTTGGGGGTGAGTGGGTCGGTGTGGCTAGGAGGGTTTGGATGAGTTCGGGGGTGGGGGTGTTCAGAGAGAGATGGGCTAAGACTGGGGGGGGGGGGGGGGGGGGGGGCATTTTGGGTGGTATGTGCTTAACAGATTGAAGGTCTGTTGGCACATCTGCGTCGGCCCTATGCACAATTCATCCCATATGTATACATGTAAGAGAAAGACTTATCAGCTTATCTTCAACGGAGCATTATATACTTGTTTTTATTGTCTTATGCACAATTGTACGAAATGTCATGAGTTGTCTCACGTGAACTCCCTTCCCATTGTGAACCACCTACCTTGCGTCTCAGTGGCTGTGCCACAATTTGTGCACGACCACCATTCCGACTAAATTAAATTCATCTATGTATGTATGTTCAACTGCTTTCGCGCCGTGCGGGAGAAGGACAACGAACACGATGTACAGAGTGAAAGTGTCTCTCTGCTCAACATTCGTATGGCAAGAGTCATTCTCTCCACGGGACAGCCACTTGATATTTCTTTGCACGAAATAAAATCGTCTCGGGACGACCCACATTTGAAATTTCAACCCTAAATATGCGGTGAAATATTTCAACATAAAAAAGTCAATTGGCAGCAGTGCACAAGGATGCACAATTAATCAGACAACCACCATCAACAACGCCGCTTTAAAATAGAACGGTGTTCATTCGGCTGATGCATTGGCCCATCTGAGTTCGATCCCTGGCCGAGGAAAACATCACTGGCCCTGGACCCTCCCCCCCACTTCACAACCTGCACTGACCACTCTGTGTGTGATCAAGAATGGTCGAACAACCTCTCCCCCCCCCCACCCCCCATGACCACCAATACGTGACGGCGAGACCATTTCATCCAGCAGTGGATTGCCAAAGGAGCTGTGCAGCGATGTGGGCAATGGTCCCCCCCCTCCCCCCCCCCGGAGCAGAGAGCACCCGACGCAGATTGACGCGTTCTGCCGAAAGCTCCGGACAATGCGGCGCTTTGAAAACAATGGGGCGACTCTGCAAGAGAGGCCGTTGACACGAGCAGTTGTTCAAGGCTCCACGTTGTTGAAGAGGGGGGGGATCTACAGCGGCAAGCCGGGCAGTCTGCCCTGCCTCGGTACTTTGCTCTCCAACATTTGCCGATGCAGTGTTACATTTTGCTGTTGTTCGGCATTGGAAGTTGACAACAGTGGTTGAGATTTTTGTTGTTGTTGTTGTTGTCGCTCCTGCCAAGAGATTTCATGTCTCGCATTGCCGTCGCAGTGGTCTGACAGCCGCATGGGGGTGGAGCATTGCGGGAAAATGCATCTCAAGAAACACCACGAGCCCTTGTGTCGTGTGGCTACACAGCGCGGCTGCTTTCCAACTATCCAACGTGAGTTTATTGACGATACAGCAACGCAAACACGCGTTCAAAGTGATGTTCGGACCCAAAGCCGTCGTAGCACTCGTGTCGTTACTGCGGTGCGCTGCTTCCGCGATACGACGTCTCTGCAGCGATATCACCGGCGCCCCCCCCCCCCCCCCCGTTTGCGTCCGCGTCTGCCCCTGCGAAGTCTTCACGGCGCGGCTGCGCGCCCGCGTTAACGCGATAAGAGCGCTGCGCCCCATTCTCGGATTGTGTCTCCACCTCCTCCAAGCAACGGCACCGCCGCCTGTCGAGATGTCGAACCCCAACCCCCAGACGCCATGTGCCCTGTGACAACAGGCAGCAGCAGTCAGTGTGCGCGTGTGTGTGCGGGGAGGGATGTGGGGAGGGAGAGGACAGAGGGAGCGGAGATGGAGAGAGGAGTGGTGTGGGTTGGGTGGTGGGGGAGGGGGGGAGGGAGCGAGAGAGGTAGGATAGCAGTGGGTCTTTGCTCCCAATTTTTGCAGCAATTATCCTCGCCTCGTCTGCTACGCCAGACACGTGTCAGCGAGACGAGACGCGCGCTCACGCGATCTGTTCGCGGGGGCGGGGGGGCGCCTGCTGCTTTTATTTATTTATTTCCGGAGGAAACCCCGGCGCGCAGCGCGAGCGACGCCGCTCCTCCTGCAACGTGGACGGAGTTCGCTGACGGGTCGAGTGGCTCTGCTGGGGGGGGGGGGGGGCGTAATGACCGTGTCTGAGGACATGCTCGTTACAGCGCCGTGGCGGAAGACCTGCGGCCAATTCTCCGCTCGTGGCAAAAGCGACGAGCGGGGCCCCTGCTGAAATCTTGGGTTCAAATCCGAGTTTTAGCCGCCGGTTCTTAATCGGGTTCTCGTGCGCGTCGAGTGGATGATCTCAGCTCGGTCGCCGAAGATTGAACAGACAATCGTTCTAAATTTTGTGTTTCACTTATATCAGGATTTGAAGGGTGCACTATTTCTGTTTTACATCTCCACGTGTGATGGACAGTCTTTTCGAGGGCATGGAAATAAAAATAAATAAATGCGTGCCCCGGCTGGCACAAATAAGAGGCCGCGTTCAGGTGAGTTCGTGAATAGTTCGGTGGCTTCTCCTTCCGGGGGCTGTCTTCTTGACGTGAGGTTCCACACTGCCCACCGTGAGAGATGTACGCAGAAATGCACTCTGTCTCGTGACGTGACCCCACATCGGAAGAACGACAGACAACCAAAGGTCAGAGGGTCTCCCTGCTCGTTTGTCACACGATCACGGAGCAGCACTCATCCCTATTGGCAGCCTTGATCGCGTGGAAATTCCACATTCTCGCGGCAAGGGCCATATTTTCCCTTTGGGCAGTTCATGTCACGTTAGCTTCCCACAGTGACGATCATTTTTTGTCCAACCCAGAAAAATAATGGGCCGAGTCAAGGCATGATAACCAGATGCAATGCTGTGTGGTTGACTCGGCCCCATCATGCCTACAGGGTCAATAAATTCGTAATAACGTTGTAGAAGCTCACGAGTGGTTGATCTATCTATATCCTTTGGGCCGGGCCACATAGTACAGTCAAGTTTTGTGCCAAAAAAAATGGCGGATCATCGAATTGGCAAAAAAACCCACATTTTAAAATATTTCGTGGTTATTTATTTACCGGTCCCCACCACGGGAATGTGGAGTGTTCACCCATGGCCCAGGGCTACCGACGGGGCTGAGCGAAGCCCCAGTGAATTCTGCGAGCAGGTTGGCACTGTGGATCATGTCTTTTTTTGCCGTACGAGTACGGTACTGTCCTTTGAATGCGCTTCTTTGAGTCCCTCTTTCATTCACGGTGTGGCCACGCATTGCTGCTGGATACGGGTCGATTACGTTGCGTTAACCAAGCGACGTAGGCGGCTTCTTAGAATAACACGGCGCAGGCATTGCCGACCGACCTGAGACCAAAGCCACTGGACTTGAGAACCTGGTTCAGTCTTTGGTTGGCCGTCACAATGATTAATTATTCTTTGACGAAACTTTGTTTCGATAAAATTAGTATTTCCATTCGTCCGCGATTTTTTGCTACTGCTGCCATGTCAAGTGATCACCCCCCCCCCCCCCCCCCCCCCATAAAAACACACACACACACTCTTCTGTACTTTCTACAGCTAACAGATCAGCCCGCGATGTCAGGGAACCTTCCTGGACATTGTCACCACCACAGAATCCGACAGACGTCAATGCAGCGGGATTCCCTTCGGCAGGTTCCTCTTCCTCAACGCCATTCCCCAACACCACGTCATATGGCCCACGCATCCCAAACCGTCGGCCACGTAGCTGAACCACTTCAGTGCGTTCAACTTCCTTCCCGCCGGACGTAGCCAACCGCGGCTAACCGGAGGAGGAATATCGCAGAGCCGCACGATCTCGGCACCCCCCCCCCCTCCCGGAGGCAACAACGGCGGCTCGTGGCGGGTGCTGGCGAAGCGTCTTCCCGAACGCCGTCGCCGTCTGTCCGTCCCTCCAGCGATCTTCTCCCGCCGCTCGTGGTGGCCGCGCGGACCCCGTGCGAGGCCCTCACTGCTGGCGGCTTCATTCAAAGCGGCAGCTTGCGGCGGCTTCATTCTAATTTCGGGTGAACGGGGGGGGGGGGGAATGCGTCGGTTTAAGCTTTCACGACCAAATATTCCGATTTAAAGCTTTCGTGACTGCAGGGATTCATCTTCTTGGTTCTTTCGGTAAAGTCACGTAGAAGGGAAATAATAAAATAATAAAATAATAATAATAAAATAATTATCTTTTATTATGTTTTTTATATTATTATTTATTATGTTTTATTTTTATTATTTTATTATTTCCCTTCTACGTGACTTCACCGAAAGAACCAAGAAGATGGACCAAATATTAATTATGACAAAAAAAAATTGTATTCTCTCTCTATCTGCCACGGTGCCCGCGGAAAATATCGAGGGAAATTAAAAGTGTTTGTGTGGATTTTTCGACGGCGGCGCAGACGTCCCTTCTTGACGCGCCGTTTCACGTCGCCCGCGGACGGGGCGACGTGAAACGCACGCAGGCGCCAAGGGCCTCTTGGGCCACGCGTTCGCTTCTGCGGAGACATTCGAGCAAAGCGATCGTCACGGGGTTGCCTCGCCGCACCTGGGCGGGCTCGACGGCGGTCACTGCCTGACGTTTACATAACCGGACCGCCGACTGTGCCGCTTGAAAGTGCACGCGCGATTGATCCCTCTGCTTTGCAAGGCTTTAAGTTGTTATTGTTGCGGTAAAGTCACGTAGGTATAAAATGAAATAAATCACGAAGTTTCGGGCGCAACACAAGCGTCCGTCATCGGGTGGGAAAGCTTGAAACGTCGTGATTTATTTTATTTTATACCCACGTGACTTAACCGAAAGAACCAAAGAGTATGGATTCCTGCAGTCACGAAAACTTCGAATCTAGATTGTTATTGTTGCTGTGTGTGTTTACGTGATGCGTTCGCGGAGCCTTGCAGGATTCTTAGTGCTCGTTGTACCACCTCGGTGCACGACCTTGCCACGAGAAGCGTCATCGTGTACGCGGTTGTTCTTGGATCGTTTTGTTCCTGTTTTTTTTGGGGTGCGCGGTTTTACCTCCGCGAAAATAAACCTAAACCTGTACGTGCGTGACGCACGCATTGGGGCCGAGCGTGAGACGGGCGTATTTTTGGGGTTAGAACGGAATGCGAGGACGTTGCTACTGGACATCTGTGTCAAACAAATAATAAAGATAACTTCACACCTCATTGGATTTCTCCAGGATAAATAAAGGCTTTGATTCTGATCGACATTCCGAGGACGGTGAGCTCGACCAGAGAAGAGTCTCAGAGTCGATGCATGTGGAGAAAGCAAATCCGAGTAGCCTCCGCGAGGTCAACTCGGCTCTAGTCGAGCACAGTCTGTTCCCCTAGAACGCCGCGCGTTGTTTTCGTGAAGCCAATTGGATACAACGCGGTCGAGTGAACGGAACTGCGTCGCGCGACTAGGAATCAGCGGTCGTACGGCCGCCTCGGCGTAGCATCATCGCACGAGGCGGCGGCAGCGGCGGGATGCTGCTGGATGCTTCAAGACGCTCGCCACGCGCCTCGGGACTTTGTTCGGCCTGCGTACGCATCTCACGCGTCATCGTGGACTGCGCTTTACCCTATGCTCTATGTTATTCATCATGACGGGGTGTTCCTCAGGAACGCAGCTACCGCGTTCTAGGAGAACACGGCTGTACCGGGTGCGGTGCGGGAGCATCAGCATGGGGGAGAAAACAGGCGACCGGACGTGATGTTGGCCACGCACCCCATCATGTGGCTGCGATGGCCTTCGTTGGTGCCCGCGAACAGCATTTTTCCCGGCAGTCTGTTGAATGCCGTACAGGGGATCTTTGTGGTTGTCTTGTGTGTTACCGCAAGGGGTGGGTGGCACGGTTGTAGCGGAATGCACTGCGATGCCAGCCATCGGGGTTAGATTCCCAGCCGTGCACATCAGTGGCGATATTCAGATCGCAATCTCTCTTGTCAATAGGAGCTAACGTTTTGTTGTCCTTTGTGCAGGAATTTGTTGAATTTAATGCGATGGCATTTCTGTCCACAGCCACCATCGTCGATTGTTCTTTCGCGGCATGGTTTTGTTAATTATCGTTTTGGTGTCCACCTCACACCGTGCCTTCACGTTCCAACCTGTGCCATCAGCATTCCATGACAAGATGAAGAAATGCCCATTCAGAATTGGACCATTGAGCGGTGTCGGCGCAGCTCAGTAATGAGGTTCCCTGGACGTTCTGAAGTATCTTCAATCGCCGCTTTGTCGGCACTAGGGGCGCACGTTGTCTGCGCACTGCACGGTGCGGGCTTTGTTGCCTTGCCACAAGGCAATCCCGACTGAGATTTGTGTTCGAGCTCATTGCTGAGATGCGCTGCATTTACGTAACCATGCGTGGCGTATCCATTGTAGCTGTGCAGTCATTGGTGAGTGGGCTGAGACCGCCACTTTCGCCACGCCTGGGAACGCGTGTGTCCGTACGTACGTTAAACTTCCTTCGCACCGTACGTAGCCAACCGTGCTCATCGAATGTACGGGGGAAGGACAACAAGCTAAACAAAAAACGGTTCTAAAGAAATGAGTGTTCATTCTAGATGTGAAAGTTCATAGCTCCGGTGGCTTCCTAATAGAGGAGCGTTCCAGACGGCCGCAGAAGCGCATCCGAAAGTGCGAGATGCGGCGACAACCATCCTTGTTCGATGGTTAGCAAAAATCCGCTGCTGCGAGGATTACCGGAGTTCACTTGATGGGTTAATGCTCCTTATCGAGATCAGCAAAGTATCGTGGTTCATTGCGGCAAGCACTTTGTGTGTGTGATGAGTGCGACCCTATAATGTATTTATTCGGCAACTGGAAGCCAATGCGAGCCCTGGATGGACAGTGAGTTTAACACGTAGGCTTTCGCGACCAATATCATCCATAATATAGTTTTTTTTGGGTTAGATCGCGAAAATATAATTTAGTGGTTAAACCCGCCACCACTCGACGCAGCCAATTAGTAAGGGTTGTCACGTAAACAGAACATGCCAATTTGTTACTAGTACAGTACACCGGTGTGTTGGAGAGCAAATGTAAATAGTGGATTTGGCATGTTCTGTTTACGTGACAACCCTTACTAATTGGCTGTGTCGGGTGGTGTTGGCGGGTTTAACGACACATTTATATTTACGTGATCTAACCCCCCCAAACCCCCCTCCTTTATGGACGGATGGACAGTGTCTTGCAGTTCTAGATTTGAAGCTTTCGTGACTGCAAGAATTCATACTCTTAAGTTTTTTCGGTAAAGTCACGTAGGTAAAAAATAAGTAATAAAAAATATATAAAAATAATAATAAATAGAACAAAATAATAGAAATAAAATAATAAATCACGACGTTTCGGAGGCAACACAAGCTTCTGTCTTCAGGTGGAACCGTCACAGCACAATTGCTGAATCACTATTTATTTATTATTTACCTACGTGACTTTACCGAAAAAACCTAAGAATACAGTGTCTTGCAGTACCCGTCACGACACTTGCCAAAAAAACAACAACGACGACGTTTTAACGGTGAGCGATTCGCCTGGATTTGCATCACGATGTCCCAGCGCAGTTGCTCTCTCACGGCAGACCTCGACTCGGTCGTCTCGCGATGACCCGACACCGCACCGAGGCGGAATGCGCTCACTTGATGGACCGGATTGGGCGGCTTGTAAACGGTGGAGTTTGATGTGGATCCGGAGTGAAAGCTTTTCAGGCGGGGATCCTCCGTGAGCTTGCTTGGAAAATGTCAGCTCACTCAAGAGGGCACATCCAACATCCTCGTGTCTCATTGCTACATTTCAAGGATGGGCCCTTTTTTTTGCCTCTCTCTCTCCATCTCGCAGCGAAGTCAATCGACAGAAGAAATTCAATTTTAGAAAGCGGCCGGAGACTGCGTGTGCCCTCTTTTAGTTGTTGTGCATTATTATTGTGACAGAAATTGTGCAAGAATAAACTAAACAAAGTTTATATATACGCGACGTCGCCTTTCTAATCGTGTGGTATCAATGACATCTGTGTCTCATTACAGATGGCTCGCAATACTTGCCGGGGTCCCGTCTCTATGCGTGTGCCGCATGAGATTTCGCAGATTTAAAATTCTAAATTACCATCCCATTTGTTTACTCTACACGGAGGTGCGCCGTTGACCTTTGTGTACTTTTCACTACCATCGTGTTTGTTTGTACTGTTCGTTGTTGTCACGTTCTTACGACGTTTGTGAAAAAAAGCTTCACAGCTAATCGGATGAGTCCAGTATAAATACATATTCTGATTCTGTATGAAGTATAAATGCATACTGTATTCTGATTCTGTATGAAAGACTTATTGCTCACATTTTAAACAAATCACGTACGCAATCGTTATCGGTAACGATATAATGCGTATCATCATCATCATCATCGTTGCTGTTGGGATTATTCATGTTAGTGTAGAAGATGTTTTATGACAGTATCTGGCGACTGCTTTAATAACGAATGCATTCCTCACTCGGGGGAGCGGTGGTGGCAGTAGTTCGCGCACTGCGTCATGAACCCGGTAACCTGAATTCAACTCTTAGACCAGGCTAACATCAGCGGCATGATGTGATATCTAAACCAGTGGATCACGCCTCCCTAACAAACCGGTACTACTACAGAATCAACAATCACGCTTGTTTCTGAATGTACATCGGCCCAAAAACACGTGCTGAAATGTGTTACATATATTCAGAACCACCGGATTGCATTCCGTTACCGCTAAACGTCGCACTTAATCAGCAAAGGGAGGCCAAAGACTTCGTGAAAGTCACCCTCCCTCCACGGTGACCATGGCACACCAACCCCCCAGTGCACTCTCCGGACCTTAATAGGCACTCTCTAACAACTTTTGTCCCAACTGTCTACCTAGGCTAAAAGTGGGGTCAGCCTGCACGCGCGTGCGCGCACACACACACACGCGCGTATGTGCGGCGTATTTATATATTTATTATTTTTAAATAAATTCCCCACATGCCTTGCTTTAATTACCACAAGCACAGCTGTTGTTCTGGGCAATCCCCAGGTGACATGTCTTCATTATAGCCTTACAATTGACTAAAAAGGGACACGCTAGGTTGGCATGGACCCTCGAGCAACGAAGGAGCGACCCCACTCGTCGCGAGCCCGCCCGGCCGCCCGCCCGCCCGCCGAGTCACATTGCGGCCCCCGCCTTGGGAATGTGGAATTCCCACCGGTGGATGCTTGGGGGGGCCACCAGCGGTGGTGAGCACGGCGGCAGGGCCGAACGTTCGAACGTTCGGCCGACGAGGGTCTCCGCAGAAGTGGCAGCGCATCCACGCACCCCGCCGTCCAGCTGGACGTCCATGACAAAGAAGGAGATTTTTTTTGAGACCTCATCGGATTTCTCCTCCAGTATAAAGACGTATCCTGATTCTGACTGGTTCATATCCAGTGTTGATGGTATGCTCTCATCTGTTCGTATTTGTGGGTTTTCTGACGTCCCGGTGTTCACCCACGTGCCCAAAAATGCCCCACAGCAAAATTTGGGGAAATCACCCCGAACGCGGGAGTCCATTGTGGAAGAGCCTTGAGATTCGGTGAAGTTTTTTTTTGGATTCATGAAGTGGAGGATGTCGTTATTAGCCGGGTAGCCAGCATGGGCACATGACTGGGGGGTGGGGGGGGG
Organism: Lethenteron reissneri; assembly: GCF_015708825.2. Classification (NCBI taxonomy): domain Eukaryota; kingdom Metazoa; phylum Chordata; class Hyperoartia; order Petromyzontiformes; family Petromyzontidae; genus Lethenteron; species Lethenteron reissneri. The sequence goes on along the minus strand of NC_083813.1, from coordinate 3,018,626 downwards.
GGGGTTGATGCGGCAAGAGCCATGCCCGGCCACCTTTGTCTCTTCAGTGTTGACACACCGCACCGGCCGCCTCGTTATGGCTGAGTTGACTTAGGGGATGCCCGCGATTAGCAAGCTGCTCCGATTAGCACGGTTGACCACGTACGGTGCGAAAAAAGCTTCAACATACATAGATACGTTTGGCTCGGATATCCCTTGCTATATTCTTGGTTTGTTCGGTAAAGTCACGTAGAAGGGAAATAATAAAATAATAAAAATAAAACAATAAAATTCTCTCGACGTATCGATTCCAACACAAGCAATTGAAACGTGAGAATGTTTTTGTTTTATTTTTATTATTTTATTATCTCTCTTCTACGTGACTTTACCAAAAGAACCGAGAATGTGAATCCCTGCAGTCACAAAAGCTTTAAATCGAAATATCCCTTGCTAGTAATGGGGTGCATGGCCAGACGTCCATACGCACACACAAATATCATGTATCTACGTCATATGTTAAACATATTTTGCATCGTACGTGGCCAAACGTGCAAATCGGAGGTATTGACGTGAACACGAAAAAATTAACCCGTAAAAACAAAGTTTTTCACTATAAATCCTTTATATGCGTGGCATCGGTTTTATTTTATTATTCATTTCTGTTTTTCTTGAGTAAGAGTTTAATTTAATCACATTGGTATTTTAAATTAAATATGAAATTTTATTTTCCTAAAAAGTGTAAAATTTTGGAAAATTTTTTTCACGAAAATAAATTGTCACGCACAACGAGTCTGTGTGCAAAATGTCAGCTCGATTGGATCACGGGAAGTGGGTTAAAAACGACCGAAAGATTTGCATGGTCGTAAGTGCGCAAGCAAGAAAGCAAGTGAACTTAATATAAAGGATTTAAAAAGAGAAAGATCCCCTGAGCAGCCTTATAAACTATAGAGACAAGTGTTGTTAGCGAGTACATATTTAGGCCAACTTAGCACACGAGGAGGTAGTATAGGCCAGCATGCTTATGTCTCCCCAATTATAATGCTCACACTGTGCACCAGGTACTCATTTTATGGCTGAGTTGACCTAGGAGAGGCCCAGAACCGGTTAGGATGCCACATTTCCATTGATGGTCATCCACAAACAGCAACAGAATTGTGGTTTCTGGGTTCATAGCGCAGTTTGCTCGCCGCCGGATATCAGAACAAGACAAAGATGCCCTGTACATCCTCAAATAGATTGTTGGGACAAGTTATGTAAGTGATTCATCATTGATTTTTGGGTTAGGCCACGTAACGATCTGACCAATCACGTGGCCTCACCCTGAAGTCAATCGTGAATGTTGATTGGTTGCGACAACCTAAGTGAGTGTTATGTGAGTGACTACCTATTGAGACCAGGGTTGTTATTGTGTCCAGATCGACATTTTAGGCTGAGCTCACCTAGAGGAGGCCCATCACCAATTCAGATATCACTGCGAATCCAACTCATGCCACCGGGTCTGTAGCACCAAACCCGAGCCACTGCGTCACGGCTCTTCAATACGCCACAACAACAGTCGCCATTCGCCACTAAGTGGCGGTGACGTCACCACGGCGCCTGTACCAGACTAGGTGCACGTTGAGGCAACGTGAAGTGTCGAACGCCCGCCCGCCGGCAGGAGGTCACGGGGCAGACACATCATTTGGTGATACACCACACACACAAACACACACCACAAACACACATATGCACACTTACTTGCAGTACACTATCAAGACCAAGATCCCCCGTGTAGCCTTAACAGACTGTTGGGGCAAGTGCTGTTAGCGAGCACCTCTGAAGGCCGGCACGGCGCACTAAGGGGAGGGGTGGCCAGCACCACGCCCGACCGCCTTTGTCTCCCGGGTGGCGAGGTTTGCACACCCCACCGACTACTAATTTGAGGCTGAGTAGAACTAGGGGAGGCCAAGGACCGGTTCAGATCTTAGTCACTGGTGTTGGCCGTGAGCAGGAATTGAACTCGGGTCGCCAGATTCGTAGCTGACCGCTACACTCCCCACAGAACAGTATATACACACACACACACACACGAATTAATATAATCAATTAATCAATTTAAACAGTATATATTCAGCCTCACTAGTCAATTACCTTTATTTAACCAGGTGAGCACCCATTTGGGATTCCAGTCACTTGTTCGAGATTAAGTCAACAAGTGACGAGAAAACCTACAGCAGAGCAGGAGCGTCGAAGATTCAAACCGTCACGTGGCCCACAGATGCCTTCCGTAGTCATCAAGCGTGGTCGCGACAGGCACCCTGTTTCTCTAGTCCGCTCGCTCTCTCTCTCTCCCTCTCTGCGTTTCGAGCCCAATTCCCTTTTTCGGAAGACAGACACCAATTTGGGATTTGAGTCAAGGCTTCCTGAAGCACGTATCGGAAGGTCCCCATTATCCAGTACGGTCCGCTGGCAGGTGCCGTCATTCATAGGTGGAGATTGCGATCTGCAGGGCAGCCATCTGCCTATCGCTTTCCCATAATCGCCCTCCAACAGTCAGAGCAATTCCATGCCATTCACACACACATATAGCCACTGCTCAGTCATTTCAGATGGGTTTTTTAGTTGTTAAATGTAGGTACATTAATTTAATTTAGTTCATTTTTTAATTCGGCTAATTTGTGAACAGTGTATATACAAAGTAAATTGTCGCGCCATTGTGGCGAGATGTTAACTACCTCGCCTGGTGAGCAGGAGGTCGTGGGTTCGATCCCCGACCCTGACGCCTGCTGTATATTTGGAGTTCGCGTGTACTCTCCATACTCGCATGGATTTTTCTCCGGGTCCTCCGGTTTTCCCCTCCACATTTAGAAACCGGCGTTTAGAAGATATTTCCACGCGATAAGCCACTTCGTTGAGCTATCATTTGTGGCCAGGTCGCTTCTGAAAAAGAGGCGTATAGCTCAAGTAGGCCTTACCTGGTAAACAAAAAAAAACAGTTTCATACTTTTCAATTGGCCGTGAATTCGATGTCTTGTTTCACTTTAGCACGTGACCCACGTCCCCATCTCGCTGTCTCTCCCCGTGCGTTCCTTTGCCCGACGACGTTGGCTCCCGGGAGCAGCAAGGGGGCAGGATTCGGGGAGATCAGCTCAGGAATATTCATCCCATTTGTCTGTAGCTCCTTCACAACCAATTATATAGTTTCATAAGCCTCAATTCATTTCCACCGTCTTTGCCAATCAGAATCTCCCTAATGCCCCCCTCCCCCCCCCCCACGATTCAATGTATAATCATTGGTGTTCAGGCTGAGACCATCAAATATAAAACGCTGGGAATCAAACGCAGGGTCTCGGTGGGGCTGGTTCATTGCTCTGGCATAGTCATTATTCAGCATTACACACCCCCCCCCCCCCCCACCACGCTCACAACTAGTCCTTAACAAGCTCGCTCCTTTGTTCCTCTTTCTCTGCTCTTTGGCTCTGAGTCAAGCCTCTGGATTGTGCTGACACAGCACCTGACACATTTTATTAGCTCGCAGTGAATGATTTTCTTCTTAATTTCAAATAAAGAATGCCGTCGTTGCAGCCACGACACTGAACCAGAACTTTTACTTCGGCTGTGTCGTGCACTTTGAGACGTTATACAGTGCAGACAAAAAAGAACGATTTCTACTTCAATGTGCTGACATTATAAATAATATAATAAAAGAATGAAATCTATTTGAAACGGAATTCCTGTTTGCTCGCTGGTCATTAACGAGCTGTTGCCAGAGAGTTTGACTCGCGAGCGGAAGGTGGCAAAAGTTGGGATCCTGATTCGGGATCGACTCGCACCCAATATCTCACCCAGGGGCGCCTAAAATTGTGGACCACCTTGTGGGAAGTTGGACGTGGGGGTTTGCCTCTTGAGCCATTCTCCTTAAAGGGCCACAAGCGCTGGCAAATAAGGGGCCATCTATTTAGTACGTGCGCATGGAGGGGGGAGGGGGGTTAACCCAAATGCGCAGCTTGTGTATGGGCGGGGGGGGGGGTTACTGACAATGCACGCATAGGAAACGGGGGGGGGGTGAAGCCTCGATAATAATGTGTCCACATTGGCCTTCAAATGAGTTAAATAGTCCGGCGGTGGACTATCTGTTTGATTAAACACGTTAATATTATTAATCCTTTATCGTTTCTGCGTGGATTAAATATCGACCGTTCTATAGGATTCGAGGGGGGGTGCGTCAGGTGTACGTACGCAGGTGGAGGGGGGGGTGTAAAAAGTCCGCGTGCGTACAGGGAGGGGGGGAGGGGTCAAGTTTTGACAGATTTTTGTGTACCCACTCAATGGATGGCCCCCTATGTCTTCAGAGCGTGGAGCCACGTGTAATTTGTACCACGTATTCAATCAAGTTTCGCGTTTAAGTTGGTAATTTCCGTCAAAGTATCATCACATGACGCAGACAACAACATTTATAAGCTTAGTATATTTATATTTTTTCAAGCTCAATATTTTATTTAGGCGAGCCTCACCGATTCCCAAGACTTTTGCTAGGAGGCGGCTCCCCGCTTTGTGCGACGTTTGACCAATTCCTGTTGAGTGTTTCTGCGTGCAGGGGTGCGGGGGGCCCACAGGGGTGTGGGGGGCCCACGAGGGTCTGGAGAAAACTCCCCGCACGCGCACGGGGGGAGGGAGGGGGCACAACACTCAACACGACGCCGTCGCAACACCGATTGCGTCCAATCTAAGGAAGCCACTGGAGCTCGTCATTTATTTGGAGCTTTTGTGTGTGTTTATCCTCTTTGGTTCTATCGAGGACGACAGCTTGTGTTGCGATCGAAACGTCGTGATATATAATTTTCTTTATTTTATTTTATTTTTCTACCTACGTGACTTTACCGAAATAACCAAAGAGTATGGATTCCTGCAGTCACGAAAGCTTCAATTAAAAATTGTGTGTGTTTAGTTTGTTGTCCTTCCCTCGCACCACCGATTAGCACGGTTGGCTGCGTATGGTGTGAAAGAAGTTCAACATGCATACATATTAACCCCGATCGTAAGTCTTCCCATCGTTTTAACTTGTCCCATGTTTTTCCTGTGCCCATTTTACCCGTGCAATTTTTAGCCACCCGAACAAAGACGGTCACTGCACCGCACACTTTCAAATGCGCTTCTGCAGCCGTCTGGAACATTCTCCCTTCCGATATTAGGACGCCACTGGGACCTATGCACTTTGAATAATCTAGCTTGAACACTCATTTATTTATTACTTATTTTCGTGTGTTTAGTTTGCTGTCCTTCCCCCGCACCCCCATCCCCACGGTCGTCTAACGTGCGGTGCGAAAGTAGCTCACCGTACATCCATCAATAAAAACCACCAACTTGCTATCTTCCTACACGCACCAGCAGCTTGTTACCCCTGCACACAGACAGACCGATCTATCTTAGGGCTGCTACCATCGCACTATGATCAACCAACCCTGACTCCCAAGCAGGGCCGGATCGAGGCACGGGGCTTCAAGGGGCTGCAGCCCAGGAGCCTCTGCCAGCTGGATGGCCTCCAGAGATGAAGTGAAAAGTTACTTCACTTGTGAATGCTGAATTTTATTTGTTGTTAGCCTTGTAAAAATACATTTTTATTTTTCTTGAACTTCGTTTTCCTTTGGAAAATATTACTGTGGGGCGGGAGGGCGGGGGGCTCACAGTACCTGTAGCCCAGGGGCCTACAAAATCTCAATCCGGCCCTGCTCCCAAGTCGCTGCCGTTACAGGTGCCAGCAGCACCAATGCGACACGCGCGCACGCACGCGGAGTGCTGCACCTGCTGGCCCTTGCCGAGGCGGGGCACGTGCGGTGCAATGCAGCAGCCACACGCTGAATTATACAACACTCACTCTCGGGCACTGCTTATTAATGGGCAAGAACAGAGCTCAGGGCTTGACACGGCATTGTAAAGTAGGGGGAGAGAGGCCCTTGACTGAAGCACAGACACGTGTGTGGAAATGCATGCGCGCGCGCGTTTGTGTGTGCGTGGGTGTGTGTGTGTGTGCGTGGGTGTGTGTGTGGAAATGCATGCGCGCGCGCGTTTGTGTGTGTGTGTGGGTGTGTGTGTGTGGGTGTGTGTGCGTGTGTGTGTGTGTGCGTGGGTGTGTGTGTGTGGGTGTGTGTGTGTGGGTGTGTGTGTGTGCGTGGGTGTGTGTGTGTGCGTGGGTGTGTGTGTGGAAATGCATGTGCGCGCGCGTTTGTGTGTGTAGGTGCGTGGGTGTGTGTAGAGTGGGGGGGGGGGGGAGTGGTGGCGCGGCGGTTAGGGCACTGCGCTACGAATCCTGCGACCCAAGTTCGATTCCCGCTTCTCTCCTAGATCGACTCAGCCTCAAATGAGCACCTGGTGTGGTGTGTAAATATCGCCACTTGGGAAACAAAGGCGGTCGGGCGTGGTGCTGGCCACCCACCCCCTCGTCTACCATGCCTTCATAGGTGCTCGCTAACAGCACTTGCCCCAACAGTCTGGTAAGGCTATACGGGAGATCTTTGTCTTTGTGTGTAAAGTGGGGTTTGGAGGAGCGGTGGCGTAGTGGTTAGCGCGCTGCGCTATAAACGCGACGACCCGAGTCCGATTCACGCTTACGGACAAGATCAGTGACTAACTATCTGAACCTGTTCTGAGGCCTCTCCTAGGTCAGTTCAGCCTCAAATGAGTCCCTGGTGCAGTGTGCAAACACCAGCAGCACTGGCGAGACAAAGGTGGACCGCGGTGATATAGGCCACGTAATCCCTCGTGAAATCTGCTGGCCTTGATTGGCGCTCGTTGACAACAACTGGCCCATGGGTCTGTCCGCTTAAATTGTGCATCTTTGTGTTTGTGTACGCGCAGTGTATACAGGACATCGCAACTGCAGCGGTGTTATAGTGCTGTCACAGTGTCAACGGTGTTTGTCCTTCACAAAACAGGGCATGGCCCCTGCCATAGGAATGTGGAATTGCAACGACTGTCCCAGGGCCGCCAATGGGATATGAACATCGACCCAATTAAAACCCCACAGCGAGCGTGGAGGGAGACATTGATGGCCGGATCGTTCATGATGAAGATTGGATGGGAATCTTCATCAATTGATGATGGTGTGTTTGCGTTTCATCTCCGCTCACATTAACGCACACAGCTGTATTAGCCAGGGGGGATGCGTTTGGTGAAGATTAAAAATTCGACACAAATACATCTCATGCATGTTATTCCCTCTCGATCTCTTCCCCCCCCCCCCCCCATCAGTACTCTTCACGTCCTCCCTCCATCCCTGTCTGTCTCTCGCTCTCTCCCTCGCCGTGTCTCCCTCTCCCCCTGCACAATGTTCACTCCCTGACCCACACTGCGTGCATACAAATGGCCTCGCACACCCGCGCGAACGTAAAAAAACACTAAAGGAAAACCACGTTGGCATTCGCGCAGGCAGGCAGACAGACGTGCAGACACGCGGCACGGACGGACAGACGTACAGGCAAATCGGCAGGTGGATAGATGGACACTCAAGCACACAGATGGATGAGAGACACTCACTCCAAAAGACAGATATACAAACAGTGGAATGAGTAGAGATGAACAGAAACAAATTGATAAGACAAAGACACACACAGACAAAGATGTGGTGGCGAAATGTGTACCGGTTATGCCGTGGCAGATACATTTTATATAGATTCGGCATAGAGATATCTTTCTAGAGGCATGCCATTGCACAGGTACTAAATAATCACTGTCATAACACATTCAATATATGTATGTTGAACTTCTTTCGCACCGTACGTAGCCAACCGTGCTAATAGGTGGTGCGGGAAAAGGATAACAAACTAAACACAAAAAAGCAGTTCAAAAGAATGCGTTTTCAATTCAGCTTTAAAGGTGCATATCTGCAGTATATCGGAAGGAAGATAATTCCAGACGGCCGCAAAATGGCGTCGAATGAGAATAATAACGACTCACGGTTCCTTGTCACTCCACTGCTGGATGAAGGCCTCTGCCCCGTGCACTGTTGGCCATGTTGGTTTATTGGGCTATACTTCACCATGCTGGTCAGTGCGGGTCGGTGTCAGACGTCGATACGATCCACTGCTGATGGTCACTGTGACCGGGAATCAATATCAACTCGCCGGTTTCGTGAGGGCAGTGCACAAACCACTGCACCACCACTCCTCCCCCACCAACAACAATAATTACAACAACAACAACAACCATGGTGATGATGATGATTTTACTTGCATCCAAACATTTCTAGAGCATTTGTTTGGAGGAATAACGATTGAAACGATGGACGAGAGAGAGAGAGTGAGTGAGATGGTGTGTCCGGGATTCATTTAATTGATTTCCCATCGCAGATGATAATGTAAAGTTATAAATATACAACAACACACACCAGAGGAATGACACTTCACATGTGGAAAATGGGAGTGTACGTACAATGAGATGTAGGATAGAAATGTACAGAGCGAGAGGGCGGCATAGGAGGAAAGATAAGTATTTGGAGACAGATGAGACAGAATGACAGATGCCAGCATATTTGGAGTTTGCGGTGTCTCTCTCTCTCTCCCAGTGGTCGCGTGGATTTGTCTCCAGGTCCTCCGCTTTTTCCCTCCACGTTTAGAATCAACATCACGCGTTTAGAGTATGTTGCTGCTATAAATGTCCACGCGATAAGCAACTTCGTTGAGCTATAATGTGTGGCCAGGTCGCTTCTGAAAAATAGATAATAACTCAGCGGGCCTTACCTGGAACACTTTTAGTAAGTCGAAATAGACACAAAATATGTATTTATACCGGAAGAATCCGATGAACTGTAACGCTCTTTTGCACAGATTTCGCATATGTCCAGTAACGGACGAGGGCAGAGGCACGTGACGAGAAGCGTTGATGCTCGACGGTCAAGAGCAGCAACGGAGTCGCAGCCAAGGGATGGAATGAGTGGGAGGGCACGCAGATCGTGGAGAGATGGAGCCACAGCATGAGTTGGCGTGCGGGTGCCAGGTGGATGTTTACGTCACGAGATCGTGAGACGTGTCACTAGCCTGGAGAGGCCTTCATCCAGCAGTGGATCGATCATGGCTAACGACAATGATGATGGTATTGCACATCGCGATCATGTTATTTAAGTGTTTATTCTTCTTAATTGTGTATTTGTTTGAATTTGTATCGTGCGTTCTGAAAGATATGCATTTGTTGGTGTTACAGCGACAAGTCAATAAACGTGTAAGGGTGTGCTCTGTGGTCGGCTCGTGTGACTGTATCCTGGCCCAGCGTGGCTCACGAACTCAACATACAAACAATAAACACAAACCAGGAGTCGAACTCAACGGTCAGGCTCGTCAGGGCAGCGCCCACCCCCAACGCGACACCACTCCCGACAATAATTGAGTACAAAGATCACCCGTGTAGCCTCAATAGGCTTTTGGGGCAAGTGCTGTTAGCGAGCACCTCTAAAGGCCAGAACGGTACACGAGGGGGTTGGTGGCCAGCACCACGCGCGACCGCCTTTGTTTCCCCAGTGGCGATGTTTACACACCGCACCGTGTACTCATTTGAGTCCGTGTCGAACTAGGGGAAGCCTGGTACCGAATCAGATGATCGTCACTGGTGTTAGTGGCCGTGAGCGGGAATCGAACTCAGGAATCCTGGTTCGTAGCGCAGCGCGCTACCCACAACAATACCGCTCCCCGCTTATATATAAATGTACACACATAGTGCATACATTTACACTCATACACCTATGCAATGCAGGTCATGCCGTAATGAATACGCTGCAGATTGTGATCATCGTCGCTGGTGTTGGTGGCCGTGAGCGGGAATCGAACTCGGGTGGCCGGGTTCGTAGCTTAGCGCGCTAATCCAGCGCAACACCGCACGGAATTGCATAGAGAGGCACAGACAGACAGACACACAGACACACGGACAGACACACAGACAGACACACGGACACACAGACAGACACACGGACACACAGACAGACACTTGCTCCCAAGCGGGCACACAAAGCGCCCCCTCCGCCTTTGTCTGGGAGCCTCAAATCCCGTAACCGCTCCGCTCGGCGCATCGAGAGGCAGAGGCACTTCACTGCGCAGGTACCGCCGCCGCCTTAACGCGGCGCGCTCAGACGAGAGCCTCCTTCGTCCCTTTGTCGAGCACATCGCCGCCTACGTGACCCGCTTCTCAATGCCTCCCCACGCGCGCGCGTGCCTCCCCACGCGCGCGCACAATGGCGCGCGCGTGCGCGTGTACGCACCCCCCGCGGTGCGCGCGCGCGCGCCCGTGCGTGTGTGTGTGCGCGCGTGTGCGTGCTCTTGACACGGGCTATATCAGGATTATGTCTAACGGATGTAAATCAATCAATTGCATCCGAGCAGGTGAGACAGACAGAGAGAGAGAGAGCATCGTCGACGTTGCACGCGCGTCGTCTTGACAGGGAGACGCGGGATAATGCACTTGATTGGTTGTATGCGTACGGAGACAAGTTGAAATGTCAGTGACTCTCGTCTCAATTCAGCATCAGGGGTGGGGATAGGGGAGGGAGGGAGAGGGGGATGTGAGCACTTATTTATATTAGTAAACCTGAGCCAGTGGTGGAAATGGCACATTCTTATGGCGGGAGCTCGTCTAGGTATGTAATGACCACAGTTGATTACTCACTAAGCGGTATTCACATGCCGCATTCTTAATGAGCCCACTTTTCACGCACACAAATGACCTCGTTTGAATGAATTTAAACTCTGATTGAAAGCGTCAATCTACAAGCTTTATATGTCGGTGTTTCCGTCCGTCTCTACGTCTGACACGGCGTCCCAATAACGCTCACAAATTTGATCGAATATTTAATGAAATCATCGCTTGAAGTTGTGTCGCTCTAATGGACCTCACGCTTTACAACATCACACAAACCCATCCAAGTGCTGCCCAAAATTTGTAGCGACACTAACGAGCGCTCCACTGACTCCTGCACTATAAATATACCGAACGCCTATTGCCCTGACAGGTAGACACGGGCTTCCGTGCCGCTGATAAAGGCCACGCGAATGTTGAAGAGCATGTTACACTTCGTACAAATATCTCCCATTGAGTCCGCTGGGCCACACTTCATACAAATATCTCCTATTGAGTCCGCTGGACCACGTGGGTCGTTCACTGACGTTCCAACACCGCGCCAGGTATTCACTTAAGGCTGGGTTAACCTAGAGGAGGCACGCGCCACGTGCAGATACAGCTGGCGACGAATGTCGTGCGCGGAGGAGTGGGGCAGAGGTCGCTGTGATTGAGCGCAGTGCGCTAACCACTGCACCACGACTCTCTCCAGTATGCACACGCACATCGTCACTCAAAGCCCATCTTTTATAGATATATACACATAGAATATATATACATAGAATATATATATACCCCGCACACTGTGTGTGTGTGTGTGGTGTAGCGGTTTGCGCTACGCTGCGCTAGGAAGCTGGCGACCCGGGTTCGATTCCCGCTCACGGCCAAGACCGGTGACGATTATCTGAACCGGTCCCGGGCCTCGCCTAGGTCGACTCGGCCTCGAAATTAGTATCTGGTGCGATGTGTAAACATCGCCACTGGGGAGACAAAGGCGGCCGGGCGTGGTGTTGGCCACCCACCCTCTTCGTGTGCCGTGCCGGGCTTCATAGGTGCTCGCTAAGGGCACTTGCCCCCACAGTCCGTTTAAGCTATACGGGAGGATCTTTGTATTTGTTCTCTAAAAAAAGAGCAATTATTATAATACTAACGGGGCTAGACGCATTTGCGTGGTTGAGTCAGCCGGACGCTACGACTCGGGCCGCCACCGATGCGCCGGCGGTCCGGGCCACGCGGACACGGCGCAGTCGCGACACGCAGGTGGGGAGGGAGGGCGGCCTTCGCGGGGTGCCTGCCGTGGCACTGATGTGCGCATGTGTGCGTTGCGGTGTGTATGGTGTGAGTCGTGTGCGTGTTGTAGTGTGCATCATGTGTATGGTGCGTATGAGTGAAGGTGTGTGCGCGTGTGTACGTGCTGCACTGTGTACGGCGTTAGTGACTATGCGTGTGTGTATAGCGCCCAAATGGAGGAGCGGTAGTGCAGCGGTTAGCGCACCGCGCTACGAACTCGGCTACCGGAGTTTGATGTCCGCTCACTGCCACCATCGATGGCGACGAACATCGGAGCCAGTCCCTGGGGCTTGCCAAGCGTCGGGTCGGCCTTAAGTGAGTGGCGTGGCTGGTGCGGTGTTTAAACGTCAGCATTGGGGAGACAACGGTGGCCACCGCACCCCACCCCACCTCGCGTGCCGTGCCCGCCTTCATTGCCGCTCGCGAACAAACACTTTCCTCAACGGTCCGCTTCGGAATTCGATTAAATGCATCGGCACGTACAAAATAGCGTCTGCGTAAATGTGTCAATCTCGTGAAAAATAAGAATCGGTGTCGCCCTGTCTGGCAACAAAACAGGTGTTAGGATGCGCAAACACCAAATAGATAGCTTTTTGCAAGTCATCATGTCTGCATTAACCGCACATACTCGTGGTAAACCATGCAAACAAAGTGCTCTGATAATAACAACAAATGCATCGTCTTTGACACCGATTGGCCTACACGTGGCAATTTCGTCGGGTGCTGGACGGTTACGGACGACAATTTTTGCCGGCATAAATATTAAACATTAGCACGTGGCCCTCCGTGCCGATCGGAGGTGCCAAATCGGTGCTCGCTCGCAGCGCTGGCGCCCGACGGCCTCGTCTGGCCCGAGCAGCGCGGGGCGATCCGTTGTCATTGTGCGCGCGCGCGCGTGCGTTTGAGAGAAGAGAGAGAGAGCAGAGAAAGCACAGGGAGAGGGAGAGAGAGAAGCAGAGGAATGCAAAGCGGCGGTTATTGTAGTCGGGGGAGCAGAGAGGGCAGTGGCAGAGCGCGCTGCCGCTGAAAGCTCTCACGTCGGGGCCCCATTGTGTCGGCGAAATCGCGCACAATCGGATTTTCGGTGAGGATTTAATAACGACACGCGCGCGTGTTGGCGCGCAGGAGGCCTTGGCAGGTCCGCGTGTAACAATAGCGGCAATGGTGTGGTTATTTATTTATTTCGTGGCTTTTTGTTTTGTTTGGGCCGAATGCTTTCTCATATAGCGACGCCGAGCAGCAGCCATTGCTAGGAATGCGCGAGCGCTTTGCAATATCCGCACACTGGCATCGTTAAAAAGCCCCGCACCGACATGCTACATTTTCCCACGGCTCCATTTTTTTGCAGGTGTGCTGTTAGCGAGCGCCTATTCAGCAGCAATAGGGAAGGGAGGGGATTGTGGCCCATATTTGTCTCCCCAGTGCTAATAGTGACATCACGGTGACAGGTGATGGCCATCGTGGCCCCAGTGAATTCTAGGGGTTGGGCCCAGAACGAGATTCGGCTCTCAATCTCTCGTGGTCGGCACAACCAGGGGTCAGAATCAGAATATTTATTCATGCTGGAGGAATCCGATGAGCTATAAAGCTTTTTTGTTCAGATATTCGGTAGTTTCACAGATCAAACTCAGCTTGGCAATACAGTGCACTATACTGATCATGCAGTCAAATTCCAGCAATGCAACAGATGGCCCCACGACTGGGCAAAGCAACTTGGAAGTTCACAAGATAATGAAAAAGCAGAGTTGAGGATGAGGAGGTCGTGATGGGTGGGACACTTGTGCCGGCAGGAGGAGGCCACCGAGAGGGCCACTGGCGTGGCACCAAGGGGTGGGTGACCAAAGGGAGGCTATACGCCAGATGGTGGCGGTGGTGGTGGCGGTCGGGAGTGGTGCTGGCCACAGACCCCCTCGTGTGCCGTGCCGGCCTTCGTAGGTGCTGCTCACTAACAGCACTTGCCCTAACAGTATGTGGTGATGGTGAAGAGACTGTAAGGTTGGATGTCAACTTTGTAACTTGTGGGCAGAGCTGCCCATAGGGCAGGAGTCGGTAACCAAAACAACAAGAAGAGCCATTTTCTTTTTCCAATTCTGAAAAATAAAACTCCTCAATATTTCAAGAGCCACAATGGACTCCGGGGTGAATACGAGATGGTGGTCGTCCTGAAGAAATAATGTCACGAAAGCAGTCCTTCATGAGCCTGAGCCGGAGGTTGCCGACCCCTGCCTATGGTGAACTGGACTTCCATGGTAAAATGGATTTCCATGGTGAACTGGACTTCCATGGTAAAATGGACTTCCATGGTGAACTGGACTCTCATGGTGAACTGGACTTCCATGATGAACTGGACTTCCATGGTGAACTGTACTTCCATGGTAAAATGGACTTCCATAGTGAACTGGACTTCCATGGTAAAATGGACCTCCATGGTGAACTGGACTTCCATGGTGAACTGGACGTCCATGGTGAACTGGACTTCCATGGTAAACTGGACTTCCATGGTGAACTGGACTCTCATGGTGAACTGGACTTCCATGATGAACTGGACTTCCATGGTGAACTGTACTTCCATGGTAAAATGGACTTCCATAGTGAACTGGACTTCCATGGTAAAATGGACCTCCATGGTGAACTGGACTTCCATGGTGAACTGTACTTCCATGGTAAACTGGACTTCCATGGTGAACTGGACTCTCATGGTGAACTGGACTTCCATGGTGAACTGTACTTCCATGGTGAACTGGACTCTCATGGTGAACTGGACTCTCATGGTGAACTGGACTTCCATGGTGAACTGGACTTCCATGGTGAACTGGACTTCCATGGTGAACTGGACTTCCATGGTGAACTGGACTTCCATGGTGAACTGGACTCTCATGGTGAACTGGACTTCCATGGTGAACTGGACTTCCATGGTGAACTGGACTTCCATGGTGAACTGGACTTCCATGGTGAACTGGACTCTCATGGTGAACTGGACTTCCATGGTAAACTGGACTTCCATGGTAAACTGGACTTCCATGGTGAACTGGACTCTCATGGTGAACTGGACTTCCATGGTGAACTGGACTTCCATGGTGAACTGGACTCTCATGGTGAACTGGACTTCCATGGTGAACTGGACTTCCATGGTAAACTGGACTTCCATGGTGAACTGGACTTCCATGGTGAACTGGACTTCCATGGTAAAATGGACCTCCATGGTGAACTGGACGTCCATGGTGAACTGGACGTCCATGGTGAACTGGACTCTCATGGTGAACTGGACTTCCATGGTGAACTGGACTTCCATGGTAAAATGGACTTCCATGGTGAACTGGACGTCCATGGTGAACTGGACTTCCATGATGAACTGGACTTACATGGTGAACTGGACTTCCATGGTGAACTGGACTTCCATGGTGAACTGGACTTCCATGGTGAACTGGACTCTCATGGTGAACTGGACTTCCATGGTGAACTGGACTTCCATGGTGAACTGGACTTCCATGGTGAACTGGACTTCCATGGTGAACTGGACTTCCATGGTGAACTGGACTTCCATGGTGAACTGGACTCTCATGGTGAACTGGACTTCCATGGTGAACTGGACTTCCATGATGAACTGGACTTCCATGGTGAACTGGACTTCCATGGTGAACTGGACTTCCATGGTGAACTGGACTTCCATGATGAACTGGACTTCCATGGTGAACTGGACTTCCATGGTGAACTGGACTTCCATGGTGAACTGGACTTCCATGGTGAACTGGACTTCCATGGTGAACTGGACTCTCATGGTGAACTGGACTTCCATGGTGAACTGGACTTCCATGGTGAACTGGACTCTCATGGTGAACTGGACTTCCATGGTGAACTGGACTTCCATGGTGAACTGGACTTCCATGGTGAACTGGACTTCCATGGTGAACTGGACTTCCATGGTGAACTGGACTCTCATGGTGAACTGGACTTCCATGGTGAACTGGACTTCCATGATGAACTGGACTTCCATGGTGAACTGGACTTCCATGGTGAACTGGACTTCCATGGTGAACTGGACTTCCATGGTAAACTGGACTTCCATGGTGAACTGGACTTCCATGGTGAACTGGACTCTCATGGTGAACTGGACTTCCATGATGAACTGGACTTCCATGGTGAACTGGACTCTCATGGTGAACTGGACGTCCATGGTGAACTGGACTTCCATGATGAACTGGACTTCCATGGTGAACTGGACTCTCATGGTAAACTGGACTTCCATGGTGAACTGGTCCCTAATGAGCCAGCACACGCGGCTCTGGGGCTGCAGGTTGTCGATCCCTGCCACAGGGGATCGAGGGGGGGGGGAGAGTGACCCGTAAACTCGATATTAGCGCATATAGTTACCTGGCTTCCTAATACGTTTCATGAGGAATGCCAATTGGTTTGTAAGTAGGCAGGGGCGGTACAAATGTACGCATTTAAGGGCAGGCAGGGGATACCGTAAGAAAGGTACATTGTAAGGAACGTAAGCTGATATTTAAACCTGCGAGGGCCCATGTCGGCCATGGGTACAACGGAGACCCGGGGAGGAGCAGTAACAATAATAATAATAATCGCGATGTGATTATTTAAAACGTGACCCAATTTATTAAAACGTCCCATTAACAACACGGCGTACATACAATCCTCCCTCCCTCCCTCGCCTGCTGTCACAAACTCCCCCTGACCCCCCCCCCGCCCCCCTCCATTTAGAACCCCTTTGAGCACCCCTCCCTACCTCCTTTTTTACGATCAGAAGAAGCAGAAAGATGCTCGGGTTTTCGGCACTTTGCTTCGTTCATCATCGTCGTTGTTTTTTGGTTTGCTTTTGTGCCCCTTTTTTAATCAAAGATATCACGCGGTTTTCCGTGTAACATGAATCCCATTGTGTGTTAATGTGTTTATAGACACCACCAAGAAAATGTCACCCTCACAAACCCATTACCAGATCCTCTGCATTCGTCACATTACACAAAGCACCCTCGGTAGTCCATCGCGTCAAGAAATATGCGACACCCACCGTCAACTGAGCGTACCGAAATTCCAGCCAAATTCTGGCAAAAACCAGGGCCTTGACGATGCGACAGTGGCTGGATAAGCCGCTTCCTTCAATTGCGCATTTCTGGCCCAATAAAAAGCCAGTTTGGCATTGTTCATGCTGAAGTTTGTCAACCCCTTCATATCTTTGGTACCCTCGTTCCCCCTATATAAAAAAATAAGAATCTTAGGGGAGAAATGAAGATTGAATTTCAGTAGAATGTTTCGTAGCTGCTTATAGAGTGAGTCTAGGCTTTTGCAGTGTACGTATTGATGCGCCACTGTTTCGAGCTCACCACAGAATACGCATTCTGGATTTGTCTCTGTGAAAAGTGCCAGAAATGTATTCGTGGTCACATCCCATGGGCAATGCTCCAGCTTGTACGATGGATTGGAGTCAAACAGCTCCCAATGAGGCCTCACACGATCACTGCAGGGCATAATCTCCTTCCAAGCGGAGCCTTTGCGTGACGTTATTATTTGTTGATGGTGGAATTTGACCATTTGGGCATACAGCTTCTTCCGGTCTACATCTGAGAAGCACCCCTCCTGGTCATCCCCTGAGGTGTGCCCCCAGTGCTGCTGTGAAGAAGAGAGTTGAGTGTGCTTCCTTGCTAGGACGACATTCAGTTTTGGTGGCACTGGGCCACCGCTAGCTGACTCCTCACCATCGCTCACAGCAGGCGCGTCCCCACTGCTGTTGAAAAAGACCTTCGCACTTCATTCACAAGCTTTGCAGCGAGTCTAACCGAGTGCATTCCGGCCATTGCAGCTATCTCGGTAGGGAGAAGCCACTGCCCCTTCGTGCCCGGTTTCACCAAATCGCCCACCCTCGTGAGACATGCGTCTACCATGCGTTTCTCCATGGCAGGGCCCACAAGAGAGGCTAGTGTTATCTTGGGGTTCCATAACAGCGGCTCGTGAGCTAATTCTGATGCTGACCGGGGTTTATTCAGCCAGGCGGTGACAGGGAAACCCCAAGTATGTAGGATACTCCTGTAGAAGTGGGGAATCTGCGTGAGTGGAATACCCGCAATGTCCATAAAGAAGAGCTGTTTGCTGCACTGAAGGCCCCCCGAGGTTATTTAGAAAAAAAGATCCTGTGGAACACCACATGGGTGATGGGGCTGTGTAGAGAAACCTCTGTATGGCTTGTAGGCGCAAGGTAGAAAGTTGGCTCCATAGCCACACCAGACCTTGCCCGTCCTCCCGCAGTGGCAAGGCCAACATGCCAGCAGCCACACGGTGCTTCCTATGTGACCAGAAGAAGGCAGCTATCATTCTCTGAAGTTTGGCTATCAGGTATGCGGGTGGAGTGAGGGAAAAGAAGCGGTGCCACAAGGTGGATGCAATCAACTGGTTTACTACCAGGGTTTGTCCTCTGAATGTCAGAGATTTGCACAGGCGCCCCCAAGGCTACAGTCATTTCCTCACCTTCTCTTCCAAGAAATCCCAATTTTCCTGCAGTGGATTTTCTCCAGGTCCCAGAAGCACGCCGAAATGGTGAAGACACTCTTTGTTCCACGTTATTGTTTTGATCAACTCGGGGAACTGGGCTTCGTCCCACTTCCCAACAAGCAGCCCACTGCTCTTCTCCCAGTTCATCCTGGAGGAGGACGCACGGGAGTAAACTTCTTGGCACTCGTGCAGCCGTTCGATGTCGTCAAAGGTTAGTAAAAAGAGGGGAATGTCATCGGCATATGTTGTGAGAGTCACTCTCATACTGGGCTCTTTTAGAGTTCATCCGGTGAGTCGGCATCGAAGTAGATGCCGAAAAGGCTCCACGACGAGGGTGTACAGCTGTCCTGACGTAGGACAGCCTTGCCTGATACCTCTCCTGAAATCGATAGGAGCAATTAGTCCACCATAAACTTTAACTAGGCACTGGGACATGTTGCACAGCAACCTAATTAATCCTGTGAAACGAGTCCCAAAACCAAAAGCTTTGAGAGTGCCAAGTAGATGTTGGTGATCAACCCTGTCACAGGCTTCCTCTTGATCAAGGGAGAGAAAGGTAAGTGGAAAGAGCAATTGCCCCAACCGACTGATCAAATCTCTGACTAGGAAAATCCCATCATGGATGGTCCTCCCTGGAACAACGTATGCCTAGTCATTGACAATAACCGTAGCCAACACCCTCTTAAGATTTGCAGACGCAGCTTTCGCGAGAATCGTATAGTCTGTGGTCAGCACTGAGACTGGACGCCAATTTCTCAGGTGTCTGAGGTCACCCTTTTTTGGAATCAGTGTGAGCACGGCTCTCCTCCAGGACTGAAGCATCACGTTGATCTCCACTGCTTCATCTAGAACAGCTTTGTAATCCTTGCATATGGAGTGCCAAAACATGGTGATCAAACTCCCCCGTTAGCCCATCAATCCCTGGGGATTTGTGCCTGGCCAGGGCACTCACTGACATGTCCAGGTCGCTTTGTTTGACCTCTTCTTCTAGAAGGTCCCTGTCTTCTTCACTTAAAGTAGGCAGGTTCTTCCAGATTTCATTCTGGGCCACTATGGATATATGCTCTGGAAAAAAGAGATTTCTATAGTACTGTGCTACTGTTGTAGCTATTTTATTATTGTTTGAAACAAGGACCCTCTTGTCAAATAAATTCTCCATGGCATTGCGTCGACCATTCTGCTTCCCTAATGAGAAGAAACGTGTCGAGCTAGAGTTCATATCAAGGGTATCTTTAAAACGAGAGTGTATAAATGCCCCTTTTGCCTTTTCTTTCTGCAACCATTTTAGATATTCTAGGGTCTCCACATATTCCCGTAGGAGGCCTGGATCGTCCCCAGTCTTCCGCCTTTGCTCTAAATTATGGACCCTGTTCTCGAGCTCACAAATGTCTTGGTCAATGTTTTTTGTGTTTCCCCAGGCATACAACTGACACAGTTTTTTAATGTGTATTTTCCCTATGTCCCACCATTATGCTAGGGTATTAAACCGATCTTTCTTTCCCTGCCAATCTACCCAGAAGACCCCAAAAAGATCATTGAAGGTGGTTTCTTGCAAAATGGCATTAGTGAAATGCCAGTTTGCCAATCCCCTTGGGACTCTCCGTATTTTCAGGTGATGATCATTCAGTGGTGCCGCCTGAATACTGGATGACATTGCACTATTTTCAAGGTCTTTTGAGATGTAAAAACGGTCCATCCTTGACTGCGACAGTGTCCTGTTAGCTCGGGTTCTTGTAAAGGTGAAACCTTTCTGCTTTGAATGTTGCGTCCGTCACACATCTACGAGAACACATGCCGCAAGGTGTTCAGGACACCGCTTTGGCACTGCTCGGTACCAGTGTGGTCGAGGACATCCAGCTTACTGTTGAAATCTCCTCCCAAAATCAGACACTCGTCATTTGGGATGTTTTTAAGATAGTTCTGTAATGCATTGAAAAAATGTTGTTTTTCTGCATTATTGATGGGTGTATAGATGTTAATGAGGTGGGCATAAATGTCATAAAGTTTGATTGTTGCGTTGAGGGCTCTTCCAAGTACTACCTCAACTTGCTTAACTATGGTGGGTGTAAACCCCGGTGCAAATAGCATTGCCACCCCTGAAGAATAATGAGAAAGGTGACTGAAAAACAAATTCCCTTTCCATTCTGTTTCCCATTCATTTGCCTGGCTGGCTGTAAGATGTGTCTCCTGCACAAAGAGCCCCGAGGCTTTGTGTTTTTTTTGCGAGAGACAGCACAAAGTGTTTCTTGAGTGCACCTCTACACCCATTTATATGAAGTGCGGCTCTCTGCAGCATTACGTGTCAGTGGAGTTGTTGCCAGGTGTGTTTTCTTTCCATGTAGTTATTTGGCTCAGGAAGTACCTGCTCCTTTTCCTTTCCTTTCCAGATGATGACTTTCCTTGTCTCTTGAAGCCCTGCTCAATATGGAGTAGGGAGGCTATAATTGCCACATTCTGCCACTTTGATGACAGAGTTGCAGTCACTCTTTCTTCCGAGCGATGCACTTCATATAAAAAGTTCCATAGCTCAGACCGTGAGAATATTGGTGCCCCTTCTGTCAGCTCAGCAGATGTCGGACTCACCCCACTTCCTGTGCTGAGGGTTTCCTCCACCTCCTCTTCTTGGCTTCCCTCCTCAGCCACGATACTTTGAGGATTCTCAGTCATTGTGGTATCCTCGGTTGGTGCTTTATTGGGTGATGCCGCTTGCCCCTCCATAGACGTCCTTCCATTGTCCTCCTCTTGGTCACCCACCGCAGTTTGGTCAGTTGGGTCCTGTTGGGGCTCCTCTGTGCTCTCGGCTGCTCGCATTTTGTCAAGGTCTGAAGTGCGAACCTCTTCACTTGTTTTCGTTGCCACTTCATAGATTGCGTTTTCCTCCGCTGCTATTTCAAGCTCCAGATTTTCTGCAGGTGTCCTGCGCTTGGTCTTTGTTCCTGCACGGGGTTTCTTCCCTGTGGGCATCTGGGATGGTGAAGACCCAGTCTTTGCCACCAGTGCTCTAAGTATCTCCCCCAGGCGTGGGTGCGATGTCCGACTCCAACTCTGGGAGATCTTTAAAAGGACTGACCTCATCCCCACTTGACTCTGGAAATAATGAAACTGAATCCTCCATAAATGTCCTCTTCAGAGGTCCGGCTATCAATGATGGCTGGGTGGTTGGCTGACCCTCAGTCTCCATGGCAGTGGCTGGAGTTGGGTCTACTGCCATCTCGCGTGAGCTCCGAGGTGAGGGGCTCCCTTCTGAGTCATTCGTTGGGTGTATTTCTATATCACCCTTTCCCACAGTCCCCTCGCTGTTGGATTGGGCATTTGCCGTCCTCGGGCAGTGTTTTTTAATATGCTGCTCTGCTTTGCATAGGTTTAATTTTAGTATGTCCCTGCAGTAAAACAGCCTATGGGCCCTTCTTCCGTTAATGACCGTAAAGGAGCCCTCCTCAAGCTGCCCAATGGGCACCAGCATGTAGACCTGCCTTTTAAAAGACAAGACATGCCTCAAGGCGGGATTTTTGCCCAACTTAGCCAGGTTGTCTTGGGTGTCTTTATCAGGAATGTAGGGGGGGGGGGGGACGTTGGATACGATTACGCGAACCAATGGTGAAGACAGTGGCTCCAAGGTGAGGTGCCAATCGTTAACAGTCAGCCCCTTCTCCATGGCGGCGTTTGCCATATTTTCTGACAATGAAGAAAATCACCTTTCTGCTCATCTTGGAGGTGTACTTTATTGAGCCTTCAGGCACGATGGCGCCCAGCGCTTCCACGTAGACTTCGATCGGTGGAAGCCGGACAGCGGATTCCAGCCTCGCGTGGAGGTGCCAGCTGCCGCTGCTTTGGGTGCCTTGCAAGCTCCAGAGACAGGCCTTGCGCAGGCGCGGTAGCTTTTGCATACGTTGTTATGGGTCGGGTGGACATTTGTCACGTGTGTGGGATATGTCACACACACGGCTACTAAAGCAAGCCTCTATTTTTCAGGAGCTAGGAAAAAAAGTAACCAAAAAATAAGCAAAAATAATGATATATAGATAATCTATCCTTTGTTATTGACCACCTTCGCTTAATACTATTACTGATATTCACGCAAAGCTCACCTGGAGAGAAGGTAAAACACGTTATAGTCCTCAGCATTTTACAAGAGAAGAAAACAGAAAAATGTCGAAAAAGAGGCAGACCAACAAAATGATAATAACGTGAACACGCTCACAGCACAAAAAAGGGTCTAAAGGGGATGCACTGTACTCACACCAACTCGTGTGTTGCAGTGCTAACACGGGTGTGTTCACGTGGACCAGACAAAGGGACGAAAAAAAATATCACAAAAAATATCACAAAACTCAAAAATAGTTTGAGGAACAAAATAACTCATGATCGAAATGAAAATAGAGAAAAGCGTAATTATGAAATCAACTATCAAATTCAAGTGGTGGATGTGCGGAGAACAAAGCCACAAATACACTGCAGAAAGCGCAGCCGCACCCTGAACAGTGAAAGCAGAAAAATAAAAATAAGGTTTAAATAAACAAACAACTGATCACAAATGTGTATAAAGCAAGACACTTACTGTTGGTGAAAAGAAATCGCAAGAAAAAGGTGAAGAAAATAAAGTTGTAGAGGTAAGGCCAGGAGCTCTGCTTGAACACAGCTCCCTCCCTCCGCGCACATGCAGGCACCACGCTGTTCGGACATGTGCTGTCCTAACGAGCATCACGTCCTCTCATCACCGAGTGCAGCAACAACAACACAATCTCTTGTTAGTGAATAATGTGGCGAGTTGATAATTGTAGAAGCCTGACCGTAAAGCGCCGTTCTGTGCCACGGCTGTTGCCTCTCTCTCGCTGTGTGCCCCGTGGCTTCTTTGCTCACGCACTCCAGTGACCACTGCACTCGGAGGATCCTCCAGCTGGATGCCGATGTGGTCAGGGCGTTGGAAGGTTGCGAGTTCAAATTCTAGTTGCGGATCAACTCGGCTTATCATCATCATCATCATCATCTTCTTCACTCTAAGGCCAATAACATGAGCAGCATGTTGTGGGACGTTGACGGTGGACGTCTTGTGAACGGAGACTAAATAAAAAAACGTGTCTCAATGTTACAACGAAAATACGTCGTCTTGAAAAAGTGCTGGAAATTCCACAGTCGTATGGCATACGTCAGGGACCAGTCTCTCGATAAGGCAGCCGCCGTTCACTTCCCAAAGAGTGGGAGCTTATTTGGCAAAGCAGCCGACTGCATAAGCTCGTGCAGTCTATCTTCCCTGCGGAAATGACAAATATATTGTCATGCTGTACGGAATAGGTCACAGAGTATTATGCCGACAAATGTAGCGATTTGAACGTGGAATTTCCACAAACGGTCTCGAGTGCGAGCCGACAAGAGCTGAGCGCAGGGGGAGACCTCCTCTGACCCTTTTTGGTTTTTGTTGCAGTAGTTGGCTATGGATGACCGATTTAAACTTCGAAGGGTCAAGAGGTCATCATGGCCAATGTCGTCGAAGCTCTGCCACACCTCGCATCTCTTCCTCTTCTCTGCCAAATGCCACAGCTGTTGCAAAGTCGACACCTGACCCACGAGGGTGTTCCCTCTCACAGTGTCTGTCCCCCGCCATCTGGTCACGAGTTACGAGCTTCAAAACAGAACAGAACGCTCTCTCTCTCTGTCCCTCCGTAGCAAAAAAAAAACGACCGTGGTGATTTCCGAGAAAGTGGTTTCCTTGTCATCGGCATTTTCCGATCGCGAGTCTCATCATCATCATCCTCCAACAACAATAACAACAATAACAGTGCCACTCCGCCAGTGCTTACACTGGACTGAGTTTTTTTTCTTGGTTCTTTCGGTAAAGCCACGTAGAATGGAAATTAAAAAAAACATAATGAAATAATTCTCACGACGTTTCGGCCACAACGCAAGCAGCCGTCCTGCTTGCGTTGTGGCCGAAACGTCGTGAGAATTATTTTATTATGTTTTATTGTTATTATTTTATTGTTTCCATTCTACGTGACTTTACCGAAAGAACCAAGAAGATTAATCCCTGCAGTCACGAAAGCTTTAAATCGAAAATTGAGTTTTTTTTTTAAAGCCACGCTGCTGTGTGGGTAAACGGTGATCACTCTCCACAGAGCTCACAGGTTCGAGTGAAAACACGTCTCGTTGCGACAGCCGACAACGCTAGCGCAAGTTGTTGGGTGCAGCCAGAGTTGAGTCGGCGAGCAGATCGTGCGTGGTGGGGTCAAGTGTGGGTGCTCCCACCCTTTGGGACGCCACGTGGCTAGAAGATGTTGACTACCTCGCCTGGTATACAGGAGGACGTGGGTTTGACCCCGACCCTGACCATGCCTGTGTATTTGGAGTTTCCGTGTCTCTCTCTTCCCGTGGTCGCGTGGATTTTTCTCCGCGTCCTCCAGTTTTTCCCTCCACATTTAGAAACACGCGTTTAGAGTATTCGGCTGCTCTACATTTGCGCACGATAAGCTGCTTGATTGAGCTACCATTTGTGGCCAGGTCGTTTCTGAAAATGAGCTACATAGCTCAGTGGTCCTCGCCTGGTAAAGTACAAAGAGTTTAGCACTAAAAAATACTTTAAACTCCCGCCTCTTCCAAGATGTATCATTAATCTTGAACTTCTTTCGCACCGTACATAGCCAACCGTGCTAATCGGAGGCGTTTGAGCATTGTGGAAGAGTAGGTGAACAACCCTCTAAGATGTGTGTGTGTTTTAGATTTCCCTGCGGAGGAGCCCATTTGGCCATCAGTGGCGTGATGGGAAAGGCATTTGCAGGGCTGCGCCTTCACCCATTCACTGTATACGCAACGCATTCCAAACGGCTGCCAATTGACGGGGAGAATTCCACGCGCACACTTGAAGCGGTGCCACATCACTCGCACGCCCTCCAGCCACAGATAGCGCACCCGGATCAAACATCCCATCATCAAGCACTCCTACCTCCTGCCCCCCCCTCCCTTCTCCCGCTCTCGGCTGGCTTAAGTTCTGTTCTTTTTTTTTCGCGTGACAGTGCAGCACCCTTCTGGCCATCAGAGCATTGATCCGGGATGCGCTACTGAACCTGCAGATACTTGGTGGGAATTCATTGCCGGACATGACAACGATGATGACCTATGCCACCTGCCCGATGCCTCCGCCCTCCGTCGATGCAAGAAAAAACACATCAATAGTCAATTGTGTGTAGACTGCAGCGCCGCGATTATTATTATTACTGCTGCTGCCGCCTTCTGCCGCATCGCCCGGAATGTGACGCAGATGCAGTCAGATCTCTCAGGCTCGGCTGGGGGTGAGGCCGGATTGTGCTTCGGTGGGTGACCATCACCAGCACCACCACCACCGCCGCCATGCACAGGCAGGTTGCTACAGGTTGCTGCAGGTTGCTGCAGGTTGCTACAGGTTGCTGCGGACCTCCGTGAGGGCGGCAGAGGTCAGTCAGCATGCGGCAAAGTCCATCGTTGTACGACTGAAACTTCAACGAACGTAACCCGGTAAAATAAAAATAAAGTAATTTTTTTTTATTCATTTTACCAGGTTAAGGGCCACTGAGATGAATAGTAGCTCTTTTTTCAGAAGCGATCTGGCTAGCACAAACGATGGCTCGGCAAAGTGGCTTATCGCGTGGACAATTTACAGCAGCCAAATGCTCTAAACGCGTGGGTGATGTTGATTCTAAATGTGGAGGGGGAAAAAACCGGAGGACTCGGAGAAAAATCCACGCGGCCACGGGGAGAGAGAGACCGCAAACTCCAAATATACAGCAGCAGGCGTCAGGGTCGGGGATGGAACCCACGACGACATCCTGCATACCAGGGGAGTTAGTTAAGATCTGGTCACCATAGCGCCCACAGTACAATATACTGTGCAAGGATTCCACGTCTATGCTTGTCACCCTCACCAGCCCGCACCAACCAGTGTGCAAGTATGAGAACATCACCGCTCCCCCACGAACCACACGATGTGGGAAGCTCATCATCGTCCAGCAGTGGAGTAAAGAGAGGGGCTGTACATGTGCATGCGGTCGTTCTATTGGCATCTGGCTGGGTGGCGCTGCGGCTAGAGCATCCAACTCACAGTCGGTAGGACGGCAATTCCAATTCCAGTCGGGTAATTCGACTCATGCTGGAGTTCTTCCAGGGGCGATAACCAATATGGGAATGTGGAATTTCCACCACTGGCCCAGGACAGGCAGTGGAGATGACGCTGCCCGATGTACGTACGCTGAACTTCAGAGGTGCTGGGATGCTCGTTTCGTTGAGGAGGGAGACCCTTTGACTTTGCTCCGAGCGAGACGCCCTCTCTCCTCCGGAGATTGAAACGTCAGCTCGAACAGAAAGCCACGTGGTATTTGGGCCGTGGGGACGCGTTGTGGCCAGGGGGGTACGATGGCCTAGAGGTGAAGAACGGTGACGGGGCGCGGCCAAAGGATGAAACGCGTCCACGTGATGACGACGATGCTCATGATAAGCCACTTCGTTGAGCTATCATTTGTGGCCAGGTCGCTTCTGAAAAAGAGATATACAGCTCGGTGGGCTTTTACCTGGTAAAATAAAAAACATTGTTTACTTTCTTCTGGATATATATTTGTCGTGATTTGTTTACCTTTCCCATACTTCGCACTCCGGCCGTGTGTTTCTACCGTTTGTTGTTGTAACGTTCTGAACCCGCCCCTACTGGACATCTGTGAAGACAAAAAAAGAGCTTCATAGCTCATCCGATTCCTCCAATATGAATAAATATTCTGATTGTGATGAGTCCGCAGAGGAGGAGCGGCTACGGGATGGGCTCGTGCTGAGGCGCTGGGTGGATTGTTACATCGTGAGATAACGGGGGAGGTGATGGCTTCAGGAAGCCTTCAGCCAGAAGTGGATTGACCAAGGCTGTTGCTGCTGCTGCTGCTGATGATGGCAATGATGAGGAAGGAGCTCGTTAGTGGAGACAATACGGTAAGCTGCCAGTGAGAGAAGTGAATGTCACACAGGCATCGGTCCAATGGCAACGCCGAAGCCAGCGGTGAGGAATTCCACGTTCCAATGATGGGGGACGCTTTACCCATGCTATGGCCACCACTGACTTCTCCAAAAGTGGGGCTCATTTTATTGACGTCTTATTGAAGTGATGATGGGCAGGGTCGATAAAACAAGTACCACTTTGTGGGAAGTCAACAATGGCTGCTGTGTGCAAAGATTGGTTCCTGGGTAAGAAAGTGAGGTTTGCACCCCCCTCAGGACCATAAACATTCGTTTGCCAATGCAGACACTCTCACTCCTTCATTTAAACAAAAAATGTTTGCGCTGTAGGCTACCCCAGCCTCACTTCCGAACAAATGTATCTGTTTGCACCTCCGATTAGCACGGTTGGCTACGTACGGCGCGAAAGAAGTTCTACATGAATACGTATCCTGGCAATAAGTTATTCCCATGTTTTAGGAATTATATGTCTATAAAACCTATATAAACATCTCTATATATAGACATCTTTACATTTTTGCATCCATCCATTGTGCCATGCATCTATCGTTACAGTGTATCTCGATAGTCATCCATCTAGACAACTATTTACCCCATCGTTTATCTTCTCATTGCTCGATCTTTTCATCGATCCTTCTATCCACTTGCACATCCTATTATCTATAAATACATATATCTCTATATATCCATCTATCTATTCATGTATCTTTAGATCCATCATTACATTCATCCATCAATCCACCCTTCAATCCATGTATCAGCCAATCCTTCTATCTTCATAATAAAGGTTTTTGGGTTAGATCACGTAAGTATAAATGCGTCGCAACCCTCCACCACCCGACACGGCCAATCAGTAAAAAAAAGTGTCACGTTAACAAAACGCCAATTAGTGAAGCCATCCACCTACTTCTGGTCTTAAATAGCACAGGATGACGTCATCATTGTTGAACCCCATCTGGTTTCGAGATCAGAGGCGGAGGTGGGGGGGTATTGCAATTATATAGTAGATCAGTAATCAGCTAGTTAGCATGTGACTCTTCTATAAGGAATTGTAATATGTATTGTGTATTACTTAATAATACGCTTCCAGGCTGCGCTCAGCCTGTAGCTATCAGAGCGGTAGCAATTGTTTGTATTTTTCTTAATTTCGATGGATTTTGTAATTAGTCTTGGCCAGTAATAATTAGTTTTGCATAACACTTCAACGTTATCAAAATCAATTGAGTGTCCTTGTTGGCAAGCATGTTCTGCCACTGCCGACAGATGTGTTTGAGATAATTTAATGTTCCTTTGGTGTTATTTTAGTCTTACGCTAATGTTACGTCCCGTCTGTCCAATATAGCATTTACCGCATAAGCAATTGATCTGATATACACCTTTGTTGATAACGTTTATTATGAATAATAATAGCCCAGAAATGTGTGTAACGCGCGTGACGTCACTCCACATGCCACACCCCCCGTTATTAATAATAAAATAATCATGCGCGGGTGGATTTGTACACTCACGCGGAAGAGGGTCGAGTGTAAAGATTTATTTTTCGCAAAGTCGCTTCAAATATGACGACGTTTATTTACAGAAAGTGACGGTCAAAAATAAATCTACGCAGCACAGTGCGACATCCGTACGTGACGTCACTGCAAAACAGCCCCCTCCCCCTCATTGATAATCATGAGCGGGTGGATTTTTACACTCCCCTAGGTCGAGCGGAGAAACATTTTTTTACGCAAATTCGCTTAAAATTTGACGTTTCTTTATTGAAAGTTAATCAAAGAAATAATTATACGCAGCAACAAAGTGTATTTGGTGTCTTTATTCATTTATTCAGCACTTGAAACAAAAGGTAAGTCAAATTTGTATTCTCCATTATTATAAAATATACACATTTCTCCGTGATTTTCCAGACATTGTATCGAATTCAAATTTATTACAACCCCAACGAGCGAAAGCAGAAGAAAATAAAGTATCAGAGCAGTGATTTCGAACTGACTAAAGGTGAGTTAAATATAGTGCTACAGTGAAATGCAGTGTAGTGTTTGATGACATTCTTTTGTGCAAGATTCACTGCCATTAAATTTACACATGATACAATTATACTCCGCAATTTTTTTTCGTAAATATTACAGCTTCCATCCTAGGACGGGCAAAAGGCTAGTTTTGAATAATACTGGTCGCGAAAGCCTACGTGTTAAATCCTTCTATCTCCCTGTCAATCCATATATTAATCCATATAGCTGTTCATCCATGCATCAATCCACCTTATCTTTCCATTCGTCCATCCAAGTATCGAATGGACCCTTACTTCCTGCGTTGCCGATGCCAGCCAGTCTGTTTCATTATGTACTTTGCCTCGATCTGCTGCCTGTCCACTCGCATAACCACGGACGCTTTAGCTGTGATTGATTTTTTTTTCTACCCAACAGCGAGTTCTGGCCCCTTCCAAGTGTCACAATCGCTTTGGACGGCCAGAGCCGTGGGACTCCGCAATGCGCAGTGACATTGTCGAGGCTACAATTAGGGGCTCGACGATTTGTTTACGTTTCAAAACAGCCCAAATTTGTCTTCGAGCAGCCGCGCGTAGCGAAGACCAAAATCCCGTGTGGCCACCGCCGTCGCTGCGGCATATCAGAGGAGCGCGCATGAATGCAACTCGAGGCATCGGTCACCTGCTGCTCACCGTCATCTCCCTTCCCTTCTGCCACATCCCGCGGACATCGGCGCAGTCGTCACCGAACCTTCAGCTTCGTCCGTGCAGACTCGCCGACCCCCACCCGGCTTCAAGTGTTTACCGTGGCCGCTGGCTTCTTTGTGCCGCTCGGATGCCGCGGACTCGGTAACATTCCCCCCCTTACCACCACCACCACCACTCCATCCTGCACACGTGTGACAACCTTCCAGGTCAAGTCTACAATACGTTCCTGCCACATCCACACGTTCAGAACCCCCACCGTGCGTACCTTATTGTGCCAAATAAACCCGTAGGGTCCTCCACATGCACCGATGCCGACGGTCGAACGGCGAATCTTCTGGCCTCTTGTTGAAGGCTTAGCTCCGTGGCGTTTATCGCACACCCGGGCGTCGCTCTTGGACGGTAAGCTGAAAGGCACGCGGCGTGGGACAATGGCTGTTCTACAGAGTGGAGAGGGAGGGGAGGCAGAGGAGGACTGTGAGTTACACGGCGAATCTCGTTTACTCGTAAACGATGTTCCGCTAAATTGTCCCGTGCGCTGCAAAATCCATTGTAAACCTAATTTGTTCATTAATACGTAGTTATTGTAAAGATACATTCAAAATACAGCCGTATGAATTAAATAAGGATAACTTAAATTTCAATGCCACATACTTTATGTATTTTAAACAATGCTTGCCGAGTGGTATCATAGGAATGTGGAATTTCCGCCAATGGTTGTGGCTGCTGATGTTGGATTTGTATGTGTGTTGAACTTCTTTCGCACCATACGTAGCAATTCGTGCTAATCGAAGGCGCGAGAGAAGGACAGCACAAGTCTCGCATGCAAATGTACATCCAGATTTAGGGGAATGTATTTTTCTGTAGCAGACCCGTTGCTCCTCTATCTTGTTCGAGTCTCGCAGGCTGCAGCCGCGACTGGTTAAGTTGCACATTGGAGAGCAATACATGTGTAGTAAGTATATATGGAGGCTTGACGACAGGATCGGAGGCACACTTATTTATTACACCAACACAGTTATTACAGGTCACTTGGCTACAGGGATTTCTCGACAGCTAACCCCTCTAACCTATACCAACTCCTCCACTACGGGACTAGGGGAGGCTATCTGTCCCAGCTTGGTTAAGCTGGGATCCCGGCTCCCTGAGTCACCAGACCAGCTTCGTCTGGGCTCTCGGGGCCACGCCACCGGCTTGCCCTGGTCGGCCCTTAGAAGGACAGCGAGCCAGGGGAGCTCCGGGGCCTATACTAGCAGGTCTTCGTTTTTCTCTGGTTAAAGCTGAGTCCCGACTCCCGAGCCTTTCGGCTCATCACCTTTTATAGGACTTGCCCCCAAGGGGGGGCCCGTGGGGGATACACATGCGGACGTCGGTGCGAGCGCCACCCTTGTGTACGGCCGTAACCCCGCCCCTTGTGTTTGTTGGCCATCCGTGGCCATGCATAATCACACCTCAACATTCGTAGACATGCGCAATTACACCTCTACATCACCCCCCCCTGTACAGCTCGCAGCCGTCCCCGGCTGCAAAAAAAAAAAGCAGAATAAAGGTGCATCCCTCACAAAAACCCCGTGTGTGTGCCTCGCGTAATTTTTAACAAGAACAAGAAAACTTCAACAAGAACAACGAGAGGAAGAGAGAGAGAGAGAAAAAAAAATAACCCGACGCACCCTCCCCGGATAACACCCCAAAACCAACATATATATACACTCCGGACGCCACCTTTCCCATTGTCCGCAAGGCCCCCCAACGGCCGACCTCACAACACCCCTCCCCTTTTGTCTGCAAGGCCCCCCAACGGCCGACCTCACAAAAGTCTGCGCGTTTTGGCGCGCGTTCTCGCGGCGGGTCCGTCACAAGGGCCCGTCCCGGCACGCTCAGTGACGGTTGTTGACGGTCTGGGTGCAAGAGGGTCAGGCTTCGCTGCCGAGTGACCCCCGACCCCTCCGGGAGGGGTTGGTGGGCGTGGGCCCGTCACTCCTGTTTCACCTGGGGACGGAACAGTTGGCGTCAGGTTAGGCGAGTGCAGCGACGACGGGGAGTCGGCGACACCCTCACACGTTTGGCCATGCGTGTGTGTGTGTGAACCCCGGGGCGGCGTGACGAATGGTTTTAACCTTGAGGGGTGCACATACCACCGGCGCCTCCCCCATTTGACGCGAACACATTGCGGCCGCAAAACCTGCACGACCTCCACTGGCCCCCGCCACGGCCGTACCAATTTCGACGAGGTTGCCAGCGGCACCTGAGGACAGTGCAACCACGCCCTGTCCCCTGGTTCCCATTTGACCACCTGCACCCGCCCCAACCGAAGCCTCTCGTTCGCCTTCTGGCGGAGTTCAGAATTTTGCACGGCCGCTTCCCGCGCCTCAGACAATTGAGCGATGTTAAATTTAACGTGTTCGGACAAATTAGACTTCGCCTGGAGCGCCGAGAGCTTCAGCTGGGTCGCCACAGGGGGGTTAACTTCGCGCCCATACATTAAAAAGAAAGGGGAAAATCCGGTGGCCGCATGGGGAGCCATTCTGTAGGCCTGCAACACACCGGCTATGCGGAGGTCCCAATCCGTCTGGGATACCGACACCTGCTGGGACAGCATGGACGTGATGGTCCGATGCAGCCGTTCCACCATCCCGTCAGTTTGTGGGTGATACGGAGAGGTTCGAACCTTCTCCGTACCCAAGAGGTCGCACACCTCACGTAGGAGTTTACCAGAAAAATTCCTACCCTGGTCAGTAAGCAGCCGTTCCGGAGCACCCTTGTCGAGGACATAGCCCTGGACAAAGGCCTCCGCGATGGCTGCTGCCGACTGGTTCGCCAGGGGCCAGGCCATAGGCCATCTCGTGAAGTATTCAACCCCCGTTAGTAAATACCTATTGCCCCTGGGTGTAGCGGGAAATGGGCCAAGTATGTCCAGAGCGACGAGCTCGTTAACCCGGGAAACTTTTATGGACTGCAGTGGAGGGTTGGACCCCCTAGCAGGTGGCTTCCTCTGCGCGCATTGCGTGCATGACCCCAAGAGATCCCCCACGTCCTTTTCCATGCCCGGCCAGAAGAAATCTAGCTGGAGCGTGGCAAAGGTCTTATGAACCCCCAAGTGCAGAAGCCGCTCATGAACAGCCCATACCACCTTACCCCTTAAAGCAGCAGGCACCACGAGCCGCTGGCGCCGGGTTTTACCATCCCAGTGCATTAAAAGTCCCTGGAACAACCCCCACGAGTCAACGTTTTCCACCCCCTGGCCAACCCCCCCGGCGCGACGGCGCAGAGCGAGGAGGGAGGTGTCCTCCATTTGGAGGCGACCCCATTCCGCGACCGACAACCCCAGCAACGAATCCCTCCCTTCTTGCTCGATAGGACCCGAAACCGAAGGCGCATCGGCAGCGGCCACGAGGACCGAATCGGTGGTGACGTTCGGAGACCTACAACGCCCCGAACCCAAGAGGCACGCGCACTCCGAAGTGGGTGGCAATCGCGACAGGGCGTCAGCGTTCGTGTGGCGGAGACCCTTACGATATGTGGTGACAAAGTCATAGTCTTGGAGAATCTCCAACCATCGAGACAACTGGCCCGATGGTTGTTGAACCCGCAGGGCGTATTGTAGGGCCGCATGATCTGTACGGACGGTGAACCGCCGACCGTACAGATACGGGCGGTACTGCTGAATGAAATAAACAATCGCCAATAATTCCCGACGGGTAACGCAGTACCGCTGTTCGGCTGGAGACAGTACCCGACTACCGTAAGCCACCACATGCTCTACGCCCCCAATGAGCTGGGACAGCACGCCCCCGATGCCCGTGTTACTTGCATCTGTATCGAGCAAGAAGGGTTGTGAAAAATCCGGGTAATTCAACGGCGGAGCCCCCACCAAAGCATTCCGGAGGGCGCGAAAAGAAGCCTCCTCCTCCGGCCCCCAATGAAACCTGACTCCCTTGGACGTCAAGGCATGCAATGGTTTCGCAATCGTAGCGAAGTCAGCCACAAATCGCCGATAATACGACGCGAACCCAATGAAACTCCTGACCTCTCCCACAGAGGTGGGAGTCGGCCAGGAGCTGACGCATTCCGTTTTGGCGGGATCAGTGGATATCCCCGAGCGCCCAACAATGTGACCCAAATATCGCACCGATTCGCGGAGTAAATGGCACTTCTGTGGTTTAAATTTCAAATTGGCAGCCCGCATTTTGAGAAAAACAGCACGCAACCTCTGGAGGTGTTCCTCGAAGGATTTGCTAAAGACGATGACATCGTCTAAGTAAATCAAACACGAATCCCATTGCAAACCTGCCAAGACCAATTCCATTAACCGCTGAAAAGTTGCCGGCGCAGAATGTAAACCCATCGGCAAGCGGTTAAATTGGAAGAGACCTTGCGGTGTACGAAAAGCAGTCTTAGGTTTCGATTCGTCATCCAGAGGAAGCTGCCAGAATCCTGATAGCAAATCGAGGGTGGAAAAGAATCGCGCACCGGCCAAGGCGTCGAGCGACTCATCCATCCGAGGAAGCGGGTACGCATCTGCCACAGAGATTTTGTTGAGACGCCGAAAGTCGACACAAAATCTCAGTGAGCCGTCATGTTTTTTCACCAAAACGATCGGCGCGCCCCACGGGCTGTTGGAAGGGGAAATGATATCGGCGGCTAGCATGTCATCAACAGCCGATTTGACATGATCCTTTTCGGCGGGACTCAACCGAAAGGGATTTTGGCGGATTGGCGCGCTGTCACCGGTGTCAATATGGTGTCGCAGCAATTTAGTACAACCAATATCAAATTTGTGTTGACTAAAAACGTCAGCAAATTCGCTCAGGAGAACTCGCAGCTGCGCGCGCTGCGAGTCGGACAGGTCCACCGAACCCGCGCAAAGCGCATCCAGCCATCCGTCATCACAGTCCGAATGTGGTCGCGACGGAGGATCGGTGGATACCTGACCCACGAGTGGTTCCTCATAGGGCACCGGCGTTGCGTGTGCAAGCACGGTCCCTTGAGGAACCACGGCCGTTCGCGATCCCACATTAAGGACTGCAATGAAGGGGTCCCCATCCCCTCTCACCATGGTCTGAGCCGCGAGCAAATCGGGTCCATTGACCCCGGCCCGAGATGGACCCAACAAGACCCCCCGATCCGCAACCCCTTCATCAAACGGCCGACGCAACCTAAGAGGGACGAGCATCTGAGCCCCCGGAGGCACGCGCACCGTTTTAGTGACGAGCGCCTGCACGGTGGCAAACGCCCGACGCTCCGTGGTGGGGGAAAACAAAAATGTAACGCGTCGGCCCGATGGGAGCTCAATGCACCCCTGGTCAATAAGGATACGGATGGGCATTTTGGCCAGAAAATCCGTCCCCAACAGGCACGGGACCGCGAGTGAGGAGGAAACCAAAACAGGCCCGGATAATTTAACGTCCCCAATGCAGATAGTGGCGCGGATTTGGCCAATAATGCCCAGCGAGCCCCCGTTAGCGGCATAGCACGGCACGTCAACAGGGAGCAAGGGACGACTTTGAACGGGAAGGATGTTATAAATTAAATCAGATATAATGGTCGCCGATGCCCCTGTGTCAATTAAAATCCGCACCTCTACCCCATCAATGTGACCGACCACGACCGATGATCCCGCCGACGCAGCAACGACACGATGGGCGAGCTCCGACCACTGACCCGGTTGGAGCGCTCGCTGCATTACCGAACAATCGCGCGCGACGGATGGGGAATTTGGAGCCCTGTTTAGTTGAGCGCGTGAGTGTGTGTCGGATGTGTGCGTGGGCCAAACGTGTGAGGTGCCGCGACTCGCCGTATTTCTCTGCTGGAGCTTGGGAGGAGACGGCGTGGCGTCCTGACGAGGTGTCGCCCCGCGCTGACGGGGAGCCCGGCATCCTGACGCAACGTGGCCTTGCAGGCCACAGTTGTAGCAGCGTGTGAGCGCCCCCGATGTCCTGGGCTGCTCCTGGCGGCTCGGTCCATTCCGAGCCTGTGGTGCCGCCGCTCTCCATTCCGCTCGCCGCTCCACCCCGCAGACCTCCTCCGATGGGAGGGCGGTAGCCGCCATGGCATGGCTGGCCGCCCCCTTTGCCGCCTTTCGACGAAGGGACCGCAAGCCCCCGTGGATGTGGCGCACGACCAGCAGGGACGACATCTCTGCGTCGTCTTGAGCCAGGACGTTGATGTCCAGCTCATCAGCGAGTAGCAGCAGCTTCTCAGCCACCATGGCATCCACTCCTTCCTCGTCCATCCGTGGAAAAGCAGCCTTCGCCAGGGCCAGGAGAGCCGTCCGGAAGGCCAGGGGCGATTCGTTGGCGCCCCAATGCCGATCGTGGAACAGCTGCCTGCAGTCCGAAGGCGGCCCATAGACGGCTGACAGCAGCTGCAATGCCAGGTGTAGAGTGGCGCGCTTTTCCCTCGGCGCCGAGGTGAGGGTAGCCAGGGCGTCGTTGTCCAGCATCGCTGGCAGCGCGCGTAGAGCCTCGGCGTCCGACCAGTTCGCCATCTCTTGATGAGCGATGAACCGCCTCTTGAAGCCGCCCCAGTCTCCGTCAGCGCCGACGAATTCTTTAAGAGGCGGCAGACGCTGCTGTAAGGCGGCGTCCGTGGCTGCAGAACGCTCTCCGTCGCTCCCCGCCAATGATACAGTGTGGGCGGGCCGTGAGCATGGCATCGCCGGTCGCTCCGATGTTGACGCGCCAGCCGGCGTTGATGATGTCACGGCTTGTGCTTGGCGCTCAGCAGACACGTGACGCGGGCCGGCCCCGCCCACCGCTCGTACTGTAGAGATGGCGGGAAATTTGACCGCGAGCCGCGTCGGGGTGGCGGGAACCGTCGCCCCGCGCCGGCTGCCGTCGTCGACCTGCGCTGCTCCTCCAGCCCCCAGCCGCGTGATCTCCTCCAACGCGGCGGCCGCGGCGTAGAGCAGGTCCGCCAGGCGGGAGTGGGCCAGCCGGAGTCCTTCGGCCGACGCATCCCCCTCCTCCTGTCGTAGCGGCGCGGGCGTACTCGGCCCTGGCTGCTCCGATTCGACCCCGGCCATCTCTGGTGGTGATTCGGCCCCGGCGTCTTCCATCTCCGACTCCCTGGTACGTGTCGTCCCTCGTGTGTCCATCGTTGGACGTTTTACTTCTGACACCAGATGTAGTAAGTATATATGGAGGCTTGACGACAGGATCGGAGGCACACTTATTTATTACACCAACACAGTTATTACAGGTCACTTGGCTACAGGGATTTCTCGACAGCTAACCCCTCTAACCTATACCAACTCCTCCACTACGGGACTAGGGGAGGCTATCTGTCCCAGCTTGGTTAAGCTGGGATCCCGGCTCCCTGAGTCACCAGACCAGCTTCGTCTGGGCTCTCGGGGCCACGCCACCGGCTTGCCCTGGTCGGCCCTTAGAAGGACAGCGAGCCAGGGGAGCTCCGGGGCCTATACTAGCAGGTCTTCGTTCTTCTCTGGTTAAAGCTGAGTCCCGACTCCCGAGCCTTTCGGCTCATCACCTTTTATAGGACGTGCCCCCAAGGGGGGGCCCGTGGGGGATACACATGCGGACGTCGGTGCGAGCGCCACCCTTGTGTACGGCCGTAACCCCGCCCCTTGTGTTTGTTGGCCATCCGTGGCCATGCATAATCACACCTCAACATTCGTAGACATGCGCAATTACACCTCTACACATGGAGATGAGCACCAACCCATGATAAATCACTGCTTAACAAAAACATACGTTTGTCCCTGGGTAGTAAGTGTTATTTCCTAATTGCTTATGCCTCAAAAGTACAGAAAATTGCTATTATTCCCCACAAACTTTGTTTTTGTGACCAGGACAGTGATATTTTGAAATTTACCTATTTAATGTTCAATGAGAAAACGTGGTGAGCATTTGTGTCATTCCTTCACGTGAAGTCCTGGTCACAAAAGCAGAGTTTGTGGAGAATAATAGCCATTTTCCATACTTTTTAGGCATAAGCAATTAAAAAATAACACTTACTACCCAGGGACATAAAACGTGTTCCATAGTGTATAACCAGTTTATCTGGCTGGGTGGCACTTTGTGAATATACTTGACTCGCATTGGGGCGATGCTAAGTATCTAATCCCGGTCCACTTTGTGCTTCAATTACCTTGTCTCATGGAAACATTGCTTCCTGCAATAGGAATGTGGAATTTCCATCACAAAGAGATGTGTGCACTGTTCAATGTCTGTTTTGAGTGCTAGGACACACTTTGACATTGACTTGGCAGAAGACAAACCCACCAGTGTTCTGATTTCCAGATACAAATTCCACGCACGATCTTCGAGCGTCTGGTATAATAATAGAAGGCCCCATCTCCTGCAGAAAAGCTCGCCTTATCTTGACGTGTGTACTGGAGTAAGTCCCACTGAAACAGCCTGACTTTTTCACACCACAAAAGGACAAGGATGTTGAAAATAATTTTAACCTAGATAATGTCTGCACGATTTTCTTTTTTTACAATTGAACAATGATTTTTTTTAGAATGTTACTTTTTCAAAACGCTGTTTTTTTTTCTTCACAATCCTGCCGGGTGCTGTTGCCGGTAGAGTTCGTTACCTACAATCGCATTTATCCCGGTAATGCTTTGTGGAAAGTCAACAACATTGCTTGTCATGTGGTATAACGGACCCCTTCCCATGGGAATATGGAATTACCACCAATGCTCAATTGCTTATTGGGGCAGAGGGGTACTTGGCATTTGCTAGTTTTCATGAGCTGATCCTTCAGCTTATTATTTAGAAGAAAAAAAAAACGCGTTGATAATTCTGCCAGAATTAGTTTCTACTATTATTGAAATGATTATATTATTATTTGGATATTGTTTCACCTTTAACATACGAACGATTGGTGCCACTAATTAAGACTGAAAATAAATTGGTGTTTATGGTGGCAACATTTGAATATTTCTTAATTGACAGCAGTAGCTTGGGGACAGAGACAGGGCCCGAGACGGAGGTTTTAACTGAGACAGGAACATGGATAATTCCACAATTATTGCAATTCAAATCAAGATTAATTATTACAATTATTACACATTCCAACTACTGATGCCATCGAATGGATTACCACACTCAACATACGCCGGTAATATTGACAGTTGCGCTTTAGAGAGAATACAAATAACAAACTATTGCAAAATTGCCACAATTATATGCTCGGACTCAGAGGCGCAGACTGCAGTGGGAACAGAGAAAGGGGCAGAGAAATGAGACACGTGGCTGGGACAGTGAGAGAATACAAAAAGGGAAACGAAGAGACGTGTGAGACAGAGACGCAGAAGCAAAGGTGGCCACGCACGTGATACACAAGAGACAAAGATCCCCCGTATAGCCTCAACATACTGTTGGGGCAAGTGCCGTTAGCGAGCACCTATGAAGGCCGGAACGGCACAAAAGGCGGTGAGTGGCCAAGACAACGCCGAGCCGCCTTTGTCTCCACAGTGGCGATGTTTACATACCGAACCAGGTGCTCATTTGAGGCTGAGTCGACCTCGATGTTGGCCGTGAGCGTGAATCGGACCGCTGCGCCAGCACTCCCCTCCGAGTGACGCCCACGCGCACAGACACGCACGCCCGTCTGTGCATTAACTTTTCTCAGCTGCTCACCCATTGACTCAGCTGGACGTTAAGTGGGCTTTGAATGCTCTCTGCGGCAGTGCGTGGGCCAGCTGATGGGCCGAGTGTGTTTGCACAGCTTGTGCATAGGTAGTGGCAGAAGGGGTCAGGGTTGAGAGCGGGAGTCCATAAATATGAGCGTTACCCTGGAAATATAATGCCTCCTATATTTTCTGTTTAGTATTAAATGCTTGTCTGTGTGTGTGTGGTGTGGACAGAAACGTGTTGCCTATTGGAATGTTTAAAACTGTGCCGGTTCAGAAACCAGTAAATTGTCTCTATTTTTTAAAATGAGCATTGGGCTTTGCTCATCTCCATTGGTGGTTCTGAACTCATGGTGAGAATTCAACATTCATATGGCAGGGGCTAGAGTCTCCATAGGCGATCCACTACCCACCTTTCATGCAGTGGTACTTATTTCACCAGGCTATGCATGTGTGTATATTGAACTTCTTTCGCACCGTGCATAGTCAACCGTGCTCATCGGAGACTGGAGCGATGATGGGCCACGTTCGCTCCTGACTGGGACGAGGAATATTTGTTACATTCGTGCTATCGATTGCAATGGACGTGGTGGGGGGCACTGTAATTTTGTAAAGGTTCTGACCTTAGCACTGGACAGATGGGCAGTGGGAGGTAGGAGTCAGCTGGCCACAGTGAACGTGAGAGTTTTTCAGTTGGAGAGAGAGAAAAAAAGTTGTCTCTCTGTTGCAGTGTCTGTGCTAGTCGGGCATTTAAGCCACCCAGCCCTCCGAACCCCCCCCCCCCCCCCATCTCTTCCTTTCTTCTGCAGATGCACAGCTGACCCCTTGACCTTTGTCTTTGCACCCCTCCCCCACCCACCCACCCCCCTCCTCCTCCTCCGGTCTCTGTTCTCCCTCCACCCTTTCACCATCCGACGCACAGCGTCCCCGCCACCTCCCCATCCTCGCAAGCTCGCTCGCTCCCCACCCGCTAATCCAGCCACATGTTCAGTGACTGCACAGATGGTGCATTTCCCTATCCTGTCCACTACAGTGCCACCCGCGAACCCTACCCCCCACGCGCACACGCGCACACATCCAGCTTGCAACTTCAGTGTCTGGGTTCAATTACCTCGTTGCCATTACAGTGTATATGTTTAGTGTAGTCAGTAGTCAAAGTGTATCTATGCTCCAATTAGCTATGGGTCGGTAGGCGGCCTCACCTCTGTCGGTGGTTCCAAGTCGGTGGTGGAAACACCACATTCCTATGGCAGGGGCCGATCTCTCCGTAGGACGAGCGTCGTCGTCGATGTCACGCAGAGTGGCACGCGCATTATTTTCTTGTATCAACAATTTAAGA
Organism: Lethenteron reissneri; assembly: GCF_015708825.2. Lineage (NCBI taxonomy): Eukaryota > Metazoa > Chordata > Hyperoartia > Petromyzontiformes > Petromyzontidae > Lethenteron > Lethenteron reissneri. The sequence goes on along the minus strand of NC_083813.1, from coordinate 2,977,688 downwards.
ACGAAAGTCTGAGTCAACGCCCGACTGGGATGTCAATCTGCGTCCTTCCGTTTGTTAGTCGGGGCGCACGAACCGCAGCGCCTCCTGGTAAGATGATAATCCAACTCGGAGTCAGGAGGGCGCCGCTATGCGACTATGGGTGTTGTTCAATAGACAGGAATATCGCTGTGCGAACTGCTTGCCAGACCGGAGTAACATAGGTTGTTTGTCATTGTCTTCAATGTCCCTCCCTCCCCCCACCCTCCGTGCATTGGCAACGTATTTGCATCACGAGAGAACGTTCGTCGTTTGGGTTCTTCTGGCATGCGGATCAAGGAAGGGGCCACAATTCGTATTCTGACAAGGGGGCATTGTTTCAGCGTGGCACCCACAACAGAGCCCACAACAGGACCTCGTGCAATGTGACCTCTTCGTGCCCATTGGGCACACAAACAGACAACAAGGAAGCCCGCGCACACTTGGAGTGGTTTGTTTTTGCTCCTGGCGTTACCGGGACCCCGGGATGTGACAGTTGGGCAATAATCAACGGATTCCAGACGCCGATTTGGAGCCGAGAGCTTGGCACCTGGCCCGAACGTGGAGCTCTAATCTCTCATGTTTACACGCGGGCAACAACAGCGGGCAGGAGGGGGTCTAAAAGTTCTGCGGTATGAAATAAACAGTTACTCTCGAACATACCTTGAATGTTCAGTGACTGGTTTGTCTTTTGAAAGAAACAAGCATTGACAACATTTCACGGCAAAATATATCTATATAAAATGTTGAAATAGATAGTAAGTGTCATGCTCAAATGAGCATTGAGATGGTGCTCATGTTCTGCTGTAAGGCCAAATTCCACATTCATATGGCAAGGCAGGTCTATCCATGCGGACAAGCACTGTTGTCTTCTCCACGAAGTGCTACTCGTTTTATCGACCTCGGAAGAATTATGGGCTTGAGATAATCTTCAATTTTGTTTTATACTGCAGAAAATGTATATGAAAAATACAATGAAATCTGCAGGAACAGCTCAGAACATGTAGAGAAATACTGGCGAAAACCAACAGCTACCAAACTTGGCTCCCAAAGTGTACCGCAAACTCCATTAGCACGGTTGGCTACGTACGGTGTGTACTAACTTTAACTCACACATACATACAAGTTCAAGCGTCGCTTGTATGGAAACCAGTTTGCTAGTCGCAATGCAGTGCCTTGTGTTGTCAGGCAGAGTGTTTGCGGTGCAAGACAAAGAGTTTTTGTTTCCAGGCAGGAATTAATAGCCTAATGGGACGACGATGATGAACTAAGTGCAGAGCATTGCATGAGAAGTATGTGGAACAGAACAAATCCAACAGTTTCACACCTGAGACTGTCGTTGCTTTGTGCACGAGGCCCTCCGTCCTATTGATCCACATGGCAAGGGGCAGAGCTGGGATGGTGACTGTTGAACCACATTCAGCCTTTGTTTAGAACATAACGTAATCCCATATTCGGTCAAAGGAATGTAATACGTTTACCTGGTTACTTTGATGATTACTTTCTAGATTTGAAGTTTTCGTGACTGCAAGGATCCATACTCTTGGTTCTTTCGGTAAAGTCACGTAGGTAAAGAAAATGATAAATAATAAATAAAAATAAAATATATTTTATTTTTATTTATTATTTTCTTTATCTACATTACCTTATGATTACTGTCACGAACCTGTCACATATTGTACTTGTACTATGAGTTTAGGTTTTGCTATTAGCTCAATCGACGGTCAAACGTAATTTCACTCGTCGACATTTTTTTCAAATTTATTTTTGAAAGGAAAGTAATTGGCGAGTGCACACTAAGTAACTATTCTGATTACACACGCTGTCAACGGAGTAAACATACTGAATTACAGGCACCTGCCTTTGGTGATCGGATTCCCCCAGTACACTAATTGTAACACATTGATTCCCAGCGCTGCTGATCTTATTTCAAATGTCATTTCCCAAATGTTTGTTCTGTTGGGCGTGGTTTCCGCCATAATATATTTCCCGAGACAAGTTGGCCCAATAACCTTGCTCTTGTAACGCATTTGCTGTCGGTGAAGTAAACATCCATCCATTATTGTTTCCCTTGATCGTTAAAGAACACTGTCAAAAGCATTGCCAACACACAGATGTCAAATTCCCAGATAGCCTTCGAGGGTTCTGCACATGTTACTTCCGATCTGAGTCAATGTCTGGCCACCTTCTCAAGCTCTGAACTGACGTCAACATATTTATACGGTATATTTGCACAAAAAAAAGAAAATTGATTGGAAGGCGTATGTAGGACATGTGCAATCGAATGGTCGCGGTGTTGGCTAAAAAGGACTCCTACCGTCTTCTTGGTTCTTTCGGTAAAGTCACGTAGAAGGGAAGTAATAAAATAATAAAAATAAAACATAATAAAACAATTCTCACGACGTTTCGGCCACAACGCAAGCAGCCGTCCTCAGGTGAAAACCAGGTCCGTCGAGGCGACAGAGTCTGAATGAAACAGCACACGAGCTTGGAGCATATATATAAGCTGGGCGCATTGACAAAGGAATTTGCATATCAAAAGGAATTTAGCATATTTATGGGAAATGCAGGAATGTGATTCGTACTGCATATGCATGTGCATTATGCAGGATTAACAGCATCAAAGGGAGCTGCAGTTACTGCTGCTGCTGCAGGACTCCTACCGTGGACTGAGCGTAGGATAGTACAACAATACGAGTTCTCTATTTGACCCCTTTATAAGTAGCTTCTCAAAAAGCAAATACTATTAATTGCCCAGACGTTTCCCAGCAGATTCCTCTTTGAAGACAGTCTTGAGACTTCATTTCCGAGCCAGTGGTGGAGATTGTGTCACCAGTTCACGATTGGCAGGTTTTAAATTTCAAATCCTGATCCATGAATCGATGGAGCATATCGATCATCCAGGGTTGATAAAAATAAGTACAACTTTGGGGGGATGTCATCAGTGGTTGTCTAATTTTTATTATTTTTAAACTCATTTTTATTTTACCAGGTAAGGCCCATTGAGCTATGTAGCTCTGTTTGAGAAGCGACCTGGCTGAAAATTATATCTCAACGGAGTGGCTTATCATGTGGAAATGTATAGCAGTGAAATACTCTAATCCAGGGGTCGGGAACCTTTTTGACTGGGAGAGCCATAAAAGCCAAATATTTCTAAATATATTTCATTGAGAGCCATATAGTATTTTTAACGTATAATAAATTAAATATGTCTTACTTTTAATGCGACTTCTGGTCACGGGATCCGTGACCCGAGAAATTTTATCTTTAAAACTAATTTCTGTTTACTTTAAAATGACACAGTATTATTAAGCAATATCACAAGTATTTTAAAATCAGTTCCAAACTGATTTATTATTATTATTTTTTTCAACTCAAAATTGTCTGGGAGCCATATGCCGTCACCGGAAGAGCCATATATGGCTCGCGAGCCATAGGTTCCCGACCGCTGCTCTAAGCGCATGTTTCTAAATGTGAAGGGAAAAACCAGAGGACCCAGAGAAAAATCCACGCTCCAACGGAGAGAGAGAACATGCAAACTCCATATATAGAGGCGTTAGGCTCGGGATGGAATCCACGACCTCCTGCATACCAGGCGAGCAAGTTAACATCCCCCCACCATGGCACCCCTAAAGCAACGGCTGGCACCTGCGAAGAGAACGTGACATTTTCAAACGATGGAGATGAGTGCTGCTCCATCGCTCGTGTCTGCCGGGAGACGCTGCGACGTTTCACATTGTATTTGAGATAATTTTGACTGAAATTATGCTGAGCCTAAAGTGTGTAATTTTTATTCTAAGAAACACTATTGTTTTTTAAATGGACAGCGTTATAATGCATACGTAATTGGTGCAATTAAAGTGTATGAATATGTAACGACAATTTTAAATTATCAAATGGAAAAAAAAAAATCAACATTCATTGTGTGTGTGTGTGCAAATGTTTCAGCATGCGCTTATAAACAGATCCACTTGCTTGTGTGCAATTTCATTAATTTAGCTCCAGCTGAAGACCCATCATATCCATAATAAGGGTGCACGCATCTCAATGGAGGAACATTGACAGTATGCTATCATGTCAAGTGCATTCTCCTGCAAGTGGGTTCGGAGTGATTGCGTAGCCCATGTGGCGCACCACAGGGCTGGCCCGACTTCGCTGAGCCCTGAGAGGCACGAACCCAACATACGTACACACAAGACGCTGAGTCGGTTACTTGCGGTGGTCATGCAGCCGATGGGCTGTGGAGTTTTGAATTAATGTTCGACTGGAGCACCCCGCAAGTGCTTCTGTCCGGCTCTTCTGCCAAGAACGAAGTCCCCTGGGCCCCCGTGCACTTCGGCAGATATTCTCTTCTTCAGTTTAATTTTTAAAAGTTATACATGAGCTGCGTCTCCATCTCGCCGCACCAGAAGTGAGAGCAGCGGGTTGGACATCCCTGACACATGGGGCTAGATGTGAACTACCTCGCCTGGTATGAAGGATGTCGTGGGTTCGAACCCCACCGTTACATCTGTATATTTGGTGTTTCGTGTCTTTCTCCCTGTGGTCGCGTGGATTTTTCTCCGGATCCTCATTTTTTCCCCTCCACATTTAGAAACATGCGTTTAGAGTATTTAGCTGCTGTAAATTCCACACAATAAGCCACTTCGTTGAGCTATCATTTGTGGTCAGATCGCTTTTGAAAAAGAGCTGTGTAGCTCAGTGGGCCTTGCCTGGTAAAATAAAAATAGTTTAGTTTCGTCATTTTAGTTTATAGATCACAATGATGATGATGGTGGCTTGGGTCCGCACACACACACACAGTCTCTCCATTTTTCAGAAGTATAGTCAGTATATCATAACCATCAGCCATGGTCAATCCACTGCTGGATGGGGGCCTTTTAAGGCACCACCACCTCCCATTATCACGTGATGTCATAATCCTCCTAGCGCTTGCACACAAACTGATTTACCCCTGGCATATACTAAACTCTAATTAAAGCTCTGCTTTTCCTCCTAGCCTGTGTCTGTGTGGCTGTCAAGGCGGCGAAGGGTATAGGAAGGTCTAGAGATGGGGGGGAGGGGGTGGTTGGACGCACTGCGTTTGCTTAGGGGCCAGACACCGACGGCCTTCGCGCGGGGGCCCTGTTCCGTGTCACTCGTTGGTGCCTCCGCACACGCGCCTCGTCCAACGCAACAGCTGTCGCCGAAACGCCAGCGGATCTTACAAAGGAAGAAGACGAGGGCGGCCGCACTCGCGAATAAATAACCGCGGCCTCTGTTTTACCAGGTGGCGAGCCACTGGGATTCATTCGTTATCCCAAGTCTCCACTGTAAGAGACTCGTCTCAATGGGCTTCCACCTGGCTATGAATATGGGCCTCTCATTGATGGAAGCGCAATGGTAGTGGGTTCCCAACTGCCAACACAAACAGGCAGTCCGCTCTTTGCCATGATACATGACCCATCCCACTATAGGCGCACCTGTGCATCGTAGCGGTTAGCTCCGTGCCTAAGAGCAGGTAACACATGTTGAGCATTGCCGGTGTGATGCATCACCTTTTTTCTTCTTTAAATCGCTAGGGTGCTTTAGGTTTGAGACTTAAAGTTTTTTACATCCACAAATCATTCATTGAACCTCCTCCTCTTTTATATAAATACCGCACACACGTACACGTGCTTTTTATTGCACGATTCAGTGTCGTTATTTATTGCAAATATTGTGCCGAGCAAATAAATTAAACCTCCTTCCCGTGTCTATTCACCAGTGCCCCATCCTTAACCTCCTTCAGTCCCTCTCTTAAAACCTCACCACCTCTTATCCATCCTCTCCCCTCGTCCCTCCATCCCTTCTCGTCCCTCTCCTGTAGCCCTTGCGTGATCCCTCAGCACCCCCCTATCACTGCTGTCACTTATTCCTCAATCCTTGAAGCACGCCCCTGCCATCTAAATGAGTCTAGTGTCACCGTTGCGTAAGCTATGTCAAGCGCCTTGAGTGAAGGCGCTCTATACATATAAATGAGTTTATGCATGTTCAACTTCTTTTGCTCCGTACGGAGCCAAACGTGCTAATCGGAGATGGCATGTACACACAGAGATCTGTAGTGTTGAGATGGACGGTGTTCGCGAGCACCTACCAAGGCCAGCGAATTATAATTAAACCGAAGTTGACCTCGGCGAGGCCCAAGCCAGGTTGCACACGACCGGGAATTGAACTGGTGGCGCTCTGCGCGGTGCATGAACTGCGACGCTGCTGTGCTTCATACGTAAGAACCCAGTGAGCATAGAACGTTGGTCCAACGGTTACAACCACAGGCACACGTGGACACACAACAAAGACAAATGTCTCCCGTGTAGCCTACGCACGCTGTTGGAAGCAAGTGCTGTTAGCGAACACCGATTAAGGCCAACTCGACATACGAGGATCTTGCGCGGTCAGCATCACGCGCCGGCCGCCTTTGTCTCCCCAGTGCCGATGTTTACACCCCGTACCAGGTACTCACACACACACACAGCACGCGTGCTGGCTGTGCGTGGCGCTGTCCTTTGGTGGCGCTTCTCAATTCTCCAGCCGACAGCACCTGACGCAGCCACTGGGGTGGACATTCCACAGTGCTCTGTAGGGGAATCAAGTACATCTATAGGACGACAACCGCAGACTTCCCACGATGTGGTATCCACTTTATCGACCCTGGCAAGATGATGGGATGAGTCGACCCCACTGTCTGGATTAGTACATTATACATATGTACAGCATGTGAGTATCTGTATCCGTATTTATACTGTATCATTATACATTCATTATTTGGTGACTGCATTGGCAGTAGTGCAAAAGCACAGTTAAGAAAATCTACACATTCATCAATGACACTGCCTTAAAATATGTAACAGGCGACGTTTTTGGCAATAGCACATAAATGGTCCATCTATGTGTTGAGTATATATGAGAGTATTTATATTTTGTTGACCGAGTTCGATTCCCGCTCACGGTCAACAGCGGTGACGAATGTCTGAACCGGTCCTGGGCCTCCCTTGCGTCGACTCAGCCTCAAATGACGACTTGGTGCGGTGTGTAGATAACATCGCCACTGGGGAGACAAAGGCGGCCGGGCGTGGTGCTGGCCACCCACCCTCTCGTGTGCTCGGCTGGCCTTCATAGATGCTCACGAACAGCACTTGCCCCAAAGAGTATGTTAAGGCTATACAGGGGATCTTTGTCCTTCATGAATATATAGGATGATTAATTTATAGGCAACATTATTATAAAAAAATGTATACTTAATTTCAAAGCCTTACAATGCTGGACACCGATTGAATCGTTGACTCTCTCCTCTGTAACATACGGAGCCATTGCTTTCACAACATTCTGTTGAGAAGCGAGTCACTGGGGGTAGCTCTAAACGAATCGCCGTGAATGTCCATTTCAGTAAACAATTGCAAGTGTACCGTGAGCAAATCAGAATCCGAATATTTATTTATAGTGGAGGAATCCGATGAGCTAAAACGCGCTTGTTCACGGATGTCCAGCCGGGCCCCGGGTCAGAAATAAACAAGTAAACCCGTAAAAACAAAGTTTTTCACTCTAAATCCTTTATATGCGTGGCGGCTAGAGTTCTCTCGTCCTCTGGCTTGAGATGGCTGCAATCTATGGGTCAGATGATTGTCTGCCAGTATTAAGCAATTGGTAATTAAATATTTAATTAGTTTTCCCTAAACAGTGTAAAATTTTGGAAAAAAAAATTAACGAAAATTAATTGTCTGGCACAACGAGTCTGTGTGGAAAATGTCAGCTCGATTGGATCACGGGAAGTGGGTTAAAAAACGACCGAAAGATTTGCACGGTCCTAAGCAAGCAAGCAAGCACGCGAACTTAATATAAAGGATTTAAAAACGAGAGGAATGCAAATAATTAAACTATTTTTGTTTTTTAACCGAGTAAAGGCCACTGAGCTTTCTTACCTTATTTTTCAGAAGCAACCTGGCAATCACAGATGATAGCTCAACTGACTGGCTTATCACGTAGACATTTCTAGAAGCCAAATCATTCTAAATGATGCTACTGCTGTGTACGTTTGTAACAGTACGTTGGCCCGACAATGATCGCTGTACACGTGCGTGTGAGTGTGTGGTACAAATGCCCTCTTTGGGGCTGGGGCACAGACCGTGACACTTCACGTGCATGTTTCTATTCTAGAATTGTCCTTTTCTCCAGATTATAAGACGCAATGTTGCACCACCACCCCTCCACCCCCCCCCCCCCCTTGTTCACATAATTTAAAAAACAAGCTAGCGGGGGGGGGGGGTCTTGTAATTGCGGTGGGTGAATGCGTGTAAACATATTTGCATAACTTTGCATAGACCAACGTTTGTGCAACCAACCTAACTAAACTAGATATTACATTTTTCTTTTTACCAGGTATAAGGCTCACTGAGCTCTGCGACTCTTTTATGAGAAGCAACGCTGTCCAACCACATGGCCCAACGTTGGCTTAAAGTTGCCACGGCCCAAGCGTTAGCACTTGTTGTGTGTGTATGTGTGTGTATGTGTGTGTGTATGTATGTGTGTGTATGTGTGTGTGTATGTGTGTGTGTATGTGTGTATGTGTGTGTGTATGTGTGTATGTGTGTGTATGTGTGTGTATGTGTGTATGTGTGTGTGTATGTGTGTATGTGTGTGTATGTATGTGTGTATGTGTGTATGTGTGTGTGTATGCGTGTTCCACTTTACTGGGAGGGGAACTTTTTTGGGTGGCGTCTTACTTTCGGGAGCGTCTTTCAATCGGGAGAATACGGTGACAGCGCGTGCACGAGAGAGAAGTGGAGAGAGAGATGATGGGTGGCTTAGGGGTTGTGGAAGAGAACGAATTGATGAACGAAGCAAAGTGCCGACTACACCGAGCATCTTTTTGTTAGCTCTGATCGTAAAAAAAAGAGAGCGAGAGAGAGAGAGAGATGGGTGGCTTGGGGCTGTGGAAGAGAGCGAGAGAGAGCGAGAGGAGCGGTGTGGGAGGGCTCGGGGTAGAGAGCGAGAGACACACACAGAGAGAGAGAGGAGTGACACACACAGAGAGAGAGAGGAGTGGGAGGAGAGTTCCTATGCTAATGAGGGCTAGTGTGACGTGCCGTAGAGTGGTGGTGGTGGTGTTGGGGGGGAGGGTGCTGGTGGTGGTGTTGGGGGGGAGGGTGCTGGTGATGCTGTGAGCGCACACGCAGCAAAGCCGCTCCAGTCTGGTCCGCTCGCTCACACTCGGCCGAGCCTCTCTCCTCTCCCCTCCTCCTCTTCCTCCTCTTCCCTTCTCCCTGCCGCCAACTCCACCTCGGCACCGCGGACGTAGACGCGGCCACGCCGCAAGCGGCACCACACGCACCGCACACGCAGACGTCGTCGGTCGCTCTGGACCTCTCGCTCTCTCTCGCTCGCTCGCCACCTTATGCACCACCGTAGGACACACACACACAATTTACGCACAACTTACACACACACAACGTACACACACAACGTACACACACAACGCACACACACAACGTACACACACATGCACACAACTTGCGCACACAACTTACGCACACACACAACTTACGCACACACACAACTTACGCACACGAACGCAGCGCTGGCTAAGGGAGAGAGATAGACTTTGCGGGCAAGTGTTCAACACACGCACATAGGCGCGCAGCGTTCCGCCGGGCAAGGCACACAACCACCAACACCACCACCAACAACAACAACCACAACCACCACCGCCGATGGGAAATTCGCCAGCCGTGAAGCAATGGGCACGGAAGACGAAGCCGTGATTGCGGAAGAGGAGTAGAGAGAGCTGTTCCCCAGCTTGCCAATTCAGATCGCACTATTATTGTACGTTGTACACGTTACACACATATATACACATATACACACACATATACACACACACACTCGGCATCACCACCGTCTGGGCGCGCGTGTTGAGCTGAACCCGCGGCCACCACGACACGGGGTCGTGGTGCCAGTGAAGCAGTGGCAGCAGGCGGAGGCACCGGTGGCTTTGTGTCGCTCCCTCTGTGTAGGGGGGCTAGGGGCCAGCTACCCACCACCGGCTTGTGTGCACGTCAAGTGTGTGCGTGTGTGCCCGTAAGTGCCATCCTCTGAACTCATTTCTCTGGAATATATCAAGCCAAGAAGACACCACCATCATCATCATCACCAGCAGCAGCAGTAAGATCGTCTGCCTGCCCTGCACCCTGCAAGGCGGGGATACAGGTACATTGTGTGCCGGGGTATGTCGCCAATCTGTCGGCCGTGTGGTGTGTGTGGTGTGTGTGGTTTGTGTGTGTGGTGTGTGTGTGTGGTGTGTGTGTGTGGCGTGTGTGTGTGGTGTGTGTGGTGTGTGTGTGGTGTGTGTGTGTGTGTCGTGTGTGTGTGTGGTGTGTGTGTGTGGTGTGTGGTTTGTGTGTGTGGTGTGTGGTTTGTGTGTGTGTGTGTGGTGTGTGTGGTGTATGTGTGTGTGTGGTGTGTGTGTGGTGTGTGTGTGTGGTGTGTGTGGTGTGAGAGAAGTGAGCAGCAGGGCTGTTGGAAGGCAGCAACCACTTCAATTTAAAATTAGATTTGTTGTTCGACATCAATAAGCGGCCATACGAAGAGGGACTTAACAGTGTGCAGACACAAGACACGGCATTGCTGAAGGGCTCTTGTGTGATGGTGATTCCTAGTTGCACTTTGAAAATGATGTGTGGATGATGCACGAATTTTTAGACTATAACTACATTCACTCATCTGAATTGTATGCGCTTGCTGATTGTCTATTTTTAAATCTGTATATATATTTATCAATGAATGTATATGCCGAGGAGTAGTTGATAAGTCAAAGTGTGCGCAACTGAGCGAATACAAACACTCGATTCGACTTACGGCATTGCCGTGTTATTTGCGCCAATGCGTGCCGAATCGCATCGTCTCGCGTGTTCCACGTTGGGTCGCACCTGGCGAGGTGAGATCGTGTGCGTCTCTCACCTGCACGCTGGTTGTCTTGCTCTGTTGCGTGATGAAGCGTACACACAGCGTGCACTCTGATGTACTCATTGACAACATAGTTGCGTGTGTGTGTGTGTTGTGAGATACGCACTTGATGTAAAGACGCACTGTGGTGTAGTGGGTAAGGTTTATGCAATGTGTGTGTGTGTGTGCCAACTGATATATTGTACACGGCACACAGTGTATAGTAGTAGCACTATACATTGAATATGTCCGTAGCTAATATGCATACTTTTTAACGTTAATCGGGTGCACGGTTAAGGTACTGTGTATTCCAGTGTATATAACATTACTGTGTTAATTTATTTCACACATTGTAGTACATAGTACTGCAATGTGTGTAAGTATTGATTCCTTCTTGCATAGGCCTACATGGCAATATAGTCCTGCTGTCCATGCAGTATGCAGCACAATACACAATCGGCTATATGTACAATCTGTTGAGAATGTTTCATATCTTTGACGTCTAAATTACGGTATATATATACCAAATGTGATAACGACAACCACATGTACATATGTTGATCACTCTCTTCTTTGTGCATGTTATCACATGCACTAACAATGGGTACATTGATAACGTGGGCTTCTACTGATGTATAACAGCCAAGTCATGCACGCATTTACCAATGTTAGTGCCTCTAAAATACTTTAATATCCGTAGTGTATGCATGTATGTGTGCGTGTGTGTATATGTATGTGTGTATATATGCGTGTGTATATGTGTGTATATGTGTGCGTGTGTATATGTGTGCGCGTACAACATTATTGTCTACATGCAATGTTGTGCACTGTATTTCCACCACATGTCTTGTGCACACTTAAACAATAGCCGCTGCCTTCTCTATTACTAAGCGTATCGGTGGTGTCTTTGCCCAGTATCAACGTTTACGTTAATACACGAGCCAGCAGAGCACGACTTGTGAGATTTGACAATGCCTTGCAATCTGACAGCTATACTAGCCACGTCTGTTATACACAATGTCCAGTAATATTGTTGTTAATACGAGAAGAATACATAACACCGGTCACCATCATGACAGTAGCCTTACAATCCCATACTGACTATCAACGTCCAACGAGACCCTATCAATGTATTAGTCCTCCATGTGTATTTGATAACGTTACACTTACGCAGTATTTGTCTGTGTTTATTCTGTACGTGCTGCATGTATCTTACAAGGCTTACCATGAAAGCATTAGCCATGTCTGTCTTATGTGTTGTGCAAGCACACACACACATATACGTATTGTGCAGACCGGAGTATCACGATGCAATGTGTATTACATAGAGGAACAAGCACACACAATGTACACAATGCCCTCATGTTGTATACACGCCTGCTATTGTACATGCAGCACACGGACATTTAAAAATGCACCACATGCTGGAATGGTTCGAGAAATACAACTCGATTTGCACTGCATAACACAGTTATGATGTGTACACTATATACCGTTCACACACACACACTATATATTCATACAGATACTATTCATACAACACAAACTGCAGAATCATACAATCACACAATACAGTACAGAGCTGTGATGCGTTGTAAGGTCAGGGACCTTAATCGTCTAATGTGTGTAATACATTATGATTTCCCCCCCTCTGTGTGTTAACATGAACGTGTTTAATGTATCAGAATCGGCAACGATTCTTGTTGAAACACGGATGCTCGAGTAGGCGCACCGTGCCACATGGAGACCCCCATTGCATTATTATTGAAGACGCACTTCCACGCTCACGAGTCTCTGTCTTCTAAAGAGATTCGGTAACGATTACATAACCATTAGCACAAGCAGCTGCCGTGTTGAAATCAAGTTTATTTCATATCAACGGCCCTCCACGATGGATTCAATTTACAAAACCGGAGTATGAAACGTGGTTATGCAATACATTCATACTGTGGCGTAGTGTGGACATGACTGTGTGTAAGCCACATGTTGTCTTGATAAATTGCGTGTCAGAGGCTTAACATTGCGCCTACTGCCCCAGGAAAACCTGAGTTCTATCAACTCGACAATGTTCTCTTTTACCAGGTAAGGCCCACTGTGCTATATGGAGCGACCTGCCCATCACGAATGATTGCTCAACGAAGTGGCTTATCACGTGGAAATTGACAGCAGCCGAATACTCTAAACGCACGTTTATTCTTACTGTGGAGGGATAAACCGGATGGCTCGGATACAAATCCATGCGACCACAGAGAGAGAGAGACACCGCAAACCTCAAATACACAGCAGCAGCAGCAGGCGGGGACGTCCGGGTCGGGATCGACCCCACGACCTCCTGTACACCAGGCGAGGTAGTCAACATCTCATAGCCACCGTCGTCCCAATTCCTGGCCATGCACAGCATTTACCGGTGGCAAATCGGTGTCCTGTACCCAGCCTCATTCGTGCTCGTATCCCCTAGGTCGGCTCGGCCTAAAATTAGTACCTGGTGTATTCGGTTTCCGAGATGGGACACACACGTTTTTTTTACTCAGTGTGTAGACCTTAATATGTGCTCGCTAAAAGTTAGGTATGGTGTGTATTCTCCATCAGTACGTACTGTATAATGCAGACCTCTTGTGGTTTGGTAACAATCCTCCAATGCTTTAGAGTAAGGGGTAACCTACCCACCTGCAAACTGTCTCTACGCAGTAGTAACATGTCTCGTCTGTGCCGCAGTGTTAAGCACAATCTTGTTTAAATGCCACCATGTATGGAGCTATAGATTAGAAAGTTGATGTGCGCATGGCAAGCGGTGCTGCCCTCTATGGCAAAGAGTCAAGAATGCAGGCAAAGACCGAAAAAAAACCGATACACGAATGCTCCAACATGCACAGGCAGGACAGACACACACAAATTCACACTCACACACACGGACACAGATGGATGGTTACGCAGACAGAAATACAGACACTTGGACAAGCACACAGACAACACGTTGATGCTCGGGATACATTGTGACATGGATACACACACGTGCACAAGCTGCACTCAATTGACACACACAGATCGGCACACAACATTGATTCGACAAAAGCACAGACACATTGACAGGCATATGCAGAAAGAGACATTGACACGCATGCAACAGACGCGTAGAAATACACACATCGACAGAAATGTGCAGACAGACGACGCACAGACACACACACACGGCCATGCAGATACGCACAGACTGACAGGCAGCTGCTGTGGTCAGGGGCAAATAGGGGGTGTTGGCGTGGAGCTGTGTAACAGACGGCAGAGCTAAGTCAGGGTTCAAAAGAAGACACAGGGGTTGGGCATAATCTCTCCCCACGCTGTGTGAAAAGTGGCCATTCAGTGGGACAATGGTGCAGACGTGGTGCTGGTGTTGTACGAGCCACTTGCGAGTCTGTCTGTGTGTGTCTGTCTGTCTGTGTGTCTGTGTGTGTGTCTGTCTGTGTGTCTGTCTGTGTGTGTGTCTGTGTGTGTGTCTGTGTGTGTGTCTGTGTGTGTCTGTGTGTGTGTCTGTGTGTGTGTGTGTGTCTGTCTGTCTGCCTGTGTGTCTGTGTGTGTGTGCGTGACAAATATTGCGGTAGCGCAGCGGTTAGCGCGCTGCGCTACGAACCCGGCGACCCGAGTTCGATTCCAGCTCACGGCCACCGACGCAGGTGACGTTTATCTGAACCGGTCCTGGGGCCTCCCCAAGGTCTCCAATGAGTATCTGGTGCTATATGTAAACATGGCCACTAAGGAGACAAAGGCGGCCGTGCGTGGTGCTGGCCACCCACTGCCTCGTGTGCCGTGTCGGCTTTCATAGGTGCTCGCTGACAACAATTCCCCCAACAGTCTATTGAAGCTGTACGGGGGATCTTTGTCTTTTATGATAATTATTGCATCAATTTTATTTAAATTTGTACCTGTTCCTCGTGTTGCACTTGCAAAGACGTTACTGCATTCGTGCAGTCAGTCCTCAACAGTGTGCGGTGTCAGTCTGGGTGGCGATGTTGCACGAATTCCCAACCCACAGTTGGAAACTCGTGTGCGAGGAGTTCACATTCGAGTTGGTGGTCGACCCAAGACGATGTATGATCTCTCTGCGATCGATACATCATGTATCACTTTGTAGGATGGTGGTCGTCCTTTGGAGAGACTGGCCCCCACCATGCCAATGTGGAATTGTCACTGCTCGCTCAAGGCTACCCGTTGCCCGTTTTATCGGGGAGATGGATTCACGTTTTTAATGACTACACTGTTTACTCTCAGATTGTCATTTTTTTAATGTTGACGATGACACAAGGTCTTTAGCGTTCACTTTGCATTAGAGGAAATGCCTTTGTAATTCAGTAACAAATTGTAAAATTGACCATGTGGCTGTGATTGTTGAACTGTTCATTACGTGGAAAGCTGTCGTGCCACGTGTGTGTTTAATGATGACCAGGGCATCTAGGTGGCTTAATATTAGTGAAATATGTAGTGCAAAGCATTGCGTATCATCATCGACAGTGGTCATAGTTCGTAAATAACTAAAGTCCTCATTTGATTGAAGCAATTAGGTTGCGCTCACCTTTTTCAGTGGCCCTGAGTCTGGTATTTAAAATTCCACATTCCCATGGCAGGGGGCAATCTTCAACATAATAATTTCCCACAAAGCTGTACACATTCAATTACCCACGCAGGGGATTGTCTCCTTATTAATGATGTCAGATATTGCATATATTGTAATAGTACAATATAGTGCTTGCAGCTAGCTGGCTCGATATCATTGTCATCGTAAGAGCTTCCCTTTGCATTAAAACCCCCACTGCTCTGACAGCAACCGTCTTAACATTACCAGCTGCCTGTTGGTACGCTGCACGCCAATATATTTCTGTTGCCGTCTCACAACACAGCACCATGACCATTGTTGGAAGTGACTGTGGCAGCAAGTGCTGGAGGAGCGTAGGTGGGGAGTGCGACTTTGGCGCTGACAAAAAAAAATTCCTTGCGGAATTTTGGCAAAGAATTTGAAACTGGGGTTGTGCCATTGGGGGGGGGGGGGGGCACTGGGTGGAGAATTCGCGTTCTGAAAATTCCACTGCTGTGCGCGTTACTGGGAAAATAGTCCTGCACTGGGAGGGAGGGATGGAGAGAGAGAGACGCACACACACACGTGCAAAAAAAATATTCAATATGAGATTTGCCTTTCAAAATATCTGTGCTAAACAGAATTTTACATGTAAATAATAAAACATTTTGCAGACGAGCTGCGGAGAAAGTCCAACGAAAATAAAGCCTCTTTGGCAGATTAAATTACACGTACACTGCAGTGTGTACATACAGAAAACATCACTGGTCAGAGAATTTTGACTTGTATGGTGCTTTGGTTTAGAACGCTGGTCAGAAAGTGGAATGTTATAATCCACCTTGGGGAAAATAAACTCGGCTCATCACAAATCTTTGCAAATTTGTTTTATATGCAGTCACCTTTAAAAAAAAAAACTCGATACATTCATGATTTCTGATGGAGATCGTGATGGTTATGGAGCTTGGTTTTTTTGATCGTGGTTATGATGACAGTAATGTTGATGGTGCCTGTCACGTGATTGCTGACCACAGGTGATGATTGATGTCTGACGATGATCACAGTGGTAATGGTATTGACGATGGTGCTGGACATACATAGATTAAACAATAATGAGGACAATTATGATGAATACATAAATGCAATACTGTAACAACAAGACTATAAATATAATCATGACGGTGCCAGTGAAGGTAACAAAACAGGACTCGTGTGATAAACACGATGTCAATTGATGATAACGGAAGGATGGTCACATTGATGTCTGGATAGCGGCATTGGTATGAGAAGGGAAGGTGGCATTGCTAAGAACGATGAAGGGATTTGACGACGACGACGATGACGACGACGACGGTGGTGTACTCGTTAATGACGCCGCCACCACTGTAAACGGTAGGGAGCCCAAACGCTCCGCCGCTTCGCAGGAAATGGGATCCGCGCAATTATTTTAACGAGCTCGCCGAACAACTGACGCGGAACAATCATCGGAGGAGAGAGCGCGGATGAAATGTGCTGACGGATTGCCACTTGACGTGTGTGCGAGGGAGTCGTGTCTGCGTGTCCGTGTGTGTGTGTGTGCGCATGCCGTGCGGGGGAAGAGGCGAGAATAGGTGGTGGGTGTCGGGGAAGGAAAGAATAACAGAAAATGGAGACTGAGCCCCCCCCACCACCACCACCCACCAAAAAATGTGGTTGCTATTTATCTCATAGAAAATGAAAAAAATATATTTCAAATCGGCAGAGTAGAGGTCAAATATTTGCTTCTGTGAATTACAGCAGATCTGTGGTTTCACCTCGTGCCTCCCTTCATTCCGACCACAACAACAATGGTGGACCAACCGTGGTAGATTATGTTCACCGTTACGGTCGAGTACACCCCAAATATAAAGGGTTGGATGTAGTAGATCCTTGTTATATTATTCGAATCGTCAACGCGTGCGATTCCGGAGTTATGCATTTGTACGAGACGCACATTGCAGTACAGCGAGCGTGGAACTTTGGGCCAGTGTCGGGGGTCACTTGGGATCAAATGGCTCCAATCGCATGCCAACGTTGCCTGCTTGCTGGGTAATTCGTTCGTGCGATTCTTGCGGCCACTGGAGGTGCGTGCTGCAATGTTACAGAAAGAGAAATCACTTCACGAGCGCTACTGTGACCCTGGATTGCAGCAATGAGTGGAGTCGTGAAGGTAGCGAGCGCATCGTTTATGGGGCTATTAATCTAGAATACAATGTTTATCGTAAAAAAAGTGGGACTCGTCTTGATCAGGGTTCTTGAGACTCACCGAGGCATCTTTAGATGATTTAGATTGAGATAATTTGGCTGCTGTACATTTCCACGTGCTCAGCCACATCATTGAGATATCGATTGTGGGCCAGGTCGCTTCTCAAAAAGAAGCTAATAGCTCATTGGGCTTTACCTGGTCAAATATGTTTTTTTGTGATTTATTTACCTTTTCCAATATTTTGCACTCCGATCGTGGTTTTGTGGTCGTTTGTTGTTGTAACGTGCTGACCCGTCCCTACTGGACGTCTGCGAAAAAGAGCTTCATGGCTCATCGGATTGCCCCGGCAAAAAATACATATTCTGATTCTAGGTAAATGGAGAGGCTCTAATATCGTTCTCTGTTATCGTGTTGTGGAATCGTGATTGAGTGCCATGTAAGTGGAATCGAAAGAGAAAATTGCTTTACAAAGGAATCACTCAAAATGCCGTGCTCATCCCTTTGAGGAAATAATTGCTGTTTAAATCGAGCAATGCATGTTCACGGCTTTATTTGAGGCTGGGAGAATGACATTAAGTGTGTGTGTGTATTTGTGTGTGTTGTGTGTCTCACGATAATGCCATTTCTCACTCTCTGCAAGATGCTAGTTTTGCCATTGCTGATGTATGAATACATGGAAATACAGTGTCAACATACAACAGGCAAAGCTAACGTTAGAGGCAGGTTTTTATTTTTTGCAGTGACGGTACTGTCATTACAAATCTTAATTATAAATACACTACGTTTATTCAGCTAATTATGCTGCTTATTTTGCCGTTATGAAAGCCGTGTAGGGTACTGTGCCTATCTACGGCGTTGCTTAGCGACGCCATTGATTGCCAGAGTGATCCACCTTGGAGGCAGTAGGTCGGTGGATCACGTGTAGATCCGTGACATTCCCAGCCATACTCTTTGGTTCTTTCGGTAAAGTCACGTAGATGAAAAATAATCATAAAATGAAAATAACCAAATTAAATCACGACGTTTCGGAGGCAACACAAGCTTCCGTCATCAGGTGGAACAGCCACAGCAAAATAACCAAATTAAATCACGACGTTTCGGAGGCAACAGCCACAGCAAAATTACTGTAGTGAGTAATTTTGCTGTGGCTGTTCCACCTGATGACAGAAGCTTGTGTTGCCTCCGAAACGTCGTGATTTAATTTGGTTATTTTTATTTTGTTATTTTTATTATTATTTTTCATCTACGTGACTTTACCAAAAGAACCAAAGAGTATGGATCCTTGCAGTCGCGAAAAATCTAGAATTCCCACCCCTCTTAGGGCTGCGAGGTGGCTAGCGAGTGGGTGGTGAAGCAAGCTAGTGGTTTAATTAACCCATCTGTGTGGACATTAGAGGTTGTTATCCCCACCGTACGCGCGTGTGTATTTCTCCCAGGTGCTCATGCTTCCCTCCCACGTGAAACTACAACATTCCAAATGGCCATGGCCATAGCCAAACATCATCAGTGCAAGGCCAAACATCATCAGTGCAAGACCCTCCTGAAGAGAGTCACGGCACTCAGTGAGGCTTTCTTTGCCAGATTAGTGAATTGAAAATGACACGATTAATACTACCGTGCGATGAATGTGTAATAGCTATAGTAAAAAAAGAATCTCAATGATAATACTCTGCGATACTGTCCTTGTGACGTCAAAGCGTAATGAGCAGTGCTCATCTGCGTAGGTTTTTCTGAGTCACTGGTGTACTTTCCTCATTCTTCTGGCAGGGAGCAGTCCATCCATTGTTTCAAGTTTATTTTGTTTAAGCTGGTGAGCACTCAAGAGACCAAGATTAGCCTAATTTGTAAGAGTGATCCTGGTCTTCAAAATAACAAGATGAATACTGTTAAATGACCTTGCCTTTAACCAAACTCAAGAATACGTTTCTTCTAACAAGGCTTGAATGTTAGCGCCTCTAGTGGAGCTGTTGTACGCGCTGCCATGGATGTATCGTTAGTTTGAGTCGATATTTAAATTGATGCATCGTTCCACCCCTATGATTACTAACATTTTAAATACTCTCCTCTATAATACCATACGGTATTACTGTCATAATAACCCACCGGTTTATATCCCCAATCACTGTGCCGCATCTTTATCAGACACAGACAATGGTCCCGCATTTAGTCTCATAGAAAAAACATAGGGAGAGGCTTGCAAGTGTTGTGAGCGGAGCACCTCAAAGTAATTCGGGGGGCGGGGGCTGTAACGAGGGTCTGGTGATGCCAGGCAACACCCAACCAAACCAAAAACAAAACCAAACCCAAACCAACCCAACCCAACAAAACCAACCCAATCAAACCCTCCCAACCAAATCCACCCAACCAAACCAACCCAACCAAACCAACCCAACCAAACCAACCCAACCAAATCCACCCAACCAAATCCACCCAACCAAATCCACCCAACCAAACCCTCCCAACCAAATCCACCCAACCAAACCAACCCAACCAAACCAACCCAACCAAATCAACGCAACCCAAAGCCCCGGGGCCACGATTTCGTCTCACCGTTGCTGCCGTCGTTGTCGTCGTTGTTGTTTGTACACCACCACCACCACCACCAGAGCGCCAGTTCATTGCCGAGCGAGCCAAGTTTGGGTTCTCAGACGTTTGGTGACGGCGAGGCTCACAACGAAAGCAGCAGAGGCCCCCCCCCCCCCGCCCATTCTGTGACACTTGAAATGGTCAAGCCACCGTGAATTACCTCCACCCACCCGTCGTCAACAGCGGGATTTTTTTTTCCACCGCCGAATGTTTAAAATGTTAGAAGCCTCTAGAAACCAACTAACTGTACATTGTAACATCTGTTTTGAGTTGCTCTACATCTTCCCCTGGCCATGCGCGGTTATCCTAACAATACGTGGTGTCTCTCCCTGCAATGTCTTCCCCTTTATACGTTGCCAAGGTCATTGCATAAGCCTGCTTAGGATGGTTTCTACCAGTAGCATGCACATATGCAATACTGTGTGGTCATTACTATACGGTATTAAAGCGTATATAAACACTTAACATTTTTCAACCCTTAACCAATCCACTAGTGGTTGAAGGCCGCCTACACTGTGCTGAATATGGGGGTTGTTTGATATTCACCATTCTGGTGAGTGTGAGCTGGTGAATGGGCGATCAGGGCTACATTTAGCTATCATTCGGCGCTGATCTTGGCTGTGGCCATGAATGTAATTTGGGTCACTCGCTGGGCTCGTAAGCAAGGTGTGCTAACCATTGTCCCACCGCTGAATACGTGCACCGAATAAAAGTCACAAATTCGTCCAGTTGGTACTATGGTTTGAGTGCTCGGCTCGCGTTCGGAAGGATGGTCACCAATTGGCTTAGCGCGTGTCAGTTTTGATGTCGAGAAAATGAGTACACCTTTGTGGGAAGCCATAAGTGATTTCTAGGCATACATTGATTGCAACGATGCATCAATTCGTTAACATCCATACTTATGCTCACCACATGTGCTCTGAATCACGGGAGTGAGAATTGATTATTTACAGCCGTACAAATGTACGCGTGGGCGCCATGATGTCTTTACATTTAAGCTCTTTGAGCTGCCAAAACTGTTCAGGCGAAAAATGAAAAATCGAGAAACAATGCAAATTGGATGGTACCAACGAGACAAAAATCACGTGATTCTTTCATTGAATTGCGACCATAATTATGACAGTTTATGTAATCTCTGGGCGGTGGGGGTGTATATTTACATGTGGTTGTGGTTATCCTATGGACAGACTGCCCCCAGCCATGAAAATATGGAATTTTCACATTTGACTCAGGCATGCCAACAAAAGCAAGTGCCCTCCATTTGTTTGTATTGGGAGGCACTTTGACTTTAGCTTAATAAGTAAAACAAAACCCATTCAGTTGTGTTATTAAAACAATTGCAAGGTAGGTAAGCATTGCATTTAAAGCCGATTGGCCATCATTGTCATCAGCCAAATTCAATTCACTGCTGGATGAAGGGCTTCCTACCTCCGTGAAAATGGAACGTTGGATCCAACCACATACTCAGACGCGTTCCATACATCCACTCCTTGGCTGTGACTGCATCGTTATTCGTGACCATCGGTCATCATCCCTCCTGGCGATTCGTCCTGCCCAAACCCACTTTCCTTCGAAGTGTGGACCCGATGTCTTTAACCAATGCAGATTGGGTATTTTGTATAGAATTTTCTCAGTATTATGATTATTATTGTTGGAAGGAGATTGCACCCGGGCTTGTGTGTCAGTCTCGAAGCCCGGCTTGCAAAAGGCAGCGGTGAGCGTGCTTGTTCCTGATTTAGTGCTGCCAGGGAAAAAGCTGAGTTGGCGTAAACCTGGGTATGGAGCAGACAAAACAACCACTGGAATTCCACTCACTGCTGCTCTAGTTGTCGTTTTGTATTTGCGGGATGTGACAACAACAACAACAAAAACCCCTTTAAATTAATACATGGTGTACGTCACGATAAGAGTGCAAATGTTTCTTAAATATACTGTACAATTGTTCGTACAAAAAAATTATGAAAGAATGGAAAGATGTGTCAGGTAATGCCGTTCATGAGTTCCTAGGATATAAATAAAAAATGTCAAAACACGGTATTAATAATTTAATGTCCATTTTAATATAACTTTATTGCCGATACAGTCATATCAGCACCTGGTCTGGGATTTACCTAGGTGCACTCAGCCTAAAAGATGTACCTGTGATAATGAACATCAGCTTGGAGAGACATTATACGGAGTCAGCTGTGCGTGTTATTATGAACCCAATGCTGACCTGTTCAACTCGCTCGCCTTAATAGGTGCTCGCTAACAGAACTTCCTCCAAACGTCTGTTGACGCTATAGAGTGGGGGGATCTTTGTCTTTGCTGTATAAAAAAAAGTGCATAAAAAATGAATATTGCTTGCAGCTGCTAAAGTGCACGCAAGGTCTGAGCGTGCTTGCCAATCTAAGCAGGGTGCGCACGCCAAGAGCGCGGCTTGTGTTGCGAGGGCCCAGGAGAAAATGTGCTCGCTTAGCAGAGCCTCTCCCCCGCTCAGTCGAGCCACGGGGCGATGCTCATATCCGTCGGTGGCCCAGAGCCACCGGTGGAAATTCCACATTCGTACGCCAGAGGTTTTGATTGTGCAAAGGGCGACCGCGGGCGCAGTAGTGTGAATTCCTGATTGCCTTGTGAAGCGAGTGCAGGCACCTATGCTGTGGTTCATACCATTCGGTGCTTCGCTGGAAGAGTGGCGGATGTAAAAAATTATCGTCGGTCACGATTTACCCACTGGTGGATAAAGGCCTCCCCATCTCAGATTTACTGAGATGGGGAGGCCTTATTATGATAAACATTGGTTATCATGATAACCAATGTTACCATGTGCACAAATTTATATAGCTTATAAAGCTGGAAAGTAGGGCTTGAGATGAAAAAAACCACTCCACAGTAATCACACGACAAAAGTCACGCACAACAATTTCGCTGAACGAATGGAGATGTCTGTTGGAGGGACACGGCAACGCCGAACCCGTGGCTCACCACAGGGAGGGGGGAGCAGAGTCAATTACACAGTCATGCACGGGGACATTTTTACAGAACAGGGAAAGAGAGATGAGAAATAAATGGAAATAAGAGGAAAAGGATTAAAAAGGAATGTGAAAAATGGGAGCAAAGGGTCAGGAAAGATGAGGATAGGGAGGAGGAAGAGGCGATTACTGCAGGCCCTCGACTGCTGCTGCTGCTGCACGGAGCGGAGTCTGTTTTCACAGGGGGCGGCGGCAGCCACAGGGGAGTGATTCCGAGTGGGAAGTCACGTGACTTCCGGGAGGCTTGAGATGATTCGGAGATGTAGAAGAGATCTGTAAATAGGGTGTTTATACAAAGGGCAGTTATGTAGAAGGTAGAAAGGCATCAAAGTGATGAGAGCAGGTTGGGAGTCTTTTTGGAAACATTCGAAAACCGTTCCGTGAAGTCATCGAGCTGCCCCTGTATGCGTCGTTGTGTCTGAAGGCTGCTTTTTAATGGCCACCTCGTGGCAGTTAAAACAACAATAACGGCACTCACCCTTTTAAAGGAAGGCTTTCCCATCCCACATTGGTAAAAGGGAGTTGTTTGACCCTACTTCGCCACACTTGATTCAGTGCAGATTGGTAAAGGAGTGGGGTGGGGGGATTCAGGACCTGTTCATATTCACTCGCCACTGATTGTTAGCCGTTGCCAGGAATTGAACTCTAGTCTCTGGGTTCACAGTGCATTGCGCTTCCGCGATGCCGTTGCCTGACCCGCAAAGCAGTCGTGGTGTCCTGTAGTTGGAGAAAGAAGTGCTGCAGTAATTTCAGAACAGCTGTGAGCACTTGTTTAAAACCCACGTTTCAGACACCTGTGACGAAACCAAATCACGTCTGGGAATCTAGCAGAGTTGGTGTCACAAGCCCGACTGCTGATGAGACCCAGAATCTCACAACTAGTCCCAGAGTTTCCTTGTTTAAATACATGCTGCTTGATAATATCGGTCTACAACGCCAGCAGGCTGATGGGTTAACACTTATATATTTATAAAATACGCGGAGACACGGAACGCAGCTCTGCGCGTTCCGTTCACTTTTACCTATAATGCTCGGCAGTGGCTTAGCGCATTTGTGACCCATGTGTGGTGAGGAGGTGATGATCGCAGCCCAGCCACATGGAACCTGCACACACTGAATGTCGTACAGCATCCTGCTCTTTCACCTTATACACCCCAGCCTGGCTCCTAAAAGTAGATGTTTCCATCACAGTGACTGCCTTTCATCACGGGAGCCCTGGTGCAAGCAACTGTTGGCTTTTATAGAGATCTATTAAGTAACCGCCACTGGGTTCGCGATTGCACAACAGAACTGCAATGAATTAATAGACAGACCTCGGCAAAAGTGAGTGGGGTTCCTGTATTAGATCCCACGTCAAGTGAGTGCGGTAACAAACACGGCGATTTACAGACCCCGTTGATAGCCAGTTAACTGTGGTCACATCAACAAACCTCAAATTAACGCGAAAACAGCAGCCATCTGTGCGATTGACAGCTCTCGGTGGTAGTAAATGGTGGCTATTGGCGATCACTAAGTCGTCGAGAAATTTCGTGTGCGGAATATAAATATACGTTGAACTTCATTCGCGCCTTCCATAGCCGACTGTGCTCATCAGAGGTGTACGCTGTGAGTCTATGAACGTAAACAATGGTCGTTTTAATAGAATTTACTTTAACATACCTCTGTAGGAGTGAATGGTCGTGATATTAATTTTGTCGAGCGCGTTGAAAGAGAATTGCTCTGAGAAGTGGTACGGAGGTCACAAGGCTTGAGGTCGCACCAACTGAAATCCGAGATTCGAATATGGGCAGCCACCTGCGATGAAACCACCTTGTCAGGCGCAGTGAGTCGAGGCCGTCAACCGCTGCACCAACTATGGCAGCTACACAAACAGCATCTTGATAACAAAAAAAAAATGTGGGTTTCGCTTTATTTGGCTAAATTGGATCTCTGGCAATTTAAACTTAGTACAGTGTTCCCCGGTTATTCGCTCGCAATACTTTTTA
Organism: Lethenteron reissneri; assembly: GCF_015708825.2. NCBI lineage: Eukaryota > Metazoa > Chordata > Hyperoartia > Petromyzontiformes > Petromyzontidae > Lethenteron > Lethenteron reissneri. The sequence continues at coordinate 2,952,350 of NC_083813.1, read as the reverse complement.
ATTAATTACCTTAACTATACGGCAGTTCTAATGATTAAAAAAATGTGTCATAATTAGCATAAATTAAATACAAATAAATATTGAAGTATGGAATATTGTAATGCAGTAAACGTCTCGCTGAAAAGGCAGCGGCAGTATTGTAAAGGTCTCTAAACGTGAATGTCAGATGCTTGAGTGGATATCTGTGAATGTGTAAATGGTGGAATCTATCAAATTAATCTCCAGTATATTTATGCAAGTTGAATTATTTCGATACAAGTTAAAGGTTTTCAATGGAACCGAAAATGGCAGTAAATTTGGTACAGAATCAGAATCTTTATTTATCCTGTGGAAATCCGATGAGCTATGCAGCTCTTTTTCACAGATGCCCAGTCGGGGTGGGTCAGAAAGTTACAACAACAAACAGTAGAAGAACACGTTAGGAGTGCATAGCCTATGAAAGGTAAGCAAATCACTACAAATAAATTAATATACTAAAATTAAACTGTTTTCATTTTACCAGGTAAAGCCCACTGAGCTATTAGTTATTTTTCAGAGTAGCGACCTGGCCACAAATGATAGCTGAACAGAAGTGTCTCATCATCATTTGGACATTTATACCGGCCAAATAATGTGAACGTTTCAAAGTGAAGAGCGGTAAATGAACCGTTCACTTAATCAGACCCCGCTGGCAACGGTCGCTCTAATTTACGGAACCATAATTTAACAAAGCACTTCGCACCCACCGCAAGCAATGACAACATACGTGGGGGCGGAGGGGCGGAGTGGCGGGGGCCTTTCATCCAGCAGTGCATTGATCACGCACATCGATGGCGACGATGGATTAAAATGAATGCAAACATCGTCGGAATCCTGAGACGTGTGTTGGGTTTATTTATTTTTGCACGAACGTCGCCGCCGCCGCCGCTGCTGCTGCCGCTGCTGCAGCAGCAGGAGAAACGATTTTCCCAAATGTTGGCCCTCGCGCCCACAGCGACGTCTCCAGCAACGCTCTCGCCGCCAGCGCGCGGGGTCTGTCTGCTTTCCGGAGTGCCGCTATTTCACATATTTCCCCCCCACCCTCCACCCACCCTCCATCCCCCCCTGCGCCCCTCCTCTCTCTCTCTCTGCTTTTGTGTTGGGGCCATCCAGCGCTGAAAAGAAAAGAAAAAAAACATCTGGCTGCCATCATCGCATGAATCTCGCCGCCGCCGCCGCTGACGCTGTTATTGCGCCCGCTGCGGCGTTGCGATGGGAAGGGAGGGGTCGGGATGCTGGATTGTGCCGCCGCGTCTGCTGCGTGCGTTAACCTGAGATTTACCGCGCGTTTGACCGTTATGCGTCTCCTTGGGAAGAGGGCCCCGAGACTGGTCTGAAATAGCAATTATGAAACTGTTGATAAGTCGCGCCGTCGAGATCAATGGGTCATCGCGGACGATGCTGTTTTGACCACCACGCCTGGTCCATGGCTTCCTTCCCTCTGCTAGATTCTTGCTATTGGTGAGCAGTTAAAACGAGGTCTGTTCTGACCGTGATTTAGCACCTGGCTCTTCCCCTTGTTAAGTTAACAGTTTTATTTATTTATACTTATTTTACCAGGTAAGGCCCACTTAGATATACAGCTCCAGAAGCATCCCGGCCACAAATGATAGCTCAACGAAGTGGCTTATCACATGGAAATTTATTGCAGCCAAATACTGTAAACGTATGTTTCTAAATGTGAAGAGGAAAACCAGAGGACCCGGAGAAAAATCCACACAAGCATGGGGAGAACATGCAGACTCCAAATATAGGATCGAGATTGCACGCACGACCTCCTGTATATCAGGTGAGGTAGTTGACATCTTGCCACCGTGGCACCCTCATCACTACCATCAAGCTTTAGGATCTCTTCTCAGTTGCTCACCACTGTCTGTTACTCCAATGCATGCATTGGTAACCTCAGAATCAGATCTTTATTTATCCTGGAGAAATCCAATGAGATATGAAGTTCTTTTTTTTCAGCTGTCCAGTAGCGGTGGGTCCCACATTTTACAACAACATAGAATACAAAAAACGCTAGGAGTGCAAAGCATAGGAAAGGTAATCAAGTGACAAGAAATAAATACGTGAAATAGATGAAGTATATAACCTGCCCTCCTGCTGCCTGCATACATCTTGCTCATCATAGCTCCGTCTTCCCGATGACATCTCCAACACACTTCTGCCACATTCTATTCCGAGCTTTCAACCCTCTTACCGCACACTGCCTTGACATGACTCGCATTTAAATGCCAGGGTGGTTTTAATTGTAAAAATACGCTTACAGACCTCTGCTTTGGGAGTGTCAGCTGTAATTCAAACGAGGTATATTTACTGAAAGTGGTCATCACGTGAACACAAACAACTGGCCCACACCATGTGCATGTGGAATTTCCCCAACGGTCTCAGGGCTGCCAATGGGAATGAGCAATGCCTCGTGCTCTCGCTCGCTCGCTCGCTCTCAAGCTGGGAGATGCCGATAAAAAAAAAACGCGTAACAATTTCGCAAGCTCAGATGGCACCGAATGCAATCTACGCAGTAAAATACTCGTGCACTGCAATCCTACCGAATATCAGTGTCTCTTCCTCCTGCTCAGTTGAGCAATGCGGTGGAGTTCGTCTCCATCAGCGGTCCTACATCAGTGGTGGAAATGACACATTCCTATGGGCGAGGCCAATTCTCTGATGTGAATTTATCGCTACGTGGCTTCCCGCAAGGTGCTACCGATTTTATTGACCCACAAATGGTGTGCGAGCCGAGTCGACCCCAAACTGGGGTTTGAACTCAAGTCCTTCCCCCCCACCGACAGCTGTGAAGTGCACGGACGAGTGGGCCTCCGTGCATTGGCGATGCGCGGATAACGGTGACGAAAGTTAATGTTGCTTCTATGCAGCTTTAATAATGCGTAACAATCGTGATACAAAGAGATTGTATATATATGGGAAGCACAGCCGCCCGCTGCCCGATGGTCAGGGGTCGAGCGCAATGACTTGTGACAGCTGCATCTCAATACAGCCCAGAGCCGACCCTGCCCCTGAATACACGGAGCGGCGGGCGCTGTGGAAACCAGTGAGGTCGCGGCAGTGCACGTGTGTGTGCGTCTGTGTGTCTGTGTGTCTGTGTGTCTGTGGTGCTGGCCACCCACCCCTTGTATGTCGTGCCACTGGATAGACGAAGGCGGTCGGGCGTGGTACTGGCCGCCCACTCGCTCGTGTGCCGTGCCGGCCTTCATGGGTGCTCACTAACAGCACTTACCCCAATAATCTGTGTCGTCTACACGGCGGATCTTTGTCTTTGTTTTCAGTGTTCACACGTGTATCCGCGTGTGCATATTCTATTCGCAGTGGCGCAGCAGTTCATGCACCACACAGTGCACTTCAACTTGGCCTTAAACGATCATCGACACTGCAGAGACAAAGGCGATAAGAAGTCCGTGGTTACTGGCCAAACTGCCTTAATAGATGCTCGCTAACGGCACTTGCTCCCTCATTCTCTACGGTGAAATGGGTCGCATTGTCTTGCAGATGGTGTTGCTAATGGTTACATTTGATGTGGATGTAAAGTGGCAAACCCGGCAATTAATTCGATTGTTCTCCTGCTCTCTGCATATTTATCACTTATCACACAATCGTGGTGTTTTTGGCAGCTAGGGCACGCGAGTTGAAAATCCTGGCTGGGGGGGGGGGGGTCAACTTAGCCCACCATCATCACCATTGGAATTGGTTAAAATGAGTACCGCTTTGGCGAGGAATTATTATCACTGGCGCGTTGTCTTCTGGAAAGGCTGGCACTTGCGGTGTAAACGTGGAATATTAACCAGTGGGTTTTAGACATCGTCATCATCATCGTCGTCGCCGTCGCCCCGTTGACCGTGGTTGCGGAGTGGCCGCTGACTTAATAACGCCGCGTGTATATTTACTGTGGCCGGGGGTGAACGGTGGTGGTGGGCATCCTATGGAGGGAATGGACAACCCCCCCCCCCCCCCCCCCCCACTGTTAAGGGTGGAAATTTCACCACTGGCTCCCGCATAGCTGCCAATTCAGAACTCATTTGCTTTGACCTTTTCTGACGCGGTTATTTATTTATTATAGGCTGCGTGCGTGCGCGCGCATCTCTCATCGTCGCCTGAAGGAGCTCGCGCGTGCGCGGGGGAGGAGTGGGGGCCTTATCGGAGTGCCGGGCAGACAGGCGGGCAGCCTCGCTCGCGGGACCCACCTCCAGCAAGGCTTCTATTAGACACCATCTGCTGTGGATCACACGCTGCAGGCTGGTGCCGTGCCGCAGCACACACGGCTGCCTTTGTGGCCGGGAGGCGGATTTCGCTTCTGCTCTCGTCGGAGGGCGGGGTGCAGGGGTGGGGGCGGCGGGGGGGGGGGGGGCTGGATGGGGTTGCAGCAAGCAAATGTGGGTGCCGCGGCCGCCACAGATTGATGAGTTCCAGCGGCGCTGCGCTCCGTCCGTGCATTCTGTTACACGGAAAACCTTTGAGAGTGTCACGAATTAGCGGTCGAAAAATGAACGTCGATTTGAGCGAAGCGTCGCACTCACGGCCGCCGCGCCCGCCGCACTTGACCCTCCGCTGCGTGGCGTCGGCGCCGTTGCGTGCTCCACGCTGCTCCCTCGGACATCGACTCTTGATGTCCGAATACACTGAAAGGTCCATAGACACCCACCCCCCCTCACCTCCCATACAATTCGTGCAGCAAAGCCATAGGGCCACGTGTATCGGCACCTGTGCATTAGCGCCTCCTCGCTGTTACCAACTACGTGTCCCGGTGCTCGCTCCACACCGCTGGGGGCCTGCTGCTCCATTGGTAACTCCTTGTAATCCAATGAGGATTAACTAATTAATCGTAAGTTATTATACAAGCCTATGATAAAGTCACCCGAAAATGTGACGCAGTCTCGTCAGGTCTGGGAAGCTAAGCAGTTTTCAGCCTGGATAGTGGCTTGGATGGATGACTGCCATGCCGAGAGGCTGTCACAAGGGATACGACTTTGCCAGCAGAGGAGGAAGTGCGGCAATACAAATTGTTGTACTGTATGTCTATGCTCCCGTGCCTGTGATTCTGTCTTCACCAACCCGCGCTGACCAGTGTGGTGACGTATGTTCAAATAAGCCCCACGACCCACACGGCGTGGGGAGGTTTGACAAAGCCCTGCAAAATAATAATAAATTAAAGCTCAGCCCTTTGTAAATCCACTGCTGGATGAAGGCCTACTCACACTGTGGTGGTCGGTGGGTTTAGCACCGCACTTGACCACGTGGGCTGGCGTGGATTGATGAAGGGGCAGCTCAGGATAGGTCCAGATGTCACCCAATGTTGGTGTTAGCTACGACTGAGAGTCAAACTCAGGTGGCCAGGTTCCTAATCACAGTGCGCCAACCACGTGGCATCTCTCCGCTGCTTGCCATTCATTACACGTGGGTGCATTTTTATTTAAATGTGGTTACATAGGGCCAATAAAAAAATATGTGGCAAATAAAATCAGTAACAGTATGTCGGATGTCGGACCGCGCTTGTTCTAATTTTGAGACACCGGTGCCCGCCATGGGAATGTGGAATTTTGCTCGGTGGCTCATGTCCCCCCAGTCGGAGATGAGCACCAACCTATGTAGTCGTTTTCAGGAGCCAGGGATACACTTTGAGTGGCCCCTTCATCAAGATCGCATTTTGCACCCGGGTGGGGTGGAGAGACCGAATGTCCCCCCTCGTTAAGCCCCTGGCGCGCCAATATCGGCTTTTTGCTCGCGGAGTTTCTGTTCCCCGCCCTCCCCCGCCTCCTACACTGTGACCGGCGCTTTGTTCCGGGCTTGTGTTGAGTCTCATAAACAAAACAAAAAAATCTAAATTTGCCCAAACTTTGTCGATGTCACCACCCCCTTGCCAACGCCCTCTACCCTCTGCTAGACGTGCCAGCTTGTGGGTTTTCTTGTACGTGGCAGTGTTGTACATTTTGCCCCCTTACAGCACTATTATTATTATTATTCCCCTTTGAAGAGTTTGTCACTAAATTACACGGGAAAGCATGCGCAGTGTTCACGCACGGGCAGCACCCCTTAAAGACGGAGGTCAAAGTTTGGCAAAGCCAGCCGACTTTTAAAATCACCGACAGGAAAGCACATTTGGAATCCATTTGAAATGTTTGCTCCTATTTCATGCAGAGGGCCTGTCATGTGTGTAAGTATTGTTATTATTTTCGGTCAAATTGAGGAAGTTGTCCCCTAATAGAGCTGCGGTTGAGAGGGAGGGAGTGTGGGGAGTGTGGGGAGGCCGGTGGGGAGCGTGGGGAGAAAGAGGCGTAGGGTTTAGGACAGACTGAGTGATGGCATCCTCTTTGCGTACTTGTAGAGGCAATTGCTGTTTGCGAACACCTATTTAGATAGATCAATGCAGTATATGGTGACGTGGTATGGTCGGCATCGTGTTTAGCTGGCTTGGTCTCCCCAGTGCTGTAAGTTTGACTGATACTAATTGGACATCATACTGGGTACTCATTTCAGGCTGGCACGACTTACGGGAGGCGTAGAGCAGGTTCAGATGCCACTTGTCACTGATGCCCTTCATCACACTGCCTGGAATTCGAATCCAGGCCACTGAGATTGTAGTGCAGTGCGCTAACCACCACAACGGTGCTTGACATTCACATGCACGTGCACACTCAAACAAAAAGAGGAATAGAAGCGCAGTCAGGTTTGAGTAAGACAAGAGAGCAAGGAAAGACTGATGGATGGGGAGAGAGGAAGGCAGAGAAAGATGGAGGCAGAGAAAGATGAAGGCAGAGAAAGATGGAGGCAGAGCGATTTTGATATTTTTGCCAATTCGTTCTTTGCTTTCATGAAATTTCATTCACTTTTTTTCCCCCCGCCCCTGTTTTTGTCAAATCTGGTTTTCATTTGGGCCAGCCTGTCGACCAGAGTTGGGTGCAGCGTTGCATGAATAGCGCAAATACTTTCTCAGCGGAGAAGTTAATCTGCGTAATTTGTAGCACATGTGGAGCTCGGCATGCCGCCGTGTTGCCATATCCGCCACTCGCCCAGTCCCCCTCCTCCCCGCTCGTGCCAAGTCCGCCCGGCACGGTCAATCTGAAGCCGCCCTCCCCCCCCCCCCCCCCAGTATATCTGTGCCACGTGAAGAATTACCACCGTAGCAGCCGTCGTAGTCGTCGTCACATTCACACCACGCCCTTCGATGAAAAGCCACCGCTGCGAGGCACCTTGCGGTAAGGGACTACAGAACGTCCCCCCCCCCCCCACCCGTGCCGCACTTGACCCGCCGGCCATGAACAAATTCGCTCAGGTGCTGCGGTCGACCGCGGTACCAGCGCTCCTCTCGTAAAAACAAAACCACCAGGCGCGGTGATGCACGCGCTGCGCTCTGCCGTCCAGCGCTTTGAAGGCGAAGGGTTGAGGGGAGGGACAACGACGTGGCTTCGTGATGATCTCAAAACCCGCCGGGCTGCGAGGTGGCCAGGAGATGACAGCACTTCAATGAGTTCTGGATCTCACCTGTTCTAGAGCTTTGAGTGTTATCACCCCTGTATGCCTCGGGTTTCTCCGTGCTCTCTGGTTTACTCCGACAAGTCAAACACTTACAAATGGATTTGAGAAATAAATCCATTACAGGACCCCCCTCTAGAGTGTCGTGAGCCTCACTGAAACTTACTTGGATGAAGGGCGTTAAATTTTATGAGCATGAACCATGTTGAGATTGGAATATGTTTTTACATAGAGCCATGTTTTTAGGCCTGGCTCGAAACTTAAACGTTCAGATGATTCTGTAATGTTTGAGCAAATGTGTAAGTTAAAAAAAAAGCAAAGTTATGTCACCAACGCAAACCAGATGGGTTGGTGGGACTGCCAGGAGATGAAAAGAGTCCGCTGTTCGGAGTGCCCAAGAATGGCTTGCAAGGCACGGAGAGTTCAGTAAGATGCGGAGGTGCGAGCCTATGGGTTGCTTCAAAACGTCAGCGTCAAGGTGCAGGCTTTCACCTGAGTACTGGTGCCGATCATTCTCGAGTTTAAGCAGTCGTGCCACATGCTGGGGGTCGTGCCCACAGTCGTTTTTTTTAGCTCCGATTTCCTCAATTACTTTCGCACGGTGCGGTGTTCCCGGGAAACTTTGCGCGCGTGGCAAAGGGGGCACCGGGTGGCGGGCGGGCGGGCGGGCGGACGTAACGTGGGCGACGATCGGAGTCGGTGTGTTGCCTGCGAGAACAGAATGCCTGCCTTTATTTAGCAGAGGTTAAACCCGGGGCTGTCTTCGGACCGATTCATTCCACACCCACGGAGCACGCGGGCACAGACTCCCTCCTCCCCCTCCACCACCAGCAACCACCACCACCACCACCACTAAACGCTGGGTTGGATTCATACGAGCCCTCGTGTTTTATTATTATTTCTACTATTCCTCCCTCTGGCATAGTGATGTATTTGTTGCGTTCGTATTTTGCGTTGGTTTGTTTGCTTTTCGCGTTCAATTTCAAAGCCCTGCTTTGAAGGCAATTGTTTCCACACACACTTAGGACTCTGTGCGACTTGGGCCGTTCTTAATGATCGGTGCGCAGACGTGATGCATCACTCTACCCCCAGTTCGACCGCCGTGTCAGGGTGTTCGTGTGCGTGCGTGCGTGTTTGTGTGCAGCAGGCATAGGTGGTAGGTACGTATGTGTGTGTGCCAAGAGCGGTAGCGTAACGGTTAGCGCCCTGCGCTACGAACCTGACGACCCGAGTTTGATTCCCGCTCATGGCCAACACGAGTGACGATTATCTGAACCAGACCTGGGCCTCCCCTAGCTCCACTCGGCGTCAAATGAGTCCCTGGTGCGTTGTGAAAACCTTGCCGTTAGGGAGACAAAGGCGGCCGGGCGTGGTGCTGGCCACCCCTCCCTCTCGTGTGCTGTGCCAGCCTTGATAGGTGCTCGCCGCCAATAGCACTTGCCCCAACATTCTGTTCAGACTCAACGGGGGATCATTGTCTTTGTTGTGCAGAATGCATACGTGTGCGCGCGCGCGCGCATGTGCCAATGTGTGCGTGCACAAGCGCGTGCGTGCGTTTCGTTTGTATTTGTGCGCAAGTGTGTGCATGTGTGCTTGTGAGTGCATACGTGCGTGAACGTGCCTGTGTGTTTACGCGTGTGTGTGTTGTGTGCGTGCGTGGCGTGCGAAAGGGAAGCGGTGCTGTGGAGTTTAGCACTCTGCTCTGAAATCCCCGTGACCCAGATTCAATCCGTGGCCATAATGCGCGACAGCAGTGGCCACTGCTGTCTCAGCCGGGCCTCTCCGTGACGACTACTCGGGGTCAAACTGAAGAGCTGGCGCGCTGTGGTCGTGAACGTGAGCACGGGGGGGGGGGGGGGGGGCGTGTGACCGGGCGTGTGTGCAGCAGCAGCTCCAGACAATGTGTATGCCATGCCAGCAGCCTTAATAGGTGCTCGCTAACAGCACCTAGTTATGGTGTTATGAGGCTCAATGGTGCATATTCGTTCCTACCGTCTAAGCAAGCGTATAGATTTACAGTCTTTGTCGTACCCCTTCATGGGTACTCGATATTTGGTTGCTCTATAGTTCTACACGGAGTTATCAGTTGTGGTCAGGTGGCTTCTGAAAAAAGCTGTCTAACTTAGTAGTCCTTACCTGGTAAAATAAAAATAGTGTGCAGAATTCCTCACGATGTATATTGAATATTTTTTGGGGTGCAAAATTGAGGACAATTTTATTCACAATTAGTTTCTTTTGGGTTAGATCGTCCGTTAGGTATGACGTAAAAATACTTTTAACGTAATCCCCTATCACGTGACAGAGCCAGTCAAACAAAAGTTGGGTACAATGTACCAATCGATGATGTTCATTCGACAAGAGCGTAACGATGTTGACAAGTCCAAGCGAGTTCTTTTGACCATCATGCGTGACGTTTGCACCCAGCGTCATCGGTTGTTAACAAACACTCAACTCTCCCGAGGTTAAAAACATTTCAGCATGCTGTTGAAGTATTGCGCTACGGGTAATGTAACGTGCTACATGAGCATATGTTTGTATATGTGTCTGTGCGCGCGTGTGTGCATCTGTGCATGAGTTTGTGTGGCGCCGTAACGGTTCGTGCAATGCGCTGCAAATTCGGGAGACCTGAAATCCATTTCCAGCCGCGGCCAAAATCTGCGGCGAGTGATTCACTGAACTGGTCCTGGGCCTCCCCTAGGCCGACTCAACCTTAAAAAGGAGTAGCTGGTGCGGTGAGTAGTAAACATCGTCGCTGGGGAGACAAAGGCGGCTGGGTGTGGGTGCCTAACCACCCACACCCTCGTGTGTCGTGCCGGCCTACATTAGGTGCCACTCGCTAACACCGCACTTGCCCCAACGGGCCGTTAAGGCTGTGGGGGTAATCTTTGCCTTTGTTTACACATTAGCGCGCACGTGCGCGCGCGTGCCCCAGCACGCACGCGCGCGCGCACGCACAGGCACGCACCGCGTGTGCGCGGACGCATGTACCGTAGGTGCCGAGTAACATGCGGTACCTATTTTTGTGGCACGGGGTGGGGGTCGGCCATGGCTGGGGGGCGGGGGGGGGGGGTTTGTGGGGCCAGGCTGGGGCTGTTGGCTGGGGCTTCGTGTCGGGATGGAGGCGAGGGCAGTTGGGGAGGGGGTGACGGGGCTGGGTTTGTGATGTGGGGGGGAGGGGGGAGCAGGGTTTCTGGGAGCACGGAGCGCGGGCGACGCGAGATATTTATTCCACACTGCCGTCTGGAAAGACTTTATTGTCATAACAAATCTGGAGAGAGAGGAGAAGCCCTGGAACGAAGGTTGGGGCGGGGGGGGGGGGAGACGGAAAGGTCCACTGGGGACTTGGCTGGCTATTTCAAATGAAGGAGGGCTTTATTTTGCGTGCGCTTGGAGGTACCATATACGGTTGGTGTTCAGACTGCCCCGGCACGAAAAAAAAACCCTCCCTCCCAATATTAATGAATCGCACATTTGCTGCAGTCGTGCAGCTTCTCTTGAAGTACATTAAACAATGCAGCGCAACCCTAAATACTACTCTGGAAGGTTTTATTTCTGTTTTTATTATTTTCAGTTTATTATTATTTTTCATTCGCTGTAAAAGTAACTTGATACCGGGGCCACAAATGTTGCAAAAAAAACCCCCAGTCCTTCATCGGGGAACGCTGCGAATGAGTCTCCAACTTCTTCTCGATTGGCTCGTGTGCGTGTGTGTATATAAACACACACACACACCGCAATGCACGCGTATGCCGCAGGTCACGAGGCGAAACTGCCTCTTTGTTCCGCGAGCGTTTGGCGGCACGTAGTCGTGTCAGTTGCCCCCCCCCCCCACTCAGATCAAGCCGTGTATACTCCACATTCCTGTGATGGGGCCCAGCCTCCGCAGAGGAACAGAGAACAACCACTTCCCATGAAATGGTCCTCATGTCATTGACCGTGGAGGGGACAATGGGCAAAGTCAACCCTTTTGATTTACGAGTTGAGTGTTCCGCCTCAGCGCTCTCTCGCTGGATTATTAAAGCGACGCGCAGGTAATTTTTACACGCGCGCGCAGTTTATGTTACACTCGAATGTATTTTGGCCGTCACCGTATTATCGCCAGCCGTGATTAAGCGACTGCTCGATGAAGGCCACCCCGAGCCGTCACCATCTCTCTCGCCGCCGTGACGGGACGATCCACCTCCACACGAGCTCATTTCACGTCTCCGTCTGCGTGGTGGAAGTCTTACCTTTTGGGCACGATCCCCTCCCTGGACCGCAGCTCCACCTTTTAGTCTCAGCCATCGGCCACTTGTCTCTGTATTGCATGACGTGTCCTCCCCATACGCACACTCGCCCTTCGTTAGCGATCAAGACAACACGACGTGAGTGGTCATTCATTTCAGCTTTTATCCATCGTCTTCGTCGTCGATGTCCACGTTTCCCCGATCCACATTTAGCATCAACGTGCGTTTAGAGTATTTTTATTTTGGCTCGCTAAATATTTCCACGTGATAAGCCACTTCGTTGAGCTATCATTTGTGGCCAGGTGACTTCTGAAAAAGAGCTACATAGCTCAGTGGGCCTTGCCTGGTAAAATTAAAAGTTTTTAATAGTGTATATGTCACAGCGGGTGATACACACAGATTAAAAACGTTATTTTTTACACACATCGCTTCCGTCGATTTTCATCGTAAGTTTAGTTTTCCCAAAAAGTTCTCCAACCTGCTGTCCCATCCGCAGTCTTACGTAATCATCTTCACCCTGATCCCCCATCGTATAACTGCCCTCGGAGTGCTGCACTGATGGGTTTTCCATTCGTGTTATTTCAAGAAATATTTTTCCAATTGTTTAGCGAACTCGTGGCGTGCGTGACTTTTGTTTTGCTCAACTATATCTTGAGCCCAACTTTGCAGCCCTCTCTGCCTAAGTTTCTCCCATCATCTCCCGTAGTTCGTTCCAATTGGATGTCATAATGACGGTCATCAGCGACATATCCGAGACCGTTAATAACTTCTCCAGATGTGATATTCTGGCAAAGTGACGCACCATTGCCTGACTCCCCTTCGAATTGTGTTCCTTTCTTCTTGCAATCTTAGCGTGGCTGTTCAATTTTTTGCCAAATGCTTCTCACTATTTCTAAACATGATTTATTTAGCCCTTCTATTGCGAGAGCTTGGAAACTGCATCGTGTTCTACTGAGTTTTGAATGCATTTTCACGGTCTAAGGAAGATATAGGCACAGTTGCATTTGATAGGAATCTGGATGTGGTCTCTGGTAGAGAAAACTTTCATCAATCCAGATTTCGCATATGTGGTTGTTTGACCCCTACATCTTCACGGTTATCCTGTTCATAAATGTCCTCGTTTACAGTTCATGCTTACCTTTCCTATGCTATGCACTCCTATCGTGGTGTTGTACTGTTTGTTGTTGTAACTTTCTGACCCGCCCCGACTGGACATCTATGAAGAACGAGCTTCATTGCTCATCGGATTTCTCCAGGACAAATACAGATTCTGATTCTGATATACGCGCAACATCAAGCTAACGGGTCTGTAATTTTTCAATTCAATCTCTCTCTCTCCCTTTCTGCGTAACATAACGATTGAGGTCTCATTCCGTCACTCAGGTAATCAATTTCAGTTTTAAGCTTTTAAGAAATGTCAGCTGTCCCCCCCCCCCCCACCGCATCAATTAGTCTCACCTCTTTGAAGAAATTCACCGTTCTTATGCCTCTCTTCATCTGAGAGGAGCAGCGTTTGCTTTTTCACATGTGACAACATGACAACATGCCAGCGGATTGTTTTTCCCAGCATGCAATGCCCCGTTTAAATCAATTGTTGCAACAAAATAGGTTTACAGAGATCTGTATTAATTTAAAATTGGTATTCAGTGCGTTTAAAATATAAAATTGGATTGCAATTTTATCAAAACAGAGTAAAGTAACCTTTTGACCGAATTATTTGGAAATTGACTTAAATGACTTTTTACGATGCAATACAGCTCGTATTTAAATAGCGCCTGATGGAACCAGATCTCAACACGCTGTTCCAAATATACTTGTGTGCCTGTTGAATTTCCTTCGCACCATATGTAGCCAAACCTGCCAATCAGAGGTGTGACATCTGCATCAACCGAATAGAGAGCTACCTCTTTAAACATAATGTACTACCCAGGAAATCCTCACTGAGTCTCAAGACTCTTTTTCAGGAGGGTCCTGCCACGTTTTTCGTGGTGGGAGACAATGCCGCTGCTGCTGCTGCTGCGTGTGTCATTCCAATTGTATATGGGAGTGAGATTGGAGAACCCGGAGGGAGCCCATGCACAAGAACAGGGGGAGAACGTACCACGTCCGCACAGAAAGACACCCGATTTGGGGAATCGAACTGAGGGCTATCTTTCCATGAGACACAAGTGTTACCTCCGTGCTGCTTTATCAAGTGTACTAGACTTTCAGTGCTGGGCGTGTGCTGTGGGTGGATACTGGGAATGCCAAGTCATTGGAATTTCAGTGTGAATTGTAACTGAAATGCTATCCTCCTTGGGCATGCAGTGCCACCGCGTGTGTGATGTCAGTAGGGATAGATGGGCAAGTGGATGCACGCACGCGCACGCACGCACGTGCACGCACACGCACGCACGTGCCCTCTTCCCCTGTGCGGCCTCTCAGGCACATGTGTTGTTAGCCAGCACCTATTTCGTGAAGCACACCAGGTATGGTTAGCACTTCCATACCTGGTAATTTGTTTGTTCTCCTCATTGCTGATGTTCACACGCCATCCTAGATCCTAATGTTGTCTGACGAGACCTAGGGCAGGCTCTGTCAGAGTTGTATACGTCCAGTATCTAGTGCTGTACATGGGCACGAGTTGTTGTAGATGATGCTAAAACTGCCCCTTCTACTCCACACACAACAACAACAGACGGTATTCACTACTAAGTGGCGGTGACATCACCACGCTGCTTGTGTCAGTCTAGGTGCACGTTGAGGCCTTCACGTGAAGTGTGAAAGGCTTATTGCTGGCACGGGGTCATGAAACAGACCCAGGTGCTGCGAGTTGACTGAGACGACTGGCAGATGGACCACCTGCGCTCCCCACTGTGCCACCTCGCTGTGTTTTAACCGCCCGCCACTGCTCGTTGTTATGAGCGTCACTTCTCCACGCTTCCATTGTTGCTGTACAGAGCCTCTTCCACACACACACACATACACACTCGCTCATACACAGTCACATGCACACACAATCGCATGCACGCGCACACAGCAATCGTACGCATACACACACGATCACTTCCACACGCAAGCACAAATAATCAAAAACGCATGCACACACGCACACACACGCACACACATGCACCTACACATGCAAAATCACTTGCACGCACGCGTGCACAATGTACATAGAATGCAAAATGCACGGTACATATGTGCGCGCGCACACACGCGTGCACGCATATGCAAACGCGCGGATACATATCTGCACGCACACGTGCTCTGTTTCTCTCTCCCTCTCTATCCTTTGCCTTTTATTGGAAAACCATCTGCGCTGCCCACAGCTGCAGGCTAGAAGT
Source organism: Lethenteron reissneri (assembly GCF_015708825.2). Classification (NCBI taxonomy): domain Eukaryota; kingdom Metazoa; phylum Chordata; class Hyperoartia; order Petromyzontiformes; family Petromyzontidae; genus Lethenteron; species Lethenteron reissneri. The sequence continues at coordinate 2,937,295 of NC_083813.1, read as the reverse complement.
GAATTCACAGATGGGACTGCGAAAATAGCCTCGCCCAACGCTCCTATGTTCAGAGGGAGGAAAAAAAACTCATCTGAAAAATGGAGAGCGAGAGTGTGTGTGTGTGTGTGTGCAGGCCCAAGCCATCATCATCATCATCGTGATCTATAAACTAAAACTACTAAACTATTCAACAATTGTTTTTATTTTACCAGGTAAGGCCCACTGAGCTTTAGAGCTCTTATTCAGAAGCGACCTGGCCACAAATGATAGCTCAACAAAGTGGCTTATCACGTGGACATTTACAGCAGCCAAATATTTTAAACGCGCGTCGATTCTAAATGTGGAGGGAAAAACCAGAGGACCCAGAGAAAAATCCACGCGACCACGGGGAGAACATGAAAACTCAATATAGAGGCGTCAGGGTCGGGATCGAACCCACGGCCTCCTGTATACCAGGCGAGGTAGTTCACATCTCGGCACCACTGCGCCTTGGGTTGTGTGAAAAGTGTGAAGGCAATTGTGATTGTCAAATTTAATATAAAATGATTATCGTTATATTCATGATTGTAATCGTCATAATAGTCGTCGTTATTATCACCTTTCATCTTATCGGTATCAGTATCATCATCTTCATAATCAGCTTTCACAGTTATCGTCATCATCATCGCCATCAAAGATCACTGTTACCATTACTATCATCATCGGTTATGTTAATCATTGTCATTTACCTTAGAATCAACACCATCCTCAGTGTTCCGATCATCGTTGCCATCATCATCGTCATAACAGAGCATCGTTTCCACCACCACCGGGCGGACCTGGACAAGTGTTTAAACAAAAATTGCAATGCAGGACAATAGAGAGAGAGTGAAAGTTGATCGTAGCATGGGGGGTGGGGGGGGGACTATCCTGGCTTGCGGCCGCACAGACCCACGCTGAGCAGGAGCTGTCAGAGGGTGCTCGATTCGAAAATTCGAACGTTGTGAATTGTGCCATTGGGTTTCGTGAGGTCATCGTCAGCATCAACCGTGATGAGCCGTAATCTTACCCACCGCTGGATTGAGGCCTCCCCAAACCCATCGACATCCCTCGCGGGACGCGCGACCCGTTTCGCTGCTGCACGCGAGCTGATTCCATCGCTCCATTTCCCCAATCGACGTCCCTCCCGGGCGTGAGCTGCCCGTTTGCTCCATCACTCTTCCTGAGCCGACAGGCTCTTCCTCACGGTCAACCTGACGACGGTACCTTGCCCGTGTCCCGCGATCTTTGCGTTCCTCGTCCGTCACTGCCGTGACATTCCGCCGTAATTGTGGGGCGAGCGAGACAAACCAAAGTACCACTTCGTCAGACTGGTGCAGTGGGGGGGGGGGGGGGGGGGTTGTCCTTTGGCATGCCAGAGCCCCTCCCATAAGAATGTGGAATTTTGCTCGACCAGTGGCACCCCCCCTCCCCCCCCCCCCCGTGGCACCCCCCCACTTTGACTTATTTGACATTGACGTGATCTTTACGAAGGCAACAACAACAACAACCACTGCATGGGCTGTCCCGCATTGCGGCCTGCGCCACCGCCGTGCGAGGCGGCTCGTGGAAGCTCGCAGCAGGCCGCTGTTTATTTATGTTCTGTCTGCACTTGCCCGGTAATTTGCAGTACATGCTGCCGACTCGCCTTTGGACGTGAACCTGCGGATCATTAATGAGAAGATTCTTTTTGAGCTCGAGACTTTTTTGTCCCGCATTACCAATGTACCCACACCGTGTGTGAAACTCCTGTCCCCCCCCCCCTTAGCCGCACGTCTGTCGGAGGGGGGCTCCATTCGTGGATTTTCATTACCGACGAAAATAACTTTTTATTTAATTCGCTGGAGTCAGCGCACTCGTGTAGGTCCCTGCAATTCCAGCAGAATGTATTCCCTACAGCACCATCAGCTGCTCCAGCATTTCCTACAGCACCATCAACCCCTCCAGCATTCCCTACAGCACAATCAGCCACTGCAGAATTCCCTACAGCACCATCAGCCACTCGGAGAAGCGTCCATGAAACCAGAACACGCTGTTGTGGCCGAGTCACCTGACTACCCACGAAAGCCGCACTGCTTAATTGTTTTTTGTTGCATTTATTTCTCTTTCCTTTTGTTCCACCCCGCAAACGTGTGTGTTGCCAATTTCTAGTGGACGCCTCGTGTTATCCGCGACAACCCCCTCCTCCCCCGCCCCCCGCAAATGACTGAATAAGTTTCTGTGGCTCGATTTAAGATGCGGGTAACAGGAAGGGCGGATATTAGGACGACGATGCGAGCACACGACACTTTACTGCCTCCATTCCGTGTCCACTCGCAATTATAACTTGCGGGGTGGAGCTGCTGATCTCGTCCATGAGCATCATGCCATCTCCGGTCATACTCGCAGCAAAGACGGTCACTGCATTGCTCACTTTCAGATGTGCTTCTGCGGCCGTCTGGAATGCTCTTCCGATATTAGGAAACCGCTGGAACTATGCACTTATATATAATTTAGATTCAAAACTAATTTCTTTAGAACTGATTTTTGTATTTTTAGTTTGTCCTTCCCGCGCACCTCCAATTAGCACAGTTGACTACGTATGGTGCAAAAGAAGTTCAACGTACGTACACAGGATGCTTCGCTTGGTCCGAGCTCAACTCACACGGTCGGAGACCTCACTGAGCACATCAATAAAATGAGTATTCCCGAGTACCACACGTTCTGCGAATCCATCGGCGGTTGCCATCTGGTCAGACTGGCCCCCCACCATTGGAGTACCCACTACTGGCTTAGGGGTCAGACACTTCGACTCGACTGGCTTGGAGAGAGACACAGGCACACACCCACCTATCTCCCCCGTCTTGTTCGTGATACACGCTCATTTGGCTGCCGCCGCTGCTGCTGCTGCTGCTTTTGACTCCGCTCATTGCTCCGCGCTCCACTGCTCTAATTGCTGACCTTGGGGAGGAAGTGAGAAATAACGGTAGACATTTTCTCCCACCCCCCCTTCCTCCCCCTCCCCTGCCCCTTCCAGTAGCCCCATGCACCACAAGCCCCGCTCCCAACCCCCCCTCCTCCTCCTGAGGCTGCGAGCCTCGGGGTCAGAGTGCGTTGGTCGCCCGTTGCAAGGAGCCAGGGGCGGCGGGGGGGGGCCTGTGGTGTTCGGGGTTTGTTTGCTGTCGGAAAGGTGCCTTGATCAGGCGCGGCCACGAAGTGGCAAGCTCTCAAACAACATCTGCACCTCGTCAGAAATCAACTCGAAGCTCGGTTGTTACGGCTTCGCCCTTTCTCGCTCCTTGCCACCGTTGTTATTATGATCTCGCCCGCGTTACTTGCCGGCTGCCGCTACTGCCGCCACTGCCGCCGTTGTTCTCACGAGTGTGTAATTTGGCTCCGGTGAATTGTCACCATTATTGTCGGTGCAGCGTTACATTTTCTCGCTGTCGTGATATCGCCCGCACCCAGCCGGCTGGACGGTCCCGTGACCGTGCAACACAGAGCGATGTGTGGATTCACGTAGAGTCTTTAAGTGCGGCTGCATCTCAAAGCGGAGTATGAACATGGAGGCAGAATAAAACCAGAGCGCTTGAAAGCCCCTATACGTGAACAGGGGCAGGGAGTCGACAGCACTGATGTCTGGGGGAAGGTGGTGAGAGTACAAACTCAGTCGTAAGGTCGCGAGTTCAAATCATGGTCAAGGATTGCCGCAGCCCATAACCTCTCCAGGGTCAATAAAATCAGTATTGCTTTGTGTGGTCATCGGTAATATTTATTTGTGCATACAGCGCAAGTTATGCATCTGCATCACACGATGCTGCGCTATCCACAAACACGGACGCGCATAGATTATAATGATTTCAGCCAATCTATACGCATTGGAAGGAAACCGGAGCGCTCGGTAAAACAAAAAAAAACCCACGTACGAGGGAGCAACACTCGATTCCGTACAGATGGACCACATGGGGAGTAGTCCACACTTTACTGTACCGCCATCTCCCGGCGAGCCGGGCACCTCCTCGGTGCGCACGGGAAGGGAGTTTCGCAGAATTTGTGCGGCGATCCATCGACCCTCGCCTCCAGCGCTGGTTTGCAGGCCACGTGCGCAACCACCACTGCCCGGCTTCATCTGATTGCAGTGGTGGTTCTGTGGGTGGACCTCGCCTGGTATATGTCATGGGTTCGACCCCGACCCTGACGTCTGCTGTATATTTGGAGTTTGCGTGTCTCTCTCTCCGTGGTCGCGTGGATTTTTTTCAGGTCATCTGGGTTTTTGGTGGGGCCTTACCTGGTAAAATCTAAAATTGTTTAATTGTAGTTCAGTTTCCCATGGGAATGTGGAATTCATGCACTGGCTCAGGACCACCAATGGGGATGAGCCGACCCATTTATTGATTAAGTAAAAAAAATCCCTTAACTTATGACCACACTGCATTCCTATTTTTGTGCATTGATAACTTATAAAACAAATATATGCAACTACATATTATTTGAAAATTGTGTAATATGTTGAGACCGATATATTTTAATATATTGGTCTTGCTAATATTACTGAATTAGGACTGTAAGTATCTTCATAGTTATGCAGTATTCATTATATATCCTTATTGCAGTCATAATGCATAACATGATGACTGTAATCAGATTACTATTGGCAGCTACCAGTAATTATGTCGTACAGCATTACTCGCTATGTAATCTCATTATCATGACATTTGTATGATAATCACATTTTCTGATATATTTTTACTATTATTATCTCTACTCTGCTCGTTTACCCCAGCAAAGCCGCACTGAGTCTCAATGTGCTCGTATTCAGGAGGGTCCTGCCACCTATCCGCAGTAGGAGGCAGAGGTGGGACAAAGTCATTGTCATGCAAGTCCAAGTCGAGTCTCAAGTCATCAAATTCATGACTCGAGTCTGACTCGAGTCCAAGTCACATGACTCGAGTCCACACCTCAGAGGTGGGACAAAGTCATTGTTATGCAAGTCCAAGTCGAGTCTCAAGTCATCAAATTCATGACTCGAGTCTGACTCGAGTCCAAGTCACATGACTCGAGTCCACACCTCTGGTAGGAGGTGACGTGAATGCGTTAAATTCAAATTGGGTCATTTTCAGTGTGACATTTTTTCAGCATTGGGGTGTGTTGACCAATACCTGATATAGTGTTTTTTGGTTTAACAATGGGAGGAAATCCGAGAACCCGGAGGACATCCATGCAGAACAGGGGGAGAACGTACACATTCCACGCAGAAAGGTGCCTCATTTAAGAACAGGACGCAGTGAGGCATAGGTGTTACCACTGCACCACCCTGCCCCCAAAATGGTTTTCACGATGCAGCTTTGGTGCTTACGAGAACAGCAGCAGCAGCAGCAGTCCATGACAAAGACAAAGATCCCCCGTATAGCAAGTCCTGTGAACAAGCACAGGCCGGCACGGCACACGAGGGAGTGGGTTTGCCAGCACCACGCCCAGCTGCTTTTGTCTCCCTAGTGAAGAGACACACCAGGTACCCATTTGACGCTGAGTCGACTTAGGGGAGACCCAGGACCGGTTCAGATAATCGTCACTGGTGTTGGCCATGAGCGGAAATCGACATCGGGTCGCCGGCTTCATAGCGCAGTGCGCTAACCACTACACCACCGCTCACACCGAGACACAAGGCTCACGGCCGCAGCAGAGCACTATCATTCCCAAGGTTATATCAACCAAATGCCCTTTTTATATATTCAAAGCATATGAATGTAATCAAGGAATCGGATCACCTTACTTGCAAAATACCAAATACGGGGGCCATATAACATCCCTTCGCGAGTGAGTGGCGAGTGAGTGGAACAGAAGCCAGCAGCCCACCCGGGCCACCCCGGGCCACCCCGGGCCACCCCTGCCCCACCGCTGCCCCACCGCTGCAGCCTCCGCTGAGCTTCATCATGTGGGCCACCTTCGCCGCGCAGAAATAACATCTCCGCCGTTTGCTGGCAACGAGCCGCCGGATTTAATAAAGAAACTGGCATCGATTTTTTTTTCTTGTCCGTCGCCCGTCACCCCCCCCCCCACTCCCCACCCCCTTTCCGTGTGCTTCATCAAATATGGTCCAGATGGCTGCTCGCATTCAGCGCAAACAAGCACTTGACAAACACGCACAGTGCAAGCTCTTTAATTCCCGCGTGTGGCAACCTACCGTTCTCAAATAGCAATTACGGCTGGGGCTCCGTGGATCCTGGGTTGCAGGGTGGGGGAGGGGAGTTGTGGGGGAGAGGTGGGAGGGGGACAGAGCTCAGCTGTGGGCACTCAGGTAGCATTTGGCAGCAGATGAAAACCGTTCCCCACTTGCTTGCGTTAAAGCTAAAACCGTGGCCCCGTCTCGTCGTCTAAGTCGAGGGGTCATCCCAGTCGTGCATTGCTGTGGCCACACACAGGATGCGGAGTCGCCAAGCAGTGCGTTGTGATGGCCATCCGCCCGTGAGTGTGAGTGTGTGTGAGTCTGAGTGTGTGAATGTGTATGTGAATGTGTGTGTGAGTGTGAATGTGAGTGAGTGTGTGTGTGAGTGTGTGTGTGAGGGTGTGTCTGAGTGTGTGTGAGTGTGTATATGTGAGTGTGTGTATGTGAGTGTGTGTGTGTATGTGCTTTATTGACCTGGTCAAGGCCTATGATACCATCAGTAGGACTGGGCTCTGGGTTGTTCTTCGTGCTTTCGGAGTCCCTGACCCTCTGCTCACGATCATTAAGGACCTTCATGATGGTGAGCGGGCCCGGGTAAAACTACGTGGCCGGGAGTCGGAGCCTTTCCCTGTACACCTTGGGGTGCGACAGGGATGTCCTCTGGCTCCCACATTATTTAACATCTATTTTGACCGCGTAGTTCGTGAAGCCCTCAATAGCTGTACCGGGGGAATTTCCATTTGGTACAGATATAATGGGAGGCTGATCGACGCCCGGGTGCGATCAAGGGATGGCTCCCTATTGGTCAACCATGTTATGTATGCCGATGATTTGGTAATAGCTGCTCATTCAGAAGAGGAGTTGGAGATGCTGCTGCTGAGACTGGAGCGTGCCACTAAGAGGTGGGGCCTTACCATCAGCCCCACCAAAACTAAGCACCTGCCTGGGTATTTTGTACCATCGGACACTCCACCCCCACAACTCCCAATTGGTGATGGGGCAGTTGTGGAGAGAGTGGAGAGTTTCCCATACCTGGGCAGTGTGCTTATGACCGGCTCCAGTCTATCAGCAGAGGTCTCACTCCGAATCAGTCGAGCGGCAATATCTTTTCATCGGTTGCGTAACGCTGTGTGGAAGCTACCTGGTCTGTCGCTCCGCACGAAGCTTCAGGTCTTCTCGGCCACGGTCATTCCCTCCCTTCTCTACGCTTGCGAGACGTGGACCCCCCTGGTGGAGCATCTTCGCCGGTTGGAAACATTTAGGCTGGCCTGCCTACGATCCATCCTGGGTTTAACCAGGCTGGATTGTGTGAGGAGCTCACAAATCCTTGAAAGATCTGGGCAAAGTCCCATCAGTGAGCTCCTCCGGCAGGCAAGGCTGCGTTGGCTGGGTCATGTAGCCCGCATGCCCAGCCACCGAATGCCTAAACAGCTTTTGTTCGGCCGGATCGAGGGGGCTAGACGGGCGCGGCACGGGCTGGAGAAGAGATGGAGTGATGTGGTACAGGAGGACGTGGAGCTGAGTGGACTTGCCGATGACTGGTACCAGCGGTGTCAAGATCGGCCTCAGTGGAGGAGGCTCGTGAAGGACGCTACTGGGCAGTTGGAGGCAGTCGCCCTCCAACAACAACGGAGGGCGGAGGAGCGACGCTCACAACAACGAGCGGAGCGCCGGGTGGCTAAAGCACAGCAAGTCGGCACAGTAGGGGGCACAGGTGGTGCATCAGCCAGTCATCTCGGTCATCTCGGTCAGTCGACCCGTGGCACCTGGGTCTGCCCCGTGACCTCCTGTCAGCGGGCTTTCGACACTTTCACGTGGCCTCAAGGTGCACTTGGCCTGGCACAAGCATCGTGGTGACGTCACCGCCACTTAGTGGCGAATGGCGGTTGTTGTTGTTGTTGTTGTGTGTGTGAGTGAGTGAGTGTGTGAGTGAGTGTGAGTGTGTGTGTAAGTGTGTGTGTAAGTGTGTGAGTGTGTGTGTGAGTGAATGTGTGTGTGTGAGTGTGTGTGCGTGTGTGTGCGTGCGCCTCTCCGTTTCAGCCCGAGCGGTCCGGAACGCTGCTCCAGGAAATATTTGAGCTCTACGTTCTTGTCCCCGTTCTCATGGGATTGTGCGAATGTTGAGTACAACTGTTATAGGATTATTATAAATGCGTGCACTTTGTACTCGAGTGCGAGTGCTTTATGCCGATAATCTCAATTCCAAGCCAGCAGCTTTGCAAGCATTCTAGAAAATATTTAGGGGGAAACTTAGACCTGGCTCATATTCTTGGTTCTTTCGGTAAAGTCACGCAGAAGGGGCATAATAAAAATAAAATTATCACGACGTTTCGGCCACAACGCAAGCAGCCGTCCTCAAGTGAAGAACAGGTCTGTCGGAAAGACAGCGTTCTTCACCTGAGGATGGCTGCTTGCGTTGTGGACGAAACGTCGTGAGAATTTAATTTTATTATGTTTTTTTTTATTATTTTATTATTTCCCTTCTACGTGACTTTACCGAAAGAACCAAGAAGATGAATCCCTGCAGTCACGAAAGCTTTAAATCGAAATTTAGACCTGGCTGTGTGACTGTAGAGGTTGTTTGCGATAATCCGATTTTATCACGGTGCTTTTTTCTTTAAATGTGTATATAAATAACAAACATCTCTAAATGAAGTAATTCAATTTGAGCAAACCGTTTGGCGACAGTGTTTGGGGCTAACGCGAGGAGAGCAGAAGATGCACGGCATACACAGTTCGCGTTCGTGGCAGAGTGTCGCTGCTGTTTTCTCTATTAAATCAACCTCATCGCAGACAGACGCGGGCTGCCCCTAGCGGTCCTGCAATGCGGCGATCCGTCGGGCACCTGACAATTAAAGAAATCCCTCCCTGAGCAGGCACTGCTACGTCAGCCTCAGCTGCCCCTCATCAGAGGCGCTGCAGTGGCCAGAGCTCCCCTTGCCTGCTGTGCAGTAAGGGCTGAACGATGCATCGATTAAAAATCGAAATCGTAATTTGAAACAATTCGATTAGCAAATCGCAAAGGCTGGATTTTTTTAGCGATTTGAAAAGTCCGATTTACTTTCTTATTGGAATTGTTTTGTTTTTTCATTATTATAACTTTCTTTATTTAACTTAACAATTGTTCTATGCTTGATGTGTTCTATTTCAATTAAAACATTTTAATACATACATGTTGGAAGCAATTCATATATTTTAAGGTCTCATCCTTGCATTAGAATATATAGAGCAGTTCATATTTTTACGGTATCTTGTGGTAATGCTCCATCACATGTTTTAAATCTATTACACAGTGAATATTGAACTGAAGCTTAACTTAGAAAAATTTAATCGCAAATCAAATCGCAATCGCAATATCCGTCAGAAAAATCGCAATTAGATATTTTCCCTAAATCGTTCAGCCTTAGTATGCAGGAGGTCGTTGGTTAGATCCCGATCCTGACACCTGCTGTATATTTGGAGTCTGCATGTGTCTCTCTCCCCGTGGTCACGTGGGTTTTTTCTCCGGGTCCTCTGGGGGTTTCCCTCCACAGTTAGAAACACGCGTTTAGAGTATTTGGCTGCTATACATTTCCACATGACAGGCCACTTCGTTGAGCTATCATTTGTGGTAGCCAGGTCGCTTCTGAAAAAGAGCCTTACCTGCTAAAATAAAAACAGTTTACAGTTTAGTTTTTATCGTCCCCTATAGCCACGATGTTTCATGCCCTAGCCCACTTCACTCTTCAGTCGATATGCCTCCTCCAACTTCCGCGCATTCCCTGATCCACGTGTTCCTCTGTCCGTCTCTCAGTGTAATTCTAAAGCGTGGATCCCCCCCCATCAGCCCCCTCCACCCCTCCACCACGCTGCCTTGCCCACCATTGCCTTTGCTCTTGACAAATCAGCAGAAATGTGTGTACCAGTGCAATTTGTACTTGCATGCTTTATTGATACCTATTTTTTAGTTTTTCTTGCTTAACTTTACTCCATCTTACTCGTGTGTCCTTTATTTCACTTTTTGTTTATGTAACTTGCTCACCTGCCCCTACTGGAAATCTATGAAAAAGAGCTTCATAGATCATCGGATTCCTCCAGTCGAAATAAAGATTTTGATGCTAGTTTGTGAACTTTTCAGCTTTTTCCCGTTTTCTCTGTCAATGTCCCACGTTTCCAATCCGTACGTCATACCTGATCATATTTAATCACTTTGATCTCGCTGCAATTTTAGCAGTTGCCTTACAAGAGTGCCTGTTCACATAAACTAAATACAGTGGTGTCTTGATTTGTGTTCCAAGACTTTTGAACATCGCAAATAGACGTTCGAATTAGGCGACTTCTGCAGCCTCGGGTGTAAACTGGTAGACGCAGATTACTTTTCAAAATTAACCCTTCCCAAACTTCAAAATAAACCTTCCACTTTAATTTCAAGTGCAGTTTATGATGTACGCTGCGACCGTTTTAAGTATGTTATATTTTTTACAAATCGCCTCATCTCCACTCCACGTGTCTGCGGCTGGACCCAGTCTCTCCCTTAAAGCACCCACCTTTGACTTTTAACTGAACTATTATTTTTATTTTACCAGGCAATCAGGCCCACTGAGCTGCTATATAAGCTTTTTTTTCTAAACGCGTGATGTTGATTTCAAGTGTGGAGGGGAAAAACTGGAGGACCTGGAGAAAAATCCATTTGCCTACCGAGAGAACATGCAAACTCCAAATATGCAGACGTCAGGGTTGGGATCGAGCCCACGCCCTCCTGTATACCAGGCGAGGTAGTTGACATCTCGCCACCGTGGCACCCACTTTCATCCAGTCGGTGCTGTAATTGTCTTTTTCGATCTGCGCGTGTGTGTTTACGTCGCCGCTGGACTCAAATACAGCATAGAGCTCCGTGCGCTTGTACCGAACATTCATAACACGCTTGCGCCCTTTTTGATTTGCGTGCGTTTCGTTTATTGACGACCGTTGAACGCCTCGTTTGTTCATGTTTTTGTCTTTTGTTTTTGTCGTTCGTTGTCGACGTCGCTGTGCCCGCGCACCACGGATCTCCCTCGGTAAATTAGCCGGGCAAGCGGCTAAACGGGGGCCCGTCGCCCGTGCAACAAATTAAAATAAACTTTCAACGAGAATGGCGCTTTGGTTCATGCTGATATTGCGTATTGAGACCCCGCCACGTGAGGTCAGGTGAAGCCACGTGTGGTCTACACGTGCAGAGGTGGCGGAGCGTTTTGGAACGTTCGTGGAATTCTGTCGGATGTTTTGTTCGTAGCACCATCTACCGTGCGTTCAGGTTACGTGCCCCTGGGTTCAGCAGAGTAGGCAAAAGCAAAAACGGTTCCACGCCAAGTACGTCATCTCCTCCACGCTGCAGTCGCGTCAAAGTGTCTCCAAACTAGGGATGAGCTTCGAATTAAAATATTCAGAAGACAATTCGATTTTTTCTTCTTCAGATTTTCGTATCAATTTTCGAATCATGTAGCAATTAAACGTGGCTTCATGCCAGGTTGCATTACCCGATGCCACATTTCACCACATTTTGGGGGGGAAAAGCGCAGAAGTGACGTAAATATAAATTATGTAATTTTCCTTGACATACGGATCGATCCGAAACAACTTTTCTTTTTGGGATCAGAAATTCCTAATTTCTACGGCAAAGGGGCCAGTCTCTTCACAGTACGAACGCAGTTGCACAACCTGGGTTAGATCGGTGGTAACGGAAACCCAACGATTCAATTCCACATGTCAGCGCACTGAGCCAGGACAGCTCAAGCCTGGGTTCAAGTCCACGTTCTATTCACTTGCGATTGAACCGATTTCTCATTTCCACAAAAAAAAATTATTTGAACTGTAGACATATATTAATTTGTTCACTTAACTTGGCCTCGCAATGTGCAGTTCTATCCGATGGCTGAAACGCGGCGAGACCCTGGTCACTGCGGTGGCGAGATGTTACCGACCTCGCCTATTTATTTGGAGTTTGCGTGTCTCTCTCCCCGTGATCACGTGGATTTTTATCCGGGCCCTCCGGTTTTTCCCTCCACATTTAACGTCAACGTGCGTTTCGAGTATTTGGCTGCTATACATTTACACGTGATAAGCCACTTCGTTGGGCTATCATTTGTGGCCAGGTCACTTCTGAAAAAGAGCCATATAGCTCAGTGGGCCTTACCTGGTAAAATAATAATAGTTTAGTTTTAGTTTTATCATCCCTTCGAGCCATGACGTGTCCTGCCCAAGCCCACATCACTATATAGTCGATATGCCTCCTCCAACTCGTGCGCATTCCCTGATCCATGTGCTCCTCTGTCGGTCTCTCAGTGCGATTCCAAAGCGCGCACCCACCCACAACTCCACCAGGCTGCCTTGCCCACGATTGCCTTTGGTTAAAAGATTAACTTAGCGTTACGTGGGGGGAGCTCCTCCTCGATATCGGGATAGAAACGGGGGGGGGGGGGGGCCTCATCGACGCGGCTCCAGGAATAGCTGGGGTTGGGGTCACCCCCGCCGTGGCCGTGCGCTCGCTGCCGCTCACCAACACAAGCGGCCGCTCGTCCGCCAACTCCGTGCCGCTGCAAACATCGACACCGCCGGACGGTCCGGTAAATGAACCCGCGATTGGGCCTCCCCCCCCCCCTCTGCTACTCGGGGGGGTCAATGCAGCCTTGAAGGCGATGTGGTGCATGAACATCAGTGACGGTGCAAAAGGTTCTGGCCACAGCAGCCAACGTTTGAGAGCTCGAGTTGACATACACTCATAATAAAGGTTTAAATATAAATGTGTCGTTAACCCACCACCGCCAGCACCCGACACAGCCAATTAGTAAGGTTTGTCATGTAAACAGAACGTGCCAATTGGTTACTACTTTCAGCGCTCCGGTGTGTTGGAGAGTAAACCCACAACATTTACAATTCGAGTGACCGACCCTCGGAGAAGCACTCGTGTTTTTTTCATCACGCAAAGCGCCTCTCCACCAACCTTAATAGGCGCTTGCTAACAACACACGCCGTGCGGTCTGTGGCGCTGTAGGGAGGGGGGGGGGGGGTGTGTCTCTCTGTTCGTGCGGGGAGATGTAAACGGTCGCCACGCAGCGTTGCCATCCCAGGCGTGATGCCGCCACTGCGGGCAGCGGCTACGTGGTAGCTGCTTCGATTCGGCCCAGACGGCGCAGAGAGACCTTTCTAATACCTTGCGCCGCGAGTGTCACTGTGCTAAATTTGAATCGATTCCCAACATGGGTGGAGTGCAAGACAGTCGGGGTTGGGGGGCTGGGTGATGGTGGTGGTTGTGGTGGTGAGAGGTGTTTTAGTCGAGTTCGGCAGGGGAGAGAGAGAGAGAGAGACGTGGACAGCTGCCCTGAGCATTTGAGATGTCGCCATGTCCTGTCCCGTGACCGCCGTCAGCTGTTGTTTGCCGTGGCCCCCTTGAGAGGGGGGGCGAGGGGGGGCGAGGGGGGGGAGAGGTGGGGGGGGGGCTTTGGGATGACCGAGGCTGGCGGCGTGACCCCCCCCCCGCTCTCCGGGTGTGGCCGTCGCTCGCGACAGCTGCTCGTGCAGATGTTGGGCCCTCTCGGGCGTGCTCGCTCGCTCGCACTCTCCCGCTCCTCCTTCCTTCACCTCCTAGCCACAGTGGCGGTGCTGCCGCCGCTTCTCCCTGTCCTGTCCATCACCGAGTATTTTCAGATGGGACAGCTTCCATCCCGTCCAGCGATTGATGTCTAACTTCGAGTCGGATCGAGGTGTCCGCCGTCGTCTTCTTCCCCTCGCCCCGTGCAGAGTTCCCTCCTCCCCCTCCGCCACGATTCTCGGCATGCCGATTCACCATTCGTCACGGCCACGCATCTGAGACGTTGCAGCTTTCTGCACTTGACCTCACTCAGGAGCCTGGGTTCACTCAGGAAAGGCGCCCGTCCACTCCACACATACTTCGAGAGCGTCTCTGCTCCGTTCCAACGAGGCAGGGCATGCGCTCATCTGGACATCTGTGATAACGAGCTTGGTGGCTCATCGGCTTTCTCCAGTCTGAATAAATATTCTGATTCAGCGGTGGGAATTCAACATTCTCTCGCCGGAGGCGAGTCTCTTCGATAGGTTGAGCACTGGTTGATCTTGCGTGAAGTGCCTACTCATTTTTATTGACGATGGAGGATTGGTGTGGGCCGAGATTTGAAGTTGCCATGTTTCTGATTGTGCATGGCGTGCTCTGGCCATGGTGCCAGCGACCCAGGTGCCGTGTAGAATCAACACGAGTTTACTGTCCCCCAGCAGAGGGTCACAGTCTAAACTGTGTCCTGTGCTGCACTGTGCTCCATTATCTGCACTGACCAGTGTGGTGAAGTATGGTCAAACATTCCCCCCCACCCCCGTGAACTCGCCGGATTAGGGAGAGGCACTCAACCACCCATGCATTCACAAAGGGCTGAAATTTGTTATTAATTTTTATTGACAAAAAACATGAATATCGTTGCAAATGTGTACATGTAAACATAATATAAATAAAGCAAATATAAATCATCACGCTAGAGCAGTAAATAAATACTATAAATCTGACCCATATACATAAGATACACGTAAAATGATGATTTAATATCTATACAAACATTTGTATTGAAATATACATTTTAAATACTGTTTATGGAATATACCGCCACTGTAAAATATTTCCATATACACACACATATATATTCATAACCAAACGAGCTCGTTTGCCAGAGGGGCCCCTCTCCTTTGTAACCGATCTGATGTGTTTATGCGTGTGCGCATGTTTGTTCTTCATTCGCGCACCCTACGTCGCCTACCGTGCTGATCAGAGGTGCGGGGGGGGGGGACAACAAACTAAGCACAAAAAGCAGTTCTATGAGTTTTCAATCGAGATGACGATTTAAAAGTGCACAGCTCCCAATGGCTTCCTATCTCGGAAGGAAAGAGCGTTCCAGACGGCCGCAGAAGCGCATCTTGAACGCGCGTGACGCGGCGACCGCCTTTGTTCGCGCGGAGAGCTCTAGCCACGGCGCATCTGTCCTCGCAGTAATTCGCAAAAAATCCGCCGGCATTCGTGGTGAGCACATCGCCCGGTATACGCTATTTGTGTAACAAAAAAAATAATGTTAAAAAATTCCTCGTGAGCCGTGCGTCGTCCCCCGCACCTCCCCCCCTCTGCAATTGCAAATCGCACGATGTACCATTTTTTGGCAAAAACAAAAAAAGAATCTAAATTTGCAACGATGTGCACGTCACGAGTGCTGCGTAGGGTCCCGGCTTAATGGGCGTGCGTGTCCTCGACCTGCCGGGCGCGCATCTGCGTTGCGCACAGATGCGGTTTTGCAGCGGAAAACACAATAAACCTTCCACTCCAGTGTAATTGCAGAAAAAAAGGGGGCTCATCTTCCTACTATTTGCAAAGAGGCGACTAGGTGAGGTTTGTCTATTACAATACGGCATTTGGCTATTTAAATAAATGATTGAAACAGCAGTGCGGCAGCGCCGGTGCCGAATGAAAGCCCTTTTGTTTGCCGTTTCATAGACACAGCTGCCCTGTCCGCAAAAACCAAACATCAGCATCTGCCGTTTCCTTCAGCTGTAACCGAGGAAACGTTTCCCCCGTCCCTGCTGGGCAGCAACACCTGGCTCAGCCATTAGGCCAGGTAAGAGCCCCGGGGGGGGGGGGGGGGGGTGGGCACCTTGCGTTGTGCCCAATGCAGGTTTTGCCTTAATCCCCGGGCCAGAAGAGAATTCGGTATTGCCGCGCGTGGCAGATATTTAACGACGCCGGTTTCTGCGAGACGGTGTATGAAAGTGGAAGTGCGGGTTTGCCCCGCTCTGCGCGGGGTTCGGTTTGTACGATTTCGCGCTGTATATACGGCGGCTGACGTATTTACACCCAGAATTCGCTATATAATGCGCGTCGTATTCACTCTACACGCAGCTATTGCGGTCGGACGTGGGGCAACATTGTGTGTGTGTGTACTGTACGCGCGAGCCGGCAGGCAGACCGTCTTGTGCCGTTTCACTTTGTGTGCGCCCCTTTTTTCGGAACGCATCTACTACTACGCGTTAACGTACTCATGAAATACGATTATTATACAATTTTTAAAGCTCTTGGTGCAATTCGAGTTTTGACATCCGTGCATACACCTACAACTAAAGCTCATTGGGTGGCACCAGCAAGGGAAGTATTTGGTCAGGGTCCATGGAATCTCTCACGTGGATAGTGCGGCGCAGGTTCTGTCAGGTGCGCCGTGTAGCTCGGCGCCGTGCGCTGCTCGCGACGATGTCCGACGACGTTGCCGCATCCCGTAGAAGCTCCCCGGCACACGGAGCGAAGCGTCGGACATCGTGCCGATGACGACCCGCAAACGGGAGGGCCTGGCTGCGCAACTCGAGGATCTCTCCATTGCTTTGAATTATTGATGGCGATCATCCGATGCTTTTCTGCCCTTGCGCACGGTGGCAATGTGGTCAGGAGTTGAATGCCAATGTTGAGGTCTGCTAGCCAGGAGAGTGCTTCTCCTTAAGTAGTTTTCCTATTCCTCCTCCATTGAAGGAACGCAGACGACAACGGGTTACGATGCGGTCCGTAGCTCGCTTTGCATGGCCACAGTCGCACGACTGTGCCTTGTCTTTAATTTCCCATTCATGAAGGAGATGTGCGCAGCGGCCTGGTGTGTGACGATTTGACCATGTTGATATTCGTAACACAAAATAATCATGAGCGCTGTTGTGGAGAATATGAATCACAAAAGAAATGAGCAGATCATATATCTGTCCCTGTATATCTCCTTATATCTCGTGATGATGGTCAAACTACCATAATCCAGCCGAGTAGCGTGGTTGTTCAAGCACTCGCCTTGCAAACGGAAGGGCGTGAGTTTCAATCTCGGCAGGGGGTCAACACGTTTCTTCCTCTCTGCGGTCTCGATAACCGTGACAAGTCGGCAGTAGCTGTGCTATGGACAGACTGACCTCGTCATAGAAGCATTGAGTTGTAACCACGGGATTGTGGTTTTCAGTGGAGATGAGTGGCCACCCTTTGCTCATCTGCTTGGGGAGTTTTTGGTGGTCAGATTAAAGCCACAATAGGCCACGGGTAGAGAAATGCCTTTTCTTGCATAGCTATAGGAAATTCTGAAAAAAGAGCAGTTATTAATTCAACACGGTGAGAGTTTAAATTCCCTTAATTGATTTCTGTGAACCTGTTACAGTATTCCATCTGTTACAATTAACCTGTTTTTAATTAACCTCTGTTTAATTACGTTGTTTTTAATGAACACGGTATCCAACTGCTCATGGATGCACGGTCAAGTCGCGCATGCGAGTGGCTCTTCTTTAGACCACAGAACGGCAGGCCGGTCTCCAGTGACGTCTGACATCCACAGAGGCCGACAGGGCCGCGTCGGACAATAAACCAAACGAATCGGCCTTTGCTAGGATCGCTGGCGCAAAAGGCGAATGAGCAAGCCGGTCTCCGATGTGTCGTCGTCAAACCAGAAGGTGGACGTTCGCCTCGCTCCCCTGATTCTTTTTTTTTTACGTCAACAAAAATTGCAGTCATTTGGCTTGGCTCAATTGATTGCCTTGGACACTTTGCAGTTTTTATTTTTTGTTTTGGTCGTTGGTGATCGAGTTAGAGCGGTGTTTCTTAACCTTGGTTTGGCCCCGCAGACTACTCAGCCGATGCAAACATTTCCGTGGACCCACACAGACCCTAGCCCCCAACCTTGGTGACAAAACGCATTAAACGTATCTCTAAATAGCAGTAATACAAGATTATTCATATGACTGGGACAATTTTTCTTTTCAATGCAGTGATAAGGTTTCTTTTGAGTGGGGGGCATTTAGATCTTAGGGTAAGCGTGGTTTAATCAGTGTAGTTTACTTAACTTCATTTTTTATTAAATATCATGAGAAAAATATTAATGTCCGAAAAAAAGGTATAAACATTGGAATTATTGTCCAGATCAACCTGCATCACGGTCACGGCGGACCACCTGGAGGACCATTGCGGACCACCGGTGTAACCGGGACCACACACAGCAGGCCGTGGCTTTGGTCCCAACCCTGATCCCTGCTGTGGATATTTGGAGTTTGCTTGTCGCTCTCTCCCCGTGGTCGCATGGATTTTTTTCTCCGGGTCCTCCGATTTTTACCTCCATCTTTAGAAGCATGCATTGAGAGTATTTGGCCACTGCTATAAACTATCACACGTGATAAGCCACTTCGTTGCGTTATCGTTTTAGGCCAAGTCGCTATTGATAAAGAGCTTCATAGCTCAGTGGGCCTTACAAAAAATATATTTTTTTGAGAAGCACTGGATTAGACCATCCAGCTCACGACTTACGACACCTGCGGTAAGTCGCGGGTGGACCAATGGGGATTCCCAAACGCAGGATCTCAGGATGGTTCCGACATAAGTCTGACTCGCCTGGCCACCTTGTGCGATGCCATGCATATTCAATGGCATCATCTTCGTGGTTGGGGGTTTGTGTGCTTTCGGTAAATCTAGCAGCCTCGAAGCCACCACAGCTTTAAGAAGCCACTAAGAACTTCGCACTTTTAACTCGAGATTGAACACTCATTTCTTGAGAACTGCTTTTTGCGTTTAGTTTGTTGTCTTTCCCTCACACCTCCCGATGAGCACGGTTGGCTACGTATGGCGCAAAATAAGTTATATATACATACATGCAGTCTGCCGGAATGTGCTCACACACCCTAACCTTCGGAAGACGCCGCCAGCATTGCTGCACTCATTGACATGGGCAACAATTTTCATTCATGAATTCTCTCGTACCTTATTTTTATTTGCATCTAAAATTAAAAAAAATAGGAAAAGCTTGGTCCAATAGCCAGATTGCCTGACCCGTAATGAAATTATCGTGAATTTAAAATCCCTAGCCCCAGCCCATCATCTCTTTGGGGCTGTTAAAATAGCATACCACTCTGTGGTAAGTCAACAGTGGCCACCCGTTGGAGAGATTGGCCCCAAACACGGGAATGTGGAATTTCCACCGCTCGCTCAAGACCACCTGAAGTTAGCACTGCGCAATGCTTTGACCGTTTAAAAGTAAAACCCCTTATTGATTATTGACTACGGTGCGACATCAATTCACATTCATGGTCAACTGGCTTCATAATTAACTCTCATTCACTGTCATTGAAAAGCCACATTGGCGAGCCAGGCCCCACCCAGGAAGCAAAATTCCTTCTCTTGGCAGGGAATTGCCACTGCGCGTGCCTGTGCGCGATCGTCGTTCGCATTGTTTCGTGTCCCTTTTGCCAAATGGAGGCATACGGGGCGCGTGTGTTGCAAGTGCTGCGCCCAAGTGAATGCGTTTTCAAGTTAAATATTTAGACTTGTTGTGCCGACGATGCATTTTTACAGAAATGAATCGGGCTGTGCAGGTGTTGACTTCTGTTTTAAAAGCAAGGGTTTTGTTGCATTGCGCTTAATTGCATCTGTTGGGCAAACAAAAATATGAGCTTCACACAAACAGACCCGAAGATAAAGACCGAGATCCCCCATATAGCCTCAACGGACTATGGGGGCAAGTGCCGTTAGCGAGCATTTATAACGGCCAGCATGGCACACAAGGCAGTGGGTGGCCACAACCACGCCCAGCTCCCTTTGTCTCGATGTTTACACATCGCACCAGGCTTATTCATTTGAGGCTGAGTCGACCTTGGGGAGGCCCAGGACCGGTGGAGATGATCGTCACCAGTGTTGGTCGTGAGCAGGAATCGAACCCAGGTCGATGGGTACCGAGTGCGGTGTGCTTACCACTATACTACCACTTCCCATACGATGACACACGGACACGTGCACGTACACACGTGCACAGGTTGACACACAGACACACGCACACGCACACAGACACGTGCACACGCACACAGACACACGCTCGGACACAAAGACAGACGCACGTACACAGAGACAATCGTGCAGGAGACACGCTCAGATACCTCAATTAACTTTGATGTAGACTTGTTTGGGTGCTGTTAGTGAGCACATATTAAGGCCTACACAGGCTGTGGCAATAATGGCTTATTATAGCAGGACCACCATAAAAGATGCGCAACAACGTGGAAAATAGGAACCTGAACCTGGTCTGGGCCTCTCCTAGGCCAATTCAGCTAAAAAAATTCCAGTTGCTGTTTCGTTGTGGTGAAAGTAAATGCTTTTTTTGTTTTAACATCTCAAGGTGTGGTTGGATTTAGACGCTACTTAGACCCACAATGCATTGCATCTGACGCTCGCTAACCATGCGGTCCACGCTGCTGCCCGTGTGTTGTCGTTGCCCAGGTGCCCTGCCATCCCGCGCGCACCAGGATGCCCGACTCCCCCTCGGACGTGAAGGCCTCCTCCAGATCGACTCCTCCGATCCGCAGCGTTCCGCAAGCCGCCATGCCTCCCCCTCCCCCCGCCACGCAGAGCATCAACCGAGCCAGCTCCTTCACGCCCACGAGCAGTGAGCAGTCGCCCACACGGGCGCCCCGCCGCTCACCCACTCATCCACCCTGCTGTTCACCCACTCAACCACCTGGCTACTCACCCACTCGACCACCCCGCCGCTCACCCACTCAACCACCCCGCCGCTCACCCTCACCCACTCGTTCATCCCGCCTCACCTCCCTCTCGCCCCCCCCCACCCCACCTTCTCTCTCCTCGCAGTGCTGAACGGTGTGGGCCACTCTCCGCCGGGGATGAACGGCGCCCCTTCCCCGCCCAACGGCTTCGGCAACGGCCCCGCGTCCTCGTCCTCCTCCTCGCTGGCCAATCAGCAGCTGCCGCCGGCGTGCGGCGCCCGCCAGCTCAGCAAGCTCAAGCGCTTCCTCACGACGCTGCAGCAGTTCGGCTCCGACATCTCGCCCGAGATCGGCGAGCGCGTGCGGACGCTCGTGCTGGGCCTCGTGGTGAGTGGAAGAGCCGCGGGATAGGGGCGATGGCGGAGAGAGAGCGGCTGGGAGAGAGGCACGGGAGAGATGCAGAGACTGGGAAAGGCGGAGAGGCTCAGAGGCAGAAAGAGGGAGAGAGAAAGAAAGAGGGGCAGAGAGGCAGAAGGACATGGATACAGAAAAAGAGAGGCAGGGAGAGTCAAAATTCAGAGGTAGAGAGATGGAGGGAGAGGCAGAGAGAGAGGCAGAGAGCAGACTCATACTCAGACTGTATCAGCAAGTAAGGCCCCCATTGAGCTCAAGCAGCTCTTTGACAATGACGACCACAGCCCGAGATCGCCGGCAGTGGTTGCAGCTTCAGGATAGGTTGGGAATGTGCCAACTAACATGAAACCCACGTCAGAAGCACCTGCAAATCGAATAAACAATTAATAGGGCTTGAGATATAAATAACAAATACAATATCCCGTCATGGCCATATGTAAGTAAACCCTATGTACACCCTCAGGCATAATCGAGCTGAGCTGTAGCATTGGCGGAGGTAATGCTGCACCGTGGCCTTCAAACACACCATGTCTAGAGAAGGTGCATGAGGTCGGGGGTTCGATCCTGACCCTGATGCCTGCTGCATATTTGGAGTTTGCATGTTCTTGTCCTGGTCGTGTGGATTATTCTCCGGGTCCTCCGGTTTTTCCATCAACATTTAGATAGATAGATAGATCGTTTATTGTCATTGTCACCAGTACAACGAAATTTAAAATGCTCACCAGTCAGGGCATCATTCATAAATTTAAATTAAATAAAACTATAAAAATAAAAATAAAATTAAATGAAAGATAATCAATTTATACTATATATAAAAAACAGCCCAAGTATACCCACATACCCACATAAGGTTACATTTTGTCATTGCACATCTCTATTTCACAGTCAATTGTAAACACTATTATTTAATAATTAATTAGCATTATTGAGTGTGGTGATCGCTGTAGGGTAAAAGCTCGCGTTTCGACGATTTGGTTGCTATAAATATCCACGTAAAAAGCCACTTCATTGAGATATCACTTGTGGCCAGGTCGCTTCTGATAAAGAGCCATAGAGCTCAGTGGGCCTTGCCTGGTAAAAAAAAATGGTCATCAGTTAATCAGAGGTCCTATATAATTTTGGATTTCTTAATGGAGGGAGAGTGTCCATGAAACACTGAGCTGATTTGGATTAAACAAAGTTGTGGATGAAGATCGCCCAGTGTATATCTCCCGGAGAGGTCATACTAGCTTTAGAGTAAAGTTCTATAGAGCGATGAGCTCTGTCAGGAGCATCTTATGATAAAGAGGCTTTAGTTTATTAAGGAGAGTGTTTGGGCACCACAGCAGCTAGATGTTAACTCCCTTACCTGGTATACAGGAGGTTGTGGGTTCGATCCCAACACTGACGCCTGTATATTTGGGGTTTGCATGTTGTCGTCCTGGTCATGTGGATTATTCTCCGGGTCCTCCGGTTTTTCCATCAACATTTGGAAATTTGCGTTTAGAGTATTTGGCTGCTATAATTTCCACACGATAAGCCACTTCGTTGAGCAATCACTTTGTGGCCAGGTGACTTCTGAAATAGCTCAGTGGGCCTTACCTGGTAAAATAAAAAACGTTTTTAGGTTAATTTAACACGTAGGCTTTCGTGACCAATACCATCCATGATACAGGTTTTTTGGGTTAGTTCGCATAAATATCTAAATGTGTCGTTAAACCCGCCACCACCCGACACAGCCAATCAGTAAGGGTTGTCACGTAAACAGAACGTGCCAATTCGTCACTAGTACAGCACACCGGTGTGTTGGAGAGCCAAGCCACAACATTTACAAACTGAGTACGAAGTTTCACCAGTAATTACAACTAGCTTCATCAGGCGACAGCCAGATTTGTAGAGTAGTCCACCTGTTTCGTTCCTTAAATATTATGGACGATTTTGGTCGCGAAAGCCTTCGTGTATTAAACATTTCCTTTTTTTCTTTACGTATAGTCATTGTGTATGTGGAAAGTGAGCACTGAGTCGATAATGAGGCCGAGGAATTTGTCGCGGGGACGGAGAGAGAGAGAGAGTCTGGTCTGTCCGATTTCTAGAGATCCGATCACAGATCGGTCGAACTCTCTTGTTTAAACATCGTATCAGAAACTGATCCGGTTCGTCTTTTGTCGAGAAACTATCACAGGGCCAGTCTGTCACTTCGATGTTTAAAGAGCGGCGAACTTACATTTCGATTTAAAGCTTTCGTGACTGCAGGGATTCATATTCTTGGTTCTTTCGGTAAAGCAGCTGCTTGCGTTGTGGCCGAAACGTCGTGAGAATTGTATAATGTTTTATTGTTATTATTTTATTATTTCCCTTCTACGTGACTTAACCGAAAGAACCAAGAATATAGCAACGAACTTGTATGCACAACTAAACAGAGTAAAAAACAATGGTGCTAGGTGACAGAGCCTTGTCTGAATGTGTCTGACTGGTGCTGGGTGAACCGTGTTGGTCCTGAGCCAGCTCCAGAAGTGGCGCGTTTCCGAGTGAAAACACCTCCCAGCCAGCCAAGACGTTACACCCTTGAGAACGCAAACATAGCAGCAGTCATGCAGTGGGCACTGAGGTGTTGTGCTTTAGTAGGGCAGGTGCTTGATGGGCTACGGAAACCACTTTGTAAGGGAAGAGAGATCAGTGTAAAGAAAATGGACTTGATGCGAGAGTGCTGCCTGTTTCGGTGTGTGCTGATCAGAGAGCTGGGCCCCTAACTAAGCAGCTCATAAAAAGAGGTTGTTGAAAGTTAAGCCCAGATACCTGGGAAGTTCGTGGCAGCTATGCAATCATCTGTTAAAAGAACAGTTGAGCGTCGTAGATATGCTTCGGCAAAAATGGTTCCGCTGGGGTGGCGGACATCTTTAAACTCTGTGTATATTTGATATCCATTTTCCAGGTTATGGCCTCTCTCTCTATCTCTCTCTCTCTCTATCTGTCTTCAGTCTTGCTGTTACGTACGTAGCCAACCACACGAATCGGAGGTTGCGGGGGAAGGACCACAAACTAAACACAAAAAGGCCGTTCTAAAGAAATGAGTTCACCACGCATTTGTGGCGAGCTGGCCGAGCCGATCCGTAGAAGTAGGATAATGGGTGGTCAGCTGGGCCCAGTGGATGTGAGGAGTTGTCGAGGAGAGGACTTCTACTCTCACAGGGATCCGGTGCGGTAGTGGTGAAGACGATCGATATCCGAAGATCGTGAGGTCAAATCCCATTTGAGGGGGCCCCTGCCTTGGAAATGTGGAATTTCCACGATTGGCTCAGTTCCGTCAATGAAGTTGAGTGCCGCCACAAATGCTTCTTGGTGCAGGGAGATGCTGAGACTTGACTGTGATATCTCCTCTTGGCAATAGCTGTGCATGGTACATGCATCACATCATGTGCCTAAGAATACATTGTTTTATAATATATGGTAATCATACGCAAATCACATGCTAATGTGCCTGTAGATCCATCGTTTGCCTAACGTAGATCGCTATATATGTTTCAATGCGTGGATGCATTGAAATCTACGTCTAGAAATTAACAGCTGACACTCCAAAGCAGCGCTCGGTCCATCGGTAGAAGCGTAACGAGTGAACGCCACTTGTTTGCGTGGCTACAAACCCCGGGTCTCCCTTCCAATGCGCGCGTCGCAAATCTCGCCTGACCTTCGGTCGCTTAGAGAAGCGTCCGTGACCGAACCCGGTGGTCGATTGCGGCCGAGCGGCACAGCCACCGCCGGGTTGGCCGCGCGGGAGACGCCGCCGCTGGACCGTGACGTAACCGGGCCCTTTTGGCCGTGTCCGGGTTATTTGCGTCCGCAGTGTCCCGTTGCAAGCCGGCCGCCGCGTGCGTGCGCGAGCGCGGGCTCACGTGCCGTCCCATCTGCCTCCCGCTCCGAGGATGTGAAATCGTATATCTGTCCCTCCCTCCCTCGCCTGGCCCCCTCCCCTCCCATCCCTCCCCTCCCTCCCCCACCCTCCCACCGCAGCCACTCGCGGCGCCCACGCCGCCGATTCTTATTTCTTCGCCGCCTAATCGGCGATGCCAAAACAGTGGCGGCGTCGCGAGCCCCTCGCACGCCCAACATCGAAAGGACGAGGAGCAAGGCGTGCAAAAGAATGTCATAAAGCGGAGAGCGAAACCCCCAGACGGGATAGTGACCAACTGCGACAGAACGCGGGGGCAGCGGCGAGCAGCGGTAGACGGCGCCCTGCGAGACTGATGGCGCGTGCTGCCGTGGTGCGCGAGAACGCGTGCCGGACGCGCGCCCCGTGCGGACGCCATGTGCTCGAGCATCGGTGCGGTGTCACTGGGGGGCGAATGAAGTGGCGTTAGCGCCTATTAATACCGGCGGCTTGTTCGCACGCCTCGACAGGTCCTTTGGGTTAAGGCCAAGTAAACCTAGAGGAGGCCCAGAGACAGGTTTGTGGTACCCGCATGCATCGAACCCAAATGGCTGGGATAATGGGCCAGGGCGTGAAGTAGGTTGGTCCACAATCTTGATTTGAAGTTTTCGTGACTGCAGGAATCCATACTGTTTGGTTCTTTCGGTAAAGTCACGTAGGTATAAAATAAAATAAATCACGACGTTTCTGGCGCAACACAAGCGTCCGTCATGAGGTGGGAAAAAATGCTGAGGCAGAAGGTTTGCACCAAATTAGCGGTTCCAATTGGTGCTCTAAATTTCGAATGTCAACGTAAGAAGTGATGTGTATTAGTCATATACGTTGTATATTATGGGGTTAATGTGATATAACGTGATATATGCAGTCATAATATAACAACAAAAAATTATTGCTGGGGAGGAATTTGTGACCATGAATTGTGACAATTTGCGGAACCGCCAAGGGCGTGAATAGTGATTGCCCCAGCGTAAATCACTTCACATATAGTCTTAACAGACTGTTGGGGCAACTGCTGTTAGCGAGCACCTATGAAGGCCGGCACGGCATACAAGGGGGTGGCCGGCCAGCACCACGCTCGGTCGCCTTTGTTTCCCGAGTGGCAATGTTTACACATCACACCAGTTTGACTAATTTTAGGCTGAGTGGAACAAGGGGATGCCCAGGGCTGGTTCAGATAATCGTCACTGCTGTTGGCCGTGAGCGTGACTCGAACTCGGGTCGCCGGGTTCGTCGCGCAATGCGCTAAACGCTGACGCTACCGCTCCCCGCATCGCTTACACACGCGCACACAACAATAACAACCACTATTCGCCACTAAGTGGCGGTGATGTCACCACGTCGCTTGTGCCATGCTAGGTGCACGCACATTCGCACGTGCACGATCACACACAAAGACATGCATACATGCACGCACACACACACACGCGCGCTAATACAGCACCGTGCTCACATGTGCGATACAAAAACCAACATCTCCCGTCATAGCCAAATAGGATCATGTTGACCGCACCACCACACCAGGTATTCATTTTAAGCCGAGTCAAGCCGGGGGGCGGTCGTGCTAAATTTGGCTATCACTTGCCACTGATGAGCGTGATTCGCCAGGATCAGAGTGCAGCGGCGCTAAAATTAGTGCGTACATGAGCACGCGTTGTGTAACTTGGCGGAATACACTCGCTGTTACTTCTGTGTCTGGTCAAAGTCAACGTGTGCGAGCGCTGAATTGAGCGTCGCTCGTTCGGCGGAGGTGGAGAACGAACAGCAGAACGACACAAACTCTCCCTGCGGAAGCCCTCTCGTGGCTAGCAGACCGACATTGGCATTTAGCGCCTGGCCACATTGACATCGTGCGCAAGAGTAGAATAGAATGGGATGATAGTCATCAATAATTCAAAGCAATGGAGAGATCCTACAACAGATCTCGACGTTGGCACGGAGCTGCTGAAAGCATCCGATGCTGCCCATGATGCGCGAGCGGAGAGCACAACCGGGCATCGGGGCAGTGCGCTCTTCCTTCTCGGTCGCAGTGATTGGTGTAAATTCCGCATTGCCACGGCGGGAGCCGGTCCAAAGATGCTGGACGATCACGATTTAACCTCCAACAAAACGGTTCTTGTTTTGCTAACCCCGGGAGGGAGGAGTTGGGAAAAGCGACACTGGGATTTTGAACTCGATCTGAACTCGCCGGGCATGCGATGGCCCCCCTCCTCCTGCCCCTCTCGGCGCATCACCCCACTCGGCGGTGGCTGTGACGCCGCCGATTTGTGGAGCTCCCGATCCCGGCGGAGCGTGAATTTTTTCCAGCAGGCGGCAGTACAGCAAGCCGGTTCGGGAAGCCGTGTGCCAGCTGTGAGCTTTTGAGTGGGGTTTTTCTTCAGGGAAGAAAATAAATTGCCCTCGTGTGATAACCAGTTGGAACCAGCCAAACGTACTGAGGCAGGACCCTCTTGAAAATTGAGATTCGGTCGAAGCTTTCCTCTCTAGAGGACATTAATATTATTTATTATTATACGTTGTATGTTGAACTTATTTCACACCGTACGTAGCCAACCGTACGAATCGGAGGTGCCAACCGTGCTAACCTGCGTGCGTGTGCCTCTCTGTGCGTGTGTTGCATTTTCAGAATTCGACTCTGTCTATTGAAGAGTTCCATGCCAAACTTCAGGAGGCGACCAACTTCCCTCTGCGCCCGTTCGTGATTCCCTTTTTAAAGGTACTCGTCTCTCCCACACACCACGAAAACACAAGTAGATTTCTGTTTTTTTGTTATCTGTATAACAGTCCCCCCCCCCCCCACCTGGGCAGGCTTTCATGCGTAAACGAGACGAAATGACAACGACGATGGCCATCAATTTTGCCGCCTGCTCAGCGGTTTTTTCCCAGCACCTCGCGGTGATCACAGCGGCAACACTCCGATTCACCTCGGCCAGGGGTCGAGCGGCCCGTGGCTCGTATTCACATCGCATCGCCGCTCTTGCAATATTGAGTTTGTTTTTGTTATGCCGAATTCGTACGAAAAAAATCCCCTTGTTATTTTGGTTGCTGACCCCTGACCCGAACCAATTCGGCCGGTGGCGTTACGGGCGAGCGCTTTACACCTCCAGCCGCGAGCAGTGCAGTCGCTGCTCCCTGCTGCTGCTGCTGCTGAACCGCCGTTGTGACGGCACTTCTAACTCCACTGCCTGTTACCAAGTTGCCCGGTCTCGACGGAGCTCAGAAGCTAAGCAGGAATTTGAGCCTGGGCAGTGCTTGGATGGGTGACCACCATCACGAATAAAATGGCTTGAAATCGACGCGACGATGGGAGGAGGAAGTTTCAAAGTGCAGCAGTGTCAGGGCAGAAGCAGAGAGAGACGTGTTTTGGCCTGCAGCATGGTGACTGGGTGAGTGAGTGGGTGGGTGAGTGGGTGAGTGAGTCAGTGGTGAGTGAGTGAGTCGGTGAGTGAGTGAGTGAGTGAGTGGGTGAGTGGGTGAGTGGGTGGGTGAGTGGGTGGGTGAGTGGGTGGGTGAGTGGGTGGGTGAGTGAGTGGGTGAGTGGGTGGGTGAGTGAGTGGGTGAGTGAGTGGGTGAGTCAGTGGTGAGTGAATGAGTCAGTGAGTGAGTTTGTTGTTGTGACACAGGGGAGCGGTAGTGTAGTGGTTAGCACGCTGCGCTACAAACCCGGAGAGCCAAGTTCGATTCTTGCTCACGGCCAATACCACTGACGATTATCTGAGCTGGTCCTGGGCCTCCCCTAGGTCGACTCAGCCTTAAATGAGTACCCAGTGCGGTGTGAAAAACATTAGCGCCGGGGAGATTAACGCCGGTCATGGTTCTGGCCACCCACCCCCTCATGTGCCGTGCCGGCCTTCTTAGGTGCTCTCTAACAGCACTTGCCCCAACAGTCTGTTAAGGCTATACAGGTGGGCTTTGTCTTTGTTGCGACCTGCAATGTGGTGGATGAAACGAGTCCTTGAAAAGGGTGGAGGAATCAAAGAGTGACGTTCATGGCAACACTAACCAAGAAGGCAACTGTTTGAAGGAGTACTGCGACTCATGAAGGATTTCTTTGTGAGAATGGGGGACTGTGTATTTGTAAAGGGCATGACCTTCAGCCATGCAGGGTTTTACACTCTGCTCTACGACCCTCTTTATGGCTAGTATTTCCGATGGCTCCAGACTGGACAGAGTTTGCTGTGCTTGGCATTGATTGTAGATTGATGCTAACCCCCCAGTATCTTCTTAAATGACAGTAATTTGACCGCGGACCTCGGTATTGAGGCATTCCCTCGCCTGTTTGTCCTTCATCTCCCAGGCCAATGACTTAACACTGCGCACAGCAGCAGGGAGCAGTGCAGCGACGAACACTGTTGTACCGTACCCGTCGCTCCCCATGTTTTTCAGTTTCAGTTTCATTTATTTGGTATAGCCCTGTGAGCCATTCGGCTCTTGAATCGGGTGCAACCGCAAGAAACAAAAAACAAAAACATGAACAAGAAAACATCTTAAAGTGACTATGCGCAAACAGAAAAATCGAGGAAAAAACTGAAAAGTCTTTCAGAAAAAAAGCACCTGTACACCAACGCTGTGCAAAAATCCCAGTGGGATGCAAGTCAAACAACAACAACAAGACAACTTAGATTAAAGCCATCATTCTAACTCCGTACTACAACAAACAAACATGGCCAAACCAAAAAACTTTTCGAAATCACCAAAATAAGCCATAAAAACAATGTAACAGTGATCATAGGAACTGTGACCGAAATTTCACAATAAACGACATAAACAACATGTACCACCAAAACCCTGTAGCCATATCTGGCTGCATGAGTCACTCCACAACAACAGGTCTACACTGCCCTGCTTTACCAACCCCGCGCAGTCGCGACGTGCAGAGGAAGTGTGCTCAAACAGCACCTACGAACCCGCATGGTGCGGGGAGGCCCTCATCCAGCAGTAAATTGACTGGACTTGCGCATGCGTGGCGCGTGCACGCGTGCTTACCGGCTGGATGATTGCTGGCAAGGAGAAACACACATCATGTGGAAATGTGCGCCGTTGCGGCAACGGATCCGGGTGGCCGGCTGGCGTCGTAGTCCGAATGCTCGACTTGCAGTCGGCAGCGTCGCAAGCTCAAGGCCCCGCGTGGAAGTCGACTCGGCACAATCAAAGGTTTTTCTCTCTGACGAGGTCAATAGCATCGGTGCCACTTGGCGAGAAGCCATCCCGTGCTCGTTCTACTGACCCCCCCTCGCCCATAGGAACGTGGAGTTTCATTGTCTCCAGCTCACGGCTGGCAACGTAAACGAGCGGCCGTCGTCACCCTGTGCTCGCGGCGAGACGGGCACACTCGATTCCCCCAGCGGGTTGGGACTGGGAAGCGACCGGCCTCGCGGCCGCGGAGGGACGCGGATGGCCGAGTGGAACGCGACGGCCACGCGCTGCCGCTGTGTAGGCCCCCCCCCCCCATGTGCGATCCGATCAGATGCGTCTCTGCGTCTCTGCGTGCGTGCCCAGGCCAACTTGCCGCTGCTGCAGCGGGAGCTCCTGCACTGCGCACGGCTCGCCAAGCAGACGCCGGCTCAGTACCTGGCCCAGAACGAGCAGCTGCTGCTGGACGCCAACGCTACCTCTCCCGTCGACTCCTCCGACCTCATGCTCGAGGTGGCAGAGAACGGCAAGCGGCGGACACCGGACAGGTGCACGCCCCCACCCCGCACCGCCACATGACAGGGGGTGAAGGTAAAGGCGCAGCCCTGCGATTTGCTCGCTCTCGCCGCTGCTGCTGCTGGAAAGAACTCCACTAGAGGGAGCTCTAGAGAGCCCCCCCCCCCCCCCCCCCACTGCCACAGCTGGTATTTGGCCTGCTTTTCCACAATGGCCAGACCTCTTGCAAGATGTGGGATTACCTACACTTTGCCTTACTAACCGTGGTGGAATCCATTTATATCGCTGGGTGGACAGGCTGTGGGCGAGTGAGGGGTATTTAATAACCATTCACCATTGCTTCAACTGCCGCACCGGGAGATTTGGATCACAATTTCGATGACAGAAAGGGTGTCGCGCTGGCCCATGCCACAACTACCTGCAAATAGAATGAATAGCGTTAAGTGGCAGAGGTAATGCTGCAGCGTGGACTTAAAACGCACCGTGTCTAGAGAAGGTGAATATGGACTCTGGAGATTGGTTGTGGGGACATTCCCAGGTGTGTGGGTGCTGTGCAAGAGTTCTTGACATTGGGCTCCAAGGTGGCAAGATGTTAACTACCTCGCCTGGTATACAGGAGGTCGTGGGTTTGATCCCGACCGTGATGACTGTTGTATACTTAGAGTTTGCATGTTTCTCCGCTTGGTCACGTGGATTTTTTTTCAGGTCCTTCAGTTTTTTCCTCTACATTTAGAATCAACATGTGTTTAGAGTATTTGGCTGTTATACATTTCCACGTGATAAGCCACTTCATTGGGCCATCACTTGTGGCCAGGCCGATTCTGACAAAGAGTTACATAGCTTGGTGGGTCCTTCATTAAAATATAAAATAGTTTAGTTTAGATTTGCATCTGTGGAGAGCTTAAATGCTGCCGCCACATCTCAAAAGCACCTTCCATAAAAAAGTCGTAATTTTTCACTTGAGTGGGTGGGGGGTGAAGGAG
This sequence comes from Lethenteron reissneri, assembly GCF_015708825.2. Lineage (NCBI taxonomy): Eukaryota > Metazoa > Chordata > Hyperoartia > Petromyzontiformes > Petromyzontidae > Lethenteron > Lethenteron reissneri. The sequence continues at coordinate 2,905,704 of NC_083813.1, read as the reverse complement.
ACGGTCCCTCTGCTGTTGCAACTGAGTCACACGGCAGGCCCCCGGGTGTATTCTGATTACGCCATCACCCGGAGCTCTCGCAGCGGGCATTGTACCATCTTGCATTGGAGGACTGCCCTGGTAAAAACAGCACCGCTTCTGACATCCCTTAAAAAGACGAAAAGTTCTCTGTTGTCACAGTTCGGCAACCGTTATTATTTCCACCGCGGCGAGTGCGGTTGTCGACGAGCGTTCTTGACACCCGCGACCCCTCGTCCGCCCGCCCGCCCGCTCGTACCCGCAGAACCAAAGAGAACGGCTACGACCGGGAAGGACTCCACTGCGAGCCCCCCAGCAAACGCCTCTGCTCCCTGAGCCCCCCGACGCCGCGCGGCTTCAGCCCCAGCAACGGCCTGCCCCACCACCCGACCCCTCCGCCCCCTCTCCCCGGCGGCGCGGCGCCCTCCTCCCACGGCCACGGCCACGGCCACGGCCCCCCGGGGCCCCCGGCCCCCGGCCCCCAGCCTCAGCCCCCGCCACCGCCGCCGCCCCCTCCGCCTCCTTCCCAGGCTCCGTCGGGCCCCGTGTCGGTGCCGCCGGCGGGCGCGTTCCGCGTGGACGATAGCGGCCCCGCGGGCCTGCCCATGACCGCGGCCGCCGCCGCGGCCGCCGCCGCGGCCGCCGCTGCGGCGGCCCACCACACGCTGCCGGCGCACCACGCGTACCGGGAGGTGTACCGCGCGGCGGGCGGTGGTGGCGGAGGCGGTGGCGGCGGCGGTGGCGGTGGTGGTGGCGGCAACGCGGATGTACGGGAGACGAGGGAAAGGCATCGATCCATCGGTGAGGGTTGCGGCCTGCGTGAAAGATTTCTGTGTTGTCGCGGAGTCGAGGGGATAAGGATAACACTGTCCTGAAAAAGAAAATGTATTTCTCTGTAATTAATACGTGACATTGCAAGCAATGGCCCTTCTTCATAGGATAGAGTATCTAGGCCTCATTAATGAGGTCAATCAATGATCGTCACTCAACAGACGCTGGAAAATTAAACCAAGGGCCATTTTCAGAAAGTTTGTTGTGTGGGTATAAATATATATTTATTTTTAATTCCTTTTAGGGCAATGTTAGTGACGAATGGGTTCAGTTTTTTTGTCATGAACTCTTGACCTTGACCTTTCAGGACTGCACGGAGGACGAGTCGAGGAGGTCATTGATCACAGGCTGACCGATCGAGAGTGGGCAGAAGAGTGGAAGCATTTGGATCATGTGAGTAGTGAAATGCACCTGCATATTTGGAGTGTACTTGTCCTTCTCCCTGTGGTTGTGTTGATTTTTATCTGAGGCCTCCAGATTTTGCCTCCACGTTTAGAAACATGCCTTTAGAGTATTTGGCTGCAATACATTTCCACATGATAAAGCCTCTAAGTTGAGCTATCATTTGTGGTCAGGTCGCTTATGAAAAAGAGCTATACAGCTCAGTGAGCCTTATCTGGTAAAATAAAAATAGTTTAGTTTATAGATAAAAATGATGTCCTCCCATTGCATAACTAAGGTATTTTAACTCGACATTACCAAAGCACACTGCTGTAATGTGCACGTTAAATACCTCTTACAATTACATGTTTGCAGTAGTCGCCACTAAACGAACGCAAGCTTCGATACCAAGATCAGACCGCACATGCATGTGGCAATAATTATGATGAATAGACATGAGCCCAGCCATGATTTTAGTAGAAATCATGGCTGGTCATGCACTGACTACACCCAACTCTATCATAGTCTAAAAAACACACATTATCTATGTACGTATGTTGAACGTCTTTCGCACCATACGTAGCCAACCGTGCAAGTGCTAATTTTATCGTTACACAAATCTTACCCCAATTGTAAATAAAATGCGTTAGTTATGCTGGTTCAGTGCACTCGTGTGGTGAATTTCATGGTCATGGGCATCATCTCTCATCGCTGGAAACACTTTGGTTTCCCTATTCACCATTAAGTATGCTCTGACCGCAATGAGCAACGGCCTTCTCTTATTCGTCAGAACCGTTCCCTGCCACAATTCCTGGTACGGTACATTTATGATTTGTGAAAACCAATTTTTTTGTCGTTGCAATCTCACTGTCATCACACTTCGGCTATTTTTAAATATTCCCCACGGTCAACTTAATAGCTTTTTTGTTTCATTTTATAATTCAACGTGGGGGTCACCTTGAGTTCAAGTTATTTTATGCCACAAAGTCAGCACGAGATATGACTTGCACTGGATTGGCTTTGAGATCATTTGTTAAGTGCGACCAATCCCACTGCATCTTTGCATCAATACGCAATAAAGATTTGATTTATAACTGTTATGAATTGTGTTTTACTGTCACCCGACCGCGCACAAACATATACCCACTCAAATTCGCATGCATGCTCACACCTGCTGTTCCACACACGCTCACATGCACACACACCCATACACACACTATACACATACCCCAAATGCAAACTCACGCATACATACACTCACACATACACTCACACTCACTTGCACACGCCCACATACTTACACATGCACACGCGCACGCACGCACGCACAATCGCATGCACACAAACACATCCACACATGCACATGCTCACACATTCATGTGTACACACACACTTGCACGCACGCACGCACATGCACACACGTAGCTGCTGAACTGCATCATGGACATGGTGGAGAAGACGCGGCGCTCCCTCACCGTCCTGCGGCGTTGCCAGGAGTCGGACCGCGAGGAGCTCAACTACTGGATGCGGCGCTACAACGACGCCGAGGACCTGCGCAAAGGTGCGCCCCTCTAAGCCGGGCGTGCCCTGCCCGCGACCCTGCCGCAGCACGGCCCCCGCCCAGAGGGTGCAGGGCCGTCGCTCGACCACGAGCCCCCTGTCTGCCGCCAGAGGCCGTCGCAGGCGGCGCTCTCGATGGCCTCCTGTCACCCCTCGCTTCCTTCGGCTCTCTGCCCAATTACACGACTGTTGAGGGCCCCCCTCGACCCCCTCCCCCACCCCCCCCCGCCCCCCCCCCCACTGCAAATTCTCCACTTGCGATAGTAAACACACACGTCGTGTTCATGGTCTCGTGCATTGCTGCCGACCTCTGGCCCTTTTTCGTCAAGCACACTGCTGGGTGAAGACCTCCCCCACGCCGCGCCAGTTATGTCGGTAGGGTTGTTTGACCGTACTTCACCCTCGTCATAGCAGGTTGGCAAAGGCAGGGGCGGGGATCGGTTCAGATATAATAAACTAAAAAGTATTTGTTTTTTACCAGGAAAGGCCCACTGAGCTATGTAGCTCTTTTTCAGAAGCGACCTGGCCACAAATGATAACCTCAACACAGTGGCTTAGCACGTGGACGTTGATTGCAACCAAATGCTCCAAACGCATGTTCATACAGTTGGAGGGAAAAACTGGAGGACCCGCAGAAAAATCCACGCAACCACGGGGAGAGAGACATGCACACTCCAAATATAGAACAGGCGTCAGGGTCGGGATCGAACCCACGTCTTCGTGTATACCTGGCGAGGTTGTTAACATCTCGCCACCGTGGCGTGCTCGCGACCGATGCTCGCCGTGGCCTCGTATAGATGTTATCCGTATATATCCACGTGGGATCCATATGCTGCATGTGCCCATGTAATGGCTTGCCATGTTGCGGCGCTGTAGAAGTTGTCGCTTATTATTCATATTGTGGTGGAAGGAGCTCTGCGGAGCGTTCACAGCAACAGCAGAGGGCTTCCAAGTGCAGCTGAATGAGAGAGCAGCCATCCTATCAACTGGAGCTCCTTCTCAATCACTTCCCATTCACCAGCCTCAATTTGTACCCAACCCTGGCCAATCAGAAGGGATTTGGTCCACATGGAAAGTGATGGAATCACTTCCTATCCGTAGGTCAACGATAGTCACAAGGTCTGCGCTCAACCTTGGCACTAAATGACAAACCACCTTGCCAGCCATCTTAGAGTACACACGAGATGGCATGTAGGGAACTGTGCCGCGCTGCTGCATGTGCAGGGAAAGCATCCTTCTCAGGGCAAGCGTAGCCTGGTGTTCGGGGGCACTCAGAGACATTCCTCTGCTTGTTTTTGTTTGTGCCCCAGAATCCCAGAGGGAGTTCCCACACCGGCCCATCTCAGGCTACATGCCCGACGAGATCTGGAGGAAAGCAGGTGAGTGCACGGTCCCCCCTTATTCTAACGAGTGCACTCGCCTTAACTAACACCGCCCCACCGCTAGCCAATATCTCCCCTTCGCTCCCAATTTATTATAATTAAGAGGCCAACCTCCCCTCCACGACTTGCATCTGAATTCGTTCAACTTCCCGTTCGTTCCCGCCTGCGCCAAGCATCGGAACAGCTCCGCTGGTGATTCCAAATTAACCAAGAGCAGCATAGCCCCCGACTGATCGACCGATGCCCATTTACGTGCCGGTGCTGTGTTACCTTGTACAGCACGGGGACGGCTGCCATCAGGGCGATCCCTTCGGCCATAAAAGAAAACTACAGCTGGGCATTGATTGGAATTATTGAGTTAAGGGTCTTTGAGATTCTGGGGCAGTTAAGTGCCAAACAAATGGAAATTCGTCATCCCACCTGGGTTCGAATCCTGGTCACGTGGAGCAGTTACGCGCACAGCACCCGCGCGTACGCTGCATCACGACGTGGGCAATGAGCGAGCGCCACGCGCGTCCCCCCCCACCCCATCCCACTGTCCACGCAGAGGACGCGGTGAACGAGGTGAAGCGCCAGGCCGTGGCGGAGCTGCAGAAGGCCGTGGCGGAGGCGGAGCGCAAGGCACACGAGCTGATCACGAGCGAGCGCGGCAAGATGGAGCGCGCGCTGCTCGACGCGAAGCGGCAGGCGGCCGAGGACGCGGCGACGCTAATCAACTCGCAGGAGGACTCGAGCGAGGTGGGTGGTGGCGGTGGTGGTGGCGGGGACCCCGGCGCCCCCCCCTCTCTCCTGAGACCCTCTTGGAGGGTCAGGGGACGGCGTCGACAATTGTCGGCCGTTCTTGCCCCGGGGCTTCGTGACGCGACGCTCCGCGGACCCCCGACGGCGGGAGAGAGGCGGCAGCGCCAGCCGCGCCGGTCGCGCAGGTTCCCCCCCACCCTCCCGCGCCCGGTAGCACCAGTCGCTGGGTTTGGAGCACAGCGCGCTAACCACTGAGACAAAGATCCTCCGTATAGCCTTAACAGATTGTTGGGGCAAGTGCTGTTAGCGAGCACCTATGAAGGCCAGAACGGCACACGAGGGGGTGGGTGGCTAGCACTACACCCGACCCCCTTTGTCTCCCCAGTGGCGATGTTTACACACCGCACTAGGTACTCATTTGAGGCCGAGTCTACCTAGGAGAGGCCCAGGATAGGTTCGAATAATTGTCACTGGTGTTGGCCGTGGCCGGGAATTGAACTCGGGTCGCTGGGTTCATAGCGCTGCGCGCTAACCAAGACACTACCGCTCCCCAAATTAAGACATGTACACACACACACACAGCAACAACACTTGCATGCGTCGTGTTGAGACCACCACACTACCACACTTGAGCGCACCCCTCGAAAATGTCAGGTGACCGGAATCCCAGGTTCGTCATCGCGATCTCAGCGGCGATGGCTCAATAACCTAGCGCGGCCATTGCGAGTTCTCTGAATCACCCGCTGACTCCCGCAAGCTTTTGCAGGCCTCACGGGGTGCCTCGGGCACCCTTGAATTGGGGGACGCGCCTCTCACCACCATGCTCTCACCTCCGCAGAGCTGCTGGAACTGCGGCCGCAAGGCGAGCGAGACGTGCAGCGGATGCAACACGGCGCGGTACTGCGGCTCCTTCTGCCAGCACAAGGACTGGGAGCGGCACCACCACGTGTGCGGCCAGGGACTCCACCAGGGCACGACCGGCGGGCGGCGGTGGCGGTGGAGGAGGAGGAGCGCCGACCGGAGTTGGCGGAGTGCCGGGGATCGGCGGCGGCGGAGGCGGAGGTATCGGCGGCGGTTCCATAGTCGAATCTTCGGCGGTCGCCACGTCGACGGCGGCGGTTGGTGGAGGGGGGGCCGCGGCCGGATCCGGGTCGTCATCCGGCGCCGGCAGCCCCCCAAACAACGGAGCGTCGACGTCGCGGTCCGGCTCTCCCCTGGAGCCGTCGGCGACCGAGGTGGCCTCGCGCTAGCGCCGTGGAGAGCTGCGCCGAAGCTCGGGACTTCTTTGGCGCGACCGGAGGTTGCAGAGGCGCGGTCCCTCTTGTTGTCGCGTTGACGCAGCGTCTTTCTGGTTAAGGCATCGATCGGGACACCGTTGCTGCGTTTCCGTGAGGATGTGAGATTCACTGCTGCGCAAGCTGCGAAAGCTTGAGTCGGTTTCAGACGGCGCTCTGCAAAACGCATCGGGGGTTGCGTTTTATTGAGAGCACTTTGCCAGATCGGTGCTCAAAGTGAAAAAAAAGTGTTCTATTCAGGATTATGAAAGAAAGCACCGGGTCATATTCTCTTTGAACAATCGCGAGGCTGCAATCACCAGGCTGCAGATGAAGCCCGGATTCAAACACGAGGCCGCTTCCAGACCTTGACACGTGACTCACAGGCCTGAGAAAGGAAGCGGCACGTAGCGGAGGAAAACGGTTTTGAACACGAACGAAGCTCTGCGTCCCCAGACCTCCGCTAACGATAGTCTGGCGATGGAGCCGAAACTGGTGGCTGACTCTTGACAACACAACGGATGCGTTCAAATCTCTTAAGGAACGTCATCCTCCTCCTTGCTCTTCCTCCTGCTCCTCCTCCTGCCCGTCGTTGTCGTCGTCGTCGTCGTCTTGCTGTGTTGATCTGTGTTGCTGTGTGGACGTCACTGGGAGAAGGTTGGGCCACCTTTCCAGAGATTCCAAGCATGGTATGACCTCATTTTCCAAACTAGTGAAACTACCTTAAAGTAACGTTTTTTTTTGGATGTACGGATCGCTTTGCGGTGGCTCGGAGAGCAACCTTTTCGTGGCTCGATAAACGTTTCTATCGTTCGAGACAATAAAACACCCTCCTCGTGGAGAATGCCTCATGTAAAATCACCTCTCTGTACATTTTTTTGCGATTGCAAAAAGAAGACAAACTACGACGACAATAACAGCAACAGCGACGACGACGTCACTGCCGCGGACGTTCAAAAGGTTACTTGTCGTTGGGAAAAGGGAAACGCAGCGAAACAATTTTGACTGCCGCGTGGAAACGTGGCGGGGAGGGAAATGGGGGTTTATTGTGTGCCATCATCGTCAACAATCTGTGTGCTCTCACAGCCATGCAGGGAACATCCAAATGATAACAACGGAACAAAAAAAAACACAAAGCAAAATGTTAATACCGATGACCTCTTGATGACACCATAAAATGAATAAAAAATGCAAGAGCTTTTCTTACCAATAACCAAAACATGCATCGTTTAAAACATTACAGTCATAAAAAGAAAATCAGGTTTCTAAAACAAATACAGTACACAACATGCGCATTCGACGAGTTGGGATTCGGAAGTTGAAATGTAAATCTACGGACACGAAGTGAACTCTCTCTCTGCGCTGCGCGTCCGTGTCTCTGGTCTCGACGCATCGCGACTCCGGGGTCGGGGTGACTTCCGGGAGCCTCCGCGAAGCGAGCGTGCGGCTGCATTCCAATGCAATGCCAAAAAAAAACCTACAAAATAATCTATCAACGATGGTAGCACCCAACGGCAGCAGCATCGGTGCGAGCGGCTCGACTGCAAACGACTTCGTTGGCCGCATCTCTCCTGGCGACGCGCTGTTCTCCGGGAATTGATTCACCTCCTGCACACAATGTTTTTGTAAATACTAGGCACGGATCTGTCTTTTTTTCCCCACGGAATGTTTTTTTTCGCACAGTGGAGTACGATGAAAGCGTTCTGCTTGATTTTTTTTTTAAATATATGTTTATTTCAAAATTTAGTGTCTAGTGTTTTTTTTTTCTTCAGTTATTTTGTACCCAGTGATATACAATTGCAACCTGGAATGTTCTGTTTCTAATCTGAAGTCGTTTCAAAAAAATGGCAACAACAGTTTAGTTTTAGTTTCAGGCGGCAATTCTGTGACATGATGCGATGTTTCACTGCTCGCTGACGACACTGGAGATGCGATTGGAATACAAGTTAAGATGAAAAGACGCAAGTTGCAGGCCACTGCTCCGACAATACGAGAACGTTTAACCATCGTTTTCTGAGTCACCCAGTTTGTATGCTCATTTTCTAATTAACTTTTTTTTTTGCTTTTTTATCCCGAGTATATTCAATTTGTATTGCCAATCATGTCAAGAGATTCTCAGTGAGCAGTGTCCCTCCCTGTCAGGGAACAGTCCCTTCAGGATGACATAACAGGACTCATTCTGAAGTGACTTCATCACACCAGGGGCACACCTTTTATATGCCCCGCGCGAACCGTTTTTGTCACGTACAAATGAAAACGAAAATAAATCCCTGAATATGCCAAATTAAGTGACAGCCGGATTTTACGTCATAGCTTTGAACCAACCTACAGCTATGGTCAATCAAGCCATATGATCATTCTGATGTTAGGAGGCCTTCATCCAGTAGTTATTTGTTTTTATATATGATTTGGATTTAAAGTAAGGATGTCGGCTCAGTGCTTGAGCATTAGCTACCCAGGCCTCTCCTCATTGTACTGATAATTTAGTATCCTGACAATAGGCTGATCACTCAGCCTGCAAGAGACATCCTAAAATGAGTACCATGGAGTTGACTTACTTATTTGCCATTGTAGTGGACTACGATGGGAATTTTCTACGTTGCACTTTTAGTTAAAATTTAATTGGCATATTCTGATAACTGATTCAGTACAAGTTGCAGCATTTTGTTTTTACGGGTGAGCTCACTCATGCAAAAATGACAATCACTAGATTTTGCTAAGATTTTTCTCCCGTGCAACGCAGTCTCCCACGTTCCCTGAGAACATTTTCGTCCGATTCCGGATTCGCATTTCCAGGATTTGAACGATGAAAAAAGCGAACGGGACTTAACGCGCGATTTGGAGCGACTGTAATCATACTTCACTGTGCGAAAGTGATTCTCCGTTTCTCTTACATTTTACCTTCACGTCTTTGTGAACTGTTCCAGAGACTGTAAGGCCCTCACGTGTTGCGAATGAAACCTGCTGGAACACAACATCACGAAGGCTTTTTTTTTTGCTCAGGTTTTAAGTGGTTGACCCTCTACTCGCGAATGCATTCTGTTCATCCGGTTGGAAGTGACACGAAGCCCCCTTAAACAAAATAAGAAGCATAAAATGCAATCACCTCAAGTCTCGACGTCTACAGCCGACATCATCCCAAATAGAAAAAGTTGTGTTCATCCACACTATATATATTTACTAAAGACATGCACGCGCGCGTGTGCGTATATACCGTACGTTTATATTGTAAGGCCTATGCCACATGTCGCACTTGAAACCCGTTTGAAGGTTGTGACACTCATTGCTTCTGTGCCACGACAACGCGGGGCCCGTGGCACTTGCGGAGAAGTGAAATCACAGGCGAAGGGTGTTTTGTGCCCCCTTGTCCGTGTCATCACGGATAACAGGAACAACCTATTACAGGTTCTCCCCCTTTATATATATATAAAATGTACAATAACCCTTTGCCGATCCACTGCTGGATAAATGCCTCCCTCATGTGTCAGTCCTAGGGGGAGGTTGTTTGACCATACTTCACCATGCTGGTCATCGCAGGTTGGTGCGGTGAGGAGGCCCCATGTCCGGTTCTGATTTCACTCAACACGGATATTAGCCACGGCCTGGAATCGAACTCGGGTTGACAACCTGAATCTCATTTTTTCAGGTAAAAATGTTAATGGCGGGGTGAGTATTGTGCTTGCACCCCATCCGCCCGTGGCCTTCCCGTTATCCGTAGCTTTGCAGATAACCAATCGTTGGCTGTACCCTGCGGATAATGGGAGTTGTGGATAAGAAGATGCCACACAAGATGAGTGTCATTGTATCGTGTGTATGGGCATGTGGTATAGGATCATACAGTATATGAAGTGTTGAGTATATACACACACACAAGTCGTGCATTGTAATTCAAAGAAATAGAACTACGTCCACATGAAGAACTGAAAAAAAAACTTTACAAGAGCCAGGGCCACGCTACCTGTGATGTGGGTGAACCCTGTGGATTTTACACAAAAATGGAATGCCGGTGGGAAGATAGCTTTGGAACATCATTCCTTCCCATCCGAACTATAACGATGTTCGTTTTCATTCTGCAAGGACAACGCTGAGCAATCGTCGACGAAAGAGACCCAGTTAATTTATAACGGAGAAGGCACAACTGGGTTCCAAGACTCTTCCTGTTGGCGGGAGGGGATTAGGGGATTCATTCCGTCGGCAATGAAGCATCGAAATCGCAGGTCACGGGGGGAGCGAATGGGGTTTGCGATGATCTTTGCGACGACCTCTGAACACACGTTGGACTTTGCGGGGCTCGTTTTAATTTCATACCAAATAAAGGCGTGCCAATTATTCGGCGGAGTGGGTTTAAAAGTTACAACAACAACAACAAAAATGTGAAAAATGTTAACATGCGATGTTAGCACGAAATAAGCTGAACGTTGTTGCTGAAGTCATCCCGTGGTCGCCGCCGCTGCGATGTCCGACTCGACACGTCAAACACTTCAGCCGTCGGGCTGCAGTTACGTGTCTTCTCCAAGGATTGAAGATCTAAATATATATATAAATATACAACATAACCTCAAATTCTTGTCGATAACGGTTAACAGGTACATGGTTGTCGTCTGTGTTTGCTGTCGTTTTTTTCACATCTCTCATCTTTTCCAATCATTTGTGTGAACTATATTAATGGCACTCCTCATATAACCCCATCTCCACCACCCCCCCCCCCGACTACCCCTATCATTAAATGGTTGGTTCCAAGCCTCAAGTGCTGGCTTTAACACTTTGGAATCTGCCACTCACGAATCAGGGGGGGGCGGGGAGGTGAGTGAGAGGGTTTGGGCAATTATTCAGGGAGGGAACTCGTAAAATAAAAAAAATAAAAGATGTTGGAAGAGTCAGTCGCTGAACGGTGAAGACAATACTTTCCTCAAAAGGCTGCACGATCGATGGACAGGCGCTTTTTGATATTCGGTGTTCATGTACCCCTATTGGTTTTGTTTCTGTGAAGCATCGTGGTTCGTGTCCTATCGTGCTCGCTTCGCACAACCAATGTCTCGAGTGAATGATGGCGCCGTCACTTTCCACCCCGTCCCCCTTGACATCCTTACGAAACGCAAAGTATTATTCATTATTTGGCACGCCAAACGTTTGCCCCCCCCCCCCCTCTGTTCCGCTGAGCAGCAGTTGCCCAGTGAACGTGCCAACAACGTTGGGCACAACGTTTCTACGTTCTAACTGCGCGGGGGTGGCGGACGATTCGTTACAAAAAAAATATTTGTTTGCAACTTTTTACTTTTTTCAACACGGCAACAAATATCGAGATGGTTTGTGTCGCTGTAAAACCTCGCAAATATATATACACGCGCACACACACACACGAGTCACAAAGTTGTGTATAATGATAAAATAATATTTAAAAAATTCACCATCTCAAAGTCACGTCCTTACGAATGTGATTGGGGGAATCAATTTGCATTCGGCCACCGTACAGCGCTCGAGTTGATCTCGACAGGATCGTGAAACCAAAAACACGAAGCGCTCACGTTGGTCTATCGGCGCACCTCCTCGCCCCTTCTCAATGTCGTCGCATGCACGAATTTGATGGGTCGTTCATGGGGGAGTACAACAAAAATACTTTAAAGTCACGGCTATAGCGCCCTCTATTGGCTAGGCCGCTCGGGGTTACCCCCACCTCATGGTGGGGGGGAGGAATTTGAAAACCCATACGGCGGAACACGGTAGCTGGTCGGCAGGATTTCGAGAGGTTGAACGGGTGCAACACACGTGGACAAAACAAAATTTGACCCAGCATACATGGACAAAAATTTACCCAACCCACATGGACAAAAACAATTTGACCCAACCCACATGGACAAAAATTGACCCAACATACATGGACAAAAATGTACCCAACATACATGGACAAAAATTGACCCAACATACATGGACAAAAATGTACGCAACCCACATGGACCAAAATTTTTACAAACGCACTTGGGGGAATACAAAAAATTGGCAGTCTAACGGTGAAGGTTATTGACAGACGCAGATTTCGAATGCCACGTTTACCGTAGATCCACGTTTTTTATTAATACAATGGCACCTGACGACGGTCTAAATTCGCAATTATTTCAATCGCAGCAGCCAGCTGCCCTCACGTACACAAGCCGGCTTTAATCCAGGTCAAATAGACACAATCTGCCGTTGCTGAACCCACAAACCATCTTGGTATTTGTTTCCAAACTTGATATACAGGCTTCGATAAGTGCGGGGGACCTCGCTTCAGCACACAACTCGCGGACGATATCTGAAACTGAATTGTTGCATGCCTGCACATGTCCCTGTTAATTATCTTCAAACCGACAGTGTAAGGTATAAGAAAGACGTGTTAGATGATCTAAGTAATATCGTCAGCTCGCAACGTATGGGTTACATTTGCATGTGGGAAGGCGCCCCGCTGCTGCGTGCCAGTGATGTTGTGGATTTGTTGATGATCGGAAGGCGACTTTGGCAGTAGCCAGGAGCAGGCAGATGGCTTTTTTTCAGGATCTGTGGCTCGACGGTCCGTGCCACGAGTGGTGCAGCCGTCACGCGTGCTTCGCACGATGCAAATGCCGCCCAACCGTTTCGCAGCATCCATCCCGAACGTTCGAGTTAATTTCTCCAGCCCGTCATCAAAATGCACAGTCCTGTGGCATATTTCCTCATTTAATCTTTCGCCGACTACTAATTGTTCCGTGTTGTAGACCTGTGCTGGAATTTTTGTTTTATTGGATTTTAACCGTGGCGCTTCGGTGCCCTCTCTCCGTGACTCGGCCTCGTGACGGGTCTGCATTCAGGAGCACAGCCGGGTAGTCGCGTCCTCAGTGGATTCTGGCAACAACAAAAAACCCAGCACCACGTGCATAAAGCACTTAATCACACATACACACTCGTAACAAGCACGGCGATACTGAACAGGAAGTGGTGTGCTCAGCGCCACTCATACACTACCACCTTTGTCTCCCCAGAGCTGATGTTGACAGTGGCCAGCACTTGTATCGGGCTGAGTCAACCCAAGGGAGAGCCAGGTCTGGGTCGTCGAGGTTCTCATTGCTGCTGGTGTTACGTACGGTCTTGAAGGGTAGCAAAAGTGAGAGACGCTCTTTCACGTTGAGCCACACAGCCAGTCGTGGCCAAGTGCTGTTAGCGTGCAGCTATTGAGACTGAACTGGTGCCCTGTGGGGTGGAGTGGCCAGCGCAGTGCATGCCCAGCCACCTTTGTCTCCTCGAGTGCCGACGAAGATGATGTCACCACACTTGGCACTCACTTTACGGCTGTCAACCTACAGCAGACAGACACACACACACTTGCGCACGCTTTCCGTCTTGCTTGCTGCCCATAGTCGCGTGGCATGCTGTGAAGCGGTGGTTATGCTTTGTTTTGTCATAGACGTAGCACTCGCCTTTCATCTCGTTCTATACACTACATCCACCCACGCACACCGCAACACTTGCTATGTGCATAGCTGTAAAAGCTGCAAACAAAAAAAGTCAACAATTAGTCGAGTATTCGTGGATTGATTTTCTAGTGGAAATTTTGAACTTAAAATTCTACGACTTGGACGCGCCGTTGTATGCACGTTTAACTTCTTTCGCACCGTACGTAACCAACCGTGCTAATCGGAGGTTGTAACACGTGGACAGTGCGACTCGGATGCGTGCCACGCCCCAGTGCAGGAGGCTGCCGCACTTCATGCCTCGATGGAACGCGCAACTGTCACGCATCTCCCTGTCCACACGGGCACGGCAGTGACAACCCATCTCGATTGGCTGCCCTGGGCTAGCGGCATTAAAGTCCACATGCCCACGGCTTGGGACCAGTGCCTCCGTATGACGGACCCGCCCATGTGAAATATATTTGCGATGCTAACTCAATTGGATAAGCAGCAATTCTCCCAAACGGCAAGGGACGTGAGTTCGAATTTTGCTCAGGTTTGATTTTGGCATCATGATTATCATCATCGCTAGTACCATCAGTATCATCTCCAGGTTGGGTAAAATAAGCAGCACCCCCGTTAACTAGCGAGATACAGATGATCATGATGTTGTTGTTGGCTAATCAACGATACATGGGGCCCTGCCGTGGGCAGCAGATATGATTGCCACCGCTGCTAGAGGATGGACCCAATGATGGAAGTTGTGCACTGATGAATATCTGTTTGAGCTTGGGGATGGGCCAAGGTTACACGGTCATTAGCGGAAACATGTTCAATCTGCGCTGAATTATGATGCGGTTTAACCTGAGCTCTTGGCTGAACGGTTCATAGGGTTTTAGTGGTCTTTGTACGGTACAAATATGAGTAATAATTAAGGAACGCTATTGTAACTTCGTGGCAATGCACACAGCAACTTTGGCGTTTATAAAACTTCTAACAACTTATATTTAGTTTTACTTCCAAATCCCATCATCATCGATTGCATATGCATTCTTGAGTGTATAATAATAATCACATTGCAGCGTCACCTTTTTTGAAATGTCCTTTTTCAGCATCATAAGTGAACCATTGTGTACTCGAGTAGATACTTCAAATCTCTCTGTGCGTGAATGCATTATGCATAATATCTGGCAATGTTATTTTCTGAGCAAAAAAAATTACCGCCCCCCCCATCTACCCCTCCCCCGCGCCCAGAAAGCTGTACGTGTTGTGATGAAATAACGCGATAGACGGATGACGCAGCTTCATTGCGGTGGCTATGTTGCATGTTAAAGTGTGTACATACTCTTATGCAGGGTAACTCCCTTTTCTTTACCTAATGATGACATCGTTTTCGTTCCTTTGAATTGTCAGCTAAGCAGATGTTAAACATTACCGTCTACCTCCTAAACAGGACATTTCGCTCTTTGCCAGAGGAAGCTTATTTTAACCAAAATCGCTAGGAAGCTAACTCATGATATGATAATAACAAAATGTTAACAATAATAAATAATAACAATAACAATTAACCAAAACTATTCGTTTAGCTACAAACCTTTTTTTGACCTGTGTGTAGCAGGCAAAAACGTAAGTCTAACAAACCTCAACTTTTTTTTTAATGCAGTACTCAAAGGAGAGTAAAAAACACAAAGTACAAAACCCCCTCTGTTTTGTTATCTGTGATTCCCTTAAACCTCGCCCCTTATAGCGCTCGTTTACGAAGACACTTATTTGCAATTGTTGTACCTCTGTCGTTAAAGGCGCGTCGGAATGAAGGGGTCTTTTAAGCTGCATGCGGTTTCACCTTAAGCGTGAACTCACAATTTATAAAAGTACAAGAAATCTGAATTCGATAACGGGTAGCGCTGGGTGCGGAGAAGGAAAACAGTGCCCGTTTCTTTTGTTGTTTTTAAACCCGCTTTCGTTTTAAAAACAAAAGGCAAAAAAATCTTACCCAAAATGTCATGGCTCCGTGTCAAAATAAAAGCGCAGTGCATAATGTTGCACCCAACAATGTATGCAGGGGGGTGGCTTTTATTTTGATAAGTGTGTAGTCTTGGTGAGTTTTATTGAAATAAAATACCATACATTAATGATGATGATAATAATAATACAGTCTTGCTGGGATGTTTAATATTACATGTTGTGGAGAAAAGTAAAAAAAAATGGAAAAATGTGAAAAACTAAAAATATAAAAATGCATGTTACATGTTATGATAGTTAATGGATGCCAAAAATAAAGACTGCTTTAAACTTGGCATTATCAGTGTACCCTGGTGTAGTATTCCGTTGATATTTTCTGACAGTGCTCTCTCTTCACATGCTTATGTTGAAAATTGTGTCAACAATTTACGTGTGGATAGTGTATTTAAAAACGTAGCAAAAAATGCTTCTTTAAACACAAAGTGTCAGGAGAATTGGTTTTGCTGGTTTTGTATATTATTCCTTTGAGTCTCTTGTTCATTTTATTCGTGCTTTTATAAGCCAGAGCTGAATTTGGAACATTTCAGCACTGGTTTTAAATGCTAGATTGTATGTGCCGGTTACAAACATTGAGCTATCTCGTTTGATAAAACGTGGCTTAAGGCCACAATACACACACACTCACGAGATCTGGGTTCAACCCAAGATATTTAAAGACATTGTGCAATAACCTTATTTTACAAACCCTAAAAAATAATAGTAATAAAAAGCCACCCTAGGTTATTAAAGATGCATAACATGTGTTTGTTGTTGTTGCAGATTTGCAAAAAAAAGGGTTCATTTGTTTTGATTTTGGCCTAGCCGGTAAACACGTGTTGATAAATGGGTTTCTGGTTGTGCTTGAAATGAAAAGAAAAAAAAAATATTACGGTATTTTACGTGCGGCTTTAAAATTGATGTGTGCTTGAAGCTTCATTCTTCCCTGGTTAGATGTGTTTAGGTGAAATGCAAGTTGGATCTATTGACATGTACGTTTTGCTTTGTGTCATTTTGAGCTGTATTATACGTGGACTTGTGTGCCGTATTTCACCCTCTATATATGAATCAGGTATTGCTTGTATATTCATAAATGTGTTATAAAGCTTATTCATGATTCATCTAACACGACTGTGCCTCGTGCTTGTTGTTGTTGTTCAAGCGGTACCCCGAGAAGTTTCGCTCGCAATCGTTTTTGGTCTTCTGCCCCTTTGTGATTTGCCATCAAAGGTCGATATCCCAAATAACTATTCACTATTTTTTAGTTTACCAGGTAAGGCCCACTGAGTGATATAGCTCTTTTTCAGAAGCAACCAGGCCACAAGTAAGAGCCCAAATGAAGTGGCTTATCATGTGGACATTTATAGCAGCAAAATACTCTAAAAAAATCCACACGACCACGGGGCGAACACGCAAACCCCAAATATAGAGCAGCAGGCATCAAGGTCGGGATCGTACCCACGACCTCCTGTGTACCAGGCCAGGAGTTAACACCTCGCCACCGCAGCACCCAACTCAGTCACTTGAGGAGGTGGGCAGTAATGCGTCTCACTATAGCCTCTCGCTACCAAATGTGTGTACAGGCACCTTCTCATGATGCCCTCCCTCCTGTTCATTGCCTAGTCTGTACATGTGACCGAACCTCCGGCGGTATCGCTGGTCAGGGAGTAGATGCTGGCCCCCTCGCTGCAGTGTGCTGGGCCCGCCGGCGATGTGAATATATCCCGACGTTCAGCAACAACTCCCTCTGCTCTGATGCTAAAGGAATCAGCTGGGTAGCCGGCTCAAGGCAACGTGGCATCAAAGTATCCCAGCTACCTACCCTGGCCTCCCGGCAAGAGACCAGGGGAACACAACTGCCAAGGATTCCCCATGAGTAACGCGACCAAGTGCGTCTTTGTACCGCTCGCCGGGCGGGTTCACAAAGAACGCGCAGCCTGCGTTTTCACCAGTCAGCGGTGACAAGTGTGCTACGGTGGTCATCACCGAAAGCCTCAAACTACGCAAACCATCTCGCATCTGGAACACGAGGACCCTCTGCAAACCAGGTGCCATTGACACGTTAAATCACTTGAGAAGGCAAGAATCAGTAGCATTGGCCTCCAGGAGGTGCCTTGGTGTGGTGCTGGTTCAACCACTGCAGGAAACGACACCATCCTGTGGTCGGGGTCTCCTGATGGCTCCCCTCGGCTTGCTGAGGTGGATATTGCCCTTGATCGGACAGCCAAGTCAGCCCGATTAGAATGGAACCATGTGAACAGGCAACTGATGGCTAGATTTAGGCACACCCTAGACGGTGGCATATGCAACCAACGAACGAAACACCCGACAAGATCAAAGACCACTTCTACTAGTCTCTAGAACAGTCCCTAAGGGGCCGTCCATAAATGACGTGACGCGATTTTGGACGATTTTTGATGCCCCCCCCCCCCATCGTCACACGGCGTCACAAAAAGTCAGACCCCCCCTCAAATATGACGTCACAAAGCTCTGCCCCCCCCCCCAATATATATAAAACATGCTTCAAATCGCTTTAAACTATTGTCATTGTAGTGCGTATTTAATGTGGCGCTGCACTCTGATGTTGTAGGAGAAAACATTTATTAAAAAGTCTATTTAATTAAGTAGAACGTGCTGTCTATATTCATTTAAAGTTGCGCATTTTGATGCGACGTCACATTTCTGAACCCCCCCCCCCTCGTCACACATCGTCACAAATGTCTGACCCCCCCCCCCAGGTGCGTGACGTCATTTATGGACGGCTTCTAAATCTCACGAAACTTCTTCTTCCTAGCGTTGTTCCCGCTGTGGCGCAGGGTCCGCTTTTCGGCATTGTCTTCTCCATTTGGCTCGGTCCAGGGCATCTTCAGGGGATGCGTTGACCGTCTTCATGTCTTCCTTTATTCGGTCCATCCATCGCTTCTTCGGACGTCCGCGTGGACGGCGGCCCTCTGGCTCAATACGCACGGCAGTCTTGGCCACTGATGACTCTTCACTTCGCATCACATGGCCGTACCACCGAAGCCTTGCCTCAAGCATCTTGTCCGCAATGGGGGCTACACCAAGTCGCTTCCGAACGTCTTCGTTCATGACACGATCCCATCGAGTGAGCCCGAGGCTCCATCTGAGCATCCTCATCTCCATGGTGTGGAGAGCTTGTTCGTGTACAGTTGTGGCTGGCCAGCACTCGGATCCATAGAGTGCCACCGGCCGGACGATGGTCTTGTATATTTTTCCCTTCAGCCTATCCGGCATTTTCCGATCACAGAGGACTCCGGTGACTTGCCTCCATTTCATCCACGCCGCATTGACTCGTGACCTCACATCAGTCGTGATGCTACCATCTGAGCTGATGGTCTCACGAAACGACGGGACCTTATTATGTGCCTCGGAGATGTCAATGCAGTCTCTGGCACTTCCAGAGAAGGCCTCCGAACTGTGGTGGCCACGTGGCAGCGACACCCCCAACAATTACGCAAGAAATGGGCTCAGAATTGGTGGCTCCTGGTTCCAGCGCCGTGACATTCACAGACTTACCTTGTTTTTAAACGACGGCCATACACATAAATTGACCATATACTCATTAACTCCAGATGGAAAGCACTGCAAAATTGCAGAGTTTACCAGAGCTTGGAGTTCGACACAGATCATCACCCAGTTATTACAACTATCGGTATTAGACTCAAATGATTCCCTAGCAAGAAATCGCGACCGTCTCCCCGATATAACATCCAAAAACTCTCAGACCCAGCACACTGAGGGGGCGTGGCCTCACTGAGGGGGCGTGTCCTCACGGAGGAGGGCGTGTTAGACACGCCCCCCTCAGTGAGGCAGATGTGATAGCTGCCTCCCCTGGTGCTTTTTCATTGCAGTTTCATGACGAGACCAGCGAGCCAAAATATCTTTATACACATACGTGAAATAAGTTACATGGAGTATGGAAGGCGAGGACATGAAATGGAAGGGGTCTACAAACATCACATTGGTGACATACTGAGATAGTAACAGGCACGCGCTTATTGCCCGCGCTCCATCCAGTTACTGAGGGGTTGCGCAATCAGAGGGGAGGCTGAGCTCGTCGCTGCCTCACCTCTCGTCTCTCCCTGTATTTGCAGCGGAGCTCCGCAAATTTGGCGATTTTGACTATAAAAATGATTAGAATCGTACAGAAATGACATTTATAACACAGATCATTGGAAAAATCTTAATATTTATTTTATTTGATTATTCTTTTTTTTCTACTTTTCGTAACAGCTATTTTAATTGGAGTATGACAGGTGAAGCTCTGCCTCTCCTGCCTCCCCTGACCGCACGTCCCTGTTTCAGGCGTACGGCTCACCGTCTACTCGCTCCAATGAGTGTGGGAGGGGGGGGCACTGATCTCCTCCGAGCCAATAGTGGCAATCTCCACATTGCTCGTCTGTCAACAGCAGCGTCGTTATTGGCTTCCTCTTGCAGAGCGGTCGCTCATCATAACAACTCCAGAGCGATGATTTGTATTTCAATTATTATCGAGTGGATGCTGTTCCACGTGACTGCACCGTGAGAGCAACAGATACACGAGACATGTCCTGAGTGGGCGACATCATCACAGCCAGCATGGGTATTCGAGAAGTGGTTGGTTGATATCCCTGTGGGTCGGTCTGGACGAGAGCAATCTCACACCGACAGCAGGTTTTTATGATTTTGATGAAGAGTTCACTCACCCAAACTCCCAAACAATTTACAGAAATCCTCACCGATCAAATAACATGCCCGCAGTACTCCACTTGAATGGAACTCGGGCGAGACAGCAACACTCTTCGTGCAGGAGGAGGTGTCTCACACAGGCTTCCGTGGTGTAGGTTTTGCATCACCATAGCACATCCACAGAGGATACTTTTATGGTAACAAGGTTTTATCTTTTCCTCACCACAACCACCTCTGCTTTTTGTGTTTTAGTGGCCCCCCGCCCCCCAAACCTCCGATCAGCACGGTTGGCTAAGTATGGTGCATAAGAAGTCCAACGTACACACACACCTCATCAGTTGCACACACACACCGAGGTGCACATCGAGATGAGACTTCACGTCACGTGGGCACCGCCTCGCACTCGCTCCCGTCGGTTGCTCCACCCCACGCGGAGTCGACCTGCGGGTGGACTCCATCCTGGAGGCTCTCTCTGGGCGACTCTCTCTGGGCGACTCCATCAGGGCGACTCCATCAGGGCGACTCCATCAGGGCGACTCCATCAGGGCGACTCCATCAGGGCGACTCCATCAGGGCGACTCCATCAGGGCGACTCCATCAGGGCGACTCTCTCAGGGCGACTCCATCAGGGCGACTCCATCAGGGCGACTCCATCAGGGCGACTCTATCTGGGCGACTCTCTCAGGGCGACTCTATCTGGGCGACTCCATCTGGGCGACGCTCTCAGGGCGACTCCATCAGGGCGACTCTCTCTGAGCGACTCTATCCAGTGAACGTGGGCTCACCGTCGACAGTGCCCAGGTGATGGCTCCCGTGGCGGAATGATTGTCACGCTGATCGTGCAATCCGGAGGTCACGGGTTTGATTCGACCTCTCGACAAGAGCAGTTAAAATGGGCGAGTTTCTTCAAATCGACCCCACCGATATCCACCCAGCAGTATATAGACTACGATGAACATTTTTGTTATTTTACCAGGTAAGGCCAACTGAGCTGTATCACTCTTTTTCAGCAGCAACCTGGCCACAAATGACAGCTCAACGAAGTGGCTTATCACATGGACATATTTCCAAATTTGGAGGGAACTCAAAATACACAGCGGGCGTGAGGGTCAGGATCGAACCCACGACCTCCTGTACACCAGGCGAGGTCGTTAACGTCTCGCCACTGTGGCACCCCAAATGGGTGCGCCAGTCGACGAGCATGTGGTGAGTCAAAGTGTGGGCACTCCCAAGTCTTGCAAGATGTATGAACAACTCGCTTTACTACCCGGCTTCGCCCGAGACTTGGATTCTTGTTTTGGGTTCATTCACGGCCGACGCGGAGGGTTGGGTGACGTCAGCAGGCACACTGCGTGACGCTGCTGCATGCGGGTGACATCACAGATGTGACGTCACCACTCACTTGTCGGGAAGTACACTAAACATTTTGAACACACATTCACAAATTTCCCTTTTACATATATAGAAGATATGTGGAGTTGGCCGAATACCCAGAGCACTTCTTACTCATCCAACAATTTACTTAAAATTGACACGAAGGTTCAGACAAGGTTTATCGATTTCACTTTCACATTTGATACAAAATGAATTAATGCAAATGCTTGCCCATTATCAATATATTTAAGAGATAAGGATTGGTGCAATTAAAATAGATAATTTATAGAACGCCATACTGCTGATACGAGTCATTGCATTGAAGATGAAAACTCCTCTCATCTGCGAATGTCATCAATGGCATGGCCCTCCTATATTATCACAGATTGCAGCCTTAGTCCATGTTTCCATGGGACAGTGAACTCAAGTTGACCTCATTTCTCCCAGAAGTGCTTTTCACCATTTACCGAGTTACTACACGAGTGGAACAGGTCTTGGTATCAGAAAAAAATTCTGCTAAACCACTTTCTCCTCCAAATATTTAACAGAATAAAAAGGTCAAGCCGTCTGTAACATTAAACGTTCGATGTCAAATTGAAATATTCCCCACTGCCTACATTTTCTTTTGCTTTGCGACTGTTGTGGCCCAAATTCTGACGGAAAGCAAGTTCAGGCCAGCTTGCTAAGCAAAACTGGTTCAACTTCAGGTTGACCGAAATGAATGGAAACGCACTGCCAGGATGGAAAAATTCAGTTGATACTCGAGTCACACAGCTCAGGGAAACGAGACATCAGCGTAATTCACAGCGTACGTTCATCATCCCATCGGCTGTGTGCGGCAAGGATATTGTGACAATGTAGTTCGAAATAAAAGCACACATTACACCATTTGAGATTCAACACGTAAGATATCTTTATTTTATTTACAGGAAATCGTGAACGAACAGCATTCAAAACCAATAAGAACATCTTGTGGTGTAAATGTTTACATGACCAAATTTTCGTTTCAAGGTCAAATATTTATAAAGATGAGGCATGTGTGTAAATGCACACACCGGTACACATATGCATGCATCATAAAATAATCTTCAAATTGGCCTGAAAATGCGAGGGTAAGTGCAGGTTGACGAGCACTTACTAAATCAGTATCGCACAAATTAAGTAGATGGGCCAGCGCCATGCATGCCCAGTCGCCTTTCTCACCAATCAGACAACCAATTACCTCTGGCCAGGAATACAGCAGTGTCAACCCTTACAAGCACATTCATTCATTTATACATTATACTATACAGCAAGCCAATGCATGTATACACCAACACACACATTTATTGACACAGATGCACTCAAGCACTGCGACAAAGACGCAGACGGAACTCGTACATACAAAAGCCAAGCTGTGCTTTTCTTGGCAGCATCTTCAGCCGGCTTGCATCATCATTGACGTGACCACATTGTTGAAGGCTCTGAAAGAAAACCACAAAAATAATTTCTGTTAAATTTCGCTATATCCATATGAATACCTCAACCTGGATGTCTAAAAAAGCTTTAGGGTACAAGGCAGAAAGCTAAAATTTGGTAAATAGGTAGCTTTTAGGACATACAGAAAAATTCTGAAAATGCGAGTTTTCCATTTTAATGCCCCCAAAATCTTGATTGTAAGTGCCCCATATACATGCTTGTGCGTGTCATTCATAAACCGTTTAAAATTTAAGAGTGCGTTTGCTTTTAGTTTGATAGACTATTAAACAGCAAATAAAATTAAAGCGAGTTTTATATTTTATTGTTTTTGAGATATTTCGGATTCAAGCGGTTTTCAATGATAGAACACCCATTTTATGATGTTTAATCTGAATAATTTTAAAACAGTAAAAGATAGGGGTTTCCCCTCAAAGTATTAAATTAATTAATTTCTGTTCTTTCTAATAAAAAATATAACAGAATCTTTAAATTCAGTCGTTCCCAATGGGTACGTCAATAATGTGTTATTTCTGCGGAGAAATACACATTTTTGGAGTAGTTGTTCGTCTCTGCTCATAGATAAAAATTGTCAAAAAATCTAATCAGGTTAATTATTATATCTATTCAAAACTTTTGCCTGGCGAAGACAGGCTTTATGAACTAGTCAATAATACTGATAATTTTTTGGTTGCACAACATCGTAGGATAATCCTGCAATGTCTCACAAGGCTGATGGTAGGAATTCTTCACTCATGAAGATTTTTATTTTACAAAGAAGAGTCAGCTACACTGAAATGCACACATGTTCATTGAACTTCTTTTGCACCGTACGTCGCCAACCGTGCTAATTGGAAGGTGGATGAGACATTATTCCAATTACCGACTTAGAATTTCCATGCCTGGAGGTACAAGGGGCTTTGTTGTAATTTTCCTAGTTAACTGAATGAACTATTACACACAATATAGCTCCTTCAAGAACTAAAATCAGCTAACCACAGTAACCGTCCTCATTTTGTTACAGTTTAAAAGGGACCACACGTTCACGCGTCTTTATAAAACTGGGCAGGGCAGCAGTCAGAAGGCGAGGGGGAGCAATTCCAGGTCAGGGGCCAACTAAGCTTATCATCCTCTCTGCAAGGTCAATAAAAGGAGTGCCACTTTGTTTCAAATTAACCATGGTGGGGCAAACGGACCACTCTCATGAGAATGTGGAATTTCCATTTGTGGTTGCAACAGAGATGAGCACAGTCCTCATGCTCATTGGAGCTAGCACTTTGCCCCTTGCGAGAAGCTTGCAACATTTTCTTGCGAGTGCGCTGGTTTGTCTGTGCAGTCATTGGTGACCAGATGTGTGCACTGTGATTAAACAGACATGTAACATTCGTAGTAGATACACGTTCATCAGGTAGAGACCCTTCTACAATAAACATACATTATTACACTTACAACACATTAATCTAAATTGAGTGTGCAAAGTTTTCTTTCGATCCATGTTTAGACAAAAATGTGGTCAAGACTGATTCTATCATTCAGTGTGGTATATATTCTGAATTGCACCATAGCGGCATACAAATGGATGTGTAAATGTAAGTCATTGAAATGGGGAGAAAGCATCAATTGGCCAACTGTGCTAATATCGGAGGTGTGGGGAAGGACAACAAACTTAACACAAAAGGCAGTTCTAAATTAATTAAGTCTTCAATCTTGCTTTAAAAGTGCATAGCTCCAGTGGCTTCCTACTATCGGAAGAGCGTTCCAGACGGCCAGAGAAGCGCATCCGGAGGCTCGCGATGCGGTGACCGTCTTTGTTCGATGGCTAGCCAAAAGCCGCTGCTACGAGGATGACCGGAGCTCGCGTGATGGTTTAAACTCCTTGACGAGATCAACAACGTGTTGTGGTTCATTTGTGGCAACGGCAGATGTAAGCGGTGTGGCAATGTTGGTGTTCTCACGTGGACTGGATGGGATCGCCGGGATTGTAGAAAGGGTTGCACATGACGTCTGTGAAGGCCGTGTGCAGCTTACGGAACATCTGCGCGTCACAGGACGATGCGGTCACAGCAGTGTTAACGTGCGGCCAACACAAATCTTGCGCACAGGTTGAAGGGTCACCAGCATTATTAAAGTGTGACCAACACAAGACTCGTTTTACATTGAACTATACACGCAGCATTACATGTTTACGATCAGTCCACTGCTAACCTCTGGGACCCTTTTCACAACTCTTCACAATTTCGGGCATTACTATACTGCAATGGGAGATATCATCACCCCCCCTCCTCCTCCCCCAAATGGCTACACCCGCAGCCCTCTCCTGGTTTGTTGAGGTCTCAGCCCATAAGACCTCTGGAGCATATCCAATTATAATTGGTAAGTGGGAAGAGATGTTGTTGAATGCATAAACTGGCCACAAATAATTGTAAGGACGAACACAAAGTGACTTTAATAAAATAATTCACTCACAAGCGGTGGTGCATCTTTTTGTACACTCACAGAGTTTGCCGCATACCAATAAAAACACGTCCTATTTCTCCCCCCCGAGTTGGAATGTGTCAATATGTCAATACAAGTGACAGATCAAACCTGTTAAGAAATGCTCTTTGGGTCTTTCAGTTCGCCTGCTGTATTTTTTCACCTGAAGACGATTGCTTATGTTGCGATCGAAACGTCGTGATTTTTTTTATTATTTTTCTATCTACGTGACTTTACTGAAAGATCAAAAGAGTATGAATTCCTGCAGTCATGAAAGCTTTAAGTCAAGATTTGTTAAGAAATGCTTTTGGGCGCCGCGGTGGCAAGATGTTAACTACATCGCCTGGTCTGTAGGTTGTGGGTTTCATTACAATCCTGGCACCTGTATATTTGGAGTTTGCATGTTCTCCCCGTGGTCACGTTCATTTTTAATCCAGGTCCTTTGCTATGAATTTCCACATAAGCCACTTCATTTATCTACCATTTGTGGCCAGGTCACTTCTGAAAAAGAGCTATACAGGCTCTCCTTGACATACGTGAAAGATGCGTTCCTGGAAAAGCGCGCGTATCTCAAAATCGCGCATGTCAAAGCAATTTTCCCATAATAAATATTGGTAAAGGAGGGGTTTCGGGAATTTCACTCGCATACTCTTAGGTTTTTCCGGTAAAGTCACGTAGGTAAAACATAAATAATAAAAATAATAGAAATAATAATAGAAATAAAATGATAAAACCATTATTTTATTTCTATTATTATTTCTATTGGTTTTATTATTTATTTATTTTTTACCTACGTGACTTTACCGAAAAAACCTAAGAGTATGAATCCTTGCAGTCATGAAAGCTTCAAATCTAGAATTTCACTCGCATACATAATCGCCTCTATTATCCTAGCCTATATCAATACAATACATGTACACAGAATATAATACTTTATAAATTCAAAATAATGTTTAGTTTTAGATTTTCTCGAGAGACACAAGACAGAGGGATGAACACCGGTGTACACGCGGCGAGATGCTGTACAGTATAGCACACTAGTTATCGTACCGCACTGGCTGCTGGCAACGCCATTTGGTCACGGTGCCAGGCTAGGGTGGCGTACGTCGCGTTGGGGATGACGTTATTCCAAAAATTGCCTCGCTCGTGTCAATAAAAGGTCTAAATACAAAGCACGCACATTATTCCAAAATGGCGTACCACAAAAGCTTGTAAACCGAGGATTACATGCATAGCTCAGTCGGCTTACCTGGTAAAATAAATAAGTTTAGTTTAGTAGTTAAAGTTTAGTAGTTTGTCGTCACTGATGATCAGGCTGTCAACTTGCTACGCTTGATAATTTGGTTTATTCGTGGGTGACTAAGCATTCAATTCAGTATACCCATGATCTCGGCAGTGCTCACCCAGTACCGACACTATTACACCCCTCCGAGCCACCCAGCCTGCCCTACACAAGAGCCCGAAGATAGGGTCACTTTGGTCTGTCTTGAAAAATGCAGTCGTATGTGCTGTGTGCAAACAGGTGCGATACCCACACTTCGGATTTCATTGTCTCTGAGCGACGTGTTTGACGAGTCGACCACGATGACGAACTTGACTTTGGTGTTCGTCACGTAGCCATATCTGAGACCACTGGTGAAGGTGACACTAAAATTGCACTGCTGTTGGAGCTGATATAGAAACGTACACTGCTGCTCGACACACAACATGTAACACAGTGGCAACTGCAGTTAGAGCACTGAATTTGCACTCGGAAGATCTTCAGTTTGAATCCAAATTGGCGGTCAACTAAATGAGTTTCAATTCGTGAAGTCAACAGAAACCACCAAAACGAGACTGGCCCTAGCCAAATGAATGTTGATTTTCCACCACTGGCTCAAGAGTTGCGAGCAGATATAAGCACTGCTGCATTTTTAGTTTAAGCCAGGAGACACCCAAGATTTAAACAATAAGTACTGTATATGAATAAACAAGCCAAATATATATACAAAGTGTTGATCTGTTCCCCTCTCGAACGAGCAATGCGACAATGACTATTTCTGCCGGCGGTCTTGAGGTTGACCAAATATAGACAATTTATCCAAATTATAAGTTCCAAATTATACAGGAAAAATGACACGTGGTAAAGAGTAAATGTCACTTCATAGATATTTCCCACTGCTGACTTTCCACAAAGTGCTACTCATCGGAGCGTATCCGAGGAAGTCCTCGGTCACACTCTAGGGGTGCTCCAACCCCAGCTATACACGTCACAGGACTACGTCCAACACCAACTTTAACACATTAAGTCAAAGCGTTCCCTTAACTCAAACGACTGCAGGGCCGGACTCATCACATCTGGTGGCCTTCCGAGACAGCTGTGAAATTGTGACATTCCAACGGTAGGGGCTCGTGTAACCAACACGTGACGACTGTTAACCAAATTTCGATTTAAAGCTTTCGTGACTGCAGGGATTCATCTTCTTGGTTCTTTCGGTAAAGTCACGTAGAAGGGAAGTAATAAAATAATAAAAATAAAACATAATTAAACAATTCTCACGACGTTTCGGCCACAACGCAAGCAGCCGTCCTCAGGTGAAAACCAGGTCCGTCGAGGCGACAGAGTCTGAATGAAACAGCACACGGGCTTAGAGCATATATATAAGCTGGGCGCATTGACAAAGGAATTTGCATATCAACAGGAATTTAGCATATTTATGGGAAATGCAGGAATGTAATTAGTACTGCATATGCATGTGCATTATGCAGGATTAACAGCATCAAAGGGAGCTGCAGTTACTGCTGCTGTAGCAGTTGCTGCTGCTACTGCAGTTGCTGCTGCTGCTGCAGTTGCTGCTGCTGCTGCACTTGCTGCTGCTGCTGCACTTACTGCTGCTGCTGCAGTTGCTGCCTTATCCATTTTAATATAACACTATGTATTATTCTACCCACCCTAATGTGTATCATACTGCTATATGTTTACTGTACAATTACGACACCATACATTACTCTGCACACTGCACCATGCCAGTGAGTGGAACGCGGTCTGAAAGTCACCGTTAACGTGAACACAATCAGTTAAGATCCGAAATGGTTTATTACGTCCTTCCAATGATTGCTAAGCCAGAATCCATCTTCTCGGTTGAAATTGTCTCTGTGTTTGTATATGTGGATCGCCTCATGAACGAATCTCTCATGATAGCCAGATGGCTTGCAGAGAACCTCTGTCTTGGAGAAGTCAATGTCATGTGAGCCCACTGAATTGTAACAGTGATCTGCCACGGCTGAGGTGTTTGTCCTACCGTGTTTCAGGTCTGCCTTATGTTCACGGATGCAGTCCGAGACATGTCGTTTGGTTTCTCCAATGTAACTGCTACCACAGAGGCAACTTAGTTTGTAGACGCCAGGGTACTGTATGTCTGGAACCACATCTTTTACAGACGGGACCAGATCACGGATTTTATGTACTGTGTTGAATCGGACCTGGATCTTGTGTTTAATCAGGATTTTGGAGATCTTTTTTGTGACCCCAGCAATGTAGGGTAAGGTGATGGTCTTGAAAGGCTCCTCAACAGGATCCTTCTTGATGGTTGGAGTGATGGCTTTGCGGATTGTGTAGTCGGAGTAACCATTAGCCTTAAGAGCTTGGCGTACGTGTTTGAGTTCACTGGAAATGTGTTCATGGTCGGAGATGCATTGGGCTCTATGATATAGAGTCTTGATGAGGGAATTCTTCTGGGATGGATGGTGGTGGGAATCCGGTTTTAGATAAGCATCCGTGTGGGTGGCTTTCCTGTAGACAGAGTGGCTCATTGAACCATCAGGTCTCCTTTTGATTAGGACATCCAAAAAGGGTAGCTTGCCATCATTTTCGACTTCCATGGTGAATCTGATGGCTGGGTGTATGGAATTGATGGAAGAGGTACGTAGACGACACTTTTGTCATCTGGCCACATGGCCGGCCTGCTCTAGACCAATTTCTCGACCACATCAATTCCATACACCCAGCCATCAGATTCACCATGGAAGTCGAAAATGATGGCAAGCTACCCTTTTTGGATGTCCTAATCAAAAGGAGACCTGATGGTTCAATGAGCCACTCTGTCTACAGGAAAGCCACCCACACGGATGCTTATCTAAAACCGGATTCCCACCACCATCCATCCCAGAAGAATTCCCTCATCAAGACTCTATATCATAGAGCCCAATGCATCTCCGACCATGAACACATTTCCAGTGAACTCAAACACGTACGCCAAGCTCTTAAGGCTAATGGTTACTCCGACTACACAATCCGCAAAGCCATCACTCCAACCATCAAGAAGGATCCTGTTGAGGAGCCTTTCAAGACCATCACCTTACCCTACATTGCTGGGGTCACAAAAAAGATCTCCAAAATCCTGATTAAACACAAGATCCAGGTCCGATTCAACACAGTACATAAAATCCGTGATCTGGTCCCGTCTGTAAAAGATGTGGTTCCAGACATACAGTACCCTGGCGTCTACAAACTAAGTTGCCTCTGTGGTAGCAGTTACATTGGAGAAACCAAACGACATGTCTCGGACCGCATCCGTGAACATAAGGCAGACCTGAAACACGGTAGGACAAACACCTCAGCCGTGGCAGATCACTGTTACAATTCAGTGGGCTCACATGACATTGACTTCTCCAAGACAGAGGTTCTCTGCAAGCCATCTGGCTATCATGAGAGATTCGTTCATGAGGCGATCCACATATACAAACACAGAGACAATTTCAACCGAGAAGATGGATTCTGGCTTAGCAATCATTGGAAGGACGTAATAAACCATTTCGGATCTTAACTGATTGTGTTCACGTTAACGGTGACTTTCAGACCGCGTTCCACTCACTGGTATGGTGCAGTGTGCAGAGTAATGTATGGTGTCGTAATTGTACAGTAAACATATAGCAGTATGATACACATTAGGGTGGGTAGAATAATACATAGTGTTATATTAAAATGGATAAGGCAGCAACTGCAGCAGCAGCAGTAAGTGCAGCAGCAGCAGCAAGTGCAGCAGCAGCAGCAAGTGCAGCAGCAGCAGCAACTGCAGCAGCAGCAGCAACTGCAGTAGCAGCAGCAACTGCTACAGCAGCAGTAACTGCAGCTCCCTTTGATGCTGTTAATCCTGCATAATGCACATGCATATGCAGTACTAATTACATTCCTGCATTTCCCATAAATATGCTAAATTCCTGTTGATATGCAAATTCCTTTGTCAATGCGCCCAGCTTATATATATGCTCTAAGCCCGTGTGCTGTTTCATTCAGACTCTGTCGCCTCGACGGACCTGGTTTTCACCTGAGGACGGCTGCTTGCGTTGTGGCCGAAACGTCGTGAGAATTGTTTTATTATGTTTTATTTTTATTATTTTATTACTTCCCTTCTACGTGACTTTACCGAAAGAACCAAGAAGACTGTTAACCAGGCAAAACGTCATATTTTTTTTGATAAATCAAGGTTAAGCAAGTATTCCTAACACCAATCGTGGAATTCTGGAATTCTTGAATGTCCACCGCTGGCTCATGGCCCCCTGAGGAAATGAGAGAACCACCCGACTATTGCTCATATGATGTTATCTTCCTCTCCTGGTATGTAGGAGGTCGTGGGTTCGATTCCGACCCCGACGTCTGGATATTTGGAGTTTGCATGCTCTCCCTGTGGTCGCATAGATTTTTCTCCGGGTCCTCCGGTCTTTTCCTCCACATTTAGAAACATGCGTTTAGAGTATTTGACTGCCACACATTTCCACATGATAAGCCACTTCGTTGACCAATCATTTCTGATAGCCAGGTCGCTTCTGAAAAATAACAG
Source organism: Lethenteron reissneri (assembly GCF_015708825.2). Taxonomy (NCBI): domain Eukaryota; kingdom Metazoa; phylum Chordata; class Hyperoartia; order Petromyzontiformes; family Petromyzontidae; genus Lethenteron; species Lethenteron reissneri. The sequence goes on along the minus strand of NC_083813.1, from coordinate 2,874,307 downwards.
CTCAGTGGGCTTTACCTAGTAAAATAGTTTGCGTTAGTATACTTATTTATCGTGATTTAATTACCTTACCTATACGCTTATTGTTTGTTCTACACTATGGGGACCTCATTTGCCAGTAAAAATATGATAATTGGTTCTTTACCCTTCTATCTGGCAACAAAACTGACACCTTTTTGCAAGGAGTCATGTTTGCATAGACCGCAATACCTGCAGTCATAATACAAACAAAAGAACATAACTCTGATAATGTGCACTGTCCTTGAAGTTGATTGGTCCACACCCGAGACAGCTTTCCTTCAAGCCTAGTCTCATATGGGTTGGACCAGATGACGCCAAAAGGCGCACAACTCAAGGACAATGCACCATCAGAGTATGAGAGCTCGGGGCAAGCATCTACACTATGGGGACCTCATTTGCCAGTAAAAATATGATAATTGGTTCTTTACCCTTCTATCTGGCAACAAAACTGACACCTTTTTGCAAGGAGTCATGTTTGCATAGACCGCAATACCTGCAGTCATAATACAAACAAAAGAACATAACTCTGATAATGTGCACTGTCCTTGAAGTTGATTGGTCCACACCTGAGACAGCTTTCCTTCAAGCCTAGTCTCATATGGGTTGGACCAGATGACGCCAAAAGGCGCACAACTCAAGGACAATGCACCATCAGAGTATGAGAGCTCGGGGCAAGCATCTACACTATGGGGACCTCATTTGCCAGTAAAAATATGATAATTGGTTCTTTACCCTTCTATCTGGCAACAAAACTGACACCTTTTTGCAAGGAGTCATGTTTGCATAGACCGCAATACCTGCAGTCATAATACAAACAAAAGAACATAACTCTGATAATGTGCACTGTCCTTGAAGTTGATTGGTATTATGACTGCAGGTATTGCGGTCTATGCAAACATGACTCCTTGCAAAAAGGTGTCAGTTTTGTTGCCAGATAGAAGGGTAAAGAACCAATTATCATATTTTTACTGGCAAATGAGGTCCCCATAGTGTAGATGCTTGCCCCGAGCTCTCATACTCTGATGGTGCATTGTCCTCGAGTTGTGCGCCTTTTGGCGTCATCTGGTCCAACCCATATGAGACTAGGCTTGAAGGAAAGCTGTCTCGGGTGTGGACCAATCAACTTCAAGGACAGTGCACATTATCAGAGTTATGTTCTTTTGTTTGTATTATGACTGCAGGTATTGCGGTCTATGCAAACATGACTCCTTGCAAAAAGGTGTCAGTTTTGTTGCCAGATAGAAGGGTAAAGAACCAATTATCTTATTGTTTGTTGTTGTGACTTTCTAACCCTGTGCCCCTACTGGACATCTGTGTGAAAACGAGCTTGGTAGCTCATCGGATTTCTCCAGAATAAACCAATATTCTGAATAAAGATAGCGTAAAGATTCTGACGAGCAGATCTGACTCCCCTCGGGGATCGATGAGCAGAGAACCAATTTGCAGATCTGACTCCCACTCGGGGTCGACGATCAGCAGGAAGCCAATCTGCAGATCCGACTCCCCCCCCCCCCCCCCCCCCTCTGGGCTTGCGAGCGGCCAGGCAGGGAGGACAGGATACACTTTGTAGTCCTCGGTGGGGTACAGCAGCCCCAGGTAGAGCTCCCGCAGGTCTCCCGCAGACTTCCCGGCCGCCGCCATCTTCTCCTCGACCACATCGAGCGAGGTGTGCACCGTGTAGTGGAACTTGAGCTCGTTGCTGGGCGGCGCGTTGCGGATGTACAGCGGGTAGTTCTGCGATGGACGTGTTAAAACAAAACCCGTACGAGACACGGAGCCACATTACGGGTAAGCGTCGCATTCATTATCTTCGGCGGAAAGGTCGAGAGGCCAACGTGGCCACCGCCATCGATGCCACAAAACATCATCACTGGTTTCTAACCTTTTTTTTACCTATGCAACAAAACCATCGCTGGTTTCTAACCTCACCCATAACGTCACAACATCTAACCTATAACCACCACATCCCGAATAATAATAATTACATTTTATACAGCGTCATTCACGCTAACTGCCTCCCACAACACAAATATTATGTTTACCCGCCATCAACCCTCTGAGGTGACTAGAGTATCATCATCAGGAGCCGCCATTAACTATCCACTGCTGGATGAACACCTGCCAAAGCCATCAACGTCAGGCCCAGAGAGATTCATGGTTTCGCTGCCGCGAGAGGTGCAGAGGCGGAAGCGACAGCGGAGCTCTGTAAATATAATGTACCAGACCGTAACTTGAAAGTGTTATATGTTTTTACTTATTAAACGTAGTTTCAACACTCGTTTCGAATGCACCCAAGTCGGACACGCAGCCCAGGTGGTGGTTATCGACGAGTCGTTTGTTTTGGGGTTTGTGACGAGCACCATTATTTAACAAAATCAACACGCATACACCGTCTACAGCCATTTCTGGACCTGAAAACTCAGCCGTAAATCCGTTTCAATACGGGCAAATTTTTTTTTTATTTGTTTGTGTTTCTCCCTTGCGATGGGACTTCGTATGATGAACGTTGATATGTATAAGGACACGGGGTGACCAATAAGGACTGAATCTCCGTTGCCTTCACATATAACGATGTTTTGTTGCACCAGTCTATGTTTTGGCTTGAGAGACCAATTCTAGATTTTAAGTTTTCGTGACTATGAGATACAGTAATTCTCACTTGATACAGTAATTTTGCTGTGACGGTTCCACCTGAAGACGGAAGCTTGTGTTGCCTCCGAAACGTCGTGATTTAATTGATTTTACCTACGTGACTTTACCGAAAAAACCAACGAGTATGAGAGACCAATTTTAATGCAGCGACCTTAACTTTTAACCACGGGGTGGGGACCTCTGGACACGTTTGGACCTTTTTGGGGGTCTGAACGTGTGAACGTGAGCCAGGGCTCGCTAAAACAACTCGTGCAGAGTTCACGAGACGTCACTGACAAGAGCGGCTCCATGCAAAACCCCACGGGGCACTGCTGAACTAAAGAGCAGCACACATAATATACACACACCAACACGCTTCGCGTTGTCTTTTCAAACATAAACGTCGCATGGTCCGAGTCGATCGTTCTAGTGATCGTCGCTTTGTGTGTCGCAGAGCTTCACGGTTCGACTTCCCAGAGGCTCGTCAACCCCCCCACCCACCCCACCACCGACTAACACTGCGTGCCATTGAAATCGAAGCCGATGCGAGCCACCCGCCTCCCGCACGCCGTGGAAACACCAACAAGCTCCCGGCGACATGATCCGCAAAGGCGGGGCCAGCGTCACGCGATTCCCAAAACTTGCTAAAAATTGAAACCAAAAGAAATGGCCACACAATGAGTTGGTTGGAAAGAAAGGAAGGTAGTGACAGCGCGTCGTCGGCTTTCGCGAGCAATGTATGTTATCCCGTAACAGAGAGGTGTTTTTTTGGGTTAGGATCGCGTAAATGTTGCTGCGGTGGGTTCACTCCCCCAACACACAACCGGTGTGCCGTACGAGCAACGAATCGGCCACGTTTTGTTTACGTGACAAACCTTTAATAACTGTCTGTGTCGGGTGGTGGCGGGTTGAACGTCGCAACATTTATATTTACGCGACCTGACCCCACAAGCAAAACAACCCCTCTCATTGATGGAAAGACAGTACCGTGTTGGGTAACTGCGGCGGCGGGGGGGGGATGGAGTGTGTGGGAACATAGCCAGCACCCTCCTGAAAGAACAAACAGAGTCAAGCGAGTGATCGAAGCTTTCCAGGGCAGAGAGGAGAGTCAGAACAGAGATCCCCACCTCCTTCGCCACCACAGCCACGCACACCGCCATGCTGGAGGGGCCTCCCTCCACTTCCGCCTTCGCGCGGTGACGTCACCCGGGGGAGGGCGTGGCTTCGACCGTCACGTGATCTGTCACGCGCTAAGAATCGACGGGCATCGTTCCGCCGTACTCGCGATTAAATAATCGATTATTACTTGTAGGGCATTGCCGCGGGTGAGTTGTCGAATCGTGACTTGGAATCGATTCGGCGTGGGGCGATGTTGGGGGGTGAGTATTGTAGTAGTGAAATCGATCCTACGGCGGATCGACGGGTGGTGAATCGTGGAGGAGCGGTGGCGCAGTGATTGCGAGTTGAGTGTGCGTGTCTCGGTTCGCTCCGCGGTTGTTGTTGTTGTTCATTCACTCCGCGGTTGTTGTTGTTGTTCATTCACTGCGGGGATAATCGATGTTGATTCGGGGCCGCTGCGTTTAGTCGAGGCGCGTGAACTGGCGACTGCTTCGCGTGCCAGCAGCAAGCCACCGCACTTCCTCGATTGTCGGCGCGAGTTGTCTCGCCTCCACGTGCACACACAGCGCCTTTGGCTCTAAGGCGCTTCTAGCCAAGGCCGTAATTATAATATAATTATAGTATATATTGGGGGACACACAGCAATATTCAAATACAGTATGCTCAAAATGCCCCCCCCCCCCCAATATTTTGCTATAAAAAATTAATTGCTATGCTATGTAAATAAAAACAACAATTTGCTAAACCTTGGCCACAATATCTGGGCTGTCTTCATATAAATCAATGCATAGATTTCTGTTTATATTATTGTGGTTTTGGTTGTCCTTTATTAATCCCTAATCTCTGCCATTACATACAATGAAACAAGAAATGGTAAACAAGTAAAAACAGCAATGTAATACAATACACTCTTAGACATTGTAAAAAAAAAGTCCATCCCATGAGTTAGTGAATTTTTAAATATTTTAGGTAGGAAATGAGTTTTCAAATTCAGATCTTTTTAAATCCTTTATATTAAGTTCGCTTGCTTGCTGCGTGCTTGCTTGCTTGCTTACGACCGTGCAAATCTTTCGGTCTTTTTTAACCCACTTCCTGTGATCCAATCGAGCTGACATTTTCCACACAGACTCGTTGTGCGTGACAATTAATTTGCGTGACATTTTTTTTTCCAAAATTTTACACTGTTTAGGGATTTTTAAAAAAAATATTTAATTACCAATTGCTTAATGCTGGCAGACAATCATCTGACCCATAGGTGGCAGCCATCTCAAGCCAGAGGACGAGAGGACTCTAGCCGCCACGCATATTAAGGATTTAGAGTGAAAAACTTTGTTTTTACGGGTTAATTTTTTCTGGGTTGGGACCCCCAGACACCCTGGAAGATTTGGTCCCCCCCAATGCTGACTCCACCAACACGGGGTGGTGCCATGACGCTGGGTACGAAGTGGGGCTACGGGGAGGGCGTGTGGAGGGGTGTGGGGAGCGCGTGGGGTCCGTGGCTACGGGAATGAGGGTGGTGGTGGGCGTGGACCCTCGGGATGGAGGGGAAGGATTGGGGCCATGGGGGTGGACCCTAGGGATGGAGGGGAAGGATTGGGGCCATGGGGGTGGACCCTAGGGATGGAGGGGAAGGATTGGGGCCATGGGGTGACCCTAGGGATGGAGGGGAAGGATTGGGCCATGGGGGTGGACCCTAGGGATGGAGGGGAAGGATTGGGGCCATGGGGGTGGACCCTAGGGATGGAGGGGAAGGATTGGGGCCATGGGGGTGGACCCTCGGGATGGAGGGGAAGGATTGGGGCCATGGGGTGGACCCTCGGGATGGAGGGGAAGGATTGGGGCCATGGGGGTGGACCCTAGGGATGGAGGGGAAGGATTGGGGCCATGGGGGTGGACCCTAGGGATGGAGGGGAAGGATTGGGGCCATGGGGGTGGACCCTAGGGATGGAGGGGAAGGATTGGGCATGGGGGTGGCCCCTCGGGATGGAGGGAAGGAGGATGGGGCTATGGGGTGGACCCTAGGGATGGAGGGGAAGGATTGGGGCCATGGGGGTGGACCCTAGGGATGGAGGGGAAGGATGGGGGCCATGGAGGTGGACCCTAGGGATGGAGGGGAAGGATTGGGGCCATGGGGGTGGACCCTAGGGATGGAGGGGAAGGATTGGGGCCAGGGAGGAAGAGGTTTGAGGTCTTGAGGGAGGAGCGGAGATGGGGTGGGAGGGGCTCGATTGCTTGATGTGGAGAGGAAGCTTTAACAACGTTGCACACATGCTGGGAACCCACGTGTCCCCTCCAGGTCCCTACGATCTGGCCATGATGCGGATCTGCTTTCCCAGGTCGAGGCGGCTTGGGTCTAGGGGCCATCCATTTAGTATGGAGGGGGGAGGGGGGTTAAGCCAAATGCGTACGCTCGTGTATGGGAGGTCTACTGACAATGTACGCATAGGAAACGGGGGGGGGGGGGGGGGTGGTGAAGCCTCGATAATTTGCCGTCATTGGCCTTGCTGCTATTCAGCCCGACACATTGCGCGCGCGTGATGATGAAAGTCCGATATAATACGTCACCTGTTCGACTGGGTTCAGCCGGCGTTTGAAGCTAGCGGACACGAGACACACCTTTTTAAAGGTACGCAACCTCATTCTTTAGTGCAGCCGGCGGTGGACTATCTGTGTGCTTAAACACGTTAATATTGTTAATCCTTGGTCGTTTCTGCGTGGATTAAATATCGGCCGTTCTATAGGTCTCGTAGGTGGCAGGGGGGGTATAAAAAAGTCCGCGTGCGTACAGGGAGGGGGGGAGGGGTCAAGTTTTGACAGATTTGTGCGTACGGACTCAATGGATGGCCCCCTATGGGGTGACTCGAGATGTTTACCCGTGTAGCCCCCAGGCTATGGAACGCTCTTCTACGAAATATCAGAGGGATCTCTGAGTCTGTGGACATTTAAAAAATGCGCCTTCAAACCTATTTATACGCTTCCCATTATTAAAATTGTATTTTATTGTTATTTAAAAAAAATGTATTCATTAAATTTGTATATCGAGTGTCTGCTGGGGCTGTGTTCTGTACAGCGCTTTGAGATTCTTGATGAACAGCGCTGCTATACAGATGTAATTATTATTATACACAGGCGCCGTGTGTTGTATTAATACATTTTTGCTTACATTTGTCGGGTGTGTTGTCGCCTTGTGCAGATGCGTATTGTATATCGACCGTGGAAGAATTAGGTTTCCCAGCCGTCACACGAATGTGGAATTTCCACTCACTGCCTCGGATCTGTCAGTGCAGATGAGGACGGTCCATAGCTGGAAGACGCGCTGGCGTCTGAAATGTGTGTGTAGTGTGGTCCACTTGTGTAGGTCGACTCAGCCTTAAATGAGTAGTGTGTAAACATCTACACTGGGGAGGCAAAGGCGGCCGGGCGTGGCTCTCACCACCCATGTGTCATGCAGGCCTCCATAGGTGCTCGCAAATAGCACTTGCCTCCAACGGTCTGCTAAGGCTACACGGGGGATATTTGTATTTGGTGTGAAGATGTGCACTTGCACGTAGCTTTGCAATGTTGGGGGTGGTCCTCACTTCCTCCTGCCATCACCGCAGTTCTTGCATGACGGACACCCGACCTTAGTGGGATTTTTACGGATCACAGTCACACCACGTTTTCTCATGTAACAGCTGCTTATGCTCTTGATTTCTATTTGTTTCGTGGCTGTGCCGTTTGATTCTGTACATTTTGGTGACCCTGGTCAATTCCTGCAAATTAAACTACCTAGCTCTTGAGTCCTCACCCGGTAAAAAAATACACTTTAACATAGTCTTGGTTCTTTCGGTAAAGTCACGTAAAAGGGGAATAATAAAAATAAAACAATAAAATTCTCACGACGTTTCGATTGCAACGCAAGCAATCATCATCAGGTGTGAAAACCACAGCAAGACATTTTTTGAAAAAAGTGGCAGGTTTTTTAAACGTGAGAATTTTATTGTTTTATTTTTATTATTTTATTATTTCCCTTCTACGTGACTTTACCGAAAGAACCAATAATATGAATCCCTGCAGTCACGAAAGCTTTAAATCCAAAAATTAAACTTTAACCTTCGTCCGGCGTTAGGTCTTCCACTTCATCTCTGACCTCTGGGTGCCACTCCAGTGCCGGTCTCCATAACCAAGCCCCCTTACCGTCCTCCACAATTGACCCATCCGTTACAAACTCCATTACTTCCTAGCCAGTTTTCTTCTAGGAGCTTCCAATATGTGTTTTGTTGTTGCAATTCCATCACGAAATTTTCAGTAAATTCAACGGATATGTATCTTGAAAGATCAAGGTTATTCATCTTCTTGGTCCTTTCGGTAAAGTCACGTAGAAGGGAAGTAATAAAATAATAAAAATAAAACATAATAAAATAAAATAATTCTCACGACGTTTCGGCTACAACGCAAGCAGCCGTCGTGAGAATTATTTTATTTTATTATGTTTTATTTTTATTATTTTATTACTTCCCTTCTACGTGACTTTACCGAAAGAACCAAGAAGATGAATCCCTGCAGTCACGAAAGCTTTAAATCGAAATCAAGGTTATTTCCACAATGCTGGGACCCCCTCTGAGAAGATAAACGTGGAATAAGAGTATTGACGGCTCAATACTGATTCCACATCTCAAGAGTTGAACTGTTTGTTTCTGTGCTTGCCATTCACAGGCACGTGCCGCAATGTGTGGGGTGGTGGTTGTGCTCCTATGCTCGCTGTGCTTGGGTCTGGCCTCCAGCTCCAAGCCCAACATCATCATCATGCTAATGGACGACGTGAGTACTGTACCTATGGCCAGCAACTACACCACAGGTCACGCACGCTCATGCTGAGATGCAAATTAATCTAAACTAAAAACTAAACTATTTTTTATTTTACCAGGTAAGGCCCACTGACTATACAGATATTTTTCAGAAGCGACCTGGCCACAAATGGTAGCCCAATGAAGTGGCTTATCGTGTGGAAATGTATAGCGGCCAAATACTCTACCACACGACCACGTGGAAAACATGCAAACTCCAAATATACAGGTGTCAGTCGGGATCTAACCCACAACCTCCTGCATATCGGGCGAGGTAGTTAACATCTCGCCAGCGTGGCGAGATGTTAACTGTATAATACAATTTGGATTCGTGTAGCGCGTAAATGCAGCCGCATTTTGAGATACCGTACAAAATCGGCGTGATTGTTTTCTAGAGGCAGTCAGTCATAGAGAAAAAAAATAAAGGTCTTGAGCCCTGGGCTTTAGCGGAGGCAGGGGAGATGACCGGCAAGGATGGGTGGGGAAGTCAACTGTCCACCTGTCCTGTGGGCCAGTGCTCGGTATCATTGATGGCCAATTAGTCATTTGTGGACATTCTAAAGGTCTCGGTTGACATCTCTCGGAGTGATACTTATCTTACCGACCCTGGAAGAATCATGTGTGGCTTACTGAATCATGTTTGGGCTTTTCTAATTTACATGCTCAAATAACAGGGTTCCCCCAGCCAAGTGGTGCCCTCTATTCCGTTGCAGAATCTGTGAGCCCCCTGGATTGGCACTTAGTTATTTTCCAATGCTTACCTAAGATTGTGCTGTATGGGGAACTGTCCTCTGGCCATCGCGACATAGGGACACCACGAAAGCGATACAAAGACTCCCTGAAGAAGTCCCTCACTGCTTGCTGCATCGATCACCGTCAGTGGGCAACACAAGCAGCTGATCGCAACTCCTGGCGGCACACAGTCCACCAGGCCACCTCCTTCTTCGAAGATACCCGCAGGGCCCGTATGGAGGACAAAAGGAGGAGGAAGAACCATGATCCCTCAGCACCCATCCCAGATGAGACCTATACTTGCAGCCATTGTGGCAGGACCTGCTTGTCCCGCATAGGCCTCGTCAGCCACCATGGTGCTTGCAGAAGACGTGGATGTCCTTCCTAGATCTTCGTTCGCGAAGCCAAGCCATGATGATGATTTTCCAATGCATTGTCTCAAAAGAACCAGAGATCACACTTTTTCAGTGGAAGGACCAAAATTCTGGAACGCCTTTGCGTTTGAGAGGTGTCTCGCTGCAACTCTGCAGAGCTATAGAAAGCAATGCCAGGTATTTATGTCCACCAAAGCTTTCAGTTAAAGGGTGTCTGGTTTGGAAGACAAAAATATTATTGCATAACTTATGTAGAGCGCTTTTGAGGTGCTTGAAGGCAAATGCACAGAAATGTGTACATTTTTTGTGCTTTTGCAATTCGGTTTTGGATTATGAGTGCAGCCAAGTGCAACTAACTGCTCCTCAAGACGCCGTAGAAATAGGCTGACATGCATATCCGGAGAATATTGAGATATCCGTCGGCGTGGGGATTAATGTTGCAATCAAAAATTGGGACATCTATTATAACTCTCTTGGATTTGATCAATATCAAGCTTCTCAGCTGACTGAACTTTCCATTTTTGTTTGATAAAATATTAAGCACACAAAGGAAACATAAAAGTTTGCTTTTCCCCCCAATGTATTTTGCCTCTAACATAATTACGTGAAAAAGAAATACATCATGGGACCTCCCTTGCCAGTATCAAAATATAAGAGTAGGTTTTACCCTTTTTGGCAATTAAACAGTTTGTGTTAAGATGTTATAACACCAAACTGAAACCTTTTGCAAGGATTGATGTCTGCATTAACCACATATACTTGTGGTGAACATGCAAACAAAAAAATGCTCTGATAGTATATGCATTGTCTTTGAAACTGATTGGTCCACACCAGAGATAGCTTTCTTTAGAGCCTAGTCTCTAACCTTGTTAGACCAGAGGATGCCAAAATGCAGACATGATTCCTTGCAAAAGGTTTCAGTTTGGTGTTTTAACATCTGAACACCTGTTTTGTTGCCAGAAAGGGTAAAACCTATTCTTATAAAGAAACATACGTTAGTAATATGTTTTACAAAAATATTACATGATACATGTACATTAAACAAACACACATATTTTTGGGTCTTTCGGTAAAGTCACGTAGATAGGGTCAAAAAAAATAACAGTATAAAAAAAAAAGACGACCGCTTGTGTTGAGAGTTGTGACGTGAATTCAAATGTTTAAGAATGGATGTGGGTCAAAGAGAAAAGGTGCAGCCCTGAAATTACTTTCATCTCCCCCTGCTGGCAGATTGGCCACCGCTAGAGGGAGCTCTAGAGAGACACTATATGGTATCTGGTCTACTCTGCCAAGCTGGCCAGACGGCTTGGAGGAGGTGGGAGCACACGTACTTTATCCCACCAAACGTGACTGCCAATCGTGTATCAACTACTGATGGGTCAGATAGAAGTAGGGCGATTGAGGAAACTTGCCCAATGTTTTGACCGCCATGCCAGGAAATCGAATTTAATTGTCCAGTGCACTAACCAATGCACCACAGGAGCATCCCTGAATGGACAACATTAATAACAATAAAATGTAAGTTTGTAACGTGCACAATATTTCACAGACGTAATTAATCGCGACACTTCAGGTGCAGAGCCAAGCTCAGTTTAGCTCGGAAGGCAGGGGAAAGAGGTGGGGACCTTTAAGTGTCTCTTAAAAGTCGGTGTAGTTTGAATGCTGTGAATGTGCAGCGGGACGTGATTCCAGACGGTGGGGGCTGCTATCGAGAAACAACGCCTGGCAGGGACGGCCCTAGTCCTTGGTGTAGAGAGGAGGAGGCTGTGACCTGCACTGCAAAGTTCTACTGTGAGCTGTAGTGCAGGGGGAGATAACGAAGAGAGATCCGGAGTTGAGTGGAGTTTACTACTTCAGGAGGGTCCCAGTGAGCTAGGAAGCTCTAAATGCTTTCACAGCAGGTGGACGACTGAAAGTAGAGGCACGGTGGCACAGGCGGGCGGTCTCGTAGCTTACCCATCTGGTAAAGAGAAGCCAGCGGAGGGAGTGGAAGGAGGTGAGGGATTCAAGCTGAGGATGGCCGGTGCCAAGGATGATGCAGGCAAGATGGTTTTTCAACCGTTAAGAGTTTGTTGATGAAGATCGAGTTTAGTGCACTACGGACGGATGGGTGTCATGGGATATGTTGGTTGTGCTCGCCACATCTGCCGGTCTATTTTATGGTTTGCTGCTGCTTCTGTGCAGATGGGCTGGGGAGACCTGGGAGCGTTTGGGAACCCAGCCATGGAGACCCCAAACCTCGACCGCATGGCGGCCGAGGGGATGCTGCTGCCGGATTTCTACACGGCCAACCCGCTCTGCTCGCCCTGTACGCAGCCTTCGTGTACACGCTCACCCTGTCGCACATTCTACTTCGTTGCTAAATATAGTATGCGCCGATCAAACATCCTGCCACTCTCCTGTAAGTTTCGCTGAACTGGGACAGATGACAGCAGCAAGGCAGTGGCAATGTTGCTTGTTCAGTGCCCTTGTAATGGCTTGCAATGCCACGGCACTATAGAAATTGGCATTAATGAATAGCGTGGGTACACAGCAACACAGCACAATAGGTTAGTAAAGTAGCACAATGCTGCTGCATTGTATCACGCTACGAGGGTGATGTGCATTGAAAGTACTTAGGAATAAAACTTTTAAAAATACTTTTTACAAAAACACGCTTTAATAAATAAAAGCGTGTAAAAAAGTGTGTTTTTTTTTTTACATTATTGGAGCGAAGAGGAGAGCGGTTTGAGATTGAAAGGGCCTAGAGGTGAAGAAGAGAAGAGTGGTATAACTCCACTTAATGTTGCGCGGTCACTGGGGACCAGGCTGAGACAGCTTACTATCGTTGAGAACCAGGTGCCATCATGGGTGGCTGAAAACCCATGTTTCGGTGCTTTGGGTTTACTTAAGACATGAGCATTATTAACCATTCTTGTTTGGCATTTTCTTCTCGGACTAATGAGCCACAAATGCTAACACGCCGTTTGCCGTCACCCCACCCGATGGTGTTTGTGGCTCACAGCGCGAAGTTCACTCCTCTCTGGCCGCCTGCCCATCCGAAATGGCTTCTACACGACCAACGCACACGCTCGCAATGGTGAATCACACGGCACGGCGCGGTGGCTCCCCTGTGAACGCGCACCTTCCCTGCTCTGAGGCGGGGGGAGAAGGGCAAGGTGTTGTCAGTCAAATCGAGCAGCGGTCGGTGCTGACCTCTGCAGGGGGCACTGAGGCCGTGGTGGAAATCCTGCGTTTCTCTAGACAGAGCCAGGTCTTCCCGAGGACACCGCCTGTTGATGCTCTGCAAAGTCGTACTCATTTTTCGATCACGGAGCGATGACGGGCTTCACTGATCCACAATTGTGATCATAATTCAAATATTTATTTAGGGTTTGAACTCAAACACTCCCCATTGTAAGCCAAGTGCTTTAGCACAGCACCACCTGGCCGAAGAGTTGAATACAAACATCAAATTGACTCCGTCTTGTGACAAATGAAACTGATCACTTTGGTGATGCTGCATTGGCAGCGGTGCACAAGCACACTATACGATGGCCCTTTCACATGGAGAAAGACGATTGCCTAAAATGTCAACGATTCTATATGTTGTTTTCTTTTAAGTTCCAGTGTTATCGATGAACGTGTCGAATCCTGTTGTTAATTCTCCTTTGTGTGCTCTTGGAGTGGTTGTGTGGCGGTTACTTTACCGCGCTGCATTTCCATTAACCGTGGTTCGATTGCTACTCGCGATGCTCAGCGAAAGTGGCAACTGGTATCTGAACATGGCGTGGAGTTTCCCCTCGGTTGACGCGACCTTAATTGCATATTGGGTGCGACGTGTGAAGAGACAAAGGTGGTCGTGCGTGTATGCCACACAATTGGTGTGCCGGCCACATTTGGATGCTTGCTATCGGCACTTGCATCTTGTGTCGGTGCTTTTCAGCCGAGGAACCTCTAGTTTCCCCAATACAGAATCAGAATATTTACACTGGAGGAATCTGATGAGCTATGAAGCTCTTTTTTCACAGATGTCCAGTAGGGGCGGGTAAGAACATTCCAACAACAAACAGTACAAAAAGACGATATTAGTGCAAAGTACAAGAAAGGTAAACAAATCACCCAAACGCATACAGATTCAACTAAACCATACCCACCCTACCAGGAAAAGCCCACTGAGGTATTAACTTATTTTTCAGAAGCGACCTGGCCACAAACCATAGCTCAACAAAGTGGCTTCATCATTTTGATATTTATATCAGAAAAAAATATCTAAATAATTTACGGCTTACTGAATAATCTATGATAATTTGTACATAATTACAAATGTAGTTTTGGTGATCTGTGCCTAACGCCTGACACTGTACACTGTGTAACGCTGGGTAGGCTTAGTGGATTTTCACATAATTTTAAATATATTTTGTTTTTCATGAAAGGCTTATCAAAATTGTCACTAATTTGTCAAGATGCAAAAATCCAACCAACATCAAAGTGCTGATTCAACAAAAGTCACCTCGAGGAAATGTTTTGGGAGATTATCGTCATTTTACACGACATGTGATATATAGAGACATTTAAATTAAATAATAATAGCTACAATCTGTACGTTTTAGTCATTTTCATTAACTTAAAACTGTTACGAACCCGTCATATGATGGGCAATTACACAAATTTATTATAATTTGGAGCTGTTGGTCAGTACACTGATTGATATTGGCCCCCTCCACATTGTATTATCAGTCCTGGGGGCTGTCTACCCAGACTGCACCATGCTGGTCAGTGTGAGGGTTGTTGAAAGGTAGAGATATCACTTGCCACTGATTTTAGCCATGACCAGGACTCAAACTGAGGGCACCAGATTCATATCCCTCCTTAAACCATGGCTCTGCCTGCAAACAAAATTATATATAATTACAACAGAATGAAAATATTAAATATAAGTACATGCAGAATATACGCGTGCATTATATGTACACTTGCATCTTAAACAGGTTCCTCCTGTATCAGAGCCTAGAGACTCACTTGAATGTTTTCTATTTAAGACCGGGAGCAGGTGGAGGGCTCCACTATTCTGGCAAATTGCTCGATGATGCTGGATGTAATTACCAGCTAAACGTCGTACTCAGAAATTGTAAATGTTGTGGATTCACTCTTCAATACACCGGTGGGCTAAAGTAATGATCTATTTTATCTTTTGTCAACATGACACTTTTTTTACTGATTGGCCGTGTCGGGTGGTGGAGGGTTGCAACACATTTATAAATAATGCGATCTAACCCAAAAACCTTTATTATGAATACTCAGTTTGTGACTGTATATGACATCATGTATTTGTGTTTTTGTATCTGGCCAGATGATGCTGTGGTTAGCACGTGCAAATTTACAATTCGGGTTCAACTCGTGCATTGGAATTTTTCTCAGCCTGCCACTTCCTCAAGGGTTGGTTAAATGAGTACCACTTTGTGGGAACTCGACATTGGTTGTCCTGTGGAGATCCTGTTGCCTGCGACCAGAATGAGCAATTGCCACGACTGGCCCAGGCAGGGCCACCGATAGAAATATGAGCCCTGTTCTGTTGCACGTACATCGTGGAGATTCTTTGATTTGACTTGACTTTGTGTGTGCGAATGCGTGTAGCGTACACCCCCCAACAGATTGTTGGTGGTATCCCTGACTCTGAGCTGCTGTTGCCAGAGCTGCTACAGAATGCTGGCTACATCAACAAGATTGTGGGGAAATGGTACGTGATGAGCATACAATGATTTTATTTGGTTTTTGTTTTCAGTGTAGCCAAGTGCCACTGTTCTTCCCCCTTGCTTTCTCTGTTTGTGCACCACTTTATGGTACAGGCCTTAGAGCAGTGTTCTTTATTTCAAGGCCCACGAGCCACTGGCTGCCCCTGGTGGCCTTTAGTGCGGCTACTGACGTACGGCCCCCGACAATACACAACGTGTGAAAACACCCCTTGCAGACGGTGTGGCAGCCCTCACATTGATGATGTCTTATCGACGAAAGTGGTCCCCCCTCTGAAAATTTGTGAAAGACATTGCCTTAGCATGTTTACTAACACAATTGTGACAAAATAATTCACAGGCACCTGGGACACCAGCCGCAGTTCCTGCCCCTCCGGCATGGCTTCCACGAGTGGTTCGGCTCCCCCAACTGCCACTTTGGGCCCTTCGACAACGTGGACACTCCCAACATCCCCGTGTACAACAACAGCGCCATGCTGGGCAGGTGTGTGCCGAGTAGCTACGGGAAGGTGCATCCTACAAAAGCAGATGGACATCTGAGCTGTGAATCACGGGCTTTCGGATGCAAGTTTGAAGCTTTATTGTTATTTTAAAAAAAAGGAGACTCACAACTGTGCGACTTTCAGGCGCACCGTATTCTTAACGCCAGGGGGTGACGTCACGGCCGCTAGAGCCTTTGGGCCCAGATTCGCAAGGCTGCAAGCCACCCATCCAAATGCGCATGCGAGGTTAATACCCATAAAATCCACACAAGCACTTCATAAACCTACTTGCTGTACCACCTTGCACTGGTCAAGTCATAGCCCTGCACCTGGGTGGTTGAGCACGCATGATGGTCTCTGTATGACCCCCCAAACCTCGGCCCCAAAGCGCTATGAGCGGCACGATATAATTGGAAAATAGTTGTCGAAGCAAGGGATTGGCTGTTATACGAGGGCTTTAAGTGACCCCGGAGCATCATGGACATGAGCAGACGTTTGTGTGTGCTGGAATTTTAACATTACCCCTGTTTACAATAATGAAGCATTCTCCGTTGTTATTTTCTAAAATACAGGGGAAAGCTCCGTTATCCGGCACTTTACCATCCAGAATGCTCCATTAACCGGCATCTTTCATAGACGGCAATAAAAATCTTCCTTAGCATATCCGGAAAAAATTTGAAGGCCATCCGGCATCTTGCCGTTGCACTTCTCATAGATCCGTTGTTTATGGAGGCTTCAGGACGTTGCTGAGTGGCGTCGCTAGCGGAAACTCAATTGTAAACATCCGCCATTGTGATTGCGTTGTGCTTGTGCTCTATCGTGATAGTATACTATTTATAGTGTCGTCTTAAGTTATGTTAATACATTCCTGCGGAGGGAGCTGGTAGGAACGTTGGGTTGCTCGGTCAATGGCCAGGGTCAACGGCGGCGTGGTGTATTCCGCAAATATGCCTGACTGTGAGGGCGGGTACAAGCCGGCGTGAGTAGGTTAAATGTTGAGTTTTATAAGGGCACCATTGGGGGGGCCAGCCCCTTCCCATCCAGCCCCACCCTCTCCACCCAGCCCCTCCCCACCCTCCCCTACCCACCCAGCCCCACCCTCCCCACCCAGCCCCTCCCCACCCTCCCCTCCCCACCCAGCCCCTCCCTCCCCACCCAGCCCCTCCCTGCACGACGGACGGACGGACACAATAATCCCCTATGGGCTGGTGTAACCAGGAGGTTCCTACCAGTATAAGTGTAGTGTTATAGGTGTGACACTTGCGTAATGTGGGTGTACGCCTTGCGCCGCCTAACCTAATTTTGTTTTACTGCACCGTACATACAGGACTGTACTACTGCCCCACTGCTTCTCTACAACTTATTGGTGTGAACCTCTGTAAAATAGTATATTGATATCTCATCTCATAGTTAAAATGTAGGCTTAGTTTCTTTCTTCAAAATTGTGTTATGTGCTTGGAAAATTTGGTGAACCGTGAGAATGACTCAGATATCCGACATTTTATTAACTGGTACCAACTCCATTCCCCATGGATGCCAGATAACGGAGCTCTTCCTGTACACTGCTGCTTGCTGCTGCTCTGCTCAACGCTTGGGGTGGTACTCGTCTATGCAGGTGGCCTAGAGCTAGTGGAGGGAATTCCATATTCCTCTGGCAGGTGATCATCATTGACTTCCTGCAAGTGGTTTTGATTTTTGTCAACCCCCCCCACCCCAGCCAGAGGGAGTGAGGGTAAATATGACACGAGATACACAAGAGCGAAACAAGGCGCGTGAGTCGATCTTGTGCATTTGCCCTCGGAAATATTTGAATAAACGTTCGATGGACATTGTCAAATAGAGTGGAACTAAATTAAAAAAAGTGCGCACACAAGCATGGAGAGATGCATGCTTGGGATGACACTGAGATGTATATATGCCTGCCTTCCCTCTCTGCTCAAATGAAGGGCCATTTTTGGTCACCCTTGCAAATTAAACTATCCTGGTCTCTTGAGTTCTCACCTGGGGTGCCACAGTGGTGAGATGTTAACTACCTTGCCTCGTATACAGGAGGTCGAGGGTTTGATCCCAACCCTGATCCCTGTATATTTGGAGTTTTCATGTTCGTACCCTGGTCGCATGGATTTTTATCTGGGTCCTCCGGTTTTCCTTCCACGTTTAGAATAATCCGTATTGAGCATTTAGCTGCTGTACATTTTCACATGATAAGCTATACGAAATGGGTTTTCAATTTAGATTTAAAAGTGCATAACTCCAGTGGCATCCTAATTTCGGAAAAAAGAGCATTTTAGATGAAAGCGCGTGACGTGGTTACCTTCTATTCGATAGCTAACCAAAAGCCGCTGCGAGGATGACTGGAATTCGCGTGATGGTTTATGCTTCTTGACAAGATCACGCAAGGTATTGTGGTTCATTCGTGGCAAGCACTTTGTGTGTAAGAGCTAATGCATTAACGCTTTCAACTTTAGTTTGAATGGGTTAAAAAGGGTTGCGATAAATGCAGTAGAGTAAGTATTTGAAATATATATTGCATTTTAAGCATTTCTTTTTTCCTTTGAAGTGAGCTAATCCTGTATGAGTTTGATAAAAAAGAAAAAAGTTTTCAAATATAACCCTTGCCTCCAGTTGTTTATTTGTTAAAGTTGCAATTTTCCTTTTAATGTAGATATTACGAAGAATTCGAAATCAATCGCAAGACGGGAGAGTCCAACCTCACCCGTCTGTATCTGCAGGTGAGAATTGTTTCCGTTGATAAAGCGGCAAATGTGCTCGAGTATTTTAAAATCCTGTTCTCTTTCCTGATGGCCGTGACTGTTTTTTTAATTAATCCAAATCCGTTGAGACAACATGTTGTTCAAAGTTCAAAGTGAAATCTGGTTGCAGAAGGTTTGGTGCTTGAGGTGTTTCAGTGTGGGCAGCCACCTATCATTAACATAGTTCCTCAAATAAAGCCGGTTAATTGAAGCGTCTTAAAATGCACTTTGTTGTGGGATTGTTTTGGGGCCATTCCTTGCCATGATGTGATGCTGAGCTGACAGATGGAGTTTCAGAAGCACGTTTCTTCACCTCAGGACACGGCTCCATTAGCATGTTTGTCATGTACAT
Organism: Lethenteron reissneri; assembly: GCF_015708825.2. Lineage (NCBI taxonomy): Eukaryota > Metazoa > Chordata > Hyperoartia > Petromyzontiformes > Petromyzontidae > Lethenteron > Lethenteron reissneri. The sequence goes on along the minus strand of NC_083813.1, from coordinate 2,855,288 downwards.
GATTCCCTTGTTGTTCACTCACTTGCTCTCCGCGATTTTGACCACCCGCAAATTGCATATGGAACTCTTAAGTGGCTATCGAGGGAGAAAGTGATGGGAGAGAATGTGATGCGAGAATGTGATGCGAGAATGTGATGCGAGAATGTGATGCGAGAATGTGATGCGAGAATGTGATGCGAGAATGTGATGCGAGAATGTGATGCGAGAATGTGATGCGAGAATGTGATGAGATACAGTGATGAGATCAAATGATGCACATCATCGTCATGAATTCATACTTTAATATAAAAAAAAAACTACTTTGTTTATTTTCACAATTTGTTTGTGTTATCATAATTTTCATGTACTTAATAACTTATGTGTTTATTGGAGGTCATTCATTAAAATGTCTGCTATTTACGAGAATCTCCTAAACGTACCCTTCACGAATAGCGAGTTAATATCGACATTGTAAAACGTGGAGCGTGCAACTGCTTGCTTACGTGAATGCTGGTGGAAGAAGCTCCAAAGGTGGCGGTGACATCATCACAGGCCCATGTGCCAGACTAGATGCATCTTGAGGTTAAGTGGAATGGTGAAGACTTACTGACAGGGGGTTTATGAACCTGGGTGTTCTTGATTAATATTCCTTATATCCAGTTGACCAAGAGATTACCAAAGGAAAGGGGTAAACAAAACAATTTAATTATTTCAATTATTCCAGAGGAATGATGGGCTCAGTCAACCCCCAACCAAGATTTGAACTCGCAACCTTCTAAATGTGAGCTCTACTGCCAAGCCTTCTGGCTTGACTGGAAGTTTACTCCTGTATGTGGATCCAGTCTAATCATGCAACGCGAATGCACGTACGCCACACAAGCATCGGCACCTTTCCTCGGCAGAATACATCTGCACGGTATTGACGTGAGTGGCATTTACCTGCTGCAGCGCACTCTGTTTGGTATTCGTTCTCCGTGCATCACCGGCGGGTGCTGTTGTTTTCCACTGCCGTTCGTTGACAACCACGTGCCGTTCTGCCGACTGAGTGTTCCAGACGGACGTCGTTTCTTTGCCTCGTTACAACAGAAAGCCGTAACGGAGCTTCACCATGTCTGCCTGCCGCGTCTTGTGTCGGCAGGAGGCCCTGGATTTCATCGGACGCGAAAGCGACGCCGGCCGCCCGTTTTTCCTCTACTGGGCGGTGGACGCCACCCACACTCCCGTCTACGCCTCTCGGCCCTTTCTGGGAACGAGTCGCCGAGGCTTGTACGCTACCAATGCCGTGACAGCCGAGAGCACCCCCACACACTGTGCTGCAGTCGTGGAGTAATGTTAACGACGCTACACGAAAAACTGTAAAAAATTGTTTTGCTTATTTTATCAGGTAAGGCCCACTGAGCTATATAGCTATTTTTCAGGAGTGAACTGGCTATCACAAATGATAGCTCAACGAAGTGGCTCATCGTATGGCAATGTATAGCAGTCAAATAACTCTAAACACACGTTGAGTCTAAATGTGGAGGGAATCAACGAGAGGACCCTTATAAAAATCCATACGACGACAGGGAGAACATGCAATCACCGTATATGCAGACGTCTGGGTCGGGATCGAACTCACGACCTCCTGCATACCAGGCGACATAGATAACATCTCGCCACCGCCACGCCCCCAACATCCACTATCAAGCTGGCTGTACTGTAAGGCCAACTGCTTGACCCGCTGTTGAGCCCTCTAATCACTTACGACAATAGTGGTCATCCTCAACGACTCCTCCACTGCCATAGGAATGTGGAATTTACACCACGAGGAGTCGCCAGTGGAGATGAGGGCCAACAAATGGCAATTCGAGAATGGGGATTTCTTAACCGTTGACTTTGGCAACGGCGAATGCTCGCGAGCATGAGGTCACGGGACGAGACTCGGGTGATACGGGTCAGCAGAACAGGGCAACTAAGAGATCTATCACCTGCACTCCCCACTGCAAACTCGCTGTGTTTTAGCTGCCTGACGCACTGCTCGTCGATGCGGAATGTGTGATACTGCTTTGGCCGTGGTGCACAAGCACAAATAACACAAACTCAATACGTTAATTTATAACACTGCTCGGAGAGATATTCTCTTTGCCACGTAAAGGACCATTGCATAAAACTTTGCCTATTGTTATTTTTCCCTTTTAGGGCAGCGTAATTATTGATGCTGACATTAAACTCCCACATCTTGTGGTTGCTCGAGGGTGGCTACCGCCATCTTCCTGCCGACGACTCACGGCCGTCAACGGAAATGAGCATTGCCATGGCGATAGTTGTTGCTTGCACGAAGACGCAACACAAAAACAAAACGATTGGGTGCTTTTATTATTATTCAATTGTCACAGCGCTGCCCAGGTGTTGAACATCGGTGCTCTGACAAGGCACGAGTGAGCCCCCCTGACCCAATTTCTGCCGAATGCCCGTTCCTTCTCTCGTTTTTTTGCCTCCGGAGGTACGGGGACGCGGTGCGCGAGATCGACGCAGCCGTGGGGCGGATCCTCTCCGAGCTGCGCTCGCGCCGCCTCGACACCAACACGTTCGTGTTTTTCACCTCGGACAATGGAGCGGCACTCATGTCAGGACCCAAGGAAGGTCTGGCCACCGTTGTTGTTGTTGTTGATCGATTAGATTGGACAGCCCATTCCCTCACCCGGTGGTTCTCAATCGGGGGGGTACGCGGACCCCTTGGGGGTACGTGCAAATAGCCCAGGGGGTACGTGAGGTGATTTATAATCGTGTGAAATGATATCGGACGTGAGAGTCATTGGTGAATAGTTATGTATGACTCTGCCATATAAAATAGCTACGATAACATTGAAATGCATATGGTAAACTAGAACAATATAAAAGACCTTTCTAAACTCATTGATCGTAAACAATGTGGTTTCCAAGAGTAGCCAGCGAGTGTGAACACATTACGTCACACGTGCGGAGCGTCCGTTGACATTTTTTTTTGCAATTAGTAGCCAGTTAGGATACCTCACTAAATGGACAATTGGGTAGAATATTGATGATAGGGTTTTTCCCATTTTTTCTGGCAACAAAACTGAAACCTTTTGGCATCCTCTGGTCTAGCACCAATGGAGACGTGGCTCAAAAGAAAGCCGTCTCTGGTGTGGACCAATCAGTCTTAAGGACAATGCATATATTATCAGAGCGTGTTTTTGTTTGCATTTTGACCACAAGTATTGTGGTTAATGCACACATGATTCCTTGTAAAAAGGTTTCAGTTTTGTTGCCAGAAAAAATGGGGAAAACCCCTATTATTATATTTTGGTACTGGCAAAGGAGGTCTAATGATGATAAAATATTGATGTCCATTATTCATGCATTGATTTCTCAGAACCATGTTGGGTCAGGCAAAGGGGCTGTACTCAGTTGAAACAATATTCAACAAGGGGGGCACAGTATAGTAGCCAAAAGAGGTTGAGAACCACTGCCCAGGCCAAAATGTCTCTTTATCTTTACCATTAAACTTTAGGCCTAAATGAGTATGGTTTTGGTGGTTGGGGTATCACGTGGTCATCATGCGTAGGCGTAACGCACCGGTGGAGCACCACCCACTCATTCGAGCCTCGGTTGCACTCTCAGGACGTGTTGACGGACAGGCTTGATACGAACGAGGGTCCCTAGAAGCGAACCCCCAGTGGAGGTTTTTTTTGTTTCCCAAAGCCTCGCTTGTCCTGGATGTTCCACCTCCGTCAGCTGGGACCGCTCGTCAAGCCTGCGGCGGAGTGCAGTTAGAGAGCTCGCAGGAGAGAGTGCGTGGGCTCCGCTCGCTTTAGACTTATCCCGTGTGCAGTTCACCACCCCAGCAAGGTTCTGCATTGGGGGTAGACGTTATAGGTGATACTCGTGGGCAGCAATTCGGTAAACATTAATGACGTGGGTACACTTAACATGGTGGGTTTATTTGTACGGCCTTTGATGGTCAGGTTGAGACCAATAACTCACTACACTTGATAACCCAGTTTAGTTACACGAGGCAGCAAAAATTGATTGCGGCATCTTAACGATACTGCCCAGGTGCTCTGACATCGCCATTGAGCCCTAAAACCCACACGGCCACATCCCACCCACATTGTCTCGATGGCTGATTGCTTTCGTGTTCTGACATGGCCTTCAGCCCCATAAGCTAACCCATCACTTGTGGATTTTTTAATTTAAATATGTAATCTGTGGTGAACAATAGTGGTGAAGCGAGTACATTGCCGCATACCTAGGTTTGATTCCCGCCTAGGCTGACATCAGTGGCACGTAGGATCTAAATCTACATTGGGCCTCCACTGGGGCCAATTGAGTCTCACAAATTTTGGATATCCATCGAACAAAGACGGCCACCGTGTCGTGCGCTTTCAGATGCATTCCTGCGGCCGTTGGGAACGCTCTTCCGGTATTAGGAAGCCACTGTAGCTATGCACTTTTAAATCTAGATTGAAAACTCATTTCTTTAGATGTTTTTCCTCCCCCCTCCGATGAGAACAGTTGGCCACGTACGGCGCGAAAGAAGTTCAACATGCGTACAGCTAGAGAATGTGCAGTGTGCACCACTTATTCATGCGTAGGCCTGCGGTGTGACCTTCATGCGCGCTGTCCTGGCTGTCTTCTTATACGTGCGCGTGACATTGCATAAACGTATACCGCGTGAGTTGTAGACTTTAAAATGTGTGTAGACGTGTCATTACGTGTTTGCTTCGCGTGTGTGTCACTTGACAACACCCTGGACACCCTTGCAAACGACATGTTCCATCTTGGGGGATTATCCAGGTAACATATATATTAACAATTATGATAATAGAATACAGTAAAGGCCTGATATAATGCGGATCATCAGATTCGGATATACATCGCCGGTCAGGTCATGTCCCAGGAAAACACAAAAATAACCGGTGGTGTGCCGTGGAAACGTCCCAGTGGCCGATCCGAACGCCACCCCCCAACTCCCTCTCTATCGGTGGCGGCGCGATACGGCAGGCAGCCGTCACGTCAGCGCCCACCCCTGACCCTCCCAACTCTCTCGTTCCCGCATCCGCAGTCGGGCGAACGGACACGGAGCCACAGACACAGTGACACGTGCAGAGACAAAGATCCCCCGCATAGCATTACCAGGCTGTTGGGGCAAGTGCTGTTAGCGAGCACCTATGAAGGCTGGCACAGTACACGAGGGGTGGGTGGCCAGCACCATGCCCTTTATCTCGTTTATCTCCCCAATGCCGATGTTTTTACACACCGCACCAGATATTCATTTGAGGCCGAGTCCACCTAGGGTAGGCCCAGGATTGGTTCAGATAATTGTCACTGGTGTTGGCTGTGAGCTGGAATTGGAACTCGGGTCACCGCACGAACCGCTACGCTACTGCTCCCCGCACATGCATGCAGACACACACAGACATGGAGACATAGATATGTGGAGATGCACACACGCATTTTCCATTATAACGCGGGTTGCCTATAACACGGGTGTTACTCGTGTCCCACCACGCCTGCGTTATATCGGGCTTTTACTGTATGATCACCCATTGGTGTACGTGAACATCGTCAAAGGAGAGACAAAGGTTGCCTGGCGTGGCGTTGACCACCTCTCGCGTGCCTTATCGGTCTTGGTAAGGCGTTCACTAATTGCACTTGCTTCTACCGTTTCTAAAGGCTAAGCGTAGGATCTTTATTTGTCGTGTGTGTTTCGTTGCACCTCCCAGCTGGAAGCAATGGGCCCTTCTTGTGTGGCAAGGAGACCACGTTCGAAGGCGGCATGAGGGAGCCAGCCATAGCCTGGTGGCCTGGGCGCATCCACCCAGCTACGGTGAGTCAATGCGTGGGCTGGGCGAAGAGGCTCGCGGAATTGATGACGAAAGGGGAACACGAGACTTGTGCCCGATGCTCAATCTGCCGGTGGCAATTTGTGCGTGATCTGTTGAGGTGGCGGGGTGGCGCAGAGGTTGGAGTGCCGAGTCGGCATTGCCGGGATCCTGGGTTCGAGTCGCGGTTTCAGCTGCCTGTGATTTAAAAACCAAGTTCACAGGCGTAATGAGGTCGCCAATGACTGCACACGGAAAGGTCATTAAAAAATGTCATTTGGCTAAATTCCAGCTCTTAAGAATAAAAAAAATCGATTTGTCATGCGGGAAATAATCTCATAGCAGCGTGTGGAGAAAAAATAAAAAGGATTATATTTTGATTTAAAGCTTTCGTGACTGCAGGGATTCATATTCTTGGTTCTTTCGGTAAAGTCACGTAGAAGGAAAATAATAAAATAATATAAATATAAAACAATAAAAATACTCACAACGTTTCGACTGCAACACAAGCAATCATCATCAGGTGTGAAATCCACAGCAATTTTTTTTTCAAATTTTCTTGCTGTGAATTTCACACCTGATGATGATGGCTTGTGTTGCAGTCGAAACGTCATTGAAAATTTTTTTGTTTTATAGTTTTTATTATATTTTTATTTTCCTTCTACGTGACTTTACCGAAAGAACCAAGAATATAAAAAGGATTATATTTAACAACTTCAACTTAATTAAGTTGATTACCTTTCAATAAAATGTAAACGACATTTTCAAATGTAAAAGAGGACATCCAGGAGAGGTCCTGTGAGAAACCCCAGGTGCAACCTGATGCTCCATCCGGCAAGGCTGCTGAACGGACTCTTCATCTCATGAAATTATGTCCTCTTGGTGTAAATTGTAAAATAAATGTGAAACTTAAAAGTCAACACGTATCCCTGTTCAATTGAGCATTTTGGCGAGTATTCTCCATCGGCAGTCCCGAGCTCGTGGTGGACATCCCACGTCGCTGTGGCTGGAGTCAGTGCATGCACAGTCCAGTTTGACCCCAGGTTTTTTAATTCACAACCTTCTGATTGTGATCAAATCGTGTTGCCAAGAGCGCTATTTGGACAAATCGCGTGAAGCAATAGCTTGTCATTATTTTTAAACAAGTGTGCATTAGCTTCAAGGGTTCACAATTATTTAATTGAATCTTTCATCATCAAAATTGGCAGAGGTGTGTGTGTGTATATTCTGTGCGTATAAAAACATTTCAAAGTGCCTCATTAGCCAAATGACTCTGGTTGCAGTGCTTATGCATGGTCCTGAACCAGCTAATATTAAACAGCCAATGCAGACTTCACAAGGCGCAGTACTCAATTATTTTGAATTCTAAGACCAAACGCACAAGTGTTCCTTACGAGTCTGTGTATCTTGCCTTATTAAAATGAACATCCAGGATGTATTGGTCTCAAACAGGCCTTGGACTAAGATAAACAAGCCAGCGTCATGTTTAGGCTTCGGCAGCACCTCACCAGAGGTTAAAAACGAATTGTCAACTGTGGATGCATTTTTGCCATTTTTCACAAGTTTTCCCTTGTCCCTTTGGCAAAGTGGATTCGCGGAGATTACTTTGCCTTTGATCGAGGAGTAGCAGCAGCAGCAGCAATGTTTTGGCAGTGGCGCTGATAAAAAACGAAACCCTTCTCTCTTTGCCATCTGCTCGAGCCTGATAAGAGAATTTATACACTTGGGAGGGGGGGGCGCTGCAGGTGAAACTCGGGGAGATAGAGGAAAAAAACCCCAAGGAGAGTAAAAGATTGCGCTCAAAATATAATGCGTCTGGTAAATGGATGTCTTTTTTGTAATATCACATTTTTAAAGCTTAGGCATTATGACAGTGTTACTCAATGCGCTACTCGTGTGTTTCACTGCCGTGCACTCGGCGTGCTCTGTATCAGTGATGTGTGTACATTTAAAAGGTGTCTATCGTGCGAATGAAAATGACGATTCAAGTTAATCGATGACGAGGCCTTGTAGACTTGTGACATTCCACCCCCTCGGCGTTTCAGCAAGGTGTCGCGATTCAGGATCATTTGATTTAATTTATTATGTTAACCCAGTGTTTTGTAATGCATACGGACATTGTATATCATCCCAATGGTTCTCAACAAACAGGAACCTGGCATGTTTTGCTGTTGGCCCAGCGCTTCCAATGGTAGTGAGCACTGCAAGGAGACCCTTTGAACTAGAAATTCACTTTATAACAAATGTACTCATGTACAAGTACGGCACTTTTGTCATCCACTGCTGGATGAGGGGCCTCCCCACGCTGTGCGGGTTCCCAGGAGTTATTCAATAATATATTCACCATACTCACTGGTCAGTGTGGGTTGGTAAAGCAGGGGGCCCTAGGACTGGTCCAGATGTCATTCACCGCTGATGTTAGCCATGGCAAAAATAATCAGTCAGGTCGTTGGGTTCGTAGCGCGGTGGAGGAACCACTGCAATACTTCCCCCTGTCACCTCGAGTGGACGGGTTTTTCCTACAGTGGCCTTCGGGATCAGACAGGGATGAAGAGAAATCTCAGCATAGGACAAATTATTCCACAATATACCGCATTTGTGAAGGCAGTGTTGATGACAACGGTCTTGGTTTTTCCTGAATAAATTATTTTCTGATTGGTTTGATTGCTTAAGGGCGAGAGAACAAATACATGTATTAATGAGTCATTTAATTGTATTTAATCAGCTCTGCCTTCCAGATGTACTTTAATGTCTGATTAGCACAGCCTCCGTAACCTTGGGCATTTACTAATTTTAGCAAGCCATGGTGAGCTGGCACTCAACTCCGTGTATTTGTTCCCTCGCCCTTAAGCATGATGTGCCAGAGCCGGGAGTAGAAACTCCACATTCCCATGGTGGGGCCAAGGATATCCATAGAGACATCAACTGTTGACTTCCTACAAAGTTGCACTACTCACCTATAACACGTTCCGGATGACCGCTGCAACGTATGATCTTGTGTTTTGATTTAGTGTGCTGATCTTTTAAGGTGCATTTGAAAAATGTTGATACTCCTACTGATGCTCCTGCTGTTGTGGAGTGACTCATGCAGCCAGCTATGGCTGCAGGGTTTGGTGGTACATGTTGTTTATGTCGTTTATTGTAAAATTTCGGTCATAGTTCCTATGATCACTGTTACATTGCTTATGGCTTTATTTTGGTGATTTCGAAACGTTTTTCGTTTGGCAATGTTTGTTTGTTGTAGTACGGAGTTTAAATGATGGCTTTAATTTAAGTTGTCTTGTGGTTGTTGTTGTTTGACTTGCATCCCACTGGGATTTTTGCACAGCGTTGGTGTACGGTGCTTTTTTTCTGGAAGAATTAGAAGTTTTTTCATGGATTTTTCTGTTTACGCATAGTCACTTTAAGATGTTTTTCTTGTTTATGTTTTTTGTTTGTTGTGGTTGCACCCGATTCAAGAGCCGAATGGCTCACAGGGCTATACCAAATAAATGAAACTGAAACACAAATTCTCAGCATATTAAGGCAAATGATCCCAGTCGGCCTGTGTGGCTGCCTTATTATAACACAATGTAACACAATTTTTGTTCCTGGGTAGCAAGGGTTATTTCGTAATTGCTTATACCTGAAAAGTATAGAAAATGCTTATTATTCCCAACAAACTTGGCTTTTATGACCAGGACAGGGATATTTTGAAATTTACCTATTTTCAATGAGAAAACAGGCGAATTTGTGTCTTTTCGTTCACATAAAGTCAGAAAATAACAACATAACAACATATGAATCAAAATTAACATACTAAAGTACAGAAGATTTAGAAGCGAGTAGTTTTTCGAGATTTACGATTATACTGTAAATCACTTTCATGAATCAGCCCCCAAATGTAGTCTCCCATCATGTTCTCGTTATACTGTCCTTGGTAGCGACGTTCAAAGTCCAGTATATCCAGGTGGAAGCACTTGCCTTGCTCCTCCAAGTATGCTCCCATGTTCTCCTTGAATTTATCAAGATGAGCATCAAGGATATGGACTTTGAGGGACATCCTACAGCCCATTGTGCGCCATAGTTCTTCACCAGAGTCTCAACCAGCTCCACATAGTTTTCGACCTTGTGATTGCCCAGGAAGCCACGAACCACTGCGACAAAGCTGTCCCAAGCCGCTTTCTCCTTACTCGTGAGCTTCTTGGGGAATTCATTGCACTCCAGGATCTTCTTTATCTGTGGTCCGACGAAGACACTGGCTTTGACCTTTGTCTTAGACAGCTTAACGAAGAAGTCTTGAAGATACTTGAAGGCTGCCGACTCCTTATCTACAGCTCTGACAAATAGTTTCATAAGGCCCAATTTGATGTGCAGTGGTGGCATCAGCACCTTCTGGGGGTCCACCAGTGGCTCCCACTTGACGTTGTTCCTCCCCACAAAATTCGGTCCGCTGTAGCCAGTCCCGCCTGTGGTAGTGCGCCTTGGTGTCCCTGCTGTCCCAAAGGACAAAGATAGCAGGGCAACTTGGTAAAACCGCCTGGTAGACCCATCTAGAATGCCATCATTTTGAAGTCTCCGATGAACTCCCAGCCTTACTCATCATATTTCAAGGCATCAGCAAGGTCTTGATGCTGTTGTAATCCTCTTTGAGGTGCACCGAGTGAGCCAGGGGAAGAGACGGGTACTTGTTATCATTATGGAGCAGCACGGCTTTGAGGCTCCTGGATGAGCTGTCAATGAAGAGGTGCCACTCATTCTGGTTACAGGCAATTCCAATTGCCTCGAACAGACATTGTGGCAGAAGCAGAGCCCATCTTGACGGGTGAAGAAGCTGCAAAAAGGTTGGTCACGCTTCATCTGATCTGCGACTTGCACACTTTAATCCAACAATTTCCACTGCTTGAGCCTAGATGTCAAAAGCTCGGCATTGGACTTGGTGAGACCAAGATTTCTGATCAAGTCATCGAGGTCTTTTTGGTTGGGGTAGTATGGGTTTCTCTCCTCAGCTCCACCTCTGAAATTGTCATCTGGATCTATAACGTCTTCCTCGCTCTCTGACTTGCTGCTCTCTTAAAGATGGCTGCTCTCCGGAGGAGTGGGTACGGGGAGCTCTTGGCAGTGTGGCACCGGGGCGATGGATAGGTCATAGCAGGTGCATGCTTGCCAGTCTGACGTTTGGAAGGGTCCACCATGCAGAAGTAGCAGTTGCTTGAGTGGTCAGTGGGTTCCCGCCACGTTCTTGGGATAGCAAACGTCATAGCTCTCTTTTCTTCCAGACTTGAAGCTTTCGTGACTGCAAGGAATCATATTCTTAGGTAAAGTCACGTAGGTAAAACATCAAAATTAATAAAAATTATAAAATAAAATAAAGATCACGACGTTTCGGAGGCAACACAAGTCTCCGTCATCAGGTGGGACAGTCACAGCCAGATCAGCTGCATCAAGTGAGGCAATGATTCAAGATGTAATCCCTTAAAAGCGAGTTGAGGGGGGAGGAGAGGGGGGGGGGGGGCTCATGAGAATGTGGTAGCCAATGAATGGAAAGTATCGGGAGAGAGGGGCCGATACTTTCCATTCATTGGCTCATTGGCTACCACATTCTGATGAGCCTCCGAAACGTCGTGATCTTTATTTTATTTTATTATTTTTATTAATTTTGATGTTTTACCTACGTGACTTTACCGAAAACACCTAAGAATATATAGCTCTCTTTTCCCCTCTGTACCATCCTCCAAAAATACATTTATTTCAACCATGACTAATGTATAAGAGGTTCTCGAAACATTTTTTATATATGATATATTTTTTCAATAACTTTGAAAATTGTAAAACATTTTAAAATTAAAAACTTTTACAATTTTAATTTTTTTTACAAATTTTCTAATATAAAATTCCAAGCAACAATTGTCCATCTTACCTTCCAGAGTGTTTTTGCATTGCTCTAACCGCAGCCCCACCCACCTCACTAGATTTGGCTTTTTTAGATTTGGCATTGCCCAACTCTTACAACTGAAATGTATTTGTGTTTTATCAAAGTCGTAAAAGAAATTGTCTCTTTACCCCAAATGTCTATCCCCATTGTGCAGAGCATTGCATCAGTGTTGGAGATTGATCTGCTGAAGGAGATAACACAACACTGCTTCTGAAATCTCTTGATGCGACCTCATAACCATACTAGGAGGGCACCACCTACTCACCTGCCCTGTTATAGAGAGAAATATTCATGACATGACAGTCACAGGAACGTTTTTAAATGTTAGAGTCGAAATTAACCAATTTTAATGGATAACCAATTTTTATTATAGTTTTTTTTGTCTGTGCAGTCAATGGGAACCAGTCTAAGACCATGAACTCATTACACTTGAAAACTCAAGTTTAATCACAGGTGGCTAAACCACAGATATGAACCCAGGATCTCAGCACTCTGACCTCTGAGCCACACGGCCATCTCAAAACGCATTCAGGTTAACGCTTTTCAATTCCGATGACGTGCGTGTACGTCATCAGTTTTTCTTCCGATTCCATTTTTCTGATGACATTTCATTGCTTCCTATTTCGTCATTGGAAGAGAATCGGAAGAAAAAGGCCATGCGGGAGGGAATGTGGCACACTTGGGTGCCAGCTGTCATAGAGTGTGGTCATGTCGCTACAGTTCTCTGTGGTGAGCACAATGTCTTTCAGACAGCGGCGCTACGCCTCTCTAAATGAAATTAGTGTTGAGCGGCTTGTACGTTCCAAGATTCAGCGGTGAACGAGAAATCCACCCGGCAACTTGCAGACATCTCGGAACGGCAAAGGGATAATGACACGAATGTGGCCGACCGTGCTTGTGTGCATCCAGTTTCACTGCACGCACGTTTGTGCGAGCCACCGCCGCTCATCATCGTCATCACGGGCTGTTGTGCTGCTTGCTGTGCCGCAGGTGAGTCGGCAGCTGGGCACGGTGATGGACCTATTTGTGACCGGGCTGGCGCTCGCTGGGCTGAGGCCACCCTCCGACCGGCAGCTTGATGGCCTGGACCTGAGCCCTGCGCTGTTCAACAACCAGACCATACCCAGGTGATCGTCTCGGCTAGGAGCGAAGAATTGATATCTGCCCGTGGTAATTATCTTGATTGGTTGGGTGGTGTATGTATGTTGAACTTCTTTTGCACCGTACGTCGCCAACCGTGCTAATCGTAGGGACGTGGTGATTGGTGAACACAGGTGAAACCCAGTTTTGAGCAAATTTTGTCAGGGGATGAAATCTGCAAGAGTCTTTACAAAACGAAAGAGTAAGCTTCGTGAGGGTAGAAGGAGGGGGCGTGGGAGGTCGCGGATGGGGCAAGGGGCAGTCGAGGTAGTAAAACGCAGGCAGAGAGCGGCACAACCCACGACCAAGCACCACCAACAACAACAACAACAAGTACTAAACAACAGCGATGGGCAGCCCCAGGGGCAGCCAGGGCCAGCAACACCACATTACCAGGGCATCCTTGGGTGCCGCCGGTCCATTCACCAACGAGTCGCAGAGGAGTCTAGAGGGGGCAGGGTTTGTTGCGATATCGTCGTCTGCCGAGTGTAAATGATGACAACACAGGTGTAAGTGACGCGTGCGTAGTCAAGAATGGGCGTGGCTGCTTTGCTCGGGTTGTCCCGTTGGAAAGCAACACGTGTTTGTCACGCGTGTATTGGTTGGTATTAAATTATACTTCATGATATAACATGTTGGTAAACTTTCGTGAAATGTAAAACATGAACATTCTTTTGGCTGTAACTTAGGCACGTGATAATCCATCACCCCAGCAATGTAATTCATTTGTCTCGAGCCGGGGTGGCTGTACAATTCAATGTCTGAAATTTCGTGTTATTTTTTTTCTCCCTTGTATTCTCGCTTGCTCTGTCTTGTTCAGATTTGTTTTCTCCACTAAACCTCAATTCAATTTAAGCACCCACCCCTTCTCTATATCTAAACCAGCTCAAGCCTCCCGCAAAAAAACAACAACCTCCCACCCCCCGTGAAAACGGACGCTGCTCCCCTCCACGCAAGCTCCGCTCCCTCTCTTCCCTCCCCTCTTATAGTCACCTTCTCATTCCCGACTTGTTGGCCCAGTGATTCCTTCTCTCCCCTTCCTCCCTATCCTGCCCGTCGCCCATTCTTTCTTCCTGCTGCTCATCTTGAGCCGTGCCTCCTTTGTCTATCTTGGGGACTTCCATCCCGGCATTTCTACCTTTTCCCGTTTACCTGGCCCTTTTCTAATATTTTGCGCAACTTTCAGAAGCAATCGCAAAAGCCACCTGCAACTTTGCGTAGTTTGCCTCTGTCCCTTTCTTTAAGCCACCTTTCTCCACCGCTCTGCCCTACTTTTTATTTATCCACACATTACAACCTCGACTGTTCTTTCCTTCCTGTGGTGTTGCCACAGGTAAAAGCGCACGTCAGGGGCCGCACTAAAGGTCACCAGGGGGCAGCCAGTGGCCCGCGTGCCTTGCAATGACGAACACATTGCAACGGCGGCCTCTCTGTGTTTCTGCTGTCGACTGTTGCAGACCCGTGTTCTACTACAGGGGCAATGAGCTGATGGCCGTGCGCTGTGGCGCCTACAAGGCACACCTGTGGACGTGGAGCAACTCCTGGGAGGAATTTAAACAGGTGTCACCCCCCCCCCCACCTCGCTCCTCGGGCCCTCCCCCAGTGAAAGGAAGTCAAAAAAGTCACAATCAGCTCTGCCTCATTCCAGTTACGCACGGATGTTTTGCTCGGGCGATCACCGTTGGATCTTTGACTGAATATTCTGGACGTCTGTAAATAAGAGCTGTGTAGCTCGTTGGATTCTTCCAGTATAAATAAATATGCTGATGGTCTCTAATTCCCTTGCACGCGTAATCGAGTTAGAATGTCAAAGCGTCTATCTCTCCTCTCTAATGGGAAGTCGTGTAGGAGTCATCTCTGTTGGCGGCTCTGTGCTCACAGAAAACATTTCACATTCCCCTGGCAGGAGCCAGTCTCTCCCTAGTATGGTTGACTTCCCACACAGCAGTGCTCAGTTTGCTAACCCGGGAGAGATTATGGGCTGAGTTGACCCTGAAATGGGATTTGAATTGGTAATCTTATGATTGTGAGCCACGGGCTTGAACCACAGCATCACCTGACTACACAGATGCCTCCATGCTTGACAGAGCATCGAGTAGGGATGAGTTTCAGATAAAAAATGTCAGATTTCCAGATTTCTAAACATAATTTATATATTTTTCTCTCAGATTTTTGGATCGTTTGCATTATGTACCAAACTAAATGTGATAATGCAAGGAATGGTGAAATCACTCGGTGCCGCTTTTGGACAGCATTAGCACAGAAGGGACATCATTTAAGTGACGTCACTTAATGCGATTTCACGTTTTCGGGATTTTGTTCGGATTCCGAACATCGGGAATCCATCCCGAGCGTCAAACAACTCTCAACTGGAGGGGAAGGCGCATGTCCGCGATGCGGCGGGGTTGGTGAGTCACACAGGGCTATGAGTTAACTCTAGGAGACAGTCTAGCAAGTAGGATGTCTATAAGCTGTGCATTCAGAGTAGGAGGGATTATCTCCTCTTAATTCTGTCTGTGTATCTCTGTGTGTGTGTGTGTGCTTGGCTGTCTCTCTCTGTCTCGCTAGGGAGTCAACTTTTGTCCAGGACAACATGTTGACGATGTGACGACGCATAACCAAACGGAGCACACGAGCCTGCCCCTCATCTTCCACCTTGGGCGTGATCCTGGAGAAAAGTATCCAATCAGGTATCATCATCATCATCATTTTCAATTTACCCCGCAAACAATAGTCCGTATTGAACCGCATCAGAACAGTACGCAGCAGATTCAGCTGTCTCGTCCTACACTGAACTGGGCGATTAAGAATAGCTCACAGTGAAACTGTGGTCACCAATCTCAAATCATGCACTGCTTAGTATAACTACTGCCCACTTTCATCATTCGGCTGCAGAATTTCTAATCTTAAACTATTTTAAGCTATAAACTAAACTATTGCAATTTTAGCAGGCAAGTCCCACCTGAGCTATGTAGCTCTTTTTCAGAAGCGACCTGGCCACAAATGATAGCTCAACAAAGTGGCTTATTGTGTGGAAATTTATAGCGGCCCAACACACTAAACGCACGTCTCTAAATGTGGAGGGAAAAACTGGAGGAGCCAGATAAAAATCAACGCGACCACGGGGAGAACATGCAAACTCCAAATATACAACAGGTGTCAGGGTCGGGATCGAACCCACGACCACCTGTACAGCAGGTGAGGTAGTTAACATCTCGCCACCGTGGCGCCCCACTGCAGTTTGAATGGGTGAGCGTTGGCGCTTGGGAGCTAAGAGTGGCTGCACTTGATTGCTGTCCACAGCCACACCAGCCCGTCGCGACCCGCCTTGACAGGGTGCTCGCCACCAGCACGCATCACGAGCAGTCTCTGCAGCGAAGAGAGAGGGGGGATTGGGACCTCCTTTGCCAGTATCAAAATATGAGAATAGGTTTTCCCCTTTTTTCTGGCAACAAAACAGTTGTGTTAAGATGTTAAAACACCAAACTGAAATATTTTACAAGGAATCATGTCTGCATTAACCACAATACTTGTGGTCAGAATGCAAACAATAAAAAACTCTAAAAATATATGCATTGTCTTTGAAACAGATTGGTCCACACCAGAGACAGCTTCATTTCTTTGCATTCTGGCCACAAGTATTGTGGTTAATGCAGACATGATTCCTTGTAAAAGGTTTCAGTTTGGTGTTTTAACATCTTAACACAACTGTTTTGTTGCCAGAAAAAAGGGGAAAACCTATTCTCAGAGGGGGGATTGTTTTCTCCTGTGCCCTGTAACCTGCCTCTCTCTCGCAGCCCCACCGAGGCAGAGTATCAGGAGGCGCTCGCCACCGTCTCCGAGGCAGTGGAGGAGCACAGGACGAACCTCGTAGCCGGGCAGCCCCAGCTAAACGTGTGCGACGTTGCCGTCATGGTGAGATAGCCGCTTGCTTGTTAGGTGGGACGCGGCTTTTTCTCCGCAGCGGTTGTGGCGGCCTCGGGATCACGGCCCGAGCGGTCGCCCGTCCTGCTCGCTTGTTGCAGAGGTCCGCGGTTGGAACCTTGTGGCCACCCTGGTTAACGGCGAGGATGTCCCAGCCGTGAGTGGCGCGTCGCTTGCTTCGCGGTGGGCGTGAAAGACGTTGTGACATTCGCAAAAAAAGTGTCGGGCGAGCGAACCGGCGTTCGTGGTCCAATTTTTTTGACGAATTTTAAGTCTCCCGCAAATTACTCAACACAGAGAGGAAGACCTAACAGAGAATGGCTTGACGATGACATGAAGAGGTTGTTGCCAGAAAGATGTGGCACTACCTGAGCATATTGGCACAAGACAGAGAGGAAAGTGGAAACAAATGACGAAACATGCAGTGAACACGTAACGGGCGATCTGCACCCCATGGATTATGACGATTATGACGAATCAACACATAGCAATCATCGGCCCCAACTGATAAACTACTGCAGACTATTTCCTGTAAAACAATAGCACCTTCATGGGTAGCATCGCACAATGAGAATGGCATGAATACCAAACATACGAACGGTTTCATTTCAGAGAAATTCAAGAATTACTGTACCGTTAACTCTTGATTATCTGAAGACAGATTATCCAGGTTTTGGTTTAATTGTGCTCATGTGCGCCTGTCATGCCTGCGCTCATATTCCCAGGAGCTGCCCCTCGTCGCGGGTCAGTGACTTGGTTGTCACGTGATGCAAACGTCAGCAAGTAAACCGATTATTGTTAAAAGCAATACAAATACAGCATCACATTTTGAGTATTCACTCCCAATGTACACCCCAATTTACAGAATCGCTCCCAATTTATATACCTAAATAACAAATATATTTGTGTAACTAAATGCACACGTGTTTTGGATGAGCTGTATTTTTGTTTTGTCAAGCCATTCTTTCCCCTTACCCCAATTACTCCAGATAATTGAGTTAGCTCAATAGTTTTTAAAACAAAGCGTTGCCTATACCTAGAGAAAGCCACTGGGTGCTGCCCTCTCACCACGCAGTTGCGAGTTTATCGCGCCCCTTCGCCCACCACTGAGCGCGTCCCCATCGTTGTGTGTTTGAGCACTGTCGCCACACAGGGGCGCCCTTTTTTAGACGGAGCTGCCCGTGTTTTAACGCTTCGCGCACCGGACTTGCGGCCCAGATGGAGGCCCAACTCAATCTCCCGGCACGGCAGCTGAACCAATGGTGCAAGTTTCCTAATTCTGCCTCCCCCATTGCCTCTGTCCTTCCAGTAGTAGAAATGGGTCGATCGCGGTGTGACGTATGACGTGGTAAAATGTGGTTACAATTGTTGAGCTATGTCCACCTCTTCCAACGTGTGCGGTCAACATAGAAGTAAACCAACGACTCTGTAGAGGTCCCTGTGGTGGAAGTTTTGTTCCGCCAGCAGTGTCGTGAGCACGCGTTTGCAGGGACGCACCGTACCTCTTGGCATCGACCATCACTCTCTTGTGTTTCCATCCCAGCAGTCTGCAATCAGTCCCTGGAATTGGAGCCACACCACCATTGGGCAGTGGTTTCTGAATTTAGCTTTTGGGATTTCTCCACATTAACTCAGCCTAAAATGTGTACCTGCGTGTGTGTCTGTGTGCTTTTGTGTATGTGTGTGTTTACATGTGCACGTGTTTGTGTGCGCTCTGCACTACAAATCTGTGGACCCGAGTTCGATTTCCACCCACGGCCAACACCAGTGACGATCTTCTCTCTGAACCGGTCCTGGGCCTCCCCTAGGCCGACTCGGCCTCAAATTATAACCTGGTGCAGTGTGTATACATCGCCACTAGGCAGACAAAGGCAGTCGGGCATGGTGCTGGCCACTCACCCACCCCCTCGTGTGCCGTGCCAGCACCTCGTAGGTGCTACTCGCTAACAGCACTTGCCTCGACAGTCTGTTTAGGCTACAACAGGGGATCTTTGTATTTTTGTGCGCATGTGTGTCACAGAATTGGGCACCTCCCGGATGCGAGCTGCTGAAGAAGTGCCTGAAAGCCCCGCAGAGCAGCCCACAGAAGTGCGAGTGGCCTCACTAGGACATCTCCGACGCTGGCACCTCAAGGCCTTGGTGCAATAGAAGGCTGTTCGTGTGATCTTCGCAGGGTTCATATATACAGCATTGGCATTTCAACCGGTGGTCTTTACTCATACAGGGTGGAGAGCCTATTGGGATAATTAGTCTCTTGCACAAGGGTGACCTGGGATGAATCAGGCTGTAATTAAAGTGTGTGTTTGGAGATAGCTGGGTGGTTTCCATGGTTGGAGCACTAATCTGGCCCTGCAGAGTTCCTGGGTTAGATTCCAGACATCTATCCTCGTTTCATAAACAGCTGTCCTGATTCGTTCCACCTCACTTTGCACAATCCTGTATATTCAGTCTTGGGTTTTACATTTCTTTCTTTAACGTTCTTCGGTTTTCCTGGTCTTAACATTGTTCTTGCATTCGAGATCCCAAATTTGAATATCTCGACAAAATCCCCCTTGAAAGGCTTTCTCTGGGCAACCTCCCCTCCAAACAAAAACACTGAAGGGTTTCTGTGAACGTCGTCCGCGCACTCTCCAATATTCTGAGCCATCAGGAAGCGTAGTCGTCGTCATTTCCCATTGCCATCCCCCCAACCAGAGTTTTTCAGGTGACACCATTACCGCATTCAGTTGTCCATCGTACCCAGGATGCATTCTCCCAGGTCGGCCCCTTTAACGCTGGCAGCAGCAAGAACACCTCCTGGCCTGGGCGTGCCTGAGCCTCTTGATTTGGTCGCTTCAGGGTTCGCGACAGGCGGTCACGACCTCCGTAAGCGACTCGGGGGGGGGGGTGGGGGGGGCCTCGCAAGCAGCCTCCTACTTGGACCGTTGCCTGCCTCCCACGACCAGGCCCAGTACTGTAAATTAACTCTCTCTTCCTAATGTTTATAGACTACATTCCTACGCGTCCTTTGCTGCGGGTCACCAAAGTCATTGAACTATCTTTGGCCTATGCCTGTGCAGCTGCGCCCTAGTGGCGTTATTTTCGAGTGTCTTCCAAACATAGGGACACGTTCGCTCAGCTCCTGGTTTCCCATGCGCCGCTCTGCTGGCATTCCATTCTGAACTGTACAGTTATATTACTGTTGGTGGCATGCCATGTATCTCTGCATTCGTAACCGATGTGTGTTCGAAACGCTTTTCAGCCGTTCATTCTGTGTGCGCTGGAGGTTTTTTTCTGTACAATCCTGGAGGGCTGGATGGCCTCTGTGCGTGTGTGTGGCCATGCGTGTGTTTGGGGAACAAGGTGCACATGGCCTGGCACAAGCGTCGTGGTGACGTCACCGCCACTTAGTGGCGAATGGCGGTTGTTGTTGTTTGGGGAACGTGGGCGCAGTGGTTTCGTGCTACAAATGCGGTGGCCCGAGTGTGATTTCCATTCCACAGCAAATAGTGTGTGGTGCTATCAGAACTAACTATGGCTATCACTCATTCCCCATTAATTCAATCCATCATCAATCACTGTCATCAATTTCGTTTCCACTGAATTCACGAATCGCAGATTCGCCCATTGCTTCCTCTCATCTATTTCATTCACCTCATCTCCACCATTACATGCATATGTACCATTCTTAACTCTCTGTAAAGTTCCTTGGTTAAGGCGCTATATGAATTACTTTAGGATAAGTATAGGTCTCCCCCTACGTAAATTGAAAGACTTGAAACGAGTAACTGCTTCATGTGGACATATGAGCACCGGGGAAACGAAGGCGACATGGCCGTGTGTTGTGTTGGCCACATCTCTTACCCTCTTGTGCCATGTAGGTCTCTCCCCTCCCCCCACGTTTTCTAGCCATGTATTCCACATTGTGTTTTTGGCATCACGTCATGAAACAAAGAATCCATTGAGAAACCTCACTGCGCGTGTCAGATAAGGCGCATGGAAGAGATTTTCCACAGGGCTTCTGAAAGGGCACACTTTCTCACAAAGCTCTGCTATGAGATTGTAGCATGAAAGTAAAACAGAATTGTAGTTCTAAGAGATTGAATTTAGTCAAATCTGAAGTGCAAAAATAAAACTATTGGTCGGTTTTTGTGTAGTCATTGGTAACTGGGCTGATGTCAATTTTCTAGACTTCAAGAACTCGGTTTGATCATTTGAGCGAATGCCCAGATTTGAACGGTGCCAGCTCACCGCTTGACCTCTGAGCCGCCGCTGACACCATGTAGGTCTTAATAGTTGCTCTTCAAGACTACTTGCTCCCAACAGTCCATAAAGGCAAAGCCGGTGGTCTTTGTATTGGTATAGGTGAATTGCGTGCGTTCTGAGAACGGTGCGTGGTGTATTGGTCCGTGTGCTGCGTTACAGTCCTGGCAAGCAAAGTTCAATTCCTAACCATGTTCAAATCGTGGTAAATGGTGTATATGAGCATCAGTTGGGCTTGCTCTAAGGAGGCCTCAACGTAGAAAGAGTAGTGCCTGGCTTCATGGTTTTGTCAACATGTGCATACTTGGTTCTGAACTCGGCACCCCACACGACCAGTCTGAATACGTGTTTACAAATATCATTTGCCTTCAACAATCAATCCAGCTAAATTGAGAAATCTTGGTGTGTGTGTGCGTGTTTTTGTCTGGATAGAGCATATAGAAACATTTTAAATCGGCATGCACTCTATGTTTTCTCACTTGACTTACGTTTGCTTGACCACAACTGTCCAAGTTATTCTAGGAATTTTTGGACAGTGCTCCATGTGCTGGCATGAGTGTGTGACTTCCTGAGAGCTTAGTGTGCGTGTCTGTGTGTGTGTGGGTCTGTGTCTGTGCAGTGTGGGAGTGGGGCGTAGGAACTAGCACACTCCACTACGATCCTGACGGCCTGGGTTTTTGCACTGCGTCAGTGGAACTTGGCATGTGAAGAACCTGTTCCATGCCTCTTGCTAGGTCAGCTCAGCCTTAAATTAACACCTGGTGCAGCGATTTAATAGAGACATCAATATTGGAGAGACAAAGGCTCTTGCCCATGGTTTGGCCCCACCAATCCCTCGTGTGTTGTGCCACTCTTGGTCGTTGATTGACCAACATCCATTGTGAGTAATACCTGGACCTGACCTGGCCCCCCTTGACCAACCCTCAAAGACCAAAATGGTGAACTTGGGCCCAAATTCATCTGACCAATGCGACACAGGGAAGCCATCATTCAGCAGTGGATTGACAGTATTGCCGTGGTTGCTTCTCTGCTGTCGGAGTTTCAAAGAGCCATGGGCCACTACAAACTAAGTTAAATGAGGACACATTCAGGATGCCCGGGATTCTTGGTTAGATCGCTTTGACTCGCAGTTAGAATGTTGCAATTTTAATTTCTTGTTGCGGATCAACTCGGGCCATCATCTCGCTGAGGTCAAAAGAATTGTGCCACCTTGAGGGCAGTCAACTAAGGTAATTTATCAAGAGTCCTAAACAGCAGGGCTAAATATCAGTCGCTCCTGTCTGGTTGTATCCATTTCATGCATTACATGTGAATAACATTTGTTATATTCAATGAGACCCATTTATGAAAGTGCAGGGACGATTATGCCGATGATGAAAACAAAGTATCAGCTCAAAACAAGGATATAACTTCAGTAATGGATTCCACGCATACACACACAGGCACATATGTGTGTTTTCTCTTAATGGCTCTCACAGATGCGAGTTTTTCCCTTTAGAGAAAAAAAGACCTGGCAATGCACTGGGGGTCAAGGCAAGAAGCATGAGGGAGGAGCAAAACAGAATGCCGTTCTAAACAGAAGGGGATGACTTAGTGTGCGGACCAATGGTCTGGCCCATAAGGTCCAAGCCACAAAACATGCTTTTTAGGCAGAACACCAAGTTTTTTTTTCCCCTCCTAATTTTTTTTCCCAATAGTACCTCATGCCTCATTTCCACGACAAGTTTAAAATGCGCCAGATCTTTCCTGTGCTGAAGCCATAAACGATGGCCTTTCACTTTGAAAGTGGGGGCCGTGGCTCCGTGCGCTTGACCCATCATCCATGCCCCCGGGTACACACTTTGCCAGTTGTGGCAAGGTTATAACAAAAGCGTGGGTCGACAGGTAACAGACATAAATTCAGTAGCTCCATGTTTCTGTTAAGAGTAGCTTGACTTACAATCCCCTAACGCAGTAATGTCAACGTGGATGCACTTGTAATCCAACAGCCGTTTATCTCATAAAACATCAAGTATGAACAACAGGAATCAAGAACTCCGTGGGACAACGATTTCACGTGAAACCTCTCTATGCTTGACAGCAAATCAACACTCCAGTTTTGCACACCTCACTCCTCTGCTGTGAGTTCACACAAGACAGTGACGCAACTTTCATTGTATCTGTAACAACGACGTAGTTGCTACCAAGACAGCCATATTTGCAGTCGTGGAATGGATTTTTGGGCATCCTAAAGATGAGCAGGAAACCCAATGGCCCTCTTCCTGTGAATAGGGGAAGCCCTCTTTTAAGTCCTTTCGCATGGCCTGACGGCTCCTGATGACGCTCTCGGCAGTCACCACCTCCCTTTCAGACTCTCGTTCATTGGCTTCTGCTCCACACAGTGCAGCTGTGACAATGAAGCGCACCATGTCCCAAATAGTTGATCGGAATAAAAAATTCTCACGTAGAGACAGTGCGTGTGTGGTGACTGCGGGTGCAGGGACAGTGCGTGGCCTAGCGGTCACGAGTAGTAATTACAGGGGTTGATATTAATAGAGGCCGAGTTGTTACAAGGGGGAGGTCATCTGGGAAGTTCGGGAACGGGCCAGGGAGTTCGAGAATGGGGGCGTGGTTGGGCGCGGAGTGAGGGCCACGCCGGGGGATAAAAGGAGGCGAGAGGCAAGGTTCGGGGCTGCCGTTGGATCGGGGTCGACTGTCTTCGCGTCGTCATCACTTGCGTGCCATCCCTGGCCCAAGTTATCTGCGTGCCATCTCTGGATAAGTTATATGCGTGAAGCACCCTTAATAAGAAATAAAGCGACCCTCCACAGTTCGTGTTGTCCGAGAGTCATCACACTTGTACAGAGCCCCATTACATCTTTCAACATTCCTCTTCCCACAATATTAAGCCGACTACTTTTTCCAATTACATCCTCATACTATCTGTTGGGAATCACTTCCAGATAGAATCAACATCTTAACACATGAACATAACTTTTCCCTAATAAATTATTCACCCAATGTATGCATCTTTTGGTGTAATATTTTAAATCGTAATCAACATTTTGTTGCTATATAAGTACACGGCACAGTTTCCCCCATTATATGCATTCTTTGTGCAATAACACTTTTCATATTACAATTACTGTATTAAATTAAACTACTTACGCCTGTCCTCATAGCCCAAATATCAAAAGGATTCTTCTTTGAGAAAATGCCTCGCCTCTCTCCTCCACACGGCTTAGTCACGCAATATCGGCCGTACCACTTCTGTGCCCTTCGTCAGGGGTGTGTTATAGGTTGAACCATTCCCGTGTTCTAGGTGAGGGGTGTTTTATCTATCTGACCATGCTATGTTCATACGTGAGGGGTGTCTTATGGGTAGATCCATACCCATGTTCTAAGTGAGGGGTGTTTTATTGGTGAACTCAATCCCCTGTTAAACACTCATATTGACGTAATATTTACAATAACTCTTACATGAATTCCCATTTCGCCACAATGATAGACAACAGCAGATTGCATCATTGCTCATTCTGATCACCGATTAACATTTGTTTCAAGGTTGTTTAACATTGTCATACACCCACAACTCCTGAGTATGCCCCCATTTAAAACGATGTTAACCAATTACATCCGTCAAGTGACTTGGCAATGTTTGAGAAGAACGTGGGAACAAATTACAGAGACTTTATCTGTTAGTTTACAACAGAGCAATTGAGCCAACATTTGCACTAAATGTCATGTAAAGTTTTCAAAGTGTAATCTTTACCTACACACAACATTTCATCCTGCATGCCGCACCGCCTCCAGACTTATGCCCTGCAAAGGTGCATTCTGCCCAAGGTCAGTTACGAGGCCACGGTGGGTATTGAGAGAGGGGAGGGCATCATTACGCATAGCCCCCTTGGTCTCTCCAATGATGATGTCACACAATATTGTGTATTAAAATTATTGTCTTGTTTTGCGAACGGAGGCACAGGCCAAAGTTTAAATACAATCTCATGTTCTGATGATGTGAATGGTTAGGAGATGAACTTCGTGTCACAGAGATTGTGGTCGTGCGAACATCTAGACAAAAGACCCCTCTCCATTGTCATTATAATATATATATCAACGTTCTGTTAGAGCACCATATCATACCTGTAAACCCATACGTCTTACCCGGATTCTTGTAAGGAAAATTTAGTAAAAACATCAATTCCTAGGCATATGTGTCTTCACAGTGCCCTCGTGTTTGCACACACAACACCAGCAGGTACGTTTGGCTGAGTTAGTTAAAGGGATGGCCCTGCCCAGGTCCAGATACCAATTGCCAATAATGTACATGGCCAGCGTTGAAACCCAGGTGACCCGGATTACAATAGCCCAGTGCACGAACCACTCCGCCAAAGATGTGCCTCCCCTGCCCACCTCCCAAACACACTCGCGTGCAGCACTTCGAATATACAAAAGGATGATAATTGTTTTTTTTACCCTTTTATCTAGCAAATTAGGTTCCAATGGTGTAAATGCTTACCCCGAGCTCTCATACTCTGATGGTGCATTGTCCTTGAGTTGTGCGCCTTTTGGCGTCATCTGGTCTAACACCATGTGAGACCAGGCTCTAAAGAAAGCTGTCTCGGGTGTGGACCAATCAATTTCAAGGACAGTGCATACATTATCAGAGTTATGCTTTTGTTTGCATTATGACCGCAGGTATTGTGCTCAATGCAAACATGACTCCTTGTAAAAAAGGTGTCAGTTTTGTTGCCAGATAAAAGGGTAAAAAACCAACTGTCATATTTTGCTACTGGCAAATGAGGTTCAAATGGTGTAAACAAAAGGACTTTACGAAACAGCAACAACAACAACAACACCGGAAGCACCTTTCCATGAGGAGCTGATAGCTCAAGATTCGAACCAGCACCACATCGTGAAACACGTTGGGCACGACTCTCTGTGCAGATGGAAACAGAACGACTGACTGGGGATGTTGGGTGGATGGGGCAGCCCCTTCACCGCTTTGTTGTCTGTTTCCTGCCTCTCGCTCCTCTGGGCTACTTTGATGTATCCCGCCGTCCTGCCAGTGCTGGAAGAGGAACCCGCGGGTTTTGAGGTGGGATTAGCGTGGCGGTTTCCTGCTTTTGGTCACGTGTGATAAGTAAGCCTCCTCAAAGGGGTTGCCCATTGCACACTCACTGCGTTTGTGCCAAAGCGCAGTCCGCGCCCACCCCTTCTCCCCTCTATCCTTTTACTTCACTCACCCCTCCCCTCTCGTCCCTCGCAAACAGACCCTTAACTACCCAGACAGAAACGTCTTCTTTTGTCCTCTTGATTTATTTTCTTCTCTCTCTCCCAATGTCACAAGTGCTCTTCATTTCGAAACTTCCCGCTGGCTTCTATATGAAGCTGCGACTGCTTTTTTTCCCTCTTGAATTTCGATTGGGGCCAAATGAGGTTTTTTTGTTGTTGATTTTTATGCAGCCCACATTTGTGGGCCAAATGTGAAACTTTCAGCGTTGGAGTGTAGTCACGTGTTTTACGAGTGACAAGCCACTGTGTTCAGAGCCTCACACGCAGGGACCCTGTAACCCCATATTATGACCACGTTTCAAACGTGTAATCAAATGCCTCCTTCCTGAAGACAGGTTGACTCCTCTGGCTTTGATAATGGTACTGTACCATTATTAATGGCAAGGTGCCGCTCCCGTTTAGGGAGTTAAACGGGCGCGGCACGGGCGAGAGAAGAGATGGAATGATGTGGCACGAGAGGATGTGGAACGGAGTGGACTTGCATATTACTAGTGCAAACGGTGTCAAGATCGGCCTCTGTGGAGGAAGCTCATGAAGGAAGCATCTGGGCAGTTGGAGGCAGTCGACCTCCAGCAACAACGGAGCGCAGAGGAGGGACGCTTCACAACAACGATCGGAGCGCCGGGTGGCTACAGCAAGTTGGCATAGTCAGGGGCACGGGTGGTGCATCGTCCAGTCATCTCAGTAAGTCAACCCATGGCACCGGGTCTGTCCCGTGAACTCCTGCCAGCGGGTGTTCGACACTTCACGTGGCCTTAAAGTGCACATGGCCTGGCGCAAGCGCCGTGGTGACGGCACCGGCACTCAGTGGCGAATGTTGGTTGTTGTTGTACCTTCATTTGAAAGATGTGTAAAACTTACAGTACAAAGGTCAGATATGTGAACATCTATGGAAATTCCTGAATGCACTTTAAAAGCGAGTAAATGTTCGCAAAATTAAGAACGCATCACTGTTCGTGAAAATGTCAGATTTGTCAACATCCATAGACAACGACAGTTTGGACCCTGCAGAAATACCGTTCTGAGTGTGGCCGGTTAATTGGTCAAGGTAGATATATGGCGGTCGGATATGCAGCGTATTGTCCTGTGTTCCTGTACAAGCACAGTGGGAATGATGGTGTTAGCAGTTTGGTTTCATGTGATGATGGCAGAACCCAATGCATGCAGATTTTGCTCGACATGTAACTATGGATCAGTCATCAGGTTCGTGGTACGTTTGATAAAAGCAACAGGCTACCGATGTATTGTTCATGTGGTGAGCCATTCCACGGCATCCTGGGTGGTAGCTGAGTAGAATAGTCAGCTTGTTCCACCAGAGTGTGGCAGTCATCAGTGATGTGCGCCCTGATGGTTTGCACCTCACCGCATTTGCAGTTTGGCAGAGTCCCTGATCTTCCATTTATGGAGGAAATATCCACACAACCTTTGGTCTGACTGCCATGGGACGAACGTTGCTCTGTGCACCATGGCACATGGGAAAGTGCAGTGCCCCTGAGTGTGGATAAGAAGTTACTTTCAAGATTTCCCATCAGATATCACTTCTCTGATATCACTTCTCTGATATCGCTCCTCTGATGTAGGTCTTGTTGGAATTCCCTACACCTCTGTTGTAGCAGACGGACAGAAAATATGGCATCTGTGCAGGACCGCCCTTTCCTGAAACTGCATTGGGGCTCCGCAAGCCTCTCCTCAGCGTGCCTAGCAAGGCGATGTTGAATAATTCTTGCCAGGACCTTTCCCGGCACACTGAGGAGTGAGATGTCCCTGTAGTTGTTACAGTCTGTGCGGTCCCCCCTTCTTAAAGAGGGGGACCACCAGGGCATCCTTCCAATCCTGCGGAACCCGTCCAGTGGTCCAGACTGTTGTTGTGATGTCATGTAGGGCAGTCTGTGCACAAATGCCACCCTCCCTTAGCATTTCTCTTGGGAAATCATCTCTGCCCGGTGCCTTTCCTGGTCTCAGACTCCGAATCGCCTTCAATACTTCCTCAACAGATGGAACCTCAGCCAGCCACTCACAGGGGGTGACTTCATCCAATATTTGAGGCATCGCAGCCTCAGCAGGGTCATCCCCATTTTGTCTCACATTGTTTTCCAGGCTGAGAGATTTCCCCTCCTCCAGGACCTCATGTAAATGCTCAGCAAATCTGCAACCCTTTCCTGGGGGTCAGAGATTGGATCACCGTTCTTTTCTCCAATGATGGTAATAGGTATGGCGCTGCAGGTTACTTTTTGATGGAGTTAAAGAGTGATTTGTGATCGTGGGCCATTGAGGCAGACTCCATCTCCCCAGAAACCCGCGATCACCACCCATCCTTGCAGCGCCTCATGGCCCTCCGAATCTCCGAGCGAAGGCTGCGGTAAGCCTCCTCATTCTCCGACGTAGGATGCTGTAGCCGATGAGAGTGGACCTGTCGCTTTTTCTCAGCCAGCCTAAACAACTCCTCTGTCAGCCAGGGTCTCTGGGGAGGTCTGAACCATGTACCTAAAGCAGCCATTGCAGCTGCATGAGCCACAGTCCTAAATCTCGCCCATTTCCCCTCGACATCAGTAGGAGTGGGGGACAATGCCAACCCCAGCTGCAAGCAATAATGAAATTCTCGCTTGCAACTTTCACCAGCTAGCTGAGACCATGCCACTATGAGTTTGAATGGGGTCCTGGGTGTATACCCACCACCGGAGTGGAAGAATGGCAGGCGCATCTTACAGATGACAAGTCGATGGTCAGTGGGCAGATCAGCTCCACGGTAGGTCCTGGTGTCAAGGACATGGGCCTGCATTCGCTGTTCCATCACTATGTAGTCCAGCAGATGTTCTTGCTTAGACCCGGCATGCATCCATGATGTTGTGTGGATACGCCGATGCCGGAACAGCGTGTTGGTAATTATAAGCCCATGGGCTGCACAAAAATCTTGCAGCCTCCTGCCGTTATTATTGAGCTGATCTGGCTCATGCCTTCCAATCACTCCAGACCAGGTGCCAGCATCATGACCAACTCGGGCATTGAAGTCACCCAACAAGATGACTCTATCCCGAGGCGCCACTTTACCTAGCACCTGTGACAGGAGGTCATAGAAGGCATCTAATTCATCAGCCTTGCCTGCATCCCTCCATGGATGTTCGTCTACGGTGGGGGCATAAGTAACCATGACCACCACTCCTCGCCTCTGGTTGATGGGAAGGCGAGCCCAAAGTAGCCTGGGGCTTACAGCTTCCCACACCTCACCGCCACGCTCCCATGCCCCCTTCATTCTTTTGTTCAGAAGAACCACTCCATATTGTTTAGCAGTCTCCTGCCCCGAGTCGAGGATTGTCCACCCCTCATAGTGGCAGGAGCCAGAGCCGGTCAACCGGAACTCCTGAATACCACAGAGATCCAGGTGGTACCGAGGGGTTACCATCCCCTCGCACCTGTCCAGAACCCCCATTTGGCCGCTGTGGTGGTTACAAATGCCATGAGGGGAATGGCCAATCTAAATAGGCCCTCCCCCCACGGCACTGCCTACCACAGCGTTGCTGTCCGGCACCAACAAGGAGCTAGGGGGTAGTTTTTGCCGGATTACTGAAATACACCTGTCCTAGGATGGGCAAAAGGCTAGCATATATTTATTACAATGACTAATTCTGACAGGGGGTTGACCCAACCCATGACACCTATGGGTCGCACTTTGTAGGACGTTAACAGCGTTTTCACTATGGCTAGACTGGACTCTCTACCAGAGGTAAGTGGAATGTCAACAATGGAGCGGAGCACCATTGCATTACTCATTTCAGCAGAGACAGTCTCACCTTGAATGATGCCATGTGATGATCACTGATGACAACTTATTGTGCTTCTCTCGGGACAGACATCGGAGGGAACAGAAAATTCAACTTCATTTATTCTTTTGAAATGCTTAATCGACACTTTATTTTACAACGTAAATGCACCGAATTAATATCATTATTTTGTATACTGTTTGTCATTTTATCCGTAGGCGGTATTCTTGACAATTCGGATGGTGATTTGTACCTTTTAAAGTCCAGTCAAAGTGTTTCCATCACCAGCCATCATTGGGGTGGTGTTCATTTCCATTGGTGGCTCCAAAGCTAGTGATATAATTCCCACATTGCTATGGAAGGGATCAGCCTCTGTATCGGACAACTATTGTTGACTTCTCACAAATTGGTACCTATTTTAACCACCTTGTAGGGATGATGGCTGAAGTTTACACCCCAAATGGGATTTTAACTTGCAACCTTCCCACCAAGTTGAGCGCCCTCTCACAGAGCCAATCGGCCTGATTATATATAATACTGTGTAACAAAAAACATGTTTTGTTCCTGAGTAGTAAGTGTTATTTTCTCATTGCTTATGCCTCAAAAGTACAGAAAATTGCTATTATTCCCCACAAACTTTGCTTTTGTGACAAGGACAGTGATATTTTGAAATGTACCTATTTTCAATGAGAAAACGTGTGCATTTGTGTCATTTCTTCACGTAAAGTCTTTGTCACAAAAGCAAAGTTTGTGGGGAATAATAGCCATTTTCTGTACTTTTGAGGCATAAGCAATTAGAAAATAACACTTACTACCCAGGAACAAAAAGTCGTGTTCCATATTATCATTCACTATGAATTCGATTGTTGTACAGTCCTCCTCGTGTTGTTACAGGCATTAGGCAGTGCACCTGTTCCTTATTCTATTGCAGTGGTGTTAATGCCACATTACTGCGGTTAATTTGTCATTTTGGCTGCGATGCCAGTGGCACATCTATACACGCTTTTACCGCTGGGTGTTTAATGTCTGCTTAATAGCAGATGGTGCTCTGAGGTAATTCCCTGCAAAAAACAACAACATTGAGCAGGTGCAGAGATTTAACTATCAACTCTATTTCCTTGGGGTATGAACGATGATACCCCAGACTAACCGATGAATGCTGATACTTTGCCTTGAAACTTTCGTGACTGCAGGATTTCTTGGCTCTTTCGGTAAAGTCACGTAGACTTTTTAAGTAAAACATGTAACCGCCTCTACGGGGAGGGTTTCCACATAACCATAATATCTTTTCAGCTTTGCTCAGTTGCATGTGGAGGCTTGCCCCCTCTTTTTGCTCCGCCTGATGAAGACGCTTGTGTTGTGATCGAAACGTCGTGGGTTTTTGCTTTTAGAATTTTATTTTCTATCTACGTGACTTTACCGAAAGAAACAAGAATATAATGCTGCTACTAATGGTCATTTTTCCGCAGATGATGTTGCAAATGATGATGATAAAACATTATTTCTATAGAGCTTACTGGCTCTCTGTGAATCTTGAACCAACACAATCCTGCATTCCACATCCCCCCCCCCCCCCCCCCACTACGATCCTTTAACAACTGAAGCAAACATGTTTCCTGCTGTGTTCAGCCGGCCTGCTCAGGATGCACATCCTTCCAGATGAAACCCCGTGATGAGACAGACAGAGGGAGAGAGAGAAATCGTTGGCCCAGGGGATTCTGCCCGTGCGTGAGCTCTTACTTGAGCTCAAACGAATTTATAAAGAACATTGCGTTTTTTAATGTCTGATTGCCAACGACTGCTCAAAACAGACAAAACAAACACGTGCGTACTTTTGCACTTTGTTTGATGGGGCCCACGTCTGCAATGGGAAATTCTCACTGCGTCATCTTCATTGTCCAAGAACGAACCGTGTGGCCACTGCAGTGGCTGTGCTTGACAGACCCCTGGAGGACATTGGGCACTCCATTGATTGTGGGCCGACAAATAATCACAGGAATAACCACAGACATGTACCGTGGAAACACCCCCCCCCCCCCCCCGTTGTAGCTGTGTGTAGAGTTTAGTTTAGTCTAGTTTGACTTGGTGTAAATGTTTACTCTTTTTTTTACATACCAATCTTCTCCTGATGGTGGAATTGGCATCGTGACGTGAGGCGAGGAAACCGTTCAGAGCCCTCGCCGAGTGGTGCATCATCCCCGCGTTAAAGAATGGTCCGCACTAGCAGATATCACAGAACTACGTCGGAGATCCCTTCAAAGTGCACCTCATGCTCGAGGGCAGCACTTTCCGGCACAACCCGCTGCAGACGGTGACGCTCATCACGTGACGGATAGACGTTGTTAATTCTCAAAGCCGCAATTTAGCCGAATCAAGTACAAATCCCATTGTAATATTACGTTTTTGTTATCCAGTCATCGTTTGCTCGGAAGTTGAAGCAATCACCTATCTTCACTGGAGAACCGAGTTAGATCACAGGTAGCTGCCCGCAGTCTAACCCAGGCTCAGTGGTGAACTTCTTTCGCACCGTACGTAGCCAACCGTGCTAATCGGAGGTGCGGGGGGAAGGACAACAAACCGAACACAAAACGCAGTTAGAAAGAAACGAGCTTTCAAGTCTATATATTTGAAAGTTAATCGCTCCAGTGGCTTCCTAATATCTGAAGGGAGAGCGTTCCAGACGGCGCGCGATGCAGTGACCGTCTAAGTGCGATGGCGAGGCAGGTGACTCTGATGGAACCTGCACATTCGCCCGACGCTACTGTGGCCAATCAATGGTCTAACACACCTCAGCATGAACCCTCGCAAGATAAACACATACACGGTAGTAGCCTAATACATGGCAAGATAACATTTGACCACGCAAAAAAGAAACGTGTTTGCCTGAAATGTTATACTATGGGCTGTACTGTGTATATACGTTTACGTTGTAATCCGGTGTTCGTGAAGATGGTGGTGAGAATATTTTTTAATCTCCATGCACATCATCATGGTCAGCTGCTCAAATTCAAACCCCATAATCTTATTGGCTTTGGATTAGTGCTGCCTTCTCACGGAGGCATTAGTTCTCGGAGCTACCTGGCCACCAAGAGATAGTCCCCTGGAGGATAATGCGCTAATCTTTGCGGTTTTGCTTTCGAGGTTACTGCGCAAATAATGTTGCACGTGGCTCTGATGTCTGCACAGCGTATCCAGACCCGATTTTATTGCTGCTATAAATACGATTGTCATGTTACACACATCACGAGCAAAGAAACCGACAAGACCCGAAGCACACACACAACCACGCATGTGTCTCTCTTCATGTTTACACCAGTCTGTTTGTAGCTACTATGTGAACACGTCTTCATCTTGTTCCGTCTTTCCTGCGTATAATCTGTGGGCGGTGGGGGGGGGCATCTGTGGACAAAGTAAAGAGATATATCCATAATAGAGGTTTTCTGGTTAGATCATGTAAATATAAATGTATCGTTAAAACCCGCCACCACCCGACACAGCCAACTAGTAAGGGTTGCCACGTAAACAGAACGTGGCCAATTCGTCACTAGTCAGGGGCAGCACTGAAGATTTTTTTTCGAATTCGTTAAAAACAGTAAAATTTCATGAGCCGAAATGCATTGTGGTGGTGGTGAAAACGAGATGGTGGCAAATGATAGACAACGTCGCGAAGCAGCGGTCCGTCGTGAGCCGCGTGCGGCCCCGGAGCTGCAGGTTACCGGCCCCCTGATCTGGAGAGCCCACAGCCGTTCGTGATGGGCGAGTGGGGTTTATGACACTGCAGGCTTATGCGTTGGGGGGGTGGGGGGGGGCTTGAGTGGGTGGAGGTGGTGAATTCCAAAAATGGGGGAACCATATCTCTTTGGTAGTCTGTTCATTTTTTCTGGTTTTATAGCGGAAATGTTACAGTGCCAAAATAAAAAAAAACCAGACTGGATTTCATCATGCTTCACCGTGCATCTGGATGCCTCCAGCACAACCGCACTGTATTACACTGAGCGCTGCTGATAGGCCTTCTACGGAACACCAGCCTCTAACGCAGGTGTCCTTCACTCATTCTCAGAGGCGGGGGCAACTTTCGCGAGATAAGGCATCATCAGTGAGTTGAGGGCCCCCACGCATTTTAAACCATTGGGGGTTTGACAGCACGATGATGATGATGATGTTGGGGGGGGGGGGGGGTGGGGGGTGTTTTCACATGTTGTGTATTGTCGGGTGGGGGGAGGGGGGGGCACGTCAGGGGCAGCACTGAAGGCCACCAGGGGGCCGCCAGTGGCCCGCGGGCCTTGCGATGAAGACCGCTGCGACAACGAGTCCAACGGCGAGGAGCATTGCGGTGAGCCGTGTAGCAGCAGCACTCGGAGCACTGTCCCGGCCGGGAGGCTTGTGAAGCTCTGCAGCAACTAAACGCAGATTTAAGCCTCGTGTCGTTGTGACGATGAGCAATGTCGTCACGATGCGAGGCCATGTGTGTACGTACGTTGAACTTCTTTCGGCACCGCACGTGGTAGCCTACGGTGGGAATCGGAGGTGCGGTGGAAGGACAACTAACGAAACACAAAAAAGTCTGTTTAAAAAAAACTAGTTTTCAATCTAGATGATTAAAAAATTCCATAGCTCCCAGTGGCTTCCTATAATTGGAAGGAAAGAGCGTTCCAGACGGCCGCAGAAGCGCATCTGAAAGCACGCGGCGCTGTGAGGATGAACGGAGTTCGCGTGATGATGCTTTATACTCCTTGACAAGATCAACGAGGTGATTGTGGTTCATTTGTGGCAAGCACTTCGTGTGATGAGCGCGACAGTGGCGTAACTACATTATCAGGTGAGGTGGGGGCCTCAATCTTTGATTTGTCTCGCACGGTCGCACCAAGACTCGAATGTTTAATGCTGTCGGGGCGCTCACGGTGGTTGTCAAGGGGGGCCCCTCCAACTTGTAGCTTTGGCCACCAGGGCTGGTTATTAACCAGTTTAAGTCAAACTGGCTGTGATGTTTCCATCATACCTTCCGATGTTAGGAGTTATTTTCGACTCTCTGGTTTTATTCATAACCAACGTTTTTGGGTTTATATCGCGTTATTTATAAATGTGTCGTAACCCTCCACCACCCGACACGGCCAATCCGTATAAAAGTGTCACGTTGACATAAGACAAATAGTTCACTGCTTTAGCCCACCGGTGTGTTGAAGCGTGAAACTACAACATTTACAATTCGCCAGAATTGCCCGATGATGCTGGATGCAATTACCAGCGAAACGTCGTACTCAAATTGTAAATGTTGTGGTTTCACGCTTCAACACACCGGTGGGCTAAAGCAGTGAACTATTTGTCTTTTGTCAACGTGACACTTTTTTACTGATTGGCCGTGTCGGGTGGTGGAGGGTTACGACACATTTATAAATAACGCAATCTAAACCCAAAAACGTTGATTATGAATAATATTGGTCGCGAAAGCCTACGTGTTAAACTGACTAATCTCTGGTTTTACATTAACAGGTTAAATGTCTTTACATAAACAGGTTAAATGTCTTACACTAACACAGCGACCGTTGCTCGTTTTCCTCGATGTGGCCGTGGCTCTGTGATCTTACATTGACATGCTAATCTCTCACAATACAATGGCCACCTCTGCAGCTTCGTCGTCGTGGAGGTAGCTCTCCGATCTAACATTGACATGCAAATCTCTCACTTTAACATCACTAGCCCCGCCTACACTTCGCTTACGACCCTTGGGCTACACCCATTTCAAATTTTTAAAACACCCTGCCTCAGCAGCTTTCCTGCTATCTTTTCTCCTGATGACGATTGCTTGTGTTGCGATCGAAACGTCGTAGTATTGTGTTATTTTTTGTTATTTTCTTTGAACCTATCTACGTGACTTTACCGAAAGACCCAAGAATATGAATTCCTGCAATCACGAAAGCTTTGAGTCAAGATTGGTATTGGTGCCAACCGCGCCAAGCATCGCTACAGACTTGGTGAAAATTACATCTCACTGCCACGAGTTTACGTCAGCATGCATTCATCAACTCCCAGTTGAAGACATACGATTTCAATTCTGCCATGTTCCCCCCTTTAAAACAGATGTCCTTTGACTTGGCCTTTAATAAATATGAAAAGGCCATCAATCATCCGAAGGGGGGTGGTTGGAGTAACGCATTCCACATTTTATGGAGCTGCAAGTGCAAGGCAGCCCTTTGCTCCCCAGAGCGTCTTGCAAGTGGCACGTGGAGAGAGAAAAAACCGAATCATTAAGGTTTGAAGGGCAAGGGGTCAGAATTTCAAGTAAATAAATACACAGTTCGTACATTTCACAATGGGAATGTTTTACAATTTGAATATACGCTCAAGTCCAATGAGTGCCTGGTTTCAGTCAGTTCGCAAAAAGGCTTCCCACAAACAAGCCACTGTATGACTAGTTTTATTTATTTGGCTTATCCCAGGTAAACATTTTTTTCAATGTAATATACGTGAATGAAAACATGTATGCTATGTACCAGAAATGCATTAAATATAAAACGTCGTCAACAATCTTTGGTCACGCTCTTTTCCTGTAGATTGAAATAGGCGCACACAAATGTTTTCATGTTTTATGTCGGCACCCATATGCAAGGCTGCAAGTTGATCTGTAGATGGCAGTACAGCAGGAAGGTTGTTGGCCAAAATGTACAGATTTAATGTGTTTGGTTGTCATCTTGTATCGGTGCTTTTCCCCAGAGGAACCTCTAATTTCGCCCATACAGAATCAGAATATGTATCTATACTGGAGGAATCAGATGAGCTATGAAGCTTTTTTTGAACAAGGGGTCAAGTAGGGGCGGGTCAGAACGTTACAACAACAAACAATACAAAAACAAGATAGGAGTAAAAAGTATAGGAAAGGTAAACAAATAACTTTTAAAAATATATAAATAAACCTATTTTTTTATCTTACTAGGCAAAGCTCACTGAGGTATTCGCTTCTTATTCAGAAGCGACATCGCCACAAATGATAGCTCAACGAAGTGGCTTGTAATGTAGAAACGTTTCGAAGCAAAATAGTCAAATCTAAATGCATGTTTCTAAATGTGGAGGGAAAAACCGGAGGACCCGGAGAAACAATCCACGTGACCACGGAGAGAGAGACACGCAAACTCCAAACATACAGGCGTCAGGGGCAGGATCGAACCTATGACCTCCTACATACCAGGCGAGAAAGATTACATCTCTCCAGCACGGCGCCCCTACGCACGAGCAAGGGGACTTCCTGCTCAAATGAGCATTGGGGTGGTGTTGTTCATTGAACCAGTGGTGGAAATTCCACATTCCTATTTAGGGGGTGGGGTCGGGAGGGCAAGTCTATCCAGAGGACAACCCCATTGTTATCTTCCCTCACAAAGTGGTACCACATTTTTTTTATTGACACCCCCACCCACAGAAATGATCGGCTGAGTCAAACCCCCAAATGGGAATTTTGAACTCGCAGCCTTCCGATTGCTGAGTTGCAACTGAACCGTGACCAAACAAAGTGCATTACAAAGCCAAAGATTGCTAAGAGGAGTGCGTTGTTATTGACGTGCCCCTTTTCAGAAGAGCGCCTTTCACCTTCTCCTCCAGTGGCCCACAATTCAGCAGCGCCACTCTCCGAATGCTTTGGCAGCCACTACCACTGAGTTTCCCACTCGAGTGTTCGTCTTGCGGGCGAGCGTTTGGCCGTAATTGGCCGTTCATTCGAATGGGCTGCGCTGTTATTCGCAGTAGCCCACTCACGGCTCAATGCCTGGGCCCTTGCTATTGAAACATCCAGCGACTGCCCCTGCCCGAGAAGCGTGAAGAGTCTTCACCGTGTAACCTCTGCGGTGCCCATTCACGGCGCCTTTGTTGCGTGTGCCGCAGTTACCGAGCGAGAGATTCAGGCTGCCGTGTGTGAAGAATTGCGAATGGCGCGCATGAGAATTAAAACTGAGAAATATTGGGGGCGTCTGATGCACGGTGACGATTGGGACTGAGTCACCGACGACATTTCGAATTGTATTCTCGAAGGGATATCGCAAATTGGCAAGGAATATAGTTGAGCCGACGTTTATAACATATCAAAAGGTAAAAGCGCAGCCCTGAAATTGCTCGTTAACACAACTTCTGCCGGCAGGGCCTCCACTCGAGGCAGCTCTAGAGAGGGTGTTCGGCCTAATCTTCCCGGCGGGCCAGACGTCTTGGGAAAAGTGGGAGTACCCACACTTTACCCCACCACATCTGACGGGCGGAAAGGATTTAATAAACTTTCACCACAGTATCAACTGCCACACCGACATGCCTGAAACATCGCTTTTGATGTCGGCTGCGTATAGGGGGAACTGGGCTCATATATGTGGTAGTGCGATTGGCTGACTTGTAAACTACCACTAATACTATAATAATAGGGTTTTCCCCCTTTTTTCTGGCAACAAAACTGAAACCTTTTTACAAGGATTCATGTCTGCATTAACCACAATACTTGCAGTCAAATGCAAACAAAAACACACTATGATAATATATGTATTGTCCACTACCACTAATACTATTTTTATTTTACCAGGTAAGGCCCACTGAGCTATATGGCTATTTTTCAGAAGCGTTCCTGGCTATCACAGATAATCGTTCAACAAAGTCGCTTATCACGTGGAAATGTATAGCAGCCGAACACTCTAAACGCGCGATGTTGATTCAAAATGTGGAGTGAAAAACCGGATAAAAACCCACGCGATCATGAGAAGAACATGCAAACTCCATTTATACAGGCGCCATGATCGGGATCCATCCCACGACCTCCTGCATACCGGGCGAGGTAGTTAACATCTTGTCACCACGGCGCCCCGGTCATGGCGTCTGTGTGCACTTGTGTGCCATTACCTCGCATCATGAGCACTGTAAGTTCTAAGTTGTGCTAACCAATGCACCACTCATAACTACAAAATATCCGCAAATAAATGTTTTGGTAAATTTTAATCCCCCAAATCTTCCGCCTGAAGGTTGGAGGTTGTTACTCGGGGTTCTGACCGAGGTCTTGGACCGACTGGAGCTGGTCCAGAACGCGGCCGCCAGGATGTTCACGCGAACCTCATTCCGTGAGCACATGACCCCTGTCATAAAATCTCTGCATTGGCTTCTAATTAAATTTAGGGTCCAATTTAAAGTGTTGCTGCTAACATACAAGGGCCTTAAACTGCCTTGCACCAATTTACTTTCAAAAGCTGATTCACTCACACGTACCGCCACGACCTCTATGATCCGCTAATTTACATCTGCTCCATGTGCCGAGAACTCGACTCTGCACCCGGGGTGACCGGGCCTTTGCATGCGCTGCGCCAAGGCTATGGAACGCCCTGCCACCTGTGGTCAGACAGGCGGGGTCACTCACCTTGTTTAGGTCTTCTCTAAAGACTCACCTGTTTCGCAGGGCCTCCAGTTCCATGTATTTATATTGCCTAACTTCGTGCATGGTGCACTGATATCATTGGATAAAATGCGCCTCAGAGATGTCAATTATTATTTTTTATGATAAATTTCAGTTGGAGGACAGGGTCAACATACATTTCTACGTTAGTTTAACTCTCATGTCAACACATGTGTATGTATGTTGAACTTATTTCGCACCGTATGTAGCGGACTTATGAATATATATACGATTCCCCATCATCAGTGGGCCAAGTAAATTGCCTCCTGTGAAGTTTTTGTTCACGATGTTTGCTCGGCACAAGAGCTTCGCGTGAATGGGACGTAGGGGGAGAATTAGAAAAAGTGAGCGTTGTTGCG
This sequence comes from Lethenteron reissneri, assembly GCF_015708825.2. NCBI lineage: Eukaryota > Metazoa > Chordata > Hyperoartia > Petromyzontiformes > Petromyzontidae > Lethenteron > Lethenteron reissneri. Next base: position 2,815,467 of record NC_083813.1, on the reverse strand, counting down.
GGAATGAAACCGAAACAGAAGTGTGTTTAGCTGCAGTGCCGTGGCTGAACACCGCGTGGGTGATTTGAAACAGTCAGTTTGGTCGACCGAGCACAGCAATCGACACGAGTGGAAGATTCAATGAGCGGAGTTCATGGGAACGGTAGCCGGGGGTGACTGACCGCTGGTGAGTGAGTGACTGCAGTGAATCAATGAGTGTTGGATCATTCATCAACGCGACTGTTTGAGGTTGAATTGTATCCAGTACATTGGAGTAGGAAGTGGGTGCTCCATCCCAGGTATCAGAACAGGATCCCAATTTGGATTTGTGCTGTGCGTAACACTGGAGTAATAGGTGTTCAGAGTTACAAAGGCTTTGTTGATGTCTCCTTAGCCAGATTAGTAGCACAGCCATCCAAGAAAGCTAAAATAGGATCGTTGTACCAGGCACAATATTGGTTTTACTGTGAATAAAAAAAAAATATCAAGTTCAATAATTTACATTGTTCAACCAGATGAGAACAACAGGAGACCAATCTCGTCTCAGTCGCAAGAGTGGCCTGGGGTATTAATCTGCCAGTAAGGGGCAATGATTGTTATATATGGTCCTAATTGAATGTGTCATTATAATAATACTACGATGCGAGGAACTGACATTGCCAGCCTTGCTTCATATTATTGTAGTGAACACTCTCCCCACCAACACGCGGAGACAGGCGAGGATTCCAGCCGGTTGATTCCACCTCCGTCACATACAGCTCCTTCCTTCATCCACAGATCTCTCTCCCCCATCCCTCCTCTGACGTGCCCTCTCGTCTGCACAGTCCCGTCCCTCTCTTATTCTCCCCCCTCCCCTCATCCCTCTCACCTCATTCCCAGCTGACAATCACATCTCGTCACATCTCGAACTGTGTCTTCTTATCTCCAGCCACCAACAACACCAACAACAACCACCCTTTCCCCACTAAGTGGCGATGACGTCACCACGGCGCTTGTGCCAGGCTATGTGCACTTTAAGGCCACATGAAGTGTTGAACGCCCGCTGGCAGGTCACAGGACAGACCCAGGTGCCAGGGGTTGATTGAGATGATTGTTATAGATGCACCACCTGTGGCCCCTACTGTGCCCACTTTCTGTGTTTTAGCCACCTGGCACTCCGCTCGTTGTTGTGAGCGTCGTTCCTCTGCCTTCCGTTGTTTCTGGAGGGCGACTGCCTCTAACTGCCCAGCAGCGTCCTTCACGAGCCTCCTCCTCAGAGGCCGATTTTGACACCGCTGGTACCAGTCATTGGCAATTTCACTCAGCTCTATTTCCTCCCGTACCACATCATTTAATATCTTCTCTCGCCGGAGCTGCACCTGTTTAGCCCCCTCTATCCAACTGAACAAAAGCTGTTTGGGCATGTGGTGGCTGGGCATGCGGGCTACATGATCCAGCCAACGCAGCCTTGCCTGCCGGAGCAGCTCACCATTTGTATGTGTCCAGATCTTTCAAGGATTTGTGAGCTCCTCACACAATCCAGTCTACGATCCAGGCTGTCCTGCTTACGATCCAGGATGGATTGTAGGCAGGCCAGCCTGAATGTTTCTTAACCGGGGAAAGATGTTCCATTTTGGGGGTCCACGTTTCGCAAGCGTCGATAAGGGAGGGCATACTGTGGCCGAGAAGACCCAAAGCTTTGTATGGAGCGACAGACCAGGTAGCTTCCACACAGCATTACACAGCCGATGAAAATATGCCACTCAACTGATTCAGAGTGAGTCCTCTGCTGTCAACCCAGAGCTGATCATAAGCACACTGCCCAGGTAAGGAAACCTCTCCACTATCTCCCACAACTGCCCCAGCCAATGGGAAGTTGAGGGGGCGGTGTACATTATAACACGTGCAATATCTACAGCACAGCTGTGCATGCAACAATTATACGGTATACAGATATGTGCGAATGTGAATTAAATGCATCCAGGTGGGTGGTGGTGTGATAGAGACCCCAGTCAGGGTTGCAACTGAGTTCATCATGCCCCTTGGCTGCAATGAAGTAAGCAGTGGATGTCTTGTTTAGTGGCCGGGTCCATCCATCGTAGGAATCTGGAATTTCTGCCACCGGCTCAAAAAACGATGAAGACAAAGATCACCCGTATAGCCCAGACAGACTGTAGGGGCAAGTGTTGTTAGCCCGGCCGCCTTTGTCTCCCTAGTGGCGATGTTTACCCACCAGATCAGGGACTGATTTGAGGCTGAGTCGACCTAGGGGAGGCCCAGGACCGGTTCAGATAATCGTCACCGGTGTTGGCCGTGAGCGGGAATCGAACTTGGGTGGCCAGGTTCGTAGCGCAGAGCGCTAACTGCTACACTACCGCTCCACACACACACACATACACACACATATACACACACATATACACACATACACACATATACACACACACACACGTACACACACACACGCGCGTGCGTGCTCTCCGTCTCTTGGTCAAATGAGCGGACAGGCACCTTCCCCGCACTTGTACAGCCGGGCAGTCTGAGTGTCCCATGTCTATGCGTGCGTGTAGGTTTTCCTGCAGGTAGTCCAATTTCCTTTGAAAACACTCAAAAAAAATACACAGGACAAGAATCCCAAACAGAAGCCTCTCTGAAACAAATATACATATCTTGAGATCCAGTTAGGCTTTTAGATGTAAACAAAGGAATAGCGTTATGACATTCCACGTGTATACAAATATAAAGAAATGAGCGCGTGGGAGGGGGAACTGAGGTCTTGTTAAGGCTGAAATATGAGGCTCCCCTCTCATTCACTGAGCAAGTGCGCACTTGCATGTGTGTGAGTTTGTATACGTGATATGTTGGGAGCGGATGTATAGTGGTTAGCACACTGCAACAACCCCTGGCAACATGGGTTAAATTCCTGGGCATGCGCAACAACCGAGGGATGTTTTAAAATTAAAATTTGAACCTTCAAGTTGTATTCTGTTTAAAACCGGGTGAGAACTCAGGGCAGGCAAGGAGAGTCTCTGTTCTGATACGTGCATTGGCTTTGTACAACTCTTTGGTTATTTCGGTAAAGCCACGCAGAGGCGTCGTTTCTCTGTGTGCCCATGTGTGTGTCTCTCTGTATCTGTGTTGTCTCTCTCTGCTTATATGTCTGTGTGTCTCCGTGTCTATGTTTTGTCTCTCTCTCTCTCTCTCTCAAATTTAGCAATCTTTGTAAGAACGCAATCAACCAGGTAGGATGTTGACTGTTGTGTTAGCCGATCCACTGTGTTGCATAGCATTGTATTTCTAAGTTTACTCGGTTTCTTTTCTCATTCATTCGTACCTGAAGACGATTGCTTGTGTTGCAATCGAAACTTCGTATTCTACTATTTAATTCATTTTCTTTCTACGTGACTTTAGCGAAAGAACCAAAGAGTCATTCCTGCAGTCACGAAAGTTCCACGTCTTTGTAGTGTTCGCCCTTTTGTCGTTCTCTGGCATGGCACCGGTGGTGGTGAGACTTGGCCATGAAGAAGTCTGCTGTCTCTGGTGTAGGCCCATCAGTTTCAAAGACAATGCCACGGATTACATTAATCAGAGCATGTTTACATCATTAGACCTCCTCTGCCAGTACCAAAATATAATAATAGGGTTTTTCCCCTTTTTTCTGGCAACAAAACTGAAACCTTTTTACAAGGATTAATGTCTGCATTAACCACAATACTTGCAGTCAAAATACAAACAAAAACATACTATGATAATATATGCATTGTCCCTTGGTGATGACCAATCACTTTCAAGGACAATGCAAATATTATCATAGTGTGTTTTTGTTTGCATTTTGACTGCAAGTATTGTGGTTAATGCAGACATGAATCCTTGGAAAAAGGTTTCAGTTTTGTGGCCAGAAAAAAGGGGTGAAACCCCTATTATTATCAGAGCATGTTGTTTACATGTTCACCACAAGTACGTGTGCTTAATGCAGACTTGATTCCTCGCAAAGAGTTTCTATTTGATGTTCGAAACATCTGAACACCCCCTGTTTTATTGCCAGAAAGGGTAAACACCTATCATTATTTTTTATACAAGGATAGTCTCGTTGTTAAGAGCGACCTCGTGCATGCCACACGTCTACGCAGCCTCAACATGAACGCCGTGCCGCAACTCTGTGATCAAGAACAGCAGCGCTGGGAAATCGGCGCTGTCGGGGATGGCCCCAACACGACATGGAGCGTGCTGGTCCCAACAGATCATTACTAAAGCACACTTATCCTGCAGTCTGCAGGGATACGTGTAAAGTGTGTGTGTCCGCATGTTTGCGTTCGTTTGGGGAGCGGCAGTGTAACGGTTAGCACGCTGCGCTACGAACCTGGCGACCTGAGTGTGATTCCTGCTCACGATACATTTTAGTGACGGTGTCTGAACTGGTCCTGGGCCTTCCCAAGGTCGACTCAGCCTCAAATGAGTACCTGGTGCGATGTGTACACGTTACCACTCGGGAGACAAAGGCGACCGGGCGTGGTGCTGGCCACCCACCCCCTCACGTGCCGTGCCGGCCTTCACAGGTCCTCGCTAACAGCACTTGCCCCAACAGTCTGTTAAGGCTATACGGGAGAATCTTTGTCTTTTGTGTGTGTGTGGGTTATCAGTTATAACTCCTGGGTCGCTTTCATGTCCACCTTCCAGTAAGGCTTCGCCATTCCATCATGGTCTCAAAGTACACCTAGCCTGGCACAAGTGCTGTGCTGAGACAACGACCACTTAGTGGGGCATGGCTGTTAGTGTGTTTAGTGCGTTATGGGATTATCCCGGGAAGGCCTGACCAAGTCTCAAGGCTCTCTCTTTCTCATGGGTCCTACGTGGCATGTTTGATGAGTTTATTTTTAATGAGTGTTTTTTTTTGCGTGCGCGAAGGCAACCGGACTATCGGGTTAGAACACATCACCATCCGTAACCAGGGGGACGACACTCGAAGGCCACTATCCCATTCCCCTCCTGGCTGCATTGGGATTTACGGATGAAATGTAACCTTACAGCTGTAAATTATTATTATTCTAGCACAGCAGGTTTTGGAGTTTCACACATTTTTACATAATCCATCCGACCCTCGCCTGGAAAGTGCTGGACGACAGACGCGCAACATGTCCGTGTAAGTGTTGTTGTGTCACTGCGCGCGTGCAATGTGTACCATGTGTTTATTTAACTTTCCACTCATTCTCTTGCACGCGTGTCGTCGTCGTCGTCGTCGATCCGGTTCAGGCTTCGACGCCCAATGCGCTTCGTTCGGTCAATGGCACGGGAAGGGTTCTGGCTCGAGTTTAACAATAACCTCAGAATTTCTAATTAAAAGTGCCCTTCCAAACACAACTCAAGACTTCCTGTTGGGTACAGATTTTTTTTTAAAAGGCTGACTTTGTGCACCCACTATACAAATCAATAGTAACAAGCAAAAAAAAAAGCTTCTGAATACAAAAGTACAAAACACAATGTAATCTGGAACTGAATTCCACACGAGTCTGGCTGCTTACGAGTGCCACTGTGTTCCTTCCACCACGAGTCGGAGAGACGCGTATGGCTCACACATGCCCATATGAGATGTTTGTGAGATTCTAAAAAGGCCACTGGTTCAGGAAGTGTTATTATAAACGGGCGAGGCATCTGTCCCAGGATGGGGAACAGTCAGCAGCAATGGGAATCAAATCGTAAATAAGTGGAGGGCGTTCGTTTATCGATTGACTTCACATTGTTGTGCTGGGAAGCACAGATGGGGTTTATTTTTTTATGTCCACGGTCTAAATTCCACCAATCAATTAAACATCAGTTACTTTTAAATAGCTTTTGTGTTTAGTGTATTGTCCTTCCACCACACCTCCGATTAGCATGTACATAGCGAACGAAGTTCAATATACATACATTCAAATTAACTCAGTTTTCGCCAGTCTGCCTAAAATGCAAACAAGTGGCAACGTTAACATCTGTGGAGTAATAATATACCGTGTTTGCTCTTTTGCCTGCTCCAAAAGAAGCATTTCATCAATGAAGCACAGTACTGTACGCATGATCTCGTGAGGTTGATTACATCGCCACGTGATTGTGTTTTTTACTCGTCTGTGTTCAACGGTGTTCGTTGAATGGCGAAGTTAAAATCGTCTTTGGCTCGCGTGCTGTTGCAACGAAGCTCGTCGTGTTTGTTGATCGGCCCTGTGGCCCCGAGTCTGTAGAATTCCCGTGGGACACGACGAGCGATGCGCTTTTAAATGCAGATTGAAAACTCATTTCTGCGGAACAGATTTTTGTGTTAGTGTGTGTTTAGTTTGTTGTCCTTCCACCGCACCACCAATGAGCACGGCTGGCTACGTACGGTGCGAAAGAAGTTCAACATACATAGAGTCAGGCAACACTACGGTCAGACAGACAGACAGACAGCTCCACAGACAATAGCGGGACGCAGCGATGTCAACAAAGCCCACCTGGTGCGAGGTGGAACAGGAAAGGGCGTCAATGAAGACGTGGCATGGAAGGACTGCGAGCTGTTCGGGCAAGCAGGGGCTCTTCTACTTCCGTACGGCTGCTGCTGGTGTCGAAGCAGATCAACGACCACCTGGAACAACCGCGTCAGGAGCAGCGCACAGCTGTCAACCCACACGGCTCAGCCCGTGGCCTTGTGCAGGGAAATTGAGTTTTCAGGTCCACACGGCGTACAGCCGTTTCAATACGGGCAACTACAAATCAAAGTGTCTATTTGTGTGTCTCTCTCCTTGCGATGGGACTTTGTCGGGTGAACGTTGAGATTGATGTTGGGCACGGGGTGACCAATGAGGTCTGACTTGGTCTGCAATACGGTAGGGCACTGACGAGGGGTTGACAGCCTATCACTGTGATGGCTCCTTGCGTTTTTGTGGATGGGGGAGGGGGGGGGGCGTTGCGTCGTTCACACGTTGTGCGGTCTCTACTCTGGATGAGCCACAGTCGCACACTGCAGAGTTTTTAATTTTACATTTGTGCATCAGCAGTGGGGACAGGGGGGGGGGGGGGGTTCATCAGCAAGAAGAGACACCTATTGTGTGGCTTGTCCTTGTGGCCGCGTGGCCGGCCGGGCTGGCCCGGGGCGGGCGGGTGAGGGGTGCCGAAGGATAGGGCTCTGGAGGAAGGCCTGGCACGGGGTGGCCAGGTGGCAGAGGTGGAGTGTGGGGTTTGGCTGCAGAGGTGGGGGGTGGGGAGGTGGGGTTTGGCTGCAGCAGGCTGGAGGAGGCGGTGGCTGGCTGGCTGGCAGGAAGGCGGGGTGGGTGGGTGCCGGGCAATGGCTGAAGAAGGAAATTGTGAGGATGTACCACCACGGTTTTTTTAGGCAAACATCAAAGGAAGGGCACAAGGCACAAGACAGTGGGGGGGGGGGGGATACTGAGGGGATCAAAGCGGGTCTATCATTAACTCTGAGTGGTCGGTGTCCGTGGGAGTGCCAACAGCAACTATCTCACCCCGCAACACGCACGACTCTTCACACCCATTGCCATTGCCCTTCAGTTATATATTTACTTTCACGTGTGTCTGTGTGCGGGGTGCGTGTGAAGAGGCCGTTTGTCTGTGCCCGACAGTCACAGGTTAGGCAATGGCTGTGGAAACAAACCCGCGTGGCTACACGGAGCGACCAAGTGGCGAAATGTTAACTACCTCGACCGGTATGCAGGAGGTCGTGGGTTCGATCCCGACGCCTGCTGTATATATTTTGGAGTTTGAATGTCAGCTTGCAGTCAGCCCACGTCAATAATACCCGGTGGTGTTCCATGCGGTCTTCTGTCCAAGTACAAACAGGGCTCAACCCTGCTTCGCTTCAAAAACTGATGAGAATACGGCACATTAAGGGTGGGTTGGATGGAGTCATGAACTCCCCACTGTCATGTACAGTATATTCAGCCAGGGAACGTACATCTCCGACATCCATACAATCATACATACGCCAACCCAGCCCATAATCATTCTTTCAGAGTGGCTACAGCGAGTTTCGCTTGTAGGAATTTTACAGTGACCGTCCTATGGATGGGCTGGTCACTGCCATGGGGATATGGAATTATCCAGCACGGGCACAGGACCACCACCAGAGTTGAGCATCAGCTCATACGTGCTTAGAAAGGAGACACTTCAACTTAACTTGAAATGGCTAAACATTTCTTAATATTATTACTTATTTTGATAGTTTAAAAAATAACTCCTTTATATTATTGCATCTTGCATTTGTTTTGGGCTTCTCCCAGTGATTTTATATATATGTATAAAATCTTATCTCTGTAAGTATCAAGAGCTGCATTATAAAATGATGGGACCAAACATTTATTATGATGATGCTGATATTGCATCAATGGCACCAAACAGTACCCGGTCGGTCTTGAGTCAAAGTCCCCTGGCAAATGTAATTTTTCACTGAGAAGAAAAACAAACCCCCACACACACACAATTGGATAAAAAAAAATAGTGCTGTTTAAGCATTTTAACAGCCGTAGTCAGTGGCGAAGAGAACACGTTGTTTCGCTTGCATCTCGTCTGCAGATTCAAAAACATGAATTTGCGTAAGCAGGGTTATTATGGCTGGCTTCTTACGAGACGCTTTGACTTCACAGGCAACCGGCAGAAGAAAAAAGTTCTCTCACCAATGTCTCCACCCCAAAAATAGCCTTCAAAAAATAAACGGACCGTGAATTGCCATTGAGTTTTTGAAACAAAGCCTGCAAATATAGCACGTGAAGGTCAGGTGACGTCAACGTGGTATCCCCACCTCTTCCAAGACACGTGGCCAGCGTGGAAGAGTAGGCCAAAATATCATCGAGGGAGGCTCTCCAGAGCTCCCTCTCGTGGAGATCCTTCCGTCAGCAGTGGGACGAGCTAAGCAATTGCAGGGCCGCACCTTTGCTTGATACACTCTTACAAGGGCTAAACGGAGAACGTCTGGCAGTTTTACAAACACCACCACATAGGCCGCACCATTCATTAATCATTGTAAAGTTTTACAAGATACGGCACATTACGCGGACTGCTACTTTCACAGAATGAGGACGGGTCGAGATGTATCCCCACAAATGTTTGCCCGAGAGACGCTCTCGGCAGCCCTTCCCAGAGGCTGTCTCGGCGCACCCGCCTGCACGTGTGCACGTTGAAAACGACTTTCGCACCGTGCGCGTAGCCACCCGTGCCAGTCGGAGGTCACCCGCGCACTTTACAGCACCACGCGTGACCCGCTCATTGACTCATTTATACATCCGGTGGATCAAACGAGTGACTTCTGGATCGCAGGTCTCTTGCACCACAGCAGCATGCTCTTATGAGACAGGGGACTTTGAATGTCCGTGAGCACCTAATAGGGCCGTAATGGTGCGTGAGTGGGTGGTATGGCCAGCACCGTGTCTGGATGTCTTTGTCTTCCCCCCGGTGCGTATGTTTCCATACTCTTCCACGTACTTCAGGGCTGATAAGGCAGAGTGAACGTGCAGATACGACTTGCCACTGAGGTGCACGAATGGGAATTGAACACGTATGTTGCAAAGGCTATAGGGTCATGCGCAGACCACACATAAGCACACATACACGCTTGCCCGTGTATATATCTACACTTATATTTAGATGTATGGGATTTCTTGCCTGATAAAACGCAGATGTTCATCGCAACATTGGGCCTATTTAGGACTTTGTACAAAGAACACACAAACATAGTTGCCTATGTGTGTGTGCCGTTTTTCCATGAGTGGTGATGACATTAGCAAGGCACTCGTGCCAGGCTGGGTGCACTTCGGCAAGGTGAAGGCGTGCCAGCAGGCCACAAGACAGACCCACGTGCGATGTGTAACAGACACACGTGCACGTGTTTAATGAGATTTAGTGGACAAAAGACTGCATTGTGTGTATGTATGTTGAACTTCTTTTGCACCGTACGTAGCCAAACCGTGCTGATCGGAGGTGCGGCGGAAGGACAACAAACGAAACGCGAAAAAATAAGTTCTAAAGAAATGCGTTTTTATCAATCAATGCATGGTTATCCATCATCGCCTGATAGTCCACTGTACTGCATCAGGCTACTGGTGTGCATTGTAAATAAACGCACACGGCAAGGGATCTCAGCCACACGAGATCCCTTACTTTGAACAAAGAGGTGTAACCGTGGTCACAATGGACTACTCAATGCGCATTGACACAGAACGTAATAACTTCATACATAAGTGCTGACACCACACCGAGGATTAAGCTGTTGACAGTTTTAACGTAAAGTATGAGCCTCGTTCGGCATTGTAAAGATGACTTTATGGCCTGATTGCTTTATGGGCTGATTGCTTTATGGGGGGCGGGGGGGGGAGCCGATGGCCCTCATAATAAAAGCCCTTCTCGCCGACTTTTGACCCCTCTAGAAATGCCAGGGGATGGGATGGGGGTCTCACCGCCTATTGCCACACCAGCACTCAATGGGGCGTCAAAAACACACAGAGCACCAGTTAGTCACGCGTGACGGCCGGGGAAGAGTGTGCAAGCCTGATTCCGTCCGTAGCTCAGCCTCGTGCAGTTTATCTTGCCTTGGAGGCTGCCTCTCTGATTAAACTCACGTATGCCCCTTCAAAGGCTTGGTCTTTAATGATAATAATAATAAAGCACATACCCACACAAACAACTTTGGCAAAAAAAAACTTGAATTTCTGGAATATTCCTTTGGGTTGATACGTTACCAGTGTGAAACGTTAATGTGGTGCGGAGATGACGATGTCAATGTCAGAGCTTGGAGATGGCCTTGCTGAGAACGTGGGTGGAAGATCCTCGATTCTTACCCGCCCCGACTGGACATCTGTGAAAAAGAGCGCAATAGCTCATCGGATTGCTCCGGTGTGAATACAGATTCTGATTCTAAAGTGGAACTAGTTGATGGTCTCAGCCCATGCACCAACGATTGCTCAAAAGACCAACATATACAATTTAGTTTTTGCCCCTCAATTTGGCCTCACCCATCGATGAAAGGCAAACATATGTTTCATATTTCTCTTTGACGCCTTTGGTGTTTGAACATCTTAACACTTGTTTTATTGCCAGAAAGGGTAACGTCTATTCTTATTTGTCATCAAGTATATTATTGAAAGGCAGTGAACTATACTTTATGGAGCTTGAAGGACTAGTAACGGGACTCCAGAAGTAGTTCTGTGGTGTCATCTTCCCGGGTCATTCTCTGAAACAATGTGAGGCTCTGCTGACAACAGTTCTCGAATAATGCTCAACTCATGGTATGAATCTAACAAAAGCACGAGCTGAAAGTAAACGTCACAATATCCGATACATTTGTGCCTGTATCGAATGCATATACTATTTCTTTCACGCGAGTTCGTGGAAGGTATCCATTTAAATTGGTTGGGGGGTTTTGTTTAATTTACGTAAGGGTTCATTTGCGATTCGTCGCCTGCCGGCCGAGGGGACGCACCATGTATTTATCTGTCAATTCAAAGCCGTCAAGGTCGACTGTCTGAAGATTTAGCAGCACTCGACCTTGTTCTCAAAGCACCGCGCCGCAGTCAGTTCCCCATGTTGAAGGCGGCGGACATCTCCACCCTCTCTCTGCCCCTGAAGAAGGGCGATTGACCCAAAAACGATAGCTTAGCGTCTATCGAGTTTTCTTGTTGCTATACGGCAGTGCTCATAATCATTAATTGGGTAACTTGAAAATTGGCGCCTATTCCTCGCTCGAGGTTATTTATTCACCGTGTGATCATTCATCGTGAATATTTTGCAAGCGAAGAGATGTCAATGGCGGCTGTTTTGTACGGAGAGTTTTTGTTGCTGAGATTATACATTTACGTCCATGGCACGTGGCATTTCCATCACTTGCCAATGAAGGTGAACGCATCCTCCTTGTCTCGATGATCGTATAAAGAACAAGGCAGACCCACATGCTATGGCTAACAAAGACAAATATCTCCCATATAGCCTTAAACAGACCGTTAGGGCAAGTGCTGTTAACGAACACCTATGAAGGCCGGCACGGCATATGAGAGGGGGGTTGGGTGGCATTGTTTTCGTGCCATCGTTTCACCGGCAGTGGCACATCTTTCAAAGCGATTTGGTTCTCATGCTTTTTTTATCATTGTGACTGAAAGATTTCAACCATCAGATTTGAGCTATGACTTTGCCACACTATGACCTACCCGGTGTCAACGAGGTGACGGGTTGTTGTTGTTGTTTTGTTGTTGTTTTGTTGTTGTTTTGTTTTTGTTCACCACGAACTTTAATTCCCGGAAAACATTCACGCCGGGGTCCTCTCTGTGTCCACCGTGAACACCCAAAGTAAAATATTGATCTCAAGGAGAGCTGTTACCATAGTCTAGGACAGGAGTGGCCAACCTGGAAGAGACCAAGAGCCAAACAGAACCGAAGAGTTCTGCAAAAGAGCCAGGTGTATATACTGCATATAGACAGTTATCGGCACAGCACGGGAGACATTAATTATTCTTTGCTTCAGTGCGTCTACGTGATGCCTCTTCCATAGAGCCGCATGTGGTGGATTTTAGAGGCGCACGCGGCTCGGGAGACAACAGTCGGCCACCGCTGCTCTCGAATGCGGAAAACAATTCCCACGTGAAGATGGGCGACGCAAAACAGACACCAATACAGGCAAATTCAAATTGATGCTTCTCAAAATTGCCAGCATGTGCATGCATGTCTTCGGCTCCTGCCGAGCCAGATTTTCTGGAGGTCATCCTCTCAGACATCGTGGCCAATGTCGCCGTTCGAGCGCCGAACGGGGCACACGGTGGCACGCAGCGAGCACAATGGTGGTTTGTGCCACTGCGATGCAGCGACGGTGCTGGCGACCTGTGACATGATATCCTGCCCGCGTGCAACTTCAGTGGCGAGCGGTGTATCTGACACCGTCCTGGGGCCTCCCCTAGGTGCGTGCAGCTGTAAATGAATACTTGGGGCCATTGTACGAACGTGAGCAATAGAGCGAAAAGAAGGAAGCCAGGCACGATGGGTCTGACCACATAACGCCCCCCCCCACACCCCCCTTGTGTACCGTGGCAGCCTTAAATCGGTGTTCGCTGACAAGCGGCACTGTCACCCCTTTTACAGTCGATACGGATACACGGGGTTGTGGTGGTGGGATCTTTGTGTTTGTTCCAGTAGTTATCACCGTCCTGAAAACCCAGAGAGCCGGCTTAAATTCCTGGCGATTTGGCACAACACCGGTAGCAATTGTGTCCTACCCCTGCCCTCGGTCCACCCCCCACCCCCCTAGGTTAACTCGGCGTCGAAAAAAAAGACGTGGTCATGAAAGACACACAACAGGCGCGTTTTGCTGCGCGGCGTCCGCCCATAGCGCCCTGTGAATGTCTCTGCACCGACTTGAAGAGGGGCTCGCTTCACAACGCTTGCTCCAACAGCCCATACGCCCAGCGAGGCATCCCGACGCGCGTGTCTGTGTGTGTGATGGGTAGTATCAGCGGTTAGCGCGCTGCACTACGCACCCGGCGACCCGAGTTCGATTCCCGCTCACGGTCAACATCAGTGACGATTATCTGAACGGGTCCTGGGCCTACCCCTGGGTCGATTCAGCCTCAAATGAGCACCTGGTGCGGTGTGTAAACATCGCCACTGGGGAGACAAAGGCGGCCGGGCGTGGTGCTGGCCACCCACTCGCTCGTGTGCCGTTCCGGCCTTCATCAGGTGCTCGCTAACAGCACTTGCCCCAACAGTCTGTTACAGGCTACACGGGGGATCTTAGTCTTAGATCTTCGATGGGTAAGGGGGAGGCGGGGTGGCCAAGCGGAGGCAAGGACTTTCACAGGCGCGGGGGAAGGGCTGGACGTCTCTGAAGGGGGGTGCAGTGGTGGCGGTGGTGGGGAGAGGGAGGGAGGGAGATGGAGCGAGCGAGAGAGAGAGAGCAGCAGCAGCAGGCAGTGAAGGATGGGTTGGGTGCGGGCTTGGGGTGCAGTGGGGGTTGAAAGAAGGAAAAAAGCCTCCCTTTGATCTACCGCCCGACGGCAGACCAATGGTAAAGCTTGATGGTTTAGCCTGCAAGTGGCTGGCTTGGGGAGCCACAGAGAGAGAGAGAGACGCGGAGGAGAGCCCCACGCTGCAGTGAGACACAGTGAGACTCGCGCAAGGTGACACAGAGGGGACGTACAGGGACACACAAAGACACACACAGCGGGGATTGACAAGAAGACAGAGGGAAACACACACACACACGCGCGCGTGAATATACATACACACGGGCTGTAGATAAAGAGACGGAGTAAGAAGCCGACACATCAGTCTGGATATTGTGCTTCCTGGAAGGCGTGCGCGTGTGTGTGCGTGCCGTTTGCAAAGATTTCTTGAATTTCAAATCGAATAAGAAGATAAACTAAGACCAGGGAGAGAGAGAGAGCGAGAGAAAAATCGTGAACGAAAGAGAGAGCGAGCGAGCTAGGAGAGCTGTACTCCTCCACTGTGAAATTACAGAATCACAGTCATCATCGCCACCACCACCATCATCATCATCGTAACAAGAAGAAGAGCGAGCGAAGGAACGAGAGTCCTGGCCGCCCTCTCTTCGCGCACGGATGCCGTGGCCCACATAGCGAGGGACGATGGGCAAACTGCAATCAAAACACGGTGAGAGAGAGCGCCTTGCACGGACGTCACGCACACACAAGACAAAGATCCCCCGTACAGCCTTCACAGACTGTTGGGGCAAGTGCTGTTAGCGAGCACCTATGAAGGCCGGAACGGCACACGAGGGTGTGGGTGGAGAGCACCACGCCCGTCCGCCTTTGTCTTCCCGGTGGCGATGTTTATTACTCACCGCACCGGGCGCTCATTTGAGGCTGGGTCCACCTAGGGGTGGCCCAGGACCGGTTCAGATAATCTTCACTGGTCGTGCAGCGTGCTAACCACACACACGCACACACACAAGCACACACACACGCGCACACACGCGCACACACGCACACACACACGCGCACACACACGCGCACACAAGCGCACACACACACACGCGCACGCACACGCGCACACGCACACACACGCATGCACACACACACACACACCGTGCAGCCTGCAACCACCCGCATGCATAATACATCAATGCGACCGTGTGCTTTTCTTTTATTGATGTGTGGTGCGTGTGTGTTGTGTGTGCATTGTAGAGACACAGTTGCTCGTGTCTGTGTGTGTGTATATGTGTGTGTGTACGTGTGTGTATGTGTGTATATGTGTGTGTATGTTTGTTGTGTGTGTGGGGAGCGGTAGTGTAGCGGTTAGCGCGCTGCGCTACGAACCTGGCGACCCGGGTTTGATTCCGGCTCATGGCCAACTCCAGTGACGATTATATGAACCGGTCCTGGGCCTCCCCTAGGTCGACTCAGCCTCAAATGAGTACCTTGTGCGATGTGTAAACATGACCACTAGGGAGACAAAGGCGGTCGGGTGTGGTGTTGGCCACCCACCCCCTCGTGTGCCTTTATAGGTGCTCGCTAACAGGACTTGCCCCCACAGTCTGTGAAGGCTATACGGGGGATCTTTGTCTTTGTGTGTGTGTGCACACAACACACGCGGTGGTGTGGCGGTGAGCGTGTTGCGCTACGAACCCGCGGCGAGACGAGTTCCCGCTCACGGCCAACACCACTGACCATGACCTGACCCGGTCCCGGGGCCTCCCCTAGGTCGACTCGGCCTCAAATGAGTGCCTGGTCCGGTGTGTAAACATCAGCACAGGGTGCTCGTTAACAGCACTTGCCCAAACGGTCTGTGAAGGCTATACGCGGAATCTGTTTCTTTATGTCCGTGATTGTGCGTGTATCTGAATGTGTTCGTGTGGGTTTAAAAGTCATTGTGATTGTGTGTGTGTATACACGTGTTGTCTAACTTGTGTGTGTGTATATATGCACGTGTTGTCTAACTTGTGTGTGTGTATGCTATCGTGTTCTCCGGATTTTAAGACGCACCTTTCCCTTCTCTATTTCAAATAAAAAAAAAACGTTGCGAGTGCGTCTGAACATCGTTGACATAAGTTCATCGACATCACCCCGTTGTAGTGGGGCGGTGCGTCTTACTTTCCGGACCGTCTTATGATCCCGACAATGTTGTTGTATGCGACTTGCGCCGTGTGTGTGCAAGTCTCTGTAAGAGTCTCGTGGGGAGTGGTGGCGCAGTGGTTAGCGCTGCGCTGCGCAAAACCCCGAGCTCAAGTTGTTTCTCACGGACCAACATCAGTGACGAACATTATCAAACCCGGTCCTGGGCCGTCTCTAGGTCGGCTCAGCATTAAACGACTACCTGGTCCGGTGTGTAAAACATCCGAATCGGGGAGACAAAGACGACCGGGCGTGTTGCTACCCCATTGCTGCGCCGTTCCGACCTTGATCGTTGCTGGCTATCAGCACTTGTGCCAACAGTCTGGTGCAGGCTATACGGGGGGCTGCACCTTTATCTGTGTGTACGTCTCCTATAGCACACGCGTGCACGTGCTGCTTGTGCACAGCCCTCATTCTGCGCTGTCTCTCTCTCTCTCTTGTGTCCTCAGCCGGGAGACGGCGGGAGAGCCCTGAAGGTGAGTAGCTATGAGTTCACCTCGCAACCCACGTTCGCCCTTACCTCCACTCACCGGCGCACAACATTTCGCTTCAGCCGGTGGTGGGGGCTGGTGGTGTGTTCAAGTGGTGTTAGCGAACGCCTATTGCGGCCACACACACACACAGAGACACGAGGCGATGTAGCAATGCGACTGGCCGTCACCGTGCACGTGTCAGCTGTTTGACCTTTGTTAGCTCACGAGTGCTGGTGACCACACTGGAACCAGGTGCTCGCCTGGCATGGAGGAGGTCGTGGGTTCGATACCGACCCTGACGCCTGCTGTAGATTTGGAGTTTGCATGTTCTGGAGCTCTCTCTTCACGTGGCCGCACGCGTTTAGAGTGTGTGGCTGCTCTACATTTCCACGTGACAAGCCACTTTGTTGAGTTATCATTTGTGGCCATTTCCCTTCTGAAACACAGCTACGTAACTCAGCGGGCCTTACCTGGTAAAAACACAAATAGCTGACTTTAGATACTAGTTTTAGTGCTGAGTCAACCTAGAGGTGACCCGGACCAGACTTAGATAGCAATTGCCTCTGTTGTGCATCGTGGTCATGTTAAAAGCCTCAGCTCTCTACCAACTCAACGTAATAGACAACAAGGGTGGTTAGCGAGCGCCTGTTTTATAAAAAAAATATCTCGATTTTGACACGCACGAACACAACTTGGAAACCCTCTTATTTGGGTGTCGCTGCGGTTAGGGCACGCTCATTCCAATTGACTCAAACCCATCATCTTCTCGGGTTGATAAATGAGCATCCATAAGTTTGCGAGAACTCAAACAATGATTGTCGGTTGCAACATACTGACCTTGCCACAGGAACGTGGAGTTTCTGCCACGAACATAAGCGCCGAGGCGAATGTAATAAACGGTTTTGCTGCACGCTTTACAATCGAGCAGATTTTTCTTTCGAACTCAAATTGGGACCACACGTAGCCACCTCGCCCTCCCCCCCACTCCCTACTGTGAAACATTGACAAAGAGCCCACTTGAGAACGAGTGCAGCCTCAGTGAGGCTATCCTGGGTACACAAGCATCATAATGAATACCAATCTCAGTGTGTTGCTGGTATCAACATTCACTGAAAAGCAGCGGTGAAATGAGCGCATGACACGCAAACACCAAGCTGCCAAAATGTGCGGATACAAATGTTGCACTCCAGCAAGCGACGATGCGCGGTGCATGAGACCGATCGTCATGCAGGGAAACATGGGATACCGAATCGAATGACAATTTCCTAGACACACACAGAGGGAGAGAGAGAGAGAGCTTCTTGGTCACCATTGAACATCGATTGCCAGACATTGTTGACATCGGGGAAACAACAACAAAAATCCACGAATAAAAAAACCCCACCGTGCATATGCATGGAATTCTTGAACGCTTAACCAACGTCAGATTTTCCTCGGAAACTATTTCCGAAGCGCTAATGACGCGTGTAGTCTCGAGCCTGGACGTCGAGATGACGTCGCCTGAGTGCGTGACGTCACACATAAAAGGTGTCAGCGGGGTGAAGGCGAGAGCACGTGCTCGGCGCATGACGTCATCGCCTTGGCCGAAGAGGCTTTTATTTGTCTCGAGCTGGAGGAGCTTCACCAAGTATCTTTTTGGGGCAACCCTTTGATCAATTTGGCCCGGTTTTTTGAAAGGCAACTGCCCCCTAAATAGCAACACGACGTTACACTCAAGTTGCATTCGCGTCGGATCATGCCTACGGGAGTTATTGTGGTCGAATTTAACAACAGACGCACACACACACAAAACAGCGAGCAAATTAGTGCATCGGTGGCTCAGTGTCGAGTGCGTTGAAGACGGATCGTTTGATCTGAGTAGGAACAGCTGCCCTCTGAGCAAATTACCCCTGGAATACTCAAAGAACGTACAACAACAAAACAACAAAAACAACAACACAAACCCGCGCGCTCCTTAAAAATGGTAAGAGGAGGGGTAAAAATTTATGTCAAATTCAGAAATATTACACCCGCAGATTGAGTAACCGGTGTGAGTGGGTTTGAGAAAATACCCGGTCAAGCGAAGCGGGGATATACCCCTTAAGTCCTCCTGTCCACGGAGCAGTCACAGCGCAATCCTGAGCAATGCGATTCGTGTCGAGCAGCTGTGCGTTTGTTGAACCGACGAAAAAAAAACCCAAATCACGTTGTGCATTGGCCGCGATTTTTTGCTCACGCGTTTCTCCGTGCGTACGCACGCAATGACGACGCCTCGCCATGCGAACCCGCAACGACTCTTATTCTTGCCATCCCAAGGTCTCCCTTGCCAAAAGACGCAAGTGTCGATGAGCTCTCATCTGGTTGAAATAAGAGGAAAGCTTATCTCTGTGCAGCAAACTTAGCCTACTAAGTGCCCTGTCATCTGAACCTGCTGACACATGTGCGCAGGCTTGACTTTCCGTTTTGCGCAACTTTAATTAGTTTCAAGGTTGATGTAACAATATACAGTTCTGAATTTCACAATACCCCAGTGTCTCTCGCTGCATGCGGGGGGGGGGGGGGTGTACGTGGGGCCATGTGCTGCGGGGAGCGGTAGTGTCGTGCCTAGCGCGTTGCCCTACGAACCCGACCACCCCAGTTCGATTCCCGCTCACGGCCAACACTAGTGATAATTATCTGAACCAGTCATGGGCCTCCCCTAGGTCGACTCAGCCTCAAATGTGTACCTGGTGCGGTGTGTAAACATCACCACTGGGGAGACAAAGGCGGCCGGGCGTGGTACTGGCCACCCACCCCCTTGTGTGCTATGCCGGCCTTCATAGGAGCTTCTCACTAACAGCACTTGCCCCAACAGTCTGTTACAGGCAATAGGGGGGGGAGGTCTTTTTCTTTGTATGTGTGGCCATATGCTGTTAGTGAGACCCTAGGATGTGGGTTGAATTCCTGGCCATGGTGCATGTTTAGCTACCACAAGTACCGTACAGTTTTGAAAAAACATGAATAATTCAGTGCTGGATGAAGGCCTCCCCATGCAGTGTTACAGTGGCAAGATGTTAATTACCTTGCCCGATATACAGGATGTCGTGGGTTCGATCCCGACCCGTATGCCTCGATATTTGGAGTTTGCATGTTTTCTCCGGGGTCGCGAATATTTTTCTCCAGGTCCTTCGGTTTTTCCCTCCACATTTAGAATCAACATGCGCTTGGAGGATTTGTCTGCTGTAATTTTCCTCGTGATATTCCACTTTGTTGAGTTATCGTTTGTGGCCAGGTTGTTTCAGAAAAATAGCTATATAGCCCAGTGGGTCTTACCTGGTAAAATAAAAATATTTTAATAATTTAAGTTTAGTTCTCTAGTGTCCAGTCTTACCCAATATGTATAGCAAGAGGACGTCGGTTTTGGCTACGAGATATAAAACTGTCATAAGACAGTGCCACAAGGTGGAGCAAAGTATGGCCAAGAAGCTAACGGTTTCCTTATCCACCATAACCCTCTCACCCATGGTGATATGGGGGGAGTCAATACCGCGCATCTGATTATCCGTGGTGTAATCCGCGATATTACTCCCGTTATCCGCCATGCCAAAATAATCGCTCGACACCCCGTGGATGAAAGGATGAATGTGTTGCGTGATTCGAGTTATCCGCAAAAAAAGTGTTTGGAAGCCGCCTCGCGATGCATCGTGGGTAAAATCGCAGGTCATAGGAAGAAATACGGTGGCGGATAATAGGATATTTCGTGGACGCTTCAGCTGCCGCGGATAAGAGAAGTTCTCCTGTACTGTGTGTACGGTGTTCATGCTGTTGTTGTGACTACTGTAGTAACACAGTTCACCTTATAAGTGCGGTGATTAATCATCAGGCAAATTCCAAATGTTATCTGTATGTATATGTATGTTGAACTTCCTTTGCACCGTACATAGCCAACCGTGATAATCAGAGGTGTGGGGGAAGGATAACAAACGAAGCACAAAAATCAGTTATAAAGAAATGAATTTTTATTTAGATTTAAAAGTGTATAGCTCCAGTGGCTTCCTAATATCGGACAGAAGAGCGATCCAGACGGCCGCAGGATACATAGTTTACATGTCGGTCGCAATGAATGTACATGATTGATTACATTGCGCTGTGATCTCAGAGACGTGACTTTTATTCCCGGCCATAGCCAACGTCAGTGGCGAGCGATACCTGCACCACACCTGGGCCCAACCTTCTCCAATCCGCACTGGCCAGCGTGGTGAAGTATGGGCAGACGACCACCCCTACAACTGATACGGTCCATCTTCTTGGTTCTTTCGATAAAGTCACGTGACTTTACCGAAAGAACCAAGAAGATGAATCCCTGCAGTCACGGAAGCTTTCAATCGAAATTTAACTGATACAGTGTTGGGAGGCCTTCATCTCAAAGTGCATTGACATCAAGGCGCTCTAAATCTTGACTCGTCATGAATGTGTTTTTAGGTTCTCAAAATTAAAAGCGAGCATTTATCAGCAGCGTGTGCACGCAATGTGCTCACCGCCTGCGCGAATGCGTGGCACTGTGTGTCTGTGTGTTTGTTGTGTGGGTGATTTCATTACCCGAGCTCAGCTGATTGGACAGAAAAGGCTCCCAATCGTAAAGTTCATACCTTTGTGTGGGGCCACTCATCCATAGCATCATCATATCATTATTATTATTAGTTTCGTCGTCATCCCTCTGGGATTGATAAAATAAGCGCCATCTGGTGAGGATGCTCCACGTGGTGGCATTCTTCCAGTCATTCTCCTGTGGCGAGGTATCAGCCTTTGTCATAAGAATGTGGACTGTGAACCATTCACTCAGAGCCATCAGAAGATAGACGCTGCCAATACTCATTTGAACCAAACAATTGTTCCTTGTTTTCTAAAACGTAACGGCCGATGAACTCTGTCAGCTCATTTCCTCCAACCAGCCCGGTAATTTCAGCAAAGAATGACCAAAGTTTGTTATTTTTGTGTGTGTGTGTAAACACGAGGTGGAAAATTAAATTCCCATGAAATATGTTGCAAGAGTAAGCCATTATGTGCCGGTCAAGGTCTAACTAACTATTTTTGTTACTATTTCTATTTTAGCAGGTAAGGCCCACTGAGCTATTTCGCTCTTTTTCAGAAGCGACCTGGTCACATAACATAGCTCAACCGGAGGGCCCAGAGAAAAATCCACGCGACCACGGGGAGAACATGCAAACTTCAAATATACAGAATCATAATATTTCATTACAATAGAGGAATCCGACGAGCTATAAAGCTCTTTTTCAAAGATGACCAGTAGGGGTGGTTAGGAACGTAACGACAACAAACATTACAAAAACACGATAGGAGTGCAAAAAAGGTAAACAAATCACCCAGACGCATACGAATACAACAAACCCATCCTCACCCTACCAAGGCAAAGCCCACCGAGGCGTCAGGGTCGGGATCGAACCCACGACCTCCTGCATACCAGGCCATGGGCGTTAACATCTCCTAGCCACCGTGGCGCCCCTCTGGTCAATAGATCATCGCGGCCGATGCCGTTGATGCGAGCCACCCCTCAGTCCGTTGTTGCTGTCCTTCTACCAAGGCACACGGCCGGAGCGAGGTTGACACCCTGACCTCTCGGCATCTGCTCTTTGCAATATTCCTCCATCTGGCCGGTTGCCGTGCTTCACATTCCGAGCGTGAATGCTTTCCTCAAGCCAAACAGAAACAAATCTTGATGGAATATTGCGTAACTGTCCCCATGTAATTGTGGTTGTCTCGGGTTTCCCTGCAAAAGTGACATTGGATCTCAATGGGCTCTCACCTTTGTTAAATTTAGAACGTTGATTAATTGCCCGACGATAAATACGAGTTGCTGATATTACAGCTGTCTCGTAAAATCCATTTAACCGTAGCACAGCTGCAGCATACTAATGAGACCCACAAGGGTTGAAACTCTGGTTGTTTGACCCTGGAGGACTTAAGCAAGGTGTGTGTGTGTCTGTGTGTGGAGCGGTAGGGCAGTGGTTAGCGCGCTGCACTACAAACCCGGCGGACTCCGAGTTTGATTCCCGCTCACGGAGAACTCCAGTGACGATTATCTGAACCGGTCCTGGGTCTCCCCTAGATCTACTCAGCCTAAAATGAGTACCTGGTGTGTAAACATCACCACTGGGGAGGCAAAGGCAGCCGGATGTGACGCTGGCCACCTATCCCCTCGTGTGCCGTGCCGGGCTTCATCGGTGCTCGCTTACAGCACTTGCCCCAACAGTCTTTTAAGGCTATACGGGGGTCTTTGTCTGTGTGTGCACGTGTACGCATGCACATGTGTGCGTGTGTTTGTGGAGAGGAGAGAGGAAGTGGTTTACACATTGCACTATGAACCTTCATGAGCAGGGTTCGATTCCTGGCTGTGCATATCATCACAAAGGGGTGTTCGATCCTGGTCTGGATGCCCGGTTAAGTCAATCGACTAAGAACTGTAATCAATGACTTTCCTGTAGTCCAATACTCAGACCCCTTTAAGAAAAAACAGGTGGCTGCATCCCGAAG
Organism: Lethenteron reissneri; assembly: GCF_015708825.2. NCBI lineage: Eukaryota > Metazoa > Chordata > Hyperoartia > Petromyzontiformes > Petromyzontidae > Lethenteron > Lethenteron reissneri. Next base: position 2,792,459 of record NC_083813.1, on the reverse strand, counting down.
GTGGGAAACCCCCACAAGCAACGCTCAGTGTGACGTAGCTGATGACACCGATGATGTCACCAAGCCACGCCCATTAACTTCCTCGATGTGGTACGTGTAGGAAGAGGGGTGAAATTAGCCTTTTGCAGCTATTTTCATGTCATCTGCTTTGTCAAGCAACCGAACCGATAATCGATAGAGGATTTGATCATTAAAATAAATTGGATAGTGCAGCTCTGTGAACCATATTCCCGTTCTGGGACGTCTGCAAGTTGCAGGGTGGGTGCCCCGTTCGCCTCCGAATCTCGGAAGGCCAAGCGGCTCAGCATGAATTTTATTTAGAGAGGCATAGCGCCGTTGTTTTTAAAGACATTGTACTCACCGCGGAGAACCGTAGTGACACGATCGCACTCTTTGATAGTTGGCGTCAAACTGTGCCACATGCCCGGTACCGATGAAGTTATTTTATTTTTTCTTCTTGTGTCGTTTTGATGACATACACGTATATGTACGTCATCGGAATGGAATCAGAAGAAAAACTGTTGACATACACGTACGTACACGTACGCCATCGGAACGAGAAGGGGTTAACACGTTGCGCTCCTCGTGTGTTTGCAATGCAGGCGACAGTGTTGCTGCGAGCACGTCATTGTGCCGACGACTGGAGGACAGTGGAGGAGGCTCGAGAGGAAGACTCGCGGGGCACAGAGGCAGACTCACCTGCCCGGTACGGACGCACGCACTCACCCCACACACACCAGCCTTCACAGCAGCAGCAGCAGCCTTCACAGCAGCAGCAGCAGCCTCCTCGCGGGGCTAATGATGCGCGCTCGCACGCTCACTCTGCGCGGTTCGTGTCGAGACAGCATAGCGGCCCCACGCGTGCTCTCCCCCACGGTCTCCTCCACTCGTGAACAAACTTAGTGAGGTCTCAAGGCGGCGTGCGCTCAGGCACCCAGTTGGACCTGCAGCACGGCGGCTTGATGGTGAGGTCAGCCCTCTGTTGGGAGACTGAGGCCGTGGAGAGATCCAATTGTTGTGACGCTGCTGTTGTTGGCAAAACGATGCCCCAGGTCACTCTTGCAAATGAGCCTCATCCTGACCTCTTGATACATACATACAAGTTGATGCATACATACAACTTGATACATAGGCACATGCAAGTTGATACATACAAGTTACCACTCTTGTTCATTAGAATCTGAACTTGGACCACCGCTGCATTAAACTTGCACACAAAGACAAAGGCGTCCCATGTAGCCGAAGAGACCGCTGGGGCGAGTGCTCTTAGTAAGCACCTACTAAGGCCGGTGTGGTGCCCGAGGAGAGTGGTGTGGCCAGCATCATGCCCGGCCGCCTCTGTCTCCCCAGTCCTGATGTTCACACGCGCGCATCAATAAACCGCACGCACACGCGCGACCACGCGCGCTCACGCACGCTCACTACCAACGGGTGATGGTGAGGCAACCCGGGATCAGGGCATTAAGAGGCCAACTTGCAGAAGTGGTCTGACCAGCGCAGACGCCCGTCGATGCTACGAACGAGCCTCAAGCGAAGAGAACGGCCGCTTAAACGCCACAGTGCCTTCTCCCACGCGCCTCGGTGGACTCCGATTACAATAATTAAACTTATCGGCAGCGTAAACGAGCTCCGGTTCTGGGCCATTTTGAAAAATCGTCGACAGTATTTTGTGTCCCTAAATATGTGGACTCTTTTTCTCTCTCCTCCTCCTCTCTTTCTCCAGGTTTGTTTAAGCGATGCATGAGCTCTGTGGCCTCCTGGTGTGGATCACGTTACTCGTGCAGTCGCATTAAAACAGCAAACAAGTGTACGTGGCAAATGCTGTTTGCTTAAACGTGTCTTGGCCAAAGCTCGTCTTAGAGAAGGCGGATGCAGCCTGGGTGCTCATAATCTCTCTCTCTCTCTCTCTCTTCCTCTCTTAAAACTTTTCTGAAAATATATTTTTGTGGGTTTTGTGAGGTCAGCTGTACGTACCCACTAAAGCCATTTTTGCAGTGTGATTCTGCCTTTATACGGAGTTGTGTTCGAGAAATCTACTAAAATACACTGCACCGTTTTTCATCTCTTGCACGTGGATATATTTCTGCAGTCATTCACATATACAGTGTACACACACATGTATTAATGCCTGTATTTCAATGGTTCCTGAACGACAAGATCTGCCAACTAAAAATAACGTAGCCCAAAACATAAAATGATAATATCTAGCCGTGCCTCCCAGAAGATCAAAACATTATCGCTCAGAGCTTTTAAGACATATCCATTTGATGGCCCAGTGGCTTAGAGGTCAGAGTGCTTAGCTGACAATACGGGGAACTTGGGTTCAAATCCAGGAAAACTGCCTTTCTGTTATAAAAGCCTGGCATTCTGTGTATCTGTTTATCCATCAACTAAATTATAAAAGAGCGTTTCAGGAGGCCTGAATCGAAAAGTTATAGAAAGTGGACCACCCCCCTCCCCCAGATGTGAAGGTAAAAAGGTGATCCAGCAGGTTTACACACATTGTAGACCCCCCCCCCAAGCTTTTTACCCCCCCCCCCCCACCAACAAGAACACATTTGCATTGTAGGCATGTATATCTACACACCCTACATACAACATCTACACCTACACACCCTACATACAACATATACACCTACACACCCTACATACAACATCTACACCTACACACCCTGCATACAACATATACACCTACACACCCTACATACAACATATACACCTACACACCCTACAGACAACATCTACACCTACACACCCTACATACAACATATACACCTACACACCCTACATACAACATATACACCTACACACCCTACAGACAACATCTACACCTACACACCCTATTTACAAGATCTACACCTACACACCCTACATACAACATATACACCTACACATCCTACATACAACATATACACCTAAACACCCTACATACAACATATACACCTACACACCCTACATACACCCTACATACAACATAGTGTGTTAGTTGACTCAGCTTGTATACATGTCCTGCTCCGAATCTGTCTAAATTACAGATATTAGAGTTAAGATGTATCAGGTTGACTGTCATGTAATGGACATATATCTCTGTAGCAGGGCAGGTGGCAAAGATCTGACCCACCCAAGTGTGGATAAGAGGTCACTTTGTAGGGCTCTCAGCAGTAGTTCTGTGATATCTGCTTCCAGCAACCGATCTCGAACACGAGGCCAGGCACTGCTGTACCAAACAAACAACAAAATCAGAATGAAGTCGTCATCATCTCATCACTACATCACGACACAAAACAGTTGGCATTTTTCACATGAAGCACTTTGTAACAAGGAGGAAATCAACCCATGTGACCCTGCTCTTCATTCACAATCACACAGCATTTGTGCTAGAATGTGAGCACATGAATACCAGTAATGATTATTATTTCAAAGTAACACCGCCCCCCCCCCTCCCGAAATAAATGCCTCCAACACGTCCGCAGTGTGTGCAGCGATGGGTCACCATTGAGCTTCCGAGGCCAGACTGACACATTTAAGTTGCTTAGGATTCACAGCAATAGCACCGAACCCCAAGAACTAAAGGGAGGTAACCTGCTGATTAAGCTAAGAGTGGTCACAGAAATGTCCAAAGCAGGCCTGTGCAGCTGCCTCGTCTGCTGTGCCCTTCGTAAAACTATATTTAAACCCAAGTGAGAGCCACACTAGATGAAATCGAGTTTCTTAAGCAATTGGAGACCCAGGCTCTGCTGGGAAAGAATACAGAAGCAAATTTCATTCACTAAACAAAAAACGTAGGAAACAAAAGCGGGAGTGTCCCCCTGCTTAAAAAAAGAATGGGGTGGTGCTCATTTGCATTGGCGGTGGGGGAAATTCCACATTCCTATGGCGAGGGACCAGGATGATTATATATTTATTTTAAATAGTGGTTGGCGAGCGCAAGGGCCACAGGCGCAAAATGCCACGTGGCCACCAACAAAGGTCACTCGTAACGTTGTAATAAATAAGTAGTAACACGCTTCTAAATTAATTGAGCAAGGTTAATGCTGTAAGAGCTTGCGGGGGGGAGGGGGGGGACGAGACGATGGTAGGAGGGAATTTAAAACTAAACTCTTAAACAATTTTTTACACTTTTTTACCAAGTAAGGCCCCACGGAGCTACATAGCTCTTTTTCAGAAGCAACCTCACAAATGATAGCTCAACGAAGTCCTAGGGGTGGAGCAGAGCGAGGGAGGAAGCGGAAAGAGGTGAAGTGTTGTGACCTGTAGCGTGGCGGGTGTAGATGAGGTTCATCAGTCAGTCTGGTAGATCGAGCCCTCAACGTTGGTGGATGATTGGCATCATCTGCAGAGCAGTGCAACTCCGATACGTGGCAGGATAAACAAAAAGAAAGAGTTGATCTTTGTGGTAACATTGTCCTCAGAGGAATTTGTGGTTGGATTATACCTCTTGCCTCGTTGATGTCTGGGTCACCCGCTCATTGTTCTTCTAAGCCGTCTCCCAATTCCAAACTTAATCCTTATTTTTCAATTTGCCTACGTGGCAAGGAGTCACGCTGCGATGCCCTCTCCCTGGTGTACGATGGTGCCACGACCATGCATGCGTACGCATGTCAGAATTAATACCAGTGTGTGCATGTAATTGTGTTTGTGTATGGAATTATATTTGAAACGTGGTTTTGTGGTAATTTAATTGAAAGTGAAGGGGTCACCAGGCCCCTCACACCCCTCCAGAGGCCCGCTGTGCCAGCGAGCCTTTGACACTTTACGTGGCCTCAAAGTGCACATGGCCTGGCACAAGCGCCGTGGTGACGACACTGTTACTTTAGTGGCGAATGGCAGGTGTTGTTTGTTGTTGTTGTATGAAATGGCATTGTTACCTTTTGAGAGCCCTTCAAAGTATGAGGCTGTATAGCAAAGCAGGTTGGGGTGGTGCTGTGGCCTGTGCCCTCAGATCACGGGCCTGACGTTTAAGAGTTCAATTCCCAGTCAGGCCTCGACTCCACTCATCAGCCCTCTTGTGTTGATAAAATTCGTACAAGTTAGTCAAAAGTCAACAGTGGTTGTCCACCGGATAAACTGGCCCCACCAAAAGTTCCGGCCACATCACCACCACCCCCACCTTCACCCAAAGCACACATGGCTATACGGTGGAACTTGTCCTTGATTCATTTGCATATATCGGTGTGTATCCACTCATCATCATCATAATCAGAAACACCCAGGCGACGGAGGCTTCTCGGCGACAACCAGAGTGCCCACCCCAGTAAACATGCCAACGCTGGGCCAACGTTCCGTCATTTACTGGGACGTTCCACACCCCGCGTTGTAGAAGGCCCCCCGCTGCAAGGTTAGGCCGGTGTCATGACAGATCTGTATCCAAGGATACGTCCACGTGTGCACGATATTCCCCACGTACCGCGTGGACCACGGCGCGGTTGGTTTATCAGTCGGCGACATCTTCTGGAGCTGTCTACAGACTCGCCTCCCTTGGCTGCATCACAACAATACCTCGCCCCCCCCCACCGGGCCCCTCCCCCCTCAAGCCCCCCCACGAGCCCCCGCCCAGTTAGGAGCACGAAGGGCCAAGTGAAAGTCACGCTTCATGAGCACAAGGAGAGGCTCCGGCTGTGAATGCCCTGCCCTTAACAAGGACTCCGAACACACAGATGCAAATGCTCCTGCTATGTGTTTCTCCCCCCCGCGCCACCCCCCATTGCATGGCGGGAGAAGGGAGGGGGGTTGGGCGGGGGGGATTGCAATGAAATCAGAAAATGTACCGTGTAGAGAATATTATGTTTTTATGCATTGGGTCAAAGTGCGTGCATGTGATGCAGCGGCTTCGAGGCGGTTGGTGGAGTATGTGGAGATGGAGACACGAAGCGAGAGGAATGCCTCACTTACTGCAGGGGCAGTACAGCAAGTAGGTGTGTGCAAGTCGAGCTGGGGCTTTTAGTTCCTCGTGTTCATGGGTTTCCCTCCGGACACTCTCTGTCTCCTGCCACGCAAAGATCATGTAAATTAGAAAGGAATTGGCCAAGTAATCCAAGCAGGGTCCTCCTGATACAGTGATGACCTCTTCCCTAGGGTGATGGCGATGGTATTTGAATGCTGACCCATGTACTTGTGTGGGTAGTTTTCACATTGGCACTGCGATCGCGCGCTGTCGCACATTACGACACGGCAACTTTATCGGGAACGTTGTAAATCTATGGTAAGATCTCGCTTAAGGTATTAGATGTGAGGAGGAATCAACGACGTAAGAGTGAGGATCGCAAAGGCAAACGGAGTAATTGGCAGGATGCAATAAGATCTGGAGAAGCGAGCAAATCAGCTCCAAGACCAAATTGAACATCTTAAGAACATGCGTGTTCAGTCTAGGTTTGTTATGCCTTAGAGACTTGGACATTGGAAAAGACTGACAGACATAAGATATAGAAGGATACTGCGTCTAAACTGGACCCAAAGAATTACTAAGGTAGAAGTGAGACAAGTTGCACGTAGAAGAAGACCTGATGATGCAGGCAGTGATGAGAAGGAAACTGGCATTATTTCCACGTGATATGTAGGATGGACAACAACAACAGGAGATTTCAAAGTTTGTTGTTGTTTGAACAAAAAAGGAAGGAACTGGAGAGGGAGACCTGACAGAGAATGGCTAAATTAACGACGACATCAGAGATTGGTGGCAGAGAGATGTGGCACGAACTGGAGCACATTGGCACAAGACAGAGACAAGTGGAAACAAATGACGAAATGTGCAGTGGACACCTAACAGGCGACCTGATGATAATGATGATGAGGCATGAAACCCTCGACCCATGCAAACTGGTGGTAAGCGTGCCGCCAAGAAACATGTAGTTTATGTACGTGTGAAGAGCAATCAGTAAACGAAGCTGTAATGTTTATTTATTTTGCTCTCATTCACACAACCAATGACAATTGTCCCCATTTAGCATCATGCAGCATGGCACAGGGGGCAAGTCCTGCTGGGCATCAACTCGTAGTCGGGCATGGCACACGATGGGGGGGGGGGGGGTGAGATGGACACATTTGTCTTTCCTGGGCGCATGGCACTAATTCTGTTTACGACAGAGTCAAGTTTCAAGTTGATTTCGTCTTGACCAGGGTGAGAACTCAAGAGACCCAGGATGAGTCTCATTTGCAACAGTGACCTGGGACTGAGTCTGGCAGTGGCGGGAGGGGGGGTGATGATTGCTGCTGTTTATAATCCGAAATTGAGTAATTTGCAATGTCATTTTTGGAATATGCCAAAGTTGTACCCTGGCGCCGGCACACAGAGGCTTGCTCTTGTGAATGACGTCAGGGGGATCTTTAACGTCCGCCGTGAAGCGATCGACGCGTAGCGTTATTGAAGTTATCACACACCGCGCAGTATTAACCAGGGCGGCCATTGGTTTCGAACCGTCAGCCTCTGCAGCAAGCGGCGAACGAGCCCTCGAAGATAAGATCCAGGCCACGGGTGGTTGCCGTTTGCCTCTGACGCTCTGCATAGCCAGGAATCAAGCCCAGGTTGCCAGCATTGGAGCTGCGACCCACTCCGTGCCTTCACTCGCCTGTGGACGCACACACACGTGCACACCACGCGTACACACGTGCAGAGCATCTCAAACGGGTTTGGAGCGTAAGAGTAACCGCAGACATATGTTCTGTTCTCTTGGGTCTCATCAGCGAGACGCAGCTGTGCCAGGGATAAAAGTATTTTTTCTAGACATCACTGCTTGACATTATGCTAGGTGCAAGCACACACAGACGAAGCTCCCCCGTGTAGCCTTTTATAGACTGTTGGGGCATTGGGGCAAGTGCTGTTAGAGAGCAGCACCTATGGAGCCCGGCACAGCAACGGTGGTGGGGGGGGGGGGGGAACACAACGCTCGGCCGCCTTTGTCTCCCCAGTGACGATTGCCTCACACGGCACAAGGTATTATTTTTTTCAAGGATGAGTCAACCTAGGGGAGGCCCAGCACCGGTGCAGGTATTTGTCTCTGATGTTTGCTGGAAGCAGGAACCGAACTGCGGTTGCCGGGTTCATAGCGCGGTGCGCTCGTCACTCCACCACCGCTCCCCACACAAAGACAAAGATCCCCCGTGTAGCCTTAAAAGACTGTTGGGGCAAGTGCTGCTCGTGATCAGCACCTGTGCAGAAGGCCACTGCGGAAAGTGAACCAAGTCAATTTAATTTTTTATTATAATACTCGGAGCACCTTGCTGGCACAAATATGCTAACCATGGCGCGATCACATTTATACTGAAAAGCAAGTATGTATTTTGAACTTCTTTCACACCGTACATAGCCAACTGCGCTAATCGGAGGTGCGGGAGATGGACAACAAACTGAACACACGAAGTGAAAGAAATTCGTTTTCAATCTAGATGATTTAAAAGTGCATAGTTCCTGTGGCTTCCTCATATCGGAAGGAAGAGCGTGTTCCAGACGGCCACAGAAGCGCATCTGAAAGCGCACGACGCAGTGACCGTCTTTGAGTGATTGCTACCCAAAAGCCGCCGCCGCTGCTGCTGCTGCTGCAAGGATGACCGGACGGAGTTTGTGTGATGGTTCATGCTGCTTGGCGAGATTAGCAAGGTATTGCGGTTCATTTGTGGCAAGCACTTCGTGTGTAAATGTTAAACGACGAGGAATACAAATATATACACTATCTATGTTTAACATATTCAAGCAAGCGGTGGATGTGAGATTGGTGGAATTGGCACCACGCACGAATACGTGACCTTTGTCTCCCACGATACCGATGTGCATTTAAGGCCGAGTCAACCCAGCGGTGCCACAATCCAAGTTCCAGAATCTTATTATTTACCAGCTCGCAATTGAACCGAGACGTTCTGCTTCGGGTGGCACGGAAGCCAATATTGGCAATGCCACAGGGCTGCTTCAAAGCCCCCCCCCCCAACACCTTCCCAATTTCGAGGGCAACATCGAGCGGTAGTTGCTCGCCAGTTTCACCTTTTCCAAGATCAACCGACACAGGAACGTGGGAGGACGTGGGCAGCATCACCTCCCAACCCCCCATAGTGCCGATGCTTTACACGTTGCCGTCTGCACAAACGCCCCGAGCGGGCAGAGTTGCTGTGCGGGGTGGTGGTGGGGGGGAGTGCATCGACGAGATAAGGGGGATGAATGTTCATCATTGTGCTGCTGCTCGGCTTGTTTAATGTTTGTGGTGATGAGGAGAGGCGCGCGCTTCTGTGAGTTGCGGGTGCGCGTGTGTCTCTGTGTGTGTGTGTCTGTGTGTGTGTATCACTGTGTGGGCGTGTAGGGAGCGGTGGTGTAGCGGTTAGCGCGCTGCACTGCGAACTGGCCGACCAGAGTTCGATTCCCGCTCACGGCCACCACCAATGACGATTATCTGAATCGGTTATGGGCCTCCCCTAGGTCGACTCAGCCTCAAATGAGTACCTGGTGCGGTGCGTAAACATATCGCTACTAGGGAGACAAAGGCGGCCGAGCGTGATGCTGGCCACCCACCCCCTCATGTGCCGTTCGGCCTTCATAGGTGCTCGCTAACAGCACTTGCCCCTACAGTCTGTTAAGGCTCTACGGGGGAACTTTGTCTTTGTGTTTAAATACGCCAGCAAGCCCAGAGGTGCTTTGATCACGAGGCTGAAAGGATATGCCCTGGAGCCATGTGTAGTGGCTACCCCATGCAACAGACCCCTTCCCCTTTTCGATCAGCCCGAGCCACATACAAAGGTCTCCCGTGTAGCCTGAACAGACTGTAGGGGCAAGTGCTGTTAGCGAGCACCTATGAAGGCCGGAACGGTACACGAAGGGGTGGGTGGCCAGCACCACGCCCGACCGCCTTTGTCTCTCCAGTGGCGATGTTTACATACCGCGCCAGGTAGTCAGTTGAGGCTGAGTCAACCTAGGGGAGGCCCGGGACCAGTTCCGATAATCGTGACTGGTGTTGGCCGTGAGCGAGAATCGAACCCGGTTCGCCGGGTTTATAGCGCAGCGTGCTAACCGCTACACTACCGCTCCCCACGATTGAAAAACACACACAAACACACACGTAACAGACCACAAACAAAGATCTAAATGTAAAGACAAAGATTTCCATCTTTTATGCTGTGCAGACAATTGGGGAAAGTGCTGTTAATACGCACCTATATAACTAAAAACTAGACTAAAACTAACAAGGTCTGCCGTGACACACACACACAAGGGGGTGGTAGGGCCCGAACCGTGACTGGCCACCATTGTCTCCCAAATCGCATAAAAAGTGGCCACATCTTTGCACCAAGTTCAAGTCTCAATCCTCCTTTTTCAGCCAGTGGTGGAAATGGCACATTCCCAAGACCGGGTCCAGTATTCCCACAAACTTTTGCCAATTTGAACAGCCTTTTGTTTCGACCCCCATCCAGAACTTGAGTGGAAACCTTCCAATTCTGTGCCTTAACCGCAGTGCCAACCAGCCTAACATATACTTAAGTATTGAAAAAATGCCAAGATATTAACAAACAAAAAACCACACACACACACAATCTGTACCAATCCCGCGTCCTCATTCATTGCGCCAGGGTTATGTAATTGGTCTGATTTTATGGGTGCCTTAGTTGTGGCCTTTTCTGAAGGTATTTCCTGTGAATCCCCAAGAATAATGTCTAGCAGTAATAATGATGCATACCTTCTCACGGACACAACACACAACTGGCAATGTTTACTGCCGAGCCGTGGGAGACGTGACCGCTGTTGAGAGAGCATTCCTTCATACAATCTTAAGAATAAAAAAAGTCAAGTTAAATAATTTCCCTGCTCAAGCAAGGACTGGGCTGCGTTCATCTCGATCAGTGGCCCCAAAACCACCCTTTGACAATTCCACATTCCCACGACAAGGGTCATTCCCACAAAACTATGTCGACTCATCTGCAAAGAGTGTGCACCGATATCCGCTCTGTCCGATCTCGCCGAGCGGTACATGTACGTACGTTGAACTTCTTTCGCGCCGTACGTAGCCAACCGTGCTAACCGGGCCCCGGTCGAGACGGCGTCTACGATCCACAGCCCATGGTGATCCTCCTGCTGGTAACCCCGCACCTCCGATTAGCGCGGTTGGTTATGTTCGGTTCGCGAAAGAGGTTCAACGTACGTACGTACAACCCACGCGCAGCGCAGACCTTGGTCAGCGTATATACGGCCACTTACTGGCAGCAGATGTTTGGGATCCATCCTCGGGCCTGAGCCAGCGTTGTTATTCCGAAGCGTTTCCTCTGTTGTGTGCGATCAGCGTGGTGCTTTCGTGATAGACTGGATTCATAAGAGTGCGCAACAACTGATGTTCAGACTTACGCGAAGACAACTTCTGTTGGTGACTTTTAAAAGGCCGCTACTCGTTTTAATGACTGTGCACAGATAATGGGGCTTACTCGGGCCTGTGACTGGGATTGGAAGCTGTGGGTTGTGGGCTGCGTGCTTGAGCCACATCGCCACTCGCTTGGGTATAAAAGGGGTGGCTAAGTTGATATCTGCACAATGACATTTCCACGTTACACTGTAACGTTTGGGCGTGCGGAGATGATGTGCGCTCTGTTGGAAGTCCAGATCAAGCAACAACTGGAGGATAATTCTGCCATGTGTATAGATATTGGGCTGTGCTCTGTACCCCATTACACAATAGAGTAACACAGTGTTACACAAGACAGTCATAGAGTTTATATATACACGTGTGTATTTAGAGAGAGATAATCTATTGCATCGTTCAATGTTGACACCCAGTATACATTTCCCCACATTCACAAATTAATAGTCAGAGACAATAAATACTCATCGGTGTCCGGATCTGGTGTGGGACTCCGCTCTAGCTTGATCCATTACAAAACGACTGCTGAACCAAATTTACTGTCCTCATTTTGGGAACAAATACAACTCCGTTTTTTGGGATAGGTGGGTCGGGGTTAAAGGTTGTTCACGTCATAGTCCTGATTCTGCGTGGCTACCCATTGCCCTATGAAATCGAGTTTCTTGCGTAGCAAGCTGATAGTCTCAGCTCAGTCACCAAATGTCTGCAATAAAAGCCCCCGCAATACACATTTTGGATTTGCCGATTAATTTGGCCTGGTGCCGCTCTGAGGGTTAAATGCGTTGTAAACGTATGTCAGAAGGCTGACGTGATAAACCGTGCATTCTTGGGTAAGAGGGCCTATTTAAATGACTATTTAAATCACTATAGAAATAGAATACTGCACAGTAGTTCTGTAACGTCATCTTCAAGGAGTGTGGCACTGTAGCATGGGGGTAATGGTTTCACCTTTTGACTCTTTGTATCACCGCTGGGATAACATCAAATGATTCATGAATGGCTCCTTGTCAATGTACTGCTCCATCTTGGCTCCTCTGTGTTGTGTCGGCCATGGGGGTGGTTTGACCATACTTCACCACGCTGGTCTGTGCGGGCTGGTGAAGAGGATGGCCAGGACCCCGTTAAGATACCACCCGCCAACGATAATAACCGCGACTGTGAATCAAACTCAAGTTCGCCGGGTTGTATCGCGCGGCGCGATTGGCGCGGTGCTTGGCTACGTACGGTGCGAAAGAAGTTCAATAGAGACGCACAAAATATCAAAGATCTCGCGTATGGCCTTAGCAGACTGTCGGGGCAAGTGCTGTTAGTGAGCACCTATGAAGGCCGTAACGGCGCACGCGAATGCGCGCTCAGGAACGTTGCACGGCATTTATCTTCCCAGTGACGATGCCGCGCGCGTGTGCGTGCGCGCGTGTGCGTGTGCGCGTGCGTGTGTGTGCGTGCGCGTGCGCGCGTGCGTGTGTGCGTGCGTGTGTATGTGTGTGTGCACGCGCGCGTGTGCGTGTGTGTGTACGTGTGTGTGCGTGTGTGTGTGTGCACCTCCATTGTTTCAGACTCCTTGATGTGTGGATATTTTGTTTGCTCTCTCTCGCGGCAGCTGCTCTGACGTCGCGGCTTTTGTGCTGTGAGGTTTGAGAGACCCTCCTGCCGTGAGCTCCGTGTTGAGTTTCACTTCCAGCCCGCCGCCCCCCGAAGCTGTATTGGGAATGGGAAAAATGAATTCTGTGGAGGCTTTCTGGGGGGTAGATGTGTGTGGGGTCTTGCCGCACAAGTCACAGAAAGTGGGGTTAAGCTTGGATCGGGTTTTATTCCATTTTAAATTTCCACATTACTGTGAGCATTCTCGTGCCTTGCAGACGCGGTATCTGCTGCAGGGCTTACTCTTTACACGCGGCGGGGCTGATTTTTCAATTTATTTCCAAATAGCAAGAAGAAGAATGCCGACAGATGTCAACAAACACAAATGATTGCTTAACACAGTGGCATACGTGTGGATAATTGTAACAAACACATACTCTAAACGCATGTTGAGTTTAGATGTGGAGGGAAAAACTGAAAACCCAGAGACAAATCCACGCCACCGCGGGGAGAGAGGCACGCAAATTCCAAATATACAGCAGGCATCAGGGTCGGGACAGAGCCCACGACCTCCTGCATACCGGGCGAGGGAGTTAACATCTCGTCACCGCGGCACGGCCAACTCCCTCGCATTCACGCTCCGCTGATGAATGAAGATGATAGCCACGCATGAATGTCGTTAACCCTAAGTGTGGTCACCAGGATGTAGGGTCAAGGCAATGCAGTGTGTTCATCGGCACAGTGGCACAGAACTTCGCTGTGACTTTGCACGGTGTTTTGTACCGGCTGTGACATCGAGTGGCTCTTGTATGCATTACAAAAAAAGCCATGTTTTAGTTTGTTTTTGGGGGATGATTCGCACATTCACCTTTAGTTTTGTTCACATTACCCTCGTGATAGCCAACCAAGTGTAGCGCCGACTAATGAAAGGCGCATATCTCTGTTATCGATTGGAATGCAATGCATTCCATTGCGGATAAGAGGAGTTTCATTATAGCTGCCTTCCCCTTCATCTCCTGCTCCGTGGGAGCAGACTGTGCTCGGAGTCTGTTTTTGGAAACGGGATTTGGTGCCTGGCCAGAAACCGGTGGTCCAAAGAAACGAATGAAAAAAAAGAATAACAACAGAGCAATAGTAGTGATAATAATAATAACAATTCTCGTTGGGGGTCTCTGGGGACGGACAACATATGAAAACGAAACAAAGCAACGACGAAAAATGTCCCACACTAATTATTCTTGAGTGACTCATTCTTTTGGCAGAAACCCGCGAGGGCCTTTTCTCGCGCCGTTGCGTGCCCGCGGCCGTGTCCTGGCCGTGGACAAATTGGCAGGAAGTTCCGCGGGGTGCATTGTTGAGCCGCGGCTGCGCTGGGAGAAAAGACAGTTCGTACCCGCTCCCCTGGCACACAATTCAATCTCTTCGCTAATTCCAGGGGAGGTGGCCGGGTGTAGTGATGGGGGAGGGGGGGGGTGGAAGCAATGTTGTGAACCCCGTCACAGCGACTTGAGTCAACAGCATCGAGATGCCGGCTTGCGGGCTCCCACTGAGCTGTGGTAAAAGCGGCGGGAGGTGAGTTGCGAGGGGGGGGGGGTGCTTCTGGAACGCCGACACGTTGTGCAGTCCCAGCCGATGACACCAAAACGAAACATGCACCGCATTGTACTGTATTTGTTTATTTTTGTTTTACTCAATTTTGGCCCACAGCTCAAATGAAAAAAAAGTCTAAAGTGTTCTCGCTGTTCTAAGTTATGAAGGCGGTCGCACTCATCTCTCCGTCAGGAGCTCTGAGCCAGCGATGAGCATTCCACGTTCTCATGGAAGGGGCTAATTTATCTAGGCATTGGTGAAGAAACCGTTTCCCCCCTTTATTATTGTGTACTAACCTGGTCTGGCACGTGCGTTTTCGACAACGTGACCATTGACGAATAATCCGGAACAATAAAACTGAAAAGCACTCCAAGTAGCGTGGGGAGACGCGTGCTTGGAATTGCACTCACAGATGGAAAGAGCAACACGCGGATTAGGGGAGACACGGAGGTAGATGACACGATCCGAACCATGAAGTAAAACAAGTGGGATGGTGCAGGACGCGGAGCTGAGAGGGGGCGATGGTCGATGGTGGCAGCCGAGGGACAGAACAGGACGTCAGCCGAGGAGGCGGAGTGACGAGATCGGCTGGCATGGAGGTGTCGGACGGGCCGTGTGTGTGTTTGCGCGTTGAACTTCTGTCACGCCGTTCGTAGCCAACGCTGCTAGTTGGTGGATCGTTGCTTTGCCCGATCATGAGCGGCTTGGGTGGTGCCTTCATCCAGCAGTGGATTGGTCATGGCTGATGATGATGGTGATGATGAGCAAACTAAGCAATAGCTTAGGGTCCTAAGTAGCTCAAGGTGCCCTGGATTAATGGCAAGTCAATGTTATTTTTGCTCAAACACGCGGCGCCTTACTGGCACAAATCTTCCACGCCAAAGCGCCATCTCGTGAAAAATAAATATACAGAGACACAGCAAATATCAGCTCAAATTCAGATCCTACTAAAACATAAAAGCCAATTTACATCAAAGGCAATTACGCTGTCTCATCCCCGTGTCGTCTGGGTCCCTGTTCTCGTCTCATTACGCATCTTGTTTTCAATTCACGTCGTGGTACCCGTTTAATCAGCCATGGAAGGCATGATTAACGAAGTCGATCCCTAATTGGGATTTGACACCGCCGCCTATTGATCTTGAGTTGAGCGTTCTCAACGCAGCACCGCCCAGCCGAATTTGTTCGGATGTCAATTTCGCGCCCGCTCGTGCGCGCGTTATTTTAAAACCTCGCAGCCTGCGACCCGCATGCTGGGCCGAGCATTAGCAGCGGGAACCTCGATGCCTCCGCGAACCCCTCCTCCCCCCATCGCTGGCTTTGGTGCTCGGCAGGAATGTGCAGGTTGTTGCTGATTCGAGCCATCATGTGGGATCGTTTCATTTTGCCTTCCCCTTTTCTTGGCAACGAGTCCAAGAAGGCAACGAAATCACTGCAACTCGGAGGCTGCAGGCGGGAGGGGAGGAAAGCCCTCTTACAGCCTCTTGAAGCTGAGGCTCGAACATTCAATGAACTCACTAGCCCGGACCCGAACGAACCTGTGTGCATTTGTGCATGTATGTGTGTATGTGTGTGTGCATGTGTGTATGTATGTATGTGTGTATCTGTGTATGTATGTGTGTGTGTATGTGTGTATGTATCATCGCTTGGGGGGGTCAATAAAGCGAGTACCGCTTTCTATGGAGGTCAACATTCGTTTCACTTAGAGGACTTGGCTTCTCTAAATGGGTTTACGTGGATTTTTACGCCACTCGGGCTGCTAACAAGACACGAGTGGGCGGACGCTGACTTTTACGATTAAAACAAAGAACAGGTTTTGTTGATTTCCACACGGGCGTTTGTGTCTTCTGCAGTCCACGATCCACGTCGCGATGGGTGACTCCCTGGCACGATTGTGCATTTGTGCTTGAAGGCCCCTTGATGTTGTTTCATAACAAAGGTATTTACGATAAAAACCTTTGCTTTTTTGTTTTTATGGGAAGCAAACCCCCTAAGATGAAGTGTTACAATTGATAAGCGGCCGGTGTTGCTTTCACGGGAGATAAGCACCCTGTACCTATGTAAATGCTGTTTACTGGGCACGATAAAACACCTGCGGTAGCCGGAATAAGCAGAACAGCTACTTCTACTCAGGGGATTCGTGAGGTAGCATCGACTCAGTCAATCACTTTTACCTGTAACCAGCCTACCGAGACGAGTTCCAATCGGTCCGATCGTGATCATCATCATCATCATCGTCGCTCGGAGCGGAGGCTCACATCCGTAATTCGGTGACTTAGATGAATGGGGTCCGTGGATCGTGTTGAGATCGGTTGTTTTAAAACAAATACACCTACCCTAAGGGCCGCAAAGTGCTTCTTGTCGGAGGCAGGACAGCAAGTAGGTTGGTAAGCTTCGAGTGCACCTTGCGTCATGTGTGCGGGATTTCTCCGTTTAACTCCCAATGTGGTCCCACGTGCGGAGGTAGTCAGTGAGGGGGGTCATCAAACTGTTGCAGGCCCCTCCCGTTAAACAAGGGATTGCCAGTCAGTGGGACTTGCTGAGCACTTGATCAGTAAAAGTGTTGCGGGAGTCGCCATCCCCGTGGGGTTGGTAGAATGCACGCAACCGAATGGTCTGCACTGCTTGCTGCGACGTCAACCGTGCATGTGTGTGTACGTGCGTGGAACTTCTTTCGCACCGTACCGTGCTAACCCGTTCGTAAACTATGTCCGAGAAAAGTGACTTTGCCCGTCACTGTGAGTGGATTTGTAAAATGAATCGACTCACAGTGGCGTTGTAAGTAAATCTTTGCGCCGAATTTTTGTGTACCCATCGGCTGGGTAGCGATTCTGCTCTGGCCCATGGACTAAAGCGAAGCTTCTTGGTTCTTTCGGTAAAGTCACGTAGAAGGGAAGTAATAAAATAATAAAAATAAAGCGTAATAAAATAAAGCATAATAAAATAATTATTTTATTATGTTTTATTTTTATTATTTTATTACTTCCCTTCTACGTGACTTTGCCGAAAGAACCAAGAAGATGAATCCCTGCAGTCACGAAAGCTTTAAATCGAAATTTAAAGCGAAGCTGTGTGATTTTAATTCAAACAACAACACACTTGGGGGATTTAGTTTACACGATTCCAAGGTACATTCCGTTCCGTTGGTCACGTTTTGACTACAGTACTGTGTTTTTCGAACACAAAAAAAATGCACAGTCCCGAAGCTGACTCCTTCAAAGCTCTTTTTCACAGATGTCTAGGGGGGGTGGGTCAGAATGTGACAACAGCAAACAATACACAAACACAACACGAGTGCAAAGTATAGGAAAGGCAATCAACACTCGAGAAAAAATGACAAATAAAAAACGTACTATTTTATTTGATCGCGTAAAGCCCACCGAGATATTTAGCTTATTTTTCCAGAAGTGACCTGGCCACAAATGATAGCTCAACGAAGTGGCTTGTCACGGGCCCTGGTGAGCCTGCTGCCTGCCTGCCTGCCGTGGGAATCCCGAGCGCAGCCCAACTCCTCCGTCCCACAAGCCGGTGTCGCCTCACTTGGGAGGGAGCGCGGATAAGGAACTCGGCGGCGGCGGCGAGAAGGAGGAGGGCGGCGCGAAGGAGTGGCAGGAAAGGACTTGGGTGGGGAGGGGGATGGAGTTTTTGCGTGAGTGAGTGAGTGAGAGAGAGGATCTTGAAGCACAACGTTCGATTGTATCGCGATGATTCGCGGTCATATCTTGGTTTCCTCGAATAGATTTTGTGCGGGCGCGGGCGCGGGCACGTGTGTGTGTGTCCCGTTTGTGCCGTCTTTTATTTTTTTTGGTGGGGGGGGGGGGCTTAATTCCTTTCTGGTCTATCAATCTCATTTTGTTCACATACTCATAATTGTGATGTGTGTAGCGCTACTGGGAAACGTTCGACTTCACCAATCTGCACTGACCAGGGTGGTGAAGTATGGTCAAACATCCCCCGGCGTGGGGAGGCCTTCATTGACAAAGGGCTGTGAATCTTTATTGCTGTTGTTGATGTGATTTTTAAGGGAATGGTAAGACATCGATATATTGTTGCAGCGATGATCGCTTAGTAATGTCAAAACTCGTGCATATTTGTCACCTGTGATAGAAGGCTACATTCCAGAAGATGATGACCACTAAGGAGATAGTAAAAGAGTCCATGGTTACCATACGATGAAGCAACACCGTTGAATGGCAGTGATGATCTCCAATATTTGTTGTCTCCTGGAACAATACAGCTCGCTGTATTGCACTACACCGGTGGCACTCGTTGGTATCACACCTTCGTGTAGCTGGCATACTGCTTCAGTGTTCCAAGACTGAACAATGCAGTGTCTGTTCTGCAGACTCGCAATGCACTTGGCTACACTAAGCGCGTGCACACACATTTTGGTCTTTGTATCGGTTGAGCTCAATGCAAAGTTGATTTTGTATTGTATACCCTTGTGCACTGTTGCATGTCACATGTTTCTATAGAGTGCATCCCTCCCATCCCCACGGTCTTGCACGTCAGCCTCCCAGCCGCAGTAGATAAGCGGCATACCTGTCACGGGCCCAATCAGATAAGAGATAGTCGCCCCGGTGTACCTATCAGGAGCTCTCAATCAGAACAAGTTTTCTGTGCCATACATGATTGGAATTCTAAACACCATTTATAAATTGAGATGTCATCTTTTCTGCGATTAAATATTTGTACTTCTTCGCCTCTCAACGGAGTCCCAGGTGCAGGAATGACGCACGTCTTATGCTTCATTTTGTAAAATTTAATAAAGGGGCCTTAAGTCGGTATTTGCGAAGACATTGTTTTCAAAATTGTGGCAGTGTCTGCGTTAAAGCGTACAGACCGTCAGAGTAAGTGCTGTCAGCGATCACCTGTTAAGACCAGCATGGCAGACGTTGGAGTTGTGTGGACAGTGCTGTGCATCCCAGTGTGATTTTCTCCAAATCGAGTACTCATTAACGGCTGAGTCGACCTAAGGGAGGCCCAGACTAAATTGACATGAAGTTTGCCCCGAAGAATTGTGCAAGTCCAGGACGCAAACCAGGCTCGTTGAGGTCGTAAGCACAGTGCAGCAAGCACAACGCCATCCCCTCCGTTGTGCACACAGACAGACACACACACACGCGCACACACGCACGCAGAGGGTAAAAACCAATAAGTGACATCCTTAAGATCCTCACTTAAAAAATGAGACACTCTAAATGTACTGCCACTGACACCAATCAGATAACAGTCCTTCGGTTGTTTGTCTTGTTCAAGCCCAGGAGTCTTGTTTTCATTGGCTTACCACAACCATCCTCTCTCACGTTCACATCTCTTGAGCTGCTGCCACACAAAAAAAAACACACATTCTCCTTGACAGCGGTGGCTGGGTGGCTTAGGGAGCCGATGGTAAAACACACATTTCGGAGAACCAAGCCGAACGTCACTGTGGATTTCCGTATTGAATTGTGCACGGCCGCTCAACACAACTAAACCAGGTTCTCAAATGGAGTGAGTTGAATGGACTCAGCCTGGGCACTATTTATTAGGAGGAAACAGTCCTCGCGGTCGTGTTATAAATGTGTGTGTTGGATATTGGACAAGCGGTGAACCACTCTTTAGAAATTGACCTCCTTTTGTCTATCCACAGAAAGTTAATTAGGATTCAGTCTACCAGAATACAAGCCTTCCCAACTGAAGTAATCCAGCAGCATTTGTGTCAACAAGCAAACTCTGGAGTGGGTTTTGACCTTTTAGGGCTCATCGTTGGAGTCAAGACTTGTTATTAAACAAGCGTGAAGGAGCGCTCTGGATTTGTTGGGTACGAGAAGCCGATAAGATAATGAACTCCCAAAGAGGGTTGCGAAACGTCAACTGGTGAACCCGGGTGACCGTCTTGTTTGTGACGCTTGCACAGAGTGGCGCGTGCGAGGGTGCGCACGGCACGTCGGCCTCGGTGAGCACGTGGT
This sequence comes from Lethenteron reissneri, assembly GCF_015708825.2. Lineage (NCBI taxonomy): Eukaryota > Metazoa > Chordata > Hyperoartia > Petromyzontiformes > Petromyzontidae > Lethenteron > Lethenteron reissneri. Next base: position 2,772,016 of record NC_083813.1, on the reverse strand, counting down.
CACAATTGCCCCCCCCCCCCCCTCGTGACTCAGAAGGTAAAGGCGCAGCCCTGCAGTGAACCGCTTGTCACCGGTTAATGGCAACGCAAGATATATTTTCGCCACCCTGCTGCAGAATTACAAAACTCACAGAGCGCGAAAGCCGACTTCCGTGGCTTATAAAGAAATCAAATACATTACTATTCATTCTATACAATTGTTTTTATTTTACGTGGCAATACAGGAAGAAAAAATTTAATATGAATTTTAACTCTTGTAGTTCTGTAACGTCGTCTCCGGGGCTAGCTTCGCTCGTGATTTGCTGTGCTGCTTCACTGGCAGGAGCTTCAGACGGACATTTATTTACATCACGGCACGGCCTCGATATCATGTAATTATTGTTATCATTATCGCAATGGGGACATCGCTTTGGGACAAACTGAAGCCACTCCTCTGAATTAACCTTTGCCTCATCATCAAAGCGGCCTCAAGCAATGTCGATGACGTTTTGAAGATAAGTGTTTTATTATTATAATCATCGGCATCATCACGTGCCAAGTTGTTGTCGTGTGACATTTTGGGTCGGATCTCGTTTGAAATGAAATAAAAACATGTCCAACGTAGACGTTGGATTTAAACCGACAAACTCGAATATGTCAAGGGGTGTCTAATCAAAATGCCACCCCGGTTATAACCTTTTGTTTCGGTTATTTATTTATTTACGTAACACGGCTTTGTTCCATTGAAGTCATTGTTGTCGCGGCTTGAAAGGTTGACGCCGTTTTTTTTGTTGTTGCCGCAACACGAGGAGACTAATCGAACGTGGCGGCGCTGCGCTCACGTCGCTCCGACAAGGCTGGGCAGTGCTCAGAATCTCGACTCGTGCGTCTCATTACATGGCCATGGGGCAACCGCTGAGAATTTGAATGGGAATTATGTAATACATCATACGCTCCTCGACGGCATTGTGTGTGTGTCTCAATGGGCGCTCGCTATCTTTGTTAACAACAACAAAAAATAGCCATTTATCTATCTCACAAAGCCTGCCTCCAGAGACTTTGCGGCTGACCATTGCTTGAGGATGTTTGACCATTTGGGGAGTATTATTGTGCTCGGTGGACAACCGAGATACCCAGGGAAGACTCACGCCCATCAGACTATTCCACTCAAAAATGTTGGTCGAAAAACCAACAGCCTCTTTTCTGCACCTCCTTCCACGGGCCACCTCGTGGCACCGCAGGTGCACCTGCGGTTAGCACGGTTGGCTACGTACGGTGCGAAAGAAGTTTAACATACGTACGTATCATCTCCACACGTGATGCAATCGACGCGGATCTCACCAAGCCTGGAATTCAGGCGCGCGCGTGCGTTTGCGTGTGTCACCACATCGGGTCCTCCCTCTGCTCAGAGACCCATCTCGGCGAGCTCTCAGTGGTCGTCCGACCCGAATGATACCTGAACCTCAGAGCCAATGGGCACACCTGCTTTGAAATGCATTCGAGTTGCAGCGGTCGGACTGCGCGCGTCATTGGGTGAGTGGGGTGGCTTCGAACGGGCGACGCGGGGTGGGGGAGGTGTGGCCGTGCACGGTGTATAAACAAACACGCTGGATATAAAACCCAGTGTTGTCTGCCCTCATCCTGCATGGCTCTGCACGGCACGTATAAACGCCCGCGTCATGCGGGAGGGATATCCAGTTCCGTGTGCGCCGGGCTCTCGCAGCGATAGGGTTACCGGACGAGCTCCACCACGAAGCCCTGGTGGTGGAGGGGGGGGGCCGGCTTGGCACGGAGATGGACGGGCGGGGAGGGCTCTGTTCGTCCGTGCGGCGACTCCGAGTGGTGGTTGCGCTCAGCGACCCCAAGCTCTACGGTTACGCCCGGCAACTCCGCGCTGTGTTCCTTTTGGAGATTTTGTTTTCCCTCCCCCCTGGCTCACCCACGGCCCCATTCCTCCAACCGCCCTCCCACCCCCCCACAACGCCAAATATTAAGGATATCTGGTTGCGGAAAAAATTCTGGGTGCTTTAAAGTGATACCCTGCGCCTCTTCACACGCACGGGATCGGGAAATGAAAGTCAAAGCGGTGTCGGTGTGCGCCGCTTAATACCGTAGATGTCCACGGTAATTGTCCAGTAATCGAGAGCCAGGGTCAAGAGGTCACCAAGCACGGCCCATGCCGTTGATGCCGCGACATTTTGCCATTGCTTTCCCTTCTGCTAGATCGGGGGGGGGGGGGGGGGGGTCAGCATCCCGTGGCTCTGGAGCCACATGCGGCTCTATAAAGGAGCGCTCCGTGACGTTGTTTTATTAAGGACCACCATCTCGTGTTCGCGTGCATTGCGGCTCTTGAAAGATTGAGGGTTTTATTTTATATTTTTTGACCGAATTCGAAAAAAATGGCTCTTCTTGATGATCAACCGTTGCTCAGCTGACGCTGACGTCCACGGCATGGCCTCACGCCGTCTCACCGTCTAGCCACCGTGGCACCCGGGTTGACTACGCAGACCTCGGAGACATCCAAACTGACACTTCGATTGCAATTCATGTCCTATGGCGGTAAGTTGCTCGCAAAGCACACTTGATTATCTTGAGCCCTAGAGACTCATCTTGCCTTTAAAGTGGCAAGATTATCCAGAGTCCCGCTTACCCAGAAAGTGCCAGAATTGATTTCTAGGGTCTTCCGTTGGGATTTAGTATTCTTTAAAAACCTGTAAGGAAGGGTATGTGTATGAGTGGCTAAATGGTCAAACATCGGAACAGGCAGGTCAACAAGCTTTTTGATGTACTGACACCCCCACCATATTGTCCTAATCGTGAATATCTAATGCACGTGGTGCCTGTAATCCAGCATCGCTGCCCCTAAAGCACGGGATTACAGGTACTTTACATCAAATGCTCGGTGACTGAAATTGAACCTAACTGGAATTTTTTGCGCTTGAGCACCGATCGAATTGCAGCTGTGTTTTCTGCAGAGGCGTGTTTTTTTTTTCGCTCGGCAATGCAACAGCATCCTTGTGGAACTCCCACACTAACAGAGCCTCTTCACATGACGTCAACGACACAGAACTACTTCTGGAGTCGGCTCCACTGCAGTCCTCTCTTGCCCGACACGAGATATCGCTCCGTCACGCTCCGCGAAGGGGCGGTTCACCGCAAGTCGGTCGTCACATTTGTGCCACGTTCCCACGTCCATTGGGAAGTGAGAGAGCCCGGTTCACGCACGGGGCAAGGGGTCCCAGCGCAGATTCTCACGGCGTCTGCGCCTGGCTGACCCAATGCAGATGCTGGCTCCGTTCGCTCACCCGCTTACTCACCCGCTCACTCACCCGCTCACTCACCTGCTCGCGTGCACCCAGAAGTACGCTCCTCAGATACAGCCGTGACCTTCACGGGGTCAGCGCAGAGTATAAACGCGCAGTCGGACGTGGTCAGACACGGTCAGACGCATCTTCCGTGTTGTTGGGGGGGGGTGGGCGTGTTTATTTTATTATAAATGTTTTGTACAATGTACTTTCCGTTGAACTTCTTTCGCACCGTACGTAGCCAACAGCGCTAATCAAAGGTGTAACATTGAATATTTTCTTGAGCTAGCGTAAGCTAACCCAGCATATATTAAAGCTTGTTACAAAGAAAAAAAACCTTTAACTTTTAATCGCTTCCCTTCGCCTTCGGAGGGCAGGGAGGGAGATGAGTCCATGGTACCGCATGCCTCAGTGAGCGCTGGGACGAGAAACGGAACAGCGCTGCTCTGGTCTCGTCTGGCAACGATCCAGCACGGCCTGGTCCAGGCTCTCCAATCGCTCGTGGACTTGTTGTTGTGGCATCGTCTGTATGGACACGTTAGAACTCGGAGCTGAGCTCGGCGGAATGCGGTGGTATATTTAACCCACGTCTCAGTCGATGACCCCCCGCCACTCACCACGAATGATTCTAATTGATATAATTTACATTTGGATTACTGACATCTGTTGTATGACTTCATTGATTAGAGTTCCCTTGAATGTCGTGTGAAGTCTGTAAAAGTCCAAGTGTATACCTGCTTAAACGCCCTATGGGGGTGTCAATTATCTTTATTGGTAGACCTGAGCGAGTGGGTGGAAATTCCACATTCTCATGGCAAGCTCCAGTTTCTCCATCGGGAAGCCATTGTTGACTTCTAGACGCTTTAGGGGCTCCGCGGAGGCTATGACGAGGTCGTGGGTTCCATGCCCACCCTGACGCCTGCTGCTCTATATTTGGAGTTTGCGTGTTCTTCCGGTGGTTGCGTACATTTTTCTCCGGTATTTACCTTCACATTTAGAATCAACACGCGTTTAGAGTATTTGGCTGCTATACATTTCCAAATCATAAGCCACTTCGTTGAGCGATCATTTGTGGCCAGGTTGCTTCTGAAAACGAGATAAATAGCTCGGTGCGCCTTACCTGGTAAAATAAAATAAAAGTTTAGTTGAACTGCTTAGCGCGCCACGTGGGACGTGTTGAGCAATCATCAGGCGCGAGTGAATGTGTATACGAATGAGAGGAGTAGATTGGTAAAGGCGGAAAGACGTAGCGTGGTCGAGGTTCACGAGGACTCGAACTCGGGAAACATTGCTGTAGACCAGTTCTCAATCATAACAAAAAATGTTTCATGTAAACATACGTAGGTTTGATGAAACAAAGTAGTTGTGCTTACGTGCCCGTGCTTAATTTGTGTTTTCGATGATTTGCCTTCTAAAAACATCTGGCCACGTCTCGCACCCCCAGAAGGGCATCCCGCACCCCCAGGCAGTGCAGTGTGCAACCCCAGGTTAAGAGCAACTGCTTTCGACGCGGCGCCGCTCGGTCAGATGTTATCAGTGCAGCTCGTTGCATATGTTTTGAAGTAAATATTAATTGGAGTGAATTTTAACTCGAAGAATAATGCTTGTGGGAATATATGCTTTGCTTAAAAATGTATTCACAAAAGGAGAGAAAAAAATATTCGCAATCTGGTTCGCATATATGTTTCTTTAAATCTGCCCTCCAATTTCCGGCACAGCTTGCATTCATTTCTGCATTCTGACAACACACACTCGAATATATATAAATCAAAACTCTTCAAGTCATGATTTATTTTTCACATGGTTGTGCTTATAAACAAAAAAAGTGAGCTAAGCAAGTTTGACAAATGGTGGAGGCTGATGCTATGAGATCGTGGGTCTGAATCTAGGCTTCATCTACCCGTGATTAAACTGGCATTTTCAAGTCCATTTAGTTCATGTCCACAATGTGGTCACCAATGACTGCACAAACAAAACGTTTGGTATATTTCAGCTCTGCGGACTAAACGTTTTTTGGTTTGACTTTCACCAGTTGAACAAGTTTTGCAGGTCGTATAAAAGTGCGTGTCATCTCACGTGATCATGTCCCCCTCTTGATGTGACTTCAAAGTAGTTCTGTGATACATTTTTCTTCAGAGATACCGTTTTCTCTGACAAAATGTGATGCGTCACTGTTCACACTCAGAATCCTGGATGGAAATCTCCTTACGATTATTCTTAGAAATATAAACGATCTAAAATCAGGAACATGTTCATCAGTGACTAAGTAATCTGATATATATCATAATATTATTCAAGTCTGGCTCTGCCTGCAGCCGTTACAACCGGACACAGAGCTGCATTGGTGGACAAGGCCACGTATTTGCTGATGAGACTTAGTGACGTCAAAACAAGGTCAACATAGACGTATTTTATAATGTAACAATACAAGTTGAAGAAATAAACAAACAAAACCGCGGAACATCCATCTTGGAGAAGGCGAGTAAGCTTATGGCTGAAATGGTAGGCTGTGTTTAGGGTCCTGAAGTCAACAATATAAAGTTTAAAATAACCGTCAGTTGCTGACTCCCTGTACCATTGGTGGAATCGCTATCACTCTGTGGGTAATCCAACAGTGGTTATACTCTGGATAGACTGCCTCCCTCCAAAGGAATGTGGAATTTTCTCTCTAGGCTGCCTGTTTAGATGTATTATCCCATTTGCTCATTTGAACCAAGAGAGACTTTGACTCCAACTTTTGATGAGCTCCTTCATCTGCTTCGTAATTATTAGTTTTAGATTGAAAGATAAATGTTCGTGAATAAAAATATAGTACTTGTACTGAATTAAATGGAATTATTAAAATGCATTGACACATATAATTAATCATTGAAGTTACGTGACGGATTTTTTCAATGTGCTATATTTTCACCGTGTGTTTATATTCTACATTTCCTGGGTGGAGTGACAGATGACCAGGAATGTCGTGCTGTACGTTAGCCACCACATCACCATTCCCTGTACACACACGAGATGGATACAGAGATTCCCTGTGTGGCCGTAGAGACTGTTGGGCAATGTGTTATTTGCGAGCACCTGTTAAGTCCGGATGGCATGTAGAATTTTTTTTTTGAATTTTACCAGGTAAGGCACACTGAGCTATATAGCTCTTAATCAGAACGAAGTGGATTATCACGTGGACATTTATAGCAGCCATACACTTTAAAACACAGCTTCAAATGTGTGGACAAAAAGCGGAGGACCCAGAGAAAAATACACGCGACCACGCGGAGAGCATGCGTCAGGGTTGAGGTTGATCCCCGCGACCTCCTGTAGGCCAGGCGAGGTCGTTAACATTTCGCCTCCGTGGTGCCCCTATCAGGGAGTGATGTGGCCGACACGATCACACGTGTTTGCCTTTGAACAACAAAAAAATGCACTGGGTGATCATTTAGGGCAGAGTCGACGTAGGGTACCAATTCGTAATTCGCTCGCCGCTGATGTTAGCAGTGGCCTGGAATCGAGCAGCAAGGTCGACGGGATCACGGCGCTGTGCACTAAGCGCGACGTGGCCGCTTGACGTCCCAACGTCGCCGGCACCGGGCCAGGCACGCGGGGCAGTGACGCCATCCGCACCCAGCCGGCGTCCTCACTCGGCAAACCGGATCGAAATGTAACACATTTTCTCACGAAAGGAAAACTACGCGAGTGAATACCACGGGGATAGTTTTAAAGAATAAGTAACAATGAATGAAAACAAACATCAGCTCCTTAAAGGGGGCCCTTTTTTTTGTTGCTGCCAGAAGTCGCCGGTAAAGCATTGGCGGCTCTGGCCCGAAATATTCGTCACGGAAACCGAGGGTGGTGGGGGCGGTGGTGGGGAGGATCTTGCCAGGGCGTCGCTGTAAGGGAAACTGCTTAGGACCTCTCCCGCCCCCTCGCACAGCTGGGGTTGAGAACGCTTCAGCAATAGCGCACGCATGGCGGTCTACGCAAACAGACAAATTCACGCCCGGGCACAGGGCCCCCGCCGGAGACAAACACCGGCGTGCCGTGTGGGCCCTGCACGTGCCGTGCGGGTGGAAAAAAATAAAATACGCACCGCGCGGCTGCGGCGCGGAGGTGCGCCAACGCCAGCGATGAGTTACGGACGTTCGTTTGGTCAGATATTTGTGGCCCTATTTTGGATTTTACTTTGTACTTTTATGGTGACGGATCGCAACAAAAAATTGTAACGTGTTCGAATGCGCCTTTGATTGTTTATGCACTAAATGAAAATATTCCATATGATTGTTTTATCGTTCATTGCATTAAAATATTGAATACAACGTTCCAACAGAAAAAAAACAATGGTAATGTAAACATGTTTAAAATAATTTAAGTTAAATATCAGGTGATGAAACTTTTGGCCTCTTTTTGCTGCTTGGTAAGGAGCGCTTGCCTTACACATCTGAACTGTTGGGTTAGATGCCAGTCACAGGTTAACTCTGGCTGTCATCCTTCTGGGGGTGTGAGCCACTCGTGTTTGTTACCTACAGAGTGATGGATATTTTTCATTTACCTGAATGAACACGCCCTCTATATTTAAATAAAAGGTCTTTAGACGCTGTGAATAATCCAAAATAAACTACACGTGGGATAATAAAAAAAGCGAATTACAGCTTAGTCATAATCAGGAACAAATTGTAAACCAATCCACTAACCACCATCATGATAAACTCAGTCCCATTCAAATCGGTCATCTCAAAGCGCTGGCATACCATCGTGTGCCGCCAGTGGTGGCCACGAACCAGAAACAAATACAAATGGGAAGCGCTGCTAAGTGAAGTGTTCACTCAACGTACGCAGATCCAGTTTGATCCGAGCAAGCTGCGACATTTGTGCCGCTTCCTAAAACTGCCCCAACGAGCGGGCGGGGCCCACCGGGGCGGCGTCTCGAACTCTCCCCGCCGTCTGTCGCTCGCAGCCAACGCGCTGCTCCCGACAAATCTGCCCGCGTCAAAAGTGTGTCCTCTGCAATCTGCGCAATTAAAGCGCCGCGCGATAAGCGGCCTCCCCTCCCTCCTCCCCCTCTGCTCGCCGTCACGATCCGTGCCGCCTTTCGCTGGGCCCGCTCAGGGCGGACGGACGCGCTGCCAGCAGTAGCAGCAACAATGCAAGTTGGGCCATCCAACAAGAAAGTTACACCCCGCGGCTGGCAAGGCGGGGGGCGGGGGGGGGCAACCCCCCACCGCCTTCTGTGTGAGCGGTGTGTGTCGCTCCCCGAGTCAAACAATGCCCGCTGCCTTTTCCACAACCAATCCCACACTCACCCACCTCCTCCCGGTTTCCTCAGCAGAACACGGCCACTTTGATGTCGTGTAAAAGGGGGGCTCTCGGGAGGAGGACAAGTTTGGTGCCGTCTCCCTGGAGAATGAATGACAAGGGGGGGGGGGGGGCTTGTGAACACCTGGGTGCAGGGAGTCCGAATTCGGCGCAGGAAGTTTATTTTTCCTACTTGGAGCTTTTGTGTGTGTATTTCATCTCAATATTTCAATTGTTTAGATACCCAGGATGTTTACAGTGAGTTGCATAGATTGTTCTGGTCATTGTGTTCGCCAGTCCAAAGGCGAGTTCTGTACTGTGCTCGTGCGTGCGCTTGTGCGTGCAAGGGAGCGGTTAGCGCGCTGCCCTACCAACCTGGTGTCCCGAGTTCGAGTCCCGCTCATGGCCAACACCAGTGGCGATTATATGAACCCGGTCTTGGGCCTCCCCTAAGTCGACTCAGCCTCAAATGAGTACCTGGGGAGTCAAAGGCGGTCGGGCGTGGTGCTGGCCACCTACCCCATCGTGTGCCGTGCCGGCCTTCGTAGGTGCCCTTTAACAGCAATTGCCCCAAAAGTCTGTTCAGGCGATATTGGAGGATATTGGCCTTTGCTGTGTGTGTGTGTGTGGGGAGTGGGAGTTGGAGAGGTTAGTGCACTGCTCTCACCCAAATTTAATTCCTGCTAACGGCCAACATCAGTGGTGAGCATCTGAACTGGTACTGGCCTTCCCTTCGATGGACCCAGGCTTAAATGGGGTACCTGGTGCTGTGTGTAAACACCACCAACACTGGGGAAACAAAAGGTGATTGGGTGTGGTGCTCGCCACACCACCCCCTCGTGCGACGCTCTGGCCTTCATAGCTGCTCACTTAGAGCACTTGCCCGGACGGTCTGGCAGAAGTCTACACGGGGCATATTTGTGTCTTCGTGCCATTGTCTTGCTTGTCTCTGTAAAAGTCTGTTCAGGCTATATGGGAGATGTTTGTCTTCGTATATACAACACAATACGGTTTGAATTTACAAATTGTATACATATGAACACATCTCCAAAAAACGGACATGCCTTGCGCCTTATTTAGCTGGCACATTATATTTATATATCAAGACGTGCGCATTCTTTGGTCATGGGGACAACTTAGTGACGTGGGAACGCGACGGAGACCAGAGTCCCGGGGACGGTGACGTCTCTACTGACCGAGATGTCTGAACAGCTGCGAACGGTCAGTCACTGGCAGGAGGGAGCTGGAGGTATTAGGAGCAGCAGCGGCAGCAGACAAAAGAGCCCCCTCCTATTGAATGGAGGGCGACTTGGAAGCTTCGAAGGAAAGAGAGCCATGGTCGCCGGAGTGGCGAACACGTGGCGGGCAGCGAGATGAGAATGTCCTTTGCTAGCAGTACTTGCCCCAAGAGTCTGTGTACGCGACACTGCGGATCTCTGTCTTCGTGCGTACGTGCGCATGTCTGCGCGCGTGCGTGTGGGTAGTCCACAATCCACAAGCGCCTGTGTTGTGATTACAAAGCGGCAGCCACGTGCCTCCGCATGCGTTGCTGGCTGTGCGGATGACCTGTGGCGCCATCTGACCCATGCCCCAGGGGACCCAGGCTGCTTCCTGTTTGCTCAGCGCTGCATTTCACCCCAGATCGTTCCCAAGGCCAGGGTGAATAGAAATCTGCAGAAGCGAAAACTCGTTCGAAACAAAATAAAGCAACAACAATAATAATTCACAATCCCCCCCCCCCCCCCGCCAGCTCCTGTCCAGTTAATGTTGGTTGATGCGTACCTTAAATGGAGTTTTCGAGTCGGTCGTGGAATTTCCATGTTGCTATAGCAGGTGCCAAGGTTTCCTCCGATAGATGCCCGCTGTTGACTTTCTCACAAAGTGGTTTTCATTTGATCAACCAAGGCGGGATGGAGAAGACGATGAAGAGTCAATTTGTGACTCGGTGTTCAGTTATTTCCCATGAAATCAGCGGTTCATTTTACTGCTGTGAGCCACGAGGGCCGCCCGTCATGAATTAGATTCACAATAATTAGTGGCCATGCGGTGGCACCGCGGTTAGTGCCCTGTGCTCCGAATTCCGCTGGCCTGAATTGGATCCTCGCGGTTTCATATGCGCTTCTGCGGCCGTCATGGAATGCTCTTCCTTCCGATATTAGTGAGGCCATTGGGAGCGATGCACTTTTAAATCATCTAGGTTAAAAGCTCATTTCGTTAGAACTGCTTTCTGTGTTTGGTTTGTTGTTGTCTTTCCGCTGCACCTCCAATTAACACGGTCGGCCACGTGCGGTGTGTAAGAAGTTCAACATACGTAGGTCAGTGGCGAGTAAAACCTGAGCTGGTGCTGTTCCCTTTCACCGGGCTGCAATGACTGTGGTGGTGAGGTGTGGGGTAATGCAGTAAACCGCCTCTACGTGTGGAAGCGTTTGTCAGTTTTTTAATCCTTTATATTAAGTTCGCTTGCTTGCGTGCTTGCTTGCTTGCTTACGACCGTGCAAATATTTCGTTCGTTTTTTAACCCACTTCCCGTGATCCAATCGAGCTGACATTTTGCACACAGACTCGTTGTGCGAGACAATTAGTGTTCGTGAAATTTTTTTTCCAAAATTTTACACTGTTTAGGGAAAACAAATTAAATATTTAATTACCAATTGCTTAATACTGGCAGACAATCATCTGACCCATAGGTGGCAGCCATCTCAAGCCAGAGGACGAGAGGACTCTAGCCGCCACGCATATAAAGGATTTATAGTGAAAAACTTTGTTTTTACGGGTTAATATTTTTTCTTCTGTGTTACGTTTTAGTCAACTTTTCTGTTAATAATTTAATGACATGATCAAAGAAAATATGATCTCATCAACAGTGTTTATTGTGTGCAACTTACAATTTGCCTGATTAATATGTGATATTGGAATCCTGCATTATTTTTCATGGCAGTTAATTGGTTGAAAAAGTCGTGACATCACCGCAATGTGGCAAATTCCCCAATTCAAATGAACCGATTTTTTAAATTATTATTTCAGTGTTTGTACAGGCTATTCACTGTGATCGTGCATTTTTTAGGAATGCATAATGAGCCATTGTTTACAATTGTTCTTGGCGGATATTCAAGTCACAAATGTAAGGTTGTGAGTTCAATTCCTCAGCAGGGTTGGGGAGTACGTTTGGACCAGGAGATAGCCATTTAAGCCCATCACACGGCCACGATCAATACAATGAGTGTGTGACAAGGCAATGCTAGTCAATGCTGGAGTACTGTGGACAGACTAGCCCCTGCCATGTGAATGAAGAATTCCCAACACTTAATCAGAATCTATATTTACCATTGAGAAATCTGATTAGCTTTGAAGTTTATTTTCACAGATTTCCAGTAAACACTACCTCAGGTCACTCTGAAGACTGCCCCATTTCTTTGTTGAGCAGCGAGACACTTGTAATTTTACTTGAATTGAAATGAGGGAGTTTCCTCATCCAAAAAGCAATGGATGGGTTCAGATTGCAGTCCCTGCAAAATGTTTACTTCCAGTCGAACATTCACAAGACAGAGACCTTGCTCCAAATGAAACCCTATTTCCAAAACCTACGGTGTATTGCAATATCGCTATAGCTCTCAGGATGTAACACGTAACGAAGCCAGAGGTCGCGCAGAAATGCAATTCCAGATGCAACATTTAGCCATCGTGTGCACCATTAACGATCCGAGGCATCAAGGCTGCGAAGGAGAACTGTGCAAAGCTGGCATTCCAGCCAAATTTGGTTCGGTAGTGACATTGGAGAAATGGTAAACCAAGCCCACCGGAGGATATCCCTTTCTTGGCCATGGTTCTCAGGCACTAAATTCCGAGTGCTGGCTCTACGCAGATCCAATATCTTAATTCATGACCTGTGCCTCCACTTCACAGGCTCTGTGAGTGACTTACAGGTAGTTCAATTATGCGGTTTTGTGCACCGCTTATTTGAGTGAAACGGAGGAGTTTGAGTTAAGTACGCGTTTGGGATCGCACGCGTGCGCGTGCGTGTGTGTCTGTGTGTGTGTCTCTGTGTGTGTCTGTGTCTCTGTGTGTGTGTCTGTGTGTGTGTCTGTGTGTCTCTCTGTGTGTGTGTCCGCGTCATTGGAAGCATGTGTGTGACCCTCTTTGTACATGCTTGAGTTTCTTTGTGTGCCTCTGTGTATTCTGGTGTTGATGCGCGTGTATAAGTGTGTGTGTGTTTACTGACAGTCAGTGGTGAGCGATAGTGTAGCGGTTAGCGCGCTGCGCTATGAACCCGGCGACACGGGTTCGATTCCCACTTACGGTCAACACCAGTGACGAATATTTTAACTGGCCCGAGGACCTCCCCTAGGTCGACTCAGCCTCAAATGAGTACCTGGTGCGGTGTGTAAACATCGCCACTCGGGCGTGGTGCTGGCCACCCACCCCCTCGTGTGCCATTCCGGCCTTGATATATGCTCGCTAACAACACTTGCTCAAAAAAATCTGTCAAGGCGATATGGGGGATCTTTGTCTGTGTCTTAATATATATCCCACAGTGTATCCAATATTGTCATCCAGTTGGAAGAGCTGCAATTTCAAATCCCAGCCATAGGTTGTTCCAGCCTATCATCCTTCTAGGGCTACTAAAATTCATATCACTTTGTGAGAAGTCAATAGTTGCATTCCAATGAATATGCATGCACCCTACCATGGGAATGTGGCATTTTTTTCCATCATTGGCTCAGGACCGCTACAAATTACAGTATAAGCGCCATTTCCACGATTACATGTCCTGTACCTGTGCGGAAAGTAAAGCATTACATGGTTCATCATCAGCCGTGGTTTTCCACTGCTGATGATGACCATCGGCCATCCGTCACGGTCCACAGGCGTTACGATCCGTCTCACTACTGATGATCTCATCGGCCCATCACCGCACCTCAGATTAGCACGGATGTCTACGTACGGTGCGAAAGAAGTTCAATGTACGCACGCACGGTGGTTGCACACCCACCTTTGTGCGTTCCCCCCTTTGGCTGCCGTTTCGTTCCCGTATTTTAATTTTTTTTTATAAGAACGCAACAATGATTCCAAAACAATTCACAAGGGGGGAAATGATCACGTCGGCATGTGGAGTTAATGTGAGGATAACGGCCGCGAGTCCACACGGACCGCCACGCAGAGCTTACGAGCGTGCCACGGTACTGTCACTCCTAAATCAACCTCCATGCGTATATGTTGACAAAGAATGTCATCGCACAAGTAAATGATCTCAATAAGCAGATTTTGCAAAAAAAACTAAAACGTATAACAATGTAACAGTATTTTTCAATACTCCGAGTAATTAGTTATCAAATAAAGACTAAAAGTAACTTTTAAAAGTAACCAAAACTAAACGTTACTTTTAAAAGACACATTCCTAACAGCGGCTAAATAGGCAGTCAATGTGTCTCCTTAATATATCTGTCTCCCTGAGTCAAAACGTAAACTATTTCTTACACAACCCATCAGCCCAGCGGCCTTCTGGGAGTGTGTAATTTTAGGGAGTGCATAACAGCGGCGATGTCTTCGATCAGCCTGCTCTGCTTCAGTGCACCCAGTCAAAACTGGTCCTCAAGTTTGCGTAACAAACCATCATCCCTGCCGCATTAAGACCGCAAAGAATGTTGGGTAAATCCGTGCAAGCTCACCCTGTGCACCGCAAACAAATCAAAGCTGTTGTTTTCAACAACAACAACGACAACAACGAAAAAGTGTACAAATGTGTGACGCATTTTCAATCCCACGGCAGTTCAGAATCAGGTTTTGCCTGCCTCAAACTGGAAAGCATTTACAGTGCAGTGCACAGGTCACACGTGGCTATGGAAGTCAAAAGTCAGAGGGGTCAGTGGTCGCGGGTCACGGCATCCTCGTACCCATACAGCATTGGGGCGCAGCTCATCTCCGTTTACCGGCCCCGAGTGTGCCGTGGAAATGTCACACTGCCATGGCGGGGACACATCTCTTCCCAGGACAACCATCGCTTCTGTGCCGCGGTGGTGGGATGTTGACTACTTCGCCCGGTATGCGGGAGGTTGTGGTTTCGATCTCAACCTTGACGCCTGCTGTGTGTTTGTAGTTCGCACGTTCTCCCCCCCGTGATTGCGTGGATTTGTATCCGAGTCCTCCGGTTTTACCCTCCACGTTGAGAAACGTGCTGTTTATTGTATTTGGATACGATACATTTCCACGCGATCTTATCTTATCTTAACGTGATTTCTATAGCACGTTAACCAAGGCGCTTTACAGATAATAATATGAATGCAATGGTGGAGGTGAGGTGAATCAAATAGATGAGAGGAAGCAATGGGCGAATTTGTGATGCGTGACTAAAGTAAAAGCGAAATTTATTACAGTAAATGATTTTGAATGGATTGAATTAATGTGGAATGAGTTATAGCCATGATAAGCCACTTTGTTGAGCTATTATTTGTGGCCAGGTCGCTTCTGAAAAAGGGCTCGATATCTCAGTGAGCCTTATCTGGTAAAATTAAAAAAATAGTTTAGTTTAGAGTTCCCACAAAGCGATACCGAGTTCAGAGACCCTAAAAAGGGAAGATGGGATAACAATAAGTGGCAAGGAAATGTTTACTTATAAAGTAAGTGGAATATTTTCATGTTTTATTCCAATTACGTTCTTGGTGCTTTGTCATGAGATTATAATTGTTTTTATCACTCTTGCAGTGAGCAGCGCACCACCCTGTGTGCGAGAATGGTCCCAAAAGTTGCTGCCACAGTACTATTCCTGAAGCCACCGCAAGGGCCTCTAAACCAACGGCGTAGGCACATCTTGTACATGCCCTGCGAAGAGTGTTCATCGCACGTCCAATTGACTGATACGGCATTCTCCGAGCCAAATTCAGTGACAAACCAAATTAGATTTTGTTGCGGTGGGTGGGTTTGTTGTTGCGGGGGTGGGGGTGGGTTTGTTGTTGTTGTTGCGGCCCTGTCAACGGTGGCCATCGAATCGCTTCGCCTGATAACCTAAGTTCCAACACAGGACGTGGTTTTGGTGAATCAAAGAAACACAGTCGGGATGGACCCCCACCCCTCCCCCCCCCCTCTGGGGCGCGCACACAACTGTTGATCAGTTTTACAAATCTGTTTCCTTTCTAAAGTCGCATCGTCAGTAGCTTCATCACATGACCACAAGCGGCGGTGGGGGGTGGTGGGATGCGAGATTTTAGGCGATAAGTGTGAAAATGTGGGCATTCTGAAGCTTCAATGCCAGCACTTTTGACAGGATAAACACCCGGGGAGCAATACTTCTAAGAATATCGAGGGGAGGAGTTCTATTCGTGCAGTTTTAAACTGCTTCTAAGTAAACAATTTTTGGCAACACAAGCATCCGATCATGCGTAACAATAAATTAAATCGACCATTCGCAACAGATAAACGAGCTTGTGCGTGCCTTTCTTCCGTGATGGGGTGAACGGTCTCGTACATTTGGCCACACGTTTAGTCACAACTTTGCTCGCGAGCTAACAACTCGCAATGTGCTCTTTGAGCGCGTCCGTGGCTCTAGAGCTCGTGACGGAAATCCCGCGCGGATTTTTCAACAAAACCCCACGGATTTGACAGAGCGAGTTGAACCCCAGTTTGGGCTTTTGAACTCACAGCCGTTCAGAGTGAGAGTTAGGCAATCGTTCATTGAGACTTGAGGTCCCTCTCACAGACCGAGCCGGAGTCAACAAGCGCATGCGACACAGTGGCACTTTAGATCCGAGCACAACCTCGCTGAGACATCGGCGAGAGAAGTTCAGCCGTACGTCAGCGACTGACGCGGAGTGTCAAAACAAGTGAAGACGAAGCGAGTGTGGGAGGAGTATGTTTCTCTTTGAAGTGATCACATTCGGGAATGTATCGTCTTTGTTTTGTGGTACACGGCATTAAGGTGTGCTTGATATGAAGCGCGTACGGAAAGTTTACGTCGAAGATGACGGTGGCGATAGCGGCGGCGGTGGCGATGATTCCGACAGACGAACTGGAACGTCGGATGCGGAAAATGATTTAGCACAAAGGCGACTGCCAAACAAGACAGGCATCGCGCAGCGCTGCCAGTAAAACATTAGCGCTGGAACGCACGTGTGCAGTCAATCAGCCTCAGGATCCACACCCCCCCCCCCCCAAAGCCATTCTCAGCCCCCCCCCTCCCAACACCACCACCACCAACGTCACCACCGCACCGTGGGTCTCTCATTTATTTTCTTGCTCCCGTAAATTAAAGGCAGGGCCCGAGGCCCCCTGGCCCAGCCGTGCCGCTTTTATTGTCTTTGCAGCTCGGGGCCCCCCGGAGGCCGCGGCGCGCACACCTGGTACGGATTTTCCCCCCAGCGGCCGTCCTCGCCGGCTCCCACCACAACCCCGTGGACCCCCCCCCACACACCCCCCCCCCCGTTTTAATCCGGCCGCTGGTGGCCGGGTCGCGCCACCTCCCGCTGAAGGGCGCGTTTTCCCCTCGTGGCCTGCGCGCTACGTCGCACGCGCGTCGTGTGCGGTTTGCTGGGGTGGCGGTCAGCGCGAGCGGTTAACCACCCGGCGGCCCGAGCTGCATTGCCGCTCGCGGTCACCAAACACCAGCGGCGATCACGAGAATCCGTCCTGGGCCTCCCCTAGGTCGACTCAATCTTCAATGAGTACCTGGTGCAGTGTGTAAACAATGCCACTGGGGAGACAAAGGCGGTCGGGTGTGGTGCCGGTCACCCACCTTCTCGTGCACCGTGCCGGCCTTCGTAGGTGCTCACTAAGAGCACTTGCCCCAAAAGTCTGTTCAGACTATATGGGGGCATCTTTGTCTTTGCAGTGTGGTGAGTGCGTCTGCAGTGGTTAGACGCACGATACGCTAAGAACTCGGCCCATAAGCTGACTTTAATTCCAAGCTGGACACAACGTTCGTGGCACGTGGTGCCTGGTCCCGTTCTGAGCCTTGAATAAGACAGCTTGGCCTTTTCGCCATGGTGGCGAGATGTTATTCGCCTCGCCTGGTATGCAGGAGGTCGACGGTTCGATCCCAACCCTGACGACTGTATATTTGGAGTTTGCATGTTTCTCCCCGTGGTCGCGTGGATTTTCCTCCGGGTTCTCCAGTTTTTCCCTCCACATTTAGAAACATGCGTTTAGAGCATTTGGTGATAAGCCACTTCGTCTGAGCTATTATTTGTGGCCAGGTTGCTTTACTAAACCTGGTAAAATAAGAAATAGTTTAGTGTTGTTTTATCGAATGCCCACACTACCCCTCGCGTGACATGCTGGCCATAGCAGCTGGTTGCTTGCTAACAGCACTTGCTCCAACAGTCGAGAACACAATATGGGAAATATCTCTCTTTTTTGTACATGTCAGTGAGTCTTTGTGTATGCATGTGTGCATATTCTCTGTATGTAAAGATAGAAATAAATTCGAATATTGTTTTTCTTTTACTTGCGGAATGCCTCTGCCATATAATTCTGGATAGACAGTATTTTTCAAATTTCTACTTTGAGAATATATACGGAATTATAGTTAGACCACTTTTCGTGAGCTTTATCGAATAGTACAGAAAATCAATTAATATATACGTAAAAAAATAAGAGTCAATGTTTTCTGACCCAAGGCATTATGGGGCCTTGGTCATCTCCTTCAGTGGCAGTTGTTGCAAATTCCACATTTCCATGCTGGGATCTGTGGCTCTCCATAGCGCAACCCTGCGTTGACATCTCACAATTATGTCCACCGTGATGAGACGGGGATTCTGAGCCCGCCCTGACCGGGCTTTGAACCCCCGTGCCCTTTCTGATTGCGAGTCCGGCTTTGAGACCACAGAGTCAGTCGGCCGGATAATTTGCGCGCGCAGTTCGGTATGAAAGGCCGCGGCAGACAATCATCCAGCGGCTTCGCGATTGCGATCAGCGGCGATGTTTATAAATGCGCAAAGACGCCGTTTCAAAATGTCGCACAACAGCAACGGCGACCAAAAGAAGTGGGCATTGCTTACAATAAACCAACAAATGAATGGGCCAAAGGAAAGAGAGGTGGGGGTGGGGGGGGACGTTTAATCTTTTTGAAAGTTTGGAACAAAAAGTGATTCATGAAAAAAGGACGGTGGGGGGGGTGGAGAAGAATGGATGTCGGTGATAAAGGGGGGGGGGGGAAATGAAACATGCAAATATGAGATAATGGCAGAATTATGAAGTGTGGAGGGAAAAGAAGAAAGAGGAAAAGATTCTGACAGAGACAAAGACTTGGGTATGGAGAGAGAGAGAGAGGAGCCTTGGGCACTGGGGCCACGGCAAGGGGTTGTCGGGTAAGGCTCTCACAGCCCGGCAGCATTGGGTTACAGATGGTAGAGGCAGCTTCTGCCTATAATTAAAATACCAGCCATGGAGGCAGGCAGGCAGCCTCGCTCCCTGCTCCGCAGTGTGTGTGCCGCTTAAATGCGCGTGTGCGCGTGTGTGTGTGCGCGTGTGTGTGTGTATGTGTGTGTGTATGTGTGTGTGCGCGTGTGTGTGTGCGTGTGTGCGCGTGTGTGTGTATGTGTGTGTGTGTATGTGTGTGTGCGCGTGTGTGTGTGCGTGTGTGCGCGTGTGTGTGTGTATGTGTGTGTATGTGTGTGTGCGCGTGTGTGTGTGCGTGTGTGCGCGTGTGTGTGTGCGTATGTGTGTGTATATGTGTGCGTGTGTGCGTGTGTGTGTATATATGTGTGTGTGTGCGTGTGTGTGTGTGCGTGTGTGTGTGTGCACGTGTGTGTGTGTGAGTGTGCGTGCGTGTGCGTGTGCGCGCTGCGTCACGGAGTTCTAGTCCCACGCGCGCGGCCAACGGCCACTGGCGATGATCTCAACCGGTTGTGGGCCTCCCCTAGGTCGACTCGGCCTTAATCGAGCACCCGATGCGGCGTGTGAATATCAGCAGTGGCGAGACAAAGGCGGTCAGGCTTGAAGCTGGCCACACTGCCCAACGAACTTAATAGGCCCTCACGAGCAGTACTTGCCGCCTGCTGCAGTCCTTGAGGATGAATGGGGCACCTTTGTATTTTGTGCGAGTGTGTAACGAGTAAAAAGATGTAACTGTTCGTGTTTTTACGTGAGAGAGATGCTACGGATGCGGATAATTTGCGTATAACTATGGAGTATAAGTTATAATTCCATAGAGGTGCGGGAAAAGGACAACAAACGGAAAACACACAAAAACAAATTAGTTTTAAAACACAACTGAGGACAAATAGCATTAAAGTGCATGTGCACATGAAGGTGGATACATGTGCACACAGTATGCACGTGACACCACAAAGATCCCCCATCTACCCTTGCAGACTGTACGGGGGACGACGTTTTTTTAGCAGCCGCCTATTTAAATGAAGCTGGCACGGCACAGAAGGTGGTGGTGGAATTGCGTCTTGGACCACAACTGGGCCACCTTTGCCCCTTCCACCCCCACCTGCCCCGGCTCAGTGCCAATGTGTCCACACTGTGCCAGATACACATCTGAGGCCAAGTCCACCTCGGGAAAGCCCAGAACGTCTTCGAATACCACTTGCATGGCAGTGATGCGACGATAACAATAATGCGTTTGAATCGTAACTTGCAGCACACTCTCCGCTCGCTCTCGACGAGAGAGAGAGATAAATGACGACTCGGTGATGCGCAAGGAGGAAGCACAGAACGAGGGGGTTTGGGGGGGTAAGCGGCCACGCTGTGAGCCGACGCCAACAGAAATTGCTCAAGCTCTGCGCTCCTCTACATGTCAAGGTGTCGTTGGGCAGTTCATGAGCAGTGGGCAGACCGGAGTCCTGAAAGCGGCAAAGACAAATACAAAGGTTCCCCCGTATAGCCTTAACAGACTGTTGGGGCAAGTGATGTTAGCGAGCACCTATGAAGGCTGGCACAGCGCGCGAGGGGGTGGGGTGGCCAGCAACCACGCTCGGCAGCCTTTGTCTCCTCGAGTGGCGATGATTGCACACCGCAGCACCATGTACTCGTTTGAGGCTGAGTCGACCTAGGCGGAGGACCCCAGGACCGGTTTAAATAATCGTCGCCGGTGTTGTGCCGTGAGCGGGAATCGAACTCGGCGACGCCGGGCTCGTAGCGCAGCGCGCTCGCCGCTACACCACCGCTCCCCACTGGGCAGACACACGCACACCACTGCCTTGCCCTCTTGTGAGCAAGAGCGAGTGTGTGCGTGTGTACGCCGACGTGTCTGCGATCACCGTTCCCCCGGACGGTGCAAAACAACAGTAAATCTTCCGTGCTCCCTTCGACCCCTTTGCAGACCACGGTGGGGTGGGGGGGGGGGTCTCCTTTTTTTGCCCACGGCATTTTTGAGATGCCGCGCCAGATATAAGCGCCCGTCCGTGTCTCCCCCCCCCCCCCAGAAAAAAGCGAGGCCAAGAGAGTGTCCGCATCCTCCAACTCAATGACAGGACCCCCCCCCCGCCTCCCCAGGGCCCCCCTCCCTTCTCTGTTCTCTTGCAAGTGGCGCCGCAATCTCTGTTTGTGTTCTCACCTCGGACAATTAGGCCGAGCCCCGGTGCCCCCCCGCCCCCCGCCACCACCGCAGCTGTTGTTGGGGATGCTATCTTAAGCGCGTGCTCCACCCCGAGAACCAACACGGGCACTCTGCAGGACGCACGTGCTCGCACGTGGATGTTGTGCGCACGTTTGCGAGTCTGCGGGTGTTTGTTTGTGCGTGGGTCTGTGTGTGTGTGTCTGTGTGTGTGGCTGTGTTTGTGGCTGTGTGGGTCTGTGTGTGGCTGTGTTTGTGGCTGTGTGAGTCTGTGGTTGGGTGTGTGTGTGTGGCTGTGTGGGTCTGTGCTTGGGTGTTTGTGTGTGTGTGTGGCTGTGTGGGTCTGTGCTTGGGTGTTTGTGTGTGTGTGTGGCTGTGTGGGTCTGTGCTTGGGTGTTTGTGTGTGTGTGGTTGTGTGAGTCTGTGGTTGGGTGTTTGTGTGGTTGTGTGAGTCTGTGGTTGGGTGTTTGTGTGGTTGTGTGAGTCTGTGGTTGGGTGTTGTGTGTGTGTGGCTGTGTGGGTTTGTGCTTGGGTGTTTGTGTGTGTGGGTCTGTGGTTGGGTGTTTGTGTGTGTGTGGCTATGTGGGTCTGTGGTTGGGTGTCTGTGTGTGTGGGTCTGTGGTTGGGTGTTTGTGTGTGTGTGGCTGTGTGGGTCTGTGGTTGGGTGTCTGTGTGTGTGGGTCTGTGGTTGGGTGTTTGTGTGTGTGTGGCTGTGTGGGTCTGTGGTTGGGTGTTTGTGTGTGTGGGTCTGTGGTTGGGTGTTTGTGTGTGTGTGGCTGTGTGGGTTTGTGCTTGGGTGTTTGTGTGTGTGGGTCTGTGGTTGGGTGTTTGTGTGTGTGTGGCTGTGTGGGTTTGTGCTTGGGTGTTTGTGTGTGTGGGTCTGTGGTTGGGTGTTTGTGTGTGTGTGGCTGTGTGGGTCTGTGGTTGGGTGTTTGTGTGTGTGGGTCTGTGGTTGGGTGTTTGTGTGTGTGTGGCTGTGTGGGTTTGTGCTTGGGTGTTTGTGTGTGTGGGTCTGTGGTTGGGTGTTTGTGTGTGTGTGGCTGTGTGGGTCTGTGGTTGGGTGTCTGTGTGTGTGGGTCTGTGGTTGGGTGTTTGTGTGTGTGTGGCTGTGTGGGTCTGTGGTTGGGTGTCTGTGTGTGTGAGTGTGGCTATGAGGGTAGAGCGCTTACAACCTGCACTTAATCACAAGTGCCAATTGGTGAACACACTTTTTTTGGACCTCCCCAACATTGACTCTAAAATGAGTACCTGGCGCTGTGCTGTAGTCATGACCATCTGCACTCGTGTGCCACGTGTGATGCTTGAGACCCGACACTCTCTTGCGTGCTTTCTCACCCGTCAAACGGTCGTGCGTACATTTATTCCGGGGTGAGCGGCCGCGTAGCGGTCAGCGCTTACGCTTCCCTCCGAACCTGGCGACCGCCCGAGTTCGATTCCCGCTAACAGCACTTTCCCCAACAGTATGTTAAGGCTATACGGGGATCTTTGTTTTGTGCGTTGGTGTGCGATGTTTGCGCGGCCACGCGTGTCTGTGTGTTCTGTGTATGTGTGTGTATGCACACGTGTGTGTGTGTGTGTACACGTGTGTGTGTGACCGGTAGGGCAATGAGTAGTTAGCGCACTGCGCTAAGAACCCGGCGACCCGAGTTCGATTCCCGCTCACGGCCACCACCAGTGACGATTATCTGAACTGGTCCTGGGCCTCCCCTAGGTCGACTCAGCCTCAAGTGAATACCTGATGCCATTTGTAAATATCACTACTGGGGAGACAAAGGCGGTCGGGCGTGGTGCTGGCCACCCACCCCCTCGTGTACCGTGCCTGCCTTCATAGGTGCTCGCAAACAGCACTTGCCCCAACAGTCTGTGAAGGCTATACGGGGGATATTTGCTTTTGTCTCTTGTGTCCTTGTGTGTGTACACAATTGCATCCGTCTACACATAAGCGTGCATGTGTTTCGTCCACATCGCTGTGCATGTTGCGAGTCCGTGTGTGTGTGTGCGTGTGTCTGAATGTGTGAGTGTGTGCCGTGCACAATACATCCATTGTGCGTGCGCGCTGTGTGTGTTGCATCCATCTGCGTGCCTGTGCAGCGTAGCATGTGCAGCCGCAGAAGCATTTTGGGCTGTCAGTGTGATGCTCCAGTAATTAATTGAGAGCCTTTCATAATGAAGCTGCATTATATTTACACAAACCTCTATAATTCCCTTTCATTTCCCCCTTTTCTTGTAGTCTCCCTCTCCCCTCTGAGGACACTGCCTGTTCCCGCTCCTGCCATTGTTATTTATCTTCTGGTTTTATTTTCCATGACCGTTGGATCTGTTCTGTGACCTTCCCTGACCTCGCATGCTCGAATTTTTTTTGTAGAAATCCCAGCCCGTGGCCATTTTTTCTTATATCTTTTATCGTAAAGGTCACGTGAACGTGTTCGGCAGTGATATATTTCCTTTTGTATTCATGTACTTTATTTTGCAACTTTATAAGCCATTAGTATCCAGCTTGCGATTTTTTGGGGTTGTGCTATGAAAGCGTCATATTCCTGGGGTCGCTAAAATGCGTACCACACGTTATTGGTTGTGCTGAAGATTGAGATTGGCCCGTGCTATAGGAATGTGGGATTTACACCCCTGCCTCAGGACAACCATCTGGAGATGAGCACTACTACCAATCCATACTTGTTTCACCTAAACACTGAGTTACCCTTCGAGAATTATGAGAAATTAGTGCACCCACTTGCCAATAAAAGCAACACAATCCTGTATGAGTATACGTCCTGGTGTCGATGTTTTTTGTATTTAAAAAGGCGGTAAACATTTAATTTTTTGTTAATTTAGAAAAACAATTCTTTACTCAAGCCAAACATCACGTGTTCGACTAACACAGAAAATAGTAAAAGTGGTGAATTGGAAACATTTCACTTTGACTCGACTTGTGGTCGTGACTTTTGACGTGAACATTGCCTTTCGTAGACAGTGCAAGGTCCTCATTTCCTCCGCGAGCAATGAAAGAAAGGGAAAAAAAACGACGCGAATCCAGATGGTGCCTTTGTCAATTTCTCTCGATTTCTCCTATCAGCAGCGTGTGGAATGTCTGCCGTCCCCCCACAACACTGCAGTGTCTGTCCACCCTCCCTATCTCGTGCCTCGGTGGAATCCGGAGCTGGATTCAACAAGAATGAGCTTCTATCACGGGAATGCTGCCTGGACGCACGTGCGTGCATGCGTGTATGGGAGCGCGTGTTTGCGTCTCTGTGTGTGTCTGTGTAGCGGTAGTGTAGCAGTTAGAGCGCTGCGCTCCGAACCTGGTGACCGAGTTCGATGTTGCGCTCACGGCCAACACCGGTGACGATGATCTGAACCGGTGCTGGGCCTCCCCTAGGTCGACTCAGCCTCAAACGAGAACCTGGTGCGATTTGTAAACATTGCCACTGGGGGAGACAAAGGCGGCCGAGCGTGGTGTTGGCCACCCACCCCCTCGTGTGCCACAGTGCCGGCCTTCATAGGTGCACTTGCCCCTACAGACTGTTACAGGCTACACGGGGGATCTTTCCCTTTGTTGTGTGTGTATGTGGGGAGTGGTAGTGGAGAGGTTAGTGCAGTGCTTAAACCCAAATTTAATTCCTGCTAACGGCCAACATCAGCGGTGAGCATCTCAACTGGTACTGGCCTTCCCTTCGATGGACCCAAGGCTTAAATGGGGTACCTGGTGCTGTGTGTAAACACCACCAACACTGGGGAAACAAAAGGTGATTGGGTGTGGTGCTCGCCACACCACCCCCTCGTGCGACGCTCTGGCCTTCATAGCTGCTCACTTAGAGCACTTGCCCGGACGGTCTGGCAGAAGTCTACACGGGGCACCTGTGTATCTTTGTCTTGTGTATCTCTGTCATACTGTGGGAGTTGTGGTTCCACAATAACAGCGACCAGGGTTTGATTCCTGTCCATGCACATCAGTGGCAGGTGGTATCTGGACGTGTCATGGGCTTCCCCTAGGTCAACTCGGCCTTCAGTAAGTACTCTGGTTTTCACCTCTCGTCCATCGCCGTAGCTATAAGGTTAAATGGGGAATCCTGGTTCATGCGTGACCATAATGGTTGTGAAGCTGCTGATGAAGTTGGCCATCTGCTGTTTTCACCTTAAAATCATCATGTCTGCATACAAAACAAATGCTCGATGTCTTTGCTTTCAAATTCAGTTTTTTATGGTGGCTGAATGACCTCAGGGGGCTCATAAAAGCCACGTCAGAGCACTGAGCCAGACAGAGCCACTGAGATTTTGGGTTTAAATCTGGGCAGCCACCCGTGATTAAGCCACATTCTTAAGAATCGCGAGTTTGATGGTCTGAGCCCAGTCAACAATGACTGCAAACACCCCCCTCCCTTCCCCTCCCCTCCCCTCCTTCACAAGTTTGGTTTATCACTTTATTTCGCCTATGTCAAATGTGCGAGCATTTACAATGGCCGATGCGCAGAGAAACCCCGCCCCCACCTACCTCCCCTCTACGGAAGATGAAGAGGGGCAACCATCTGTTGTTGTTGGTGAGAGAGAGAGAGAGAGGCCTACTTGAAGACACTCAACAAGTCGTTCTGTAGTGTCATCTTCCGGGGGACAGGGGGGGGTGGCGGCGCTCCGTATTGACGTGACGATGTGAGGCTCGCGGCTTAGGCGGCAAGGCACTTTGGAGGTGAAGCAAGTGACAAAAGGAAAGACATATTAACGGCCGCCTTTGTTTTCATTAAAAAAAAGAGAGAGAGAGCCGGGGTCGACTCTGATTAACATTGCGTTCTCGGCTCGGAGCGCTCACTCGGCGCTGCCAGGCTCACTTAAGCGAGATCACACAGATGGGGGGGGGGTGCTTTTTAAATGAATAACATAGCATGAGCAGTGCATGTGCAATGAAGTTCGCGGGCTTAAAATGTGAAACGTGCATTTTTGCGAGTTTGCCCCCTCCCCCCTTGCACACGTGGCCTGAATCTTTTGATCTCCCGGTGCCAAAATCCCAGCCGTTCTGTTTTGAATCTGGCGTCTTCTGTTGTAGCTCCAAAGAAAACACAGTTGAACAGCTTGAAAGCAGAGCGGATCGGAGAGACGGTGGGGGGGGGGGGGGGTGCAGTAGTGGAGGAGTGTGGGGGGGGGGGGAGAAATGTGGGGGTTGGAGGCAAAAAAAATGATGAAGTAGGAGAAAAAATTGCTAACACATTTTTCGAGCCGCGCCCGAGCGTCGAAAACAATGCCCGTGTAGGTGCACATCAGTTTTCCCAGAGTTACATTTTTTATTGGAAGGCATGAAAAGCGAGAAAGAAAATACCATAAATCCATAAATAAACATTCTCTGTTGTCCTGTTTTTTGTTCTCCTAAGGTTCATTTTCATTTGAAAGGAGATCAAAGCCGTTTGAAATATTTTATCTATAAAGGAAACCTGCCGTTCTGTACAAAGACTACGATGATGTTCCAGTGTCATTTATTACAGTTTCACGTGAAAAATGCCCTTCCCGAAGAAGGGAAAAGCCAGCAACTTGTGGAACAGAGCAGTTATTCAAGACTCTTGTGATTGAAAGACTAAGGGATGCTCGTGGAGCATTTGTAAGTTGAAGTTGATTAAATAATTACATTATTGTCAGACAATGTTTACATCTCGACGGTTTAAAAGTAACCAACAAACAACGTTGTTGTTTGGGACATACCGATGGTAATTAGGTTCCAAGGAAACCACATTTGGTAATGTTTGGCCATTCATAATAGAGGTTTTATTGGGGTTAGATCGCGTAAATATATGTGTCGTTAAACCCGCCGCCACCCGACGGAGCCAATTCGTCACTAGTTCAGCACACCGGTGTGTTGGAGAGTAAACCCACAACATTTACAATTCGAGTACAACGACGTTTCGCCGGTAATTGACGACCAGCCTCATCAGGCGACAGCCAGAGTTGTGGATACATCCTCCTGTTTCGGTCTTAACGAGAGCCAATTCGGTGTTTGGTCATTCATGTAGGATTATAAGTTCGCGCCACTCTCATTGCTAAATGAGCAATGGAGCAGCGCTCATTTCCAGCGGTGGCCTTGAGTCTGTGAGTAAATTCCTTATTTCCATGGCAGGGCAATGTTTCCCATGAGTCGATCACTGTAGACTTCCCCATAAAGGGCGAAACAAATTTTTCCCTGAGCTGGAAGGGATGATACTCGACGTACACCAGTGCAGATGTTGTTGTCACTTAGCGGCAAGGGTCTCTGAACATTCTGGCGATGCCACTTGCACGTCAATGGCGGGGCAGTTCAGCGTTGCAGCTGGAGTGCTGCACTCACACTTCAGAGATTTCAGTATCAAATCCCTGTGGTGGTCAGTAAAATGAATACCACGTTGTGGTATGTATGTTGAACTTCTTTCACACCGTATGTAGCCAACCGTGCTAATCGGAGGTTACATCACATTCGTGCGAATGCGATTGCTCACATTTCTATCGCCTCCATCACGAGGATCCCGTCATTGACTCTGGGGGCCTCCTGAGTAGATGAGCAAACCACCTCGCTACCCAATTCGTACACGGATGAACTTTGACCTCTTGTGGCAGACATCGGAGCTTGTGGGTAAAAAAAAAATCCTTCGCATTATCCTACACATTGACAATCTGATGGAGACATTTTGATTGCATCATTCTCACTCTCACTACATCTCCCTTATTTTAAAGTCTCTTCTTTGTGCTCCAGATCTTCCCTTCGCCCGCCCAGCCAGGCAATCCCGCGCCTCCCGTCGCCGTTTGTAGTTTAATTTAGCCGGGCCCCTTTAGTCAGTCCACAACTGCGTGAGGCCTTTTTTCTCTCCCTCCCCCTCCTCCTCCCTCCTCTTCCTCCTCCCTGTGAAGCATAATAAATAGGGATGAGATTAGATTCCCTGCATCAGATGAATAAGGTGGGGGGTGGGGTGTGTGAGCCACCTCACAGAGCTTTTGGCTGCTGTGGCCACAGCAGCAGCAGCAGCCGGCAAGCCTTTGAAGTGGGATGGGGTGCCTAGCCTCTCTTTGAATGAACACTCTTGCGCTGGGAACTGTAGCAATGGGTAGCACAGATTCACACCCAACACACACACCCCGCTCGGCTTTGTGAGCCTCCTCCTCCGGGGCCGCTGTCATTTTTGCACGCGGAAAGAAGTCCACCACCACCAACCACCACCAACCACCACCACCACTAACCACCACCACCACCAACCACCACCAACCACCACCACCAACCACCACCACCAACCACCACCACCACCAGCAGCCACCACCACCAACCACCAACCACCACCACCACCAACCACCACCACCACCACCAACCACCACCACCAGCAGCCACCACCACCAACCACCACCACCACCAACCACCACCACCAACCACCACCACCACCACCAACAACCACCACCACCACCAACCACCACCACCAACCACCACTACCAACCACCACCACCCACCACCACCACCACCACCAACCACCACCACCACCAACCACCACCACCAACCACCACCACCAACCACCACCAACCACCACCACCACCACCACCAACCACCACCACCACCACCACCACCACCAACCACCAACCACCACCACCAACCACCACCACCAGCAGCCACCACCACCACCTACCACCACCACCAACCACCACCAGCCCAGGGAACGAACAGTTGGCCATAATTTGCCCGGTGGGGGGACCGCTTGCGACGCTGACGGGCAGCTGTGCTCAGACTATTGCCGTACAGTCGGATTAACAAAGTCAAATAACGCTAAAGCCGTATGCTGTTGCTGCATTGTGAACGTGTAATTAGATTACCGTTGCTTACCGTGTGTCGGTTCATTACTTTTTAGGAATGTTTTTATATTATATATTATAGGTGGCGATGATTAGCAAAAACAATTGTGCATGTACGGCCCTCTGCTGGATGAGGCACTATCGAAGCCGTTGTGGCTCAATGGGGCCATTTGACTGTACTTCACCACACCGCTCACTTACGGGTTGGGAAGCATCGATGCACACACAACAAATCTCAAGACGATTGCGGTTCCTGTACCAGCAAAAGGGTCGTCGGTGTGATGGATCGCAGCAGCCTTTGCCTTCAGACGAGGCTACGCGGAGCCTTCTTCAATGTTGTGCTGTTATTCAGTTCGCCCTGTGCCAGTGCGGTGTCAGCACCGCACTGGCACAGGGCGAACTGAATAAATAACAACCTTACGTGAGTAGTTAAGGATGAAGTCCGATCGTGTCAGTCGTAAAATGTATCGAACGCTGCATGGGAAACGTTACTTACGTAAAACGCCCAAGCAATCAGACTGATTGTGAATCAGGATCAGAATATGTATTTATACTGGAGGAATCCGATGAGCTATAAAGCTCTTTTTCACAGATGTCCAGTCGGGACGGGTTAGAACGTAATAGGAGTGTAAAGTAGAATAAAGGTAAACAAATCACCCAAACACACAAATACAACTAAACCATCCCCATCCTACCGGGCAAAGCCCACTGAGGTATTCACTTATTTTTCAAAAGCGACCTGGCCACAAATGACAGCTCAACAAAGTGGCTTCATCATTTGCACGCGCATCATCTCTCTCCGGGGTGAATAAAACGTGTACCGCTTTGTCGGTGAAAGTCAACAATGGGTGTCACGTGTAGACACTGCCCCGCGTCGTGGAAAAGTGGAATATATCCACGCCCGGGTTAAAGGGTGCCAGCGGAGGAGCGTCGCGTCGCGCGTTTGCTCATTTACACAACGGAGACAACGTCGACTTGACCTGGAGCCGCTTTCGTGACGTCGTTTATTAAGGGACCGCCATCTCGGGTTCGCATGCAATTGCGGCTCTTGAAACATGGAGATTTTAGTTTGTTTTTTGTTTTTGCCGAATTCGAAAAACAAAAGTGGCTCTTCTTCTTATATCGGTTGCCGACCCCTGACCTGGACGGAGCGCGGGTGAGCACCACGTCGCTCGCCGACCCACGGACAAGCGCCGCCCGAGGCAGCGGCGGCTGCGGCGAGGCGCGTCTGTCGCCGTGTCCCGCACACGGCAATGCTCGGCGGTGGACTCGTTGTTGGCCTTTTCGTGGCTCGAGCGCTCATTAATGCCGGAGGCTTCGGTTTGCCGCACTTACGCCGGTGCTGCCCTGCGGGATACCATCTGCCCATGTAGCCCCCCCCCCCCCACCGCTCTAATGAGGCCGTGTGGACTTTGGACGAATGGTAAAACGGCAGGCCACCTGCTCAGGTGCCATCTGATAATCGCATTGTTCGTCGGCCTTGTTTTTTGTTTTAAAAT
The DNA here is from genome assembly GCF_015708825.2 of Lethenteron reissneri. NCBI lineage: Eukaryota > Metazoa > Chordata > Hyperoartia > Petromyzontiformes > Petromyzontidae > Lethenteron > Lethenteron reissneri. The sequence goes on along the minus strand of NC_083813.1, from coordinate 2,741,679 downwards.
TGAATAATAGGGGGCTCTCGGCAGGTAGGAGAGAAGTGGGTTCGGATGGTCGGGTGAGATGAGATGATACTGGAGATGGATATGCTGGGTTCAACGTTGCAGATTATACCACTGATATCCTGCGCCGATATCAAGAAAACGTGTCCCCCAGTTCAAAGAAGCCAGTGGTATACACTCCACATTAGCATGGCAGAGGCCAGTCTATCCAAAAGGGCATCCACGTGTAAGTCTCTGCTCGAGTGATAACATTTAATCGGCAAGGGAGAATCGTGGGCTTAGCTTGTCCATGACTTGGAATTGAAATGACAATCCTCTAACTTTGAGTCCATTGTTCTGAAATATATCTGAAACAGCATGGCCTTGCGAGAGCATCATACAAGTTGTCCATAAAGGCATCATCCCTTAATAAATAATTAAAATGACCCCCCCCCCGTCCTCTCCCCGCCCATCTTGTGTTTATGTAAAGAAAAGAGCAGCCAGTGATTGGCGTCGTGTACGACCCTGTCACTTCGAGCAGCACGTGTATTGTTGGATGTGTACCATGCGTCAGAAAAAGTGAATGAATACAGATGTGTGTGCGTGTATATACACACACAAATACGTATAATCGGACGGAACTTTGAGCTGGGTCGAAACAAAGACAAAGATCCCCCGTCTAGCCTCAACAGAGTTCTGGGGCAAGTGCCGTTAGTGTTTACCTGTGAAGGCCGGCACTGTGGCACACGAAGCGGTGGGTGACCAGCACCACGCCCGGCCGCCTATGTCTCTCCAGTGGCGATGTTTACACACCGCACCAGGTACTCATTTGAGGCTGAGTCGACATAGGGGAAGCCCAGCACCGCTTCAGATAATCGCCGCCGTTATTGCTGGCCGTCGGCGGGAATCGAACTCGGGTCGCCGGGTTCGCAAGCGCTGCAGCGCGCTAACCGCTGCGCCACCGCTCCCCACACAGACACGCATAGGAAGCGTGAATATTTGATCGAACGAGCCTCATTCCCTGTCGACCTGCACGTGGCGGCCGTGACACGTCGGCACGTCGCACACATTGAGGTCTGCGAGAGAGTCCCAGGTGCTCTCCGCCATCTCAGCCGTGATTGTTTTGAAAGCTTCTGGTATCGCGCTGTTGAAGGTCACTCGAGCTTTTCGGTTTCAAAGGGCTGCGAGTCTGTAAGGAATACGTTGCCAGCGTTTCAGCGACGCAGTTTTAAACGGCTGTCTCATTAACATTCTGTGCGAATGAATGATGCGTTTATATTGTGTGTGCGTGCGCGGGCAGCGCTGGTGAGTAATGTATTGTGAAATCAGATTACCAAATGCAGATACAGTAATACCCCCGATTTGCGTTATCCCCCTTTTACGCCATTTCGCAAATTCGCCGTCACTTTGCTATTAACACCGTCACCTGATGTGCGTCGCCTCGACCCCCACGCTCACGTCGCTGACAGCATCGTCGTCCGTCCTTCCTCGTTATCCGTCGCCTCTCAGCCTCTTTGGATTGACATCATTTCGATATTCGTCATCGTCGCACCTTTCAGGAACGCATCCACGCACGTAAACCGGGGTATTACTCGACAAGTGATCCATTTTCACTTAATTTTGTGTGTTTAATCAGAATGCCGTTACTGCTTGTTGTGTTTAGTTCGTTGTCCTTCCCCCGCACATCCGATGAGCACGGTTGGCTACGTACGGTGTGAAAGAAGTTCAACATACGTACTTTCAGTTCTTTACTTTGCATGCTTAAAACATATGATTTTGACTATTTAAAACACTTTCAAAGTGTTAAATAATGGTATCAGCACCACACAGAGTGCAGTTATTTCCAAAAGGGCATTGACGAAATAAGTAGACCCACCCCTCTCAACGACAGTAATTGCTTCCACGAAACTGGCCGTGAAGCGATTTGGTCGTTAGGCGAGTATAGGACATACACATTCAAGGCTTAATTCGTTCTGATAGCATTGGACGTTACCCTTTTTCAAACCAAAAAATACTTACTTTGTAAGATTTAAACAATGGATATTAATGCATAAAGATACTAACGACATTATTAAAAAAACATATTATAAATAGAAACATTGTTAATCGATGCATTAATGCATATTCACTGTACCTACATCTGCCCGTCGTTAACAGAGGAATGGTCGGTAAGCGAACACATTGGGCTCTATGGAGGCCTGTTGTTAAGCGATTAGTCGTTAAGTGATTAGTCGTCCAGAAGGGTTCTACTGTATAGTACATGTTAGTTAGGGGGGAAATACGCAGATAAATGTCTTCAGCTTGCGTTACTTTGAAAATTCCAAAAGGGAGAATTTCGATTCACATGACGCTTGGACCTCGACAGGGCCCTTGAGTTCACGAGTTGGGAACGCCCTAAATACTTTTTTCAGACGCAACGCTCCCGAAAACGTTGCGTACTTGCGTGCCTATATAAATGGCCGTTGTTTTTCAGGCTCCAACAGACGCCCCTTGTCTCTGTCATCGGCACGGCTCGCCGCTCTGATCTCGCTCCTCGGGCGGGAACCCAGAGAGAAGAGAGAGAGAGAAGGAACTCGAAAGTGAGAGCAATCGCAGTGTCAGTGCAATCTGGTTTCCTCTTGAGAGCTGACCCCCAAGAGTCAAAGGCACATGCACCCTGCTGGGAATGAGCCCACTCCGGGCACAAACAGGCCACGCTGTTCCCATAGTTGGACTCAACTAGCTTCGCCCGTGGTGTGTGTGTGTGTGTGCGAGCATGTCTGCATTTGGTGTCTGTGTGTGTGTGCGTTGTGGGGAGCGGTGGCATAGCGGTCAACCCGTTGCGCTACAAACTCGGCGACCCCGAGTTCGATTCCCGCTCACGGCCAATGCCAGTGACGATTGTCTGAACTTGTTCTGGGTCGACTCAGCCTCAAATGAGTACCTGGTGTGGTGTGTAAAAGCATCGCCACTGGGGAGACAAAGGCGGCCGGGCGTGGTGCTGGCCACCCACCCCCTCGTTACGCCGTGCCGGCCTTCATAGGTCCTCGCAAACAGCACTTGCCCCAACAGTCTGTTAATGCTATACGGGGGATCTATGCCTTTGTGCGTGTGGTATCTGTGTGTCTTGTATACCAGGCTGGACTCTTCTCTCAGAACGATATTCTCTGTGCCAGGTCTCTTGGGGTACAAATAAATTAATTACGTTAAAGTTTACCTAACATGGCACAGGGTGGAGCAGTGGCACCATGGTTAGGTCACTGTGCTATGAACTCGGCTACATAATTGCATTGATTCACGGATGAATATTGAGCCGTAGGGTCAAGCTATTTGCATGTAAGCAGGAATGTAAGAATCAATGTTTTTCCATTAATAACTAGTACGTCGCATATGTCGGGATAGAGCGGTGTTCAGTTTGTTGTCCTTCTCCCCGCACCACCGATTATACGTGGATGGCAAAGTACGGTGCAAAAGAAGTTCAACATACAGTACATACGTTGCAGTGGATAGTGCACCGAGTTCGATTCCTGGCCATGGCTACCATCAACATGGAGTGCTCTCTGAATCTGTCTTGGCCACCCTCGCCTCCCCAACCCACACTGACCAATGTGGTTATTTATTATCCACCCCCAGTGACCAACAGAGTGTGGGGATGTCTTCATCCAGCAGTGGAACGACAAAGGGGCTGTAACTTGCCGTTCGTAATTATAACTTGGCACAAGCGCACAGGCGTTATGGAACTGTCACTCCCACTTAGTGATAACCGGCAGCTGTTTTTGCGTGCATTTGCATGGCATGTGTGTGTGTGTGTCTTTTTGTGTGTGCGCTGTACTACGAACCCGGCGACCCGAGTTCAATTCCCGCTCATGGCCACCAACACCAGTGACGATTATCTGAACCGGTCCAGGGCATCCCCTAGGTTCACTCAGCCTCAAATGAGTACCTGGTGCGGCGTGTAAACATCGCCACAAGGGAAACAAAGGCGGCCAAGAGTGGTGTCGGCCACCCAACCCCCTCGTGCGCTGTGCTGGCCTTCATAGGTGCTCGCTAACAGCACTTGCCCCAACAGTGTGTTCTATGCTATACGGGGGATCTTTGTCTTTGTAAATGCATCTGCGTGAGCACGGTATGTGTGTGCTCAAGGTGACAGCTACTTGTGTTGGCCCTGGAGAGACGATGGGCTGAGTTGACCCTGGGCAGGATTCCAACCTATACACCTCCTGATTGTGAGCCGTCTGCCCCTGGCAGCAGTGCCACGCAGCTAAACGGTGGCATGTGTGGGATGCGTGACTCTGACCCAGCATCCCTTGCAGGCAAGGGTTGATGGATCATTGCAGGTTTGTGACGCTCCCAATCCGACTGCGCTACTCGGCGGCCAGAGGATGCCAGCGCCGATGCTGGGTTCTTGAACCCATCTGTGTGGACCTCCGAGCATTGCCCCCTCGTGCAGATGGGTCGTCGTCGTTTTCTTCCCACACGCAAAACGCTCGCTAAAAGTAACTCATCAAACATCCCTTTGCAATATCCGCCTTGAAAGGAAGAGTCTTGAGTGAGGATATCCCGACTGAGTAAACAAACGTCGAATAGAAATGACACGCAAGCGACCGAGTTGCCTTGGCAAGTTCGGCACCGTTTGACGACGATCGAGGTTTATAATGGAGTTCCAGAAGTTGCTTTTGAGCACTGAAGGTGCGTGGGCCCAGCGGTGGCAAGGAGATGTTCACTACCTCACCTGGTGCACGGGAAGTTTGTGGGTTCGATCCCGACCGTGACGCCTGTGTATTTGGCGTTTGCATCTCTCTCTCTCTCTCCCCGTGCTCACGCAGATTTAGAAACGTGCGTTCACAGTATTTGGCTGCTGTAAATGTCCACATGATGAGAGCCACTACGTTGAGCTATCAGTTGTGGTCAGTTCGATTCTGAAAAAGATCTACATAGCTTAAGTGGGCCCGACCTGGTACAAACAAAAATTGTGGTAAAACACAAATTGTCTATGTGGCTGCGTGCGCAGCGATCCGTTTGTGGCAACGCATCGCGAGGCACAACGCGCATTTTGGAGGGTTCCTTCATTTTTTTGGGAACAAGGAGGGCCGGAGGGTTAAGTTGACTCCAGGAGTGGCATCTGTGGGATCTGTAAGCGGGCCCTGGGCAGCTGTCGCTTAGCTGGGGGCAGGGGGGTGGACAGGGAGCGCTTGAGTGTAGGGGGAGGAGAGGGTGGGCTGAGCGAGGAGGGAGGGGAGGTGACCGTTGAAGGGTTTTTATCTATGAGCTGAGACCGAGTGTCTGCAGCTGCCACTGAAACATGCCCTGTCGCTCAGAGCGAGTCGTGAGAGCTGTGACGAGGGGCAGGAGGGCAGCGATGGGGGTGGGGGAGGTTTAGGGTTGGCGATGGGAGGTTCGGGCATTTTGAGTGGGTGACTGTTGAACGGTTTGGAGAGCAGAGGGAAAGTGAGCCCGCGTTAAGCAAACAGGCACGCACAAATACAGGTGCCCGCTACGTGGTTCATCAACACAAAAGACAAAGGTCGGGATGCGCTTTTTTGTTTGTTTGTTGCCAGAGGCGTTGTGCGCAAGCTGGCTTAGAATTAATTGAACCCCCAGGTTGCTGGGATCACCATTAGGCATAGTTAATCGTCAGTGCAGCGCGACACCATACGGCAGAGATTACGATCGTGCACAGCAAGCAGCGGAAAGTACAAAAGATCCCCTTAAGCCGTACAGGCTGGTCAGGCAAGTGGCAGTTGGCAAGCGCCTGTTAAAACTATTTGAAACTATATATTATTTTTAACTGGAAAGGCCCACTGAGCTATACAGCTCTTTTTCACAAGTAACCTGGCCACAATTGATAGCTCAACGAAGTGGCTGATCACGTGGCAATGTATTGCAGCCAAATACTCACGTTGATTCTAAATGGGGAGGGGAAAACCAGAGGACCCGGAGAAAAATGCAAACGACCACAGTGAGTACATGTAAACTCCTACTATACAGGCATCAGGGTCGGGATCGAACCCACGGCCTCCTGTATGCCAGGCGAGGTAGTAAACATCTCACCACCGGCACGGCACACGAGGCAGTGTTGTCGTCAGCAACACGGAGACGAATACCTGTTTGGCACAACAGTTGTCATGATACTCACACAACTGCCATAGGTACTCATTTAAGGCTGAGTGGACCTAATGGAGACCTATGTCAGATAACAATTGCCACTGATGTTCTGCATAGCTGGGTATAAATCCCAGATCATAACAATCCTATCATTGTTCTCTAATTATAATAATAATACGTTCATCTTATACAGCGTCATGCATGCTTATTGCATCCTATAATGCTGCCCAATAATTGCATATAAGGACCAAATCCTATTCACAGCCAATACCAAGCAAATGAAAACCCTACTACTTAACAAAATGCCACCAAAACAAAAATGTGTATAGAATATTCGTCACGCATTGATTCGTCTGGTACAATGGATTCCTACACTCGTGCCGTATGCATCACGGTGCACAGCACCGTTCTTATCCCTTGCTGCACGTTGTGTATGTCCCGGACTGTCCTTGATTTCCGTAAGATGCACCTGAAGCCACGCGGGAATCAGAATCTTTATCTAGACTGCAGAAGGAGGAATCTCGATGATCTATGAAGCTCATTTTTTCACAGATGTCCAACAGCAAGTTACAAAGGAGAGGTGATACTTTGACCACAATGGCAATAAATTATACATTTTTGAACTGAATCGTGACCCAGAATTGTCACAGCTCATTGAAGCATTCCAGACGGCCGCAGAAGCGCATCTGAAAACGCACGACGCGGTGACCGTCTCTGTTCGATGGCCAGCCAAAACTTACTGCTGCGAGGATGACCAGAGTTTGCAGTGATGATGGCTTACACTCCTTGACGAGATCAGCAAGGTATTGTGGGTTCATTTGCGGAAAGCACTTTGTGTGTAATGAGGGCGACCTTATGAAGCAAAAGTCCACCTCGGGGATGCCTCAGCAAAGTTCACATGCAAACTGACATTGGCGTTGCCAAGGCCAAGAATCAAACGAGGGTGGCCAGAAACATAGCACAATTCAGTTGCTACCATTCCCCATGCGTGCACACACGCACACCCAGACATCTACGCCCACGCATGCACACACACACATCCGTGCCTTCCCACACACGCACGAGGGCGAGTTGAATAGCAGCCTCTTGAGAAACGGGAGAGGGGGAGAGATAGCGAAGGGTAGTAGTGGTGGCTGGGAGAGAGCAAGAGACACGTCGAGAGGGAAGGGAGACGTTTGGCTGTTGAAGAGAAAGCTGGACACAGAGAGGAGTGTCTTGTCTTTGTGAGAACTGCGCTGTTGGCCAGGGCCCAGATCCCTAGTCCGGTGGGGGGGGGGGGGGCTTTCCACATGGATGTATGTTGAACCTTTTTAGCACCGTGAGTAGCCAATTAGGAAATACATGTGTAATAGGTGATGTTTGGGGTAATGGCATTTCTCTTCATAGCACAAAACAAATTGAGAGGCCAGACAGAGAGAGAGAGAGAGCAGATGGCGCGGCGTAGTCGTATTGTTGCTGTGGTCTTTCGCTCACCACAGTAATAATCTGGGCGGCCGCTGGATTCGAACCGCGAACTTCTGACTTCGAGCCTGCCACGAAACCACGTGGCCGCGGTGATGTCACCCGAGTTGAAAGCAACAAGGCAGTCGTGCTTCATGATTTTTCTTTTCCGCGTGAATTTTTTTTTAAAGCGGCGATTGAACCCCAACTACCTACGTCTGCGTACGTGGTGCAAAATTGTACAACAATGATTTGCCTTGTGTTCATCAGTGATCCCCGTTACCCCCCCCACCCACCCCCTCCATTATCCTTCATAAAGTACTCCCAAGACTTAAAAGAGAGAGACAGATCGAGTGTGATAAAGAGTTGGAGACAGAACTTCATCATGGGGATGCCTAAGCGAGGGTCAGATGGAAACTGACATCGGCATTGCCAAGGCCGAGAATCAAAGCAGGGTGGCCAGGAACATCGCACAAAGCATTTACTACCATTCCCCATGCACTCACACACACACACACAGCCATTCACGCCCACGCATGCATACGTACACACATCCATGGTCGTTCTAAGCAAGGCCATGTTCTGTTGCTCTTGCAATACCGGGCCAAACAGCAACAACTGCAACATGAAAAAAAATTGTTATTGTTCAAAACATTGCTAAAAATTTTTTTTCTAAAATCTCAGTTTAGAAATGGATTTAAGAAAGACATACGTGCCATAGTAACCTATTGATCTCGAATCTTTTTCACCGTTTCACCCATTATCTTTACCAATATTCCTAGCCAGAGAGGTGCACTTTACCTGACTAGGGTTCGTGTCGAGGGGAAAAGGTAAGGGGATATGAAGGACTCTCTCCCTCCCTCTCTATGGCCTTTGAAGACGAGGCCCATTAATTGTGCTGTGTTGACACCGGTCCTCTAATTTTGTTTCACTGGAAACGTGTGAGAAGAGAGAGAGAGAGCTGGGAAAGTGGAAAATGTGTGTTTGTGATACGGGGTGGAGGGCACCCGGGTGAGTCCTCCCAGTGGCTGCTGTTTGAAGGTTGCGCAGATAAATGGAGGCTATTTTGAGGAGAGGAGGGTGGTTAGGGTGAAGAGGGGAGTTGAGGCTGCAGTGTGTCTGAGGTTTTGTTTTTCAACCTTCCAAAATGTTGCTTGAAGCACGCAAAAAAAAACACGTTCAAACTTGCCATTATAAAAGCTGGGCGATTCTTTGAGACGAATATGATTATTGATGGGATTGTGGCATTGGCAGAAGTTTGCGATTGTTAGAGGGGCAGGCTATGCGTGGCTCGACGTCGCCACGGTGGCTCGGAGATGTTAACTACCTCGCCTGGTGTACAGGAGGTCGTGGGTTCGATCCCGACCCTGATGTCTGTATATTGGAAATTTACATCTTCTTCCCATGGTCGTGTGGATTTTTCTCCGGGTCTTCTGGTTTTTCCCTCCACGTTTAGAAACAGTCGTTTAGAGTATTTGGCTGCTGTACATTTCCATGTGAAAAGCCACTTCGTTGAGCTATTATTTGCGGTACAGTCACTTCTGAAAAATAGCTATATAACTCATTGGGCCTTAACTGGTAAAATAAAAATAGTTAATAGTTCCATGGCAAAATCCCTGTTAGAATCCCATTCAAATTAATCGGATCCCAATAACTAAATCCCGATGGGAATCGCCCACAGTTGAATTACAATTTTTGTAGCAACCTTGCAGGATGGAATGATAGCAATTGAAATTATATCTTCCGTGGTCACTCAGTTCTAATCGTATAGATTCTTATTTATTATTCATCAAATATTTTCAAAAATGTATTCTGGTAAACAAAACCAAATTCAGTGCCTTCATCGTATAATCCAAAAGGTTTCGTTTAATCTGGATGGAGCCCATTGGTGTTTACTATCACAGGGGTAAATCATAATTATATATAATTAAAAATGTGATGACAATCTACACGCATTATTTACAAGTTTGCCGTGAATGATCACTACAGTTTTACACTGTTACGTTACGTGCACTCATTCGATATGTGGGCAAGGACTAAGATCTAATAGATAATCAGATAAATGTTGTCACACTTTCCTTAGTGTTCCCCTTCCACGAGCCTGGGCTTTGATTACTCCCTGCAGAAGTGAGAAGCAAGCAAAGGCATGAATTGAACAGCCACCCCCCACTGCAAACTGCACACAACTCTTTGGCACGTGTCGTGACGGGTGCTGCAAGATCTGACCATGTCTGTCCGGTGCTCGCCGAGCTTCATTGGCTTTTTGTTGCCGAACGAACACAAGCTAAGGTCGCACTCATTACACACAAAGAGCTTGCCACAAATGAACCACAATACTTTGCTGGTCTCATCAAGGAGCATAAACCATCACGCGAACTCTGGATCCTTGCCCCTACTTTTGGCTAACCATCGAACAAAGACGGCCATAGCATCGCGCGCTTTCAGATGTGCTTCTGTGGCCACCTGAAGCACTCTTTCTTCCGAAATTAGGACACCACTGGAGCTATGCACTTTTAAATCATCCCGATTGACAACTCATTTCTTTAGAACTTATTTTTTTCAGTTTAGTTTGTTGTCCTTCCACCGCACCTTCTATGAGCTATGGTTGGCTACGTATGATGCGAAAGAAGTTCAGCGTACAAACATACAAGTGCTTTGACCACGAGTTAGTAATGTAGTGGCCCCCAATGCCACATAAAGCATTTAACAGCTATGCAGCCCAGCCATTGCCTCACTAGTTTGCTATGCAACGGGTTAGTTGGTTGCGTGACATTGAGCGCAAAGTTAAGTCAATGTTTCTCGTTGCGGTGAAGCAGCTGCTGTAAAAAAAGAATTCGAGCTGATCCATCTGCAATTGATTTTTGCTTAAACACCAAACGGTGTCGATACGTACGAAAGCAAATACTGCGGAGGCAAAAAAACCAACGCTGAATAAACTAAAATAAACTGAAAACGTTATCCTGGTCCCGATTTAATTTAAACACCAAAAACGGTCAATTTCAAACGGTGAATAGCATTTTTTATATGCAGGAAGACATTTCATAAAGTCGACGTTCTCAGATCAGAATGCGATGCTCATGCATGTTGGGAGTTCTGAGCTCGTGGTGAAAATTCCACGTTTTTATGGCAACGACAGTCTATCCATCAGATAAGAGTTGAAATACACAACCATCTGATTATAACAGACGCATAGACATTGATTCATAAAAAAAACTGCATCAGAACAAATATATTCTTAGATGTTGGGTAACTGCAATTTCTGTCATTGCTGAAAAGTATGGAGATTGTGCCTCTGATAATTCTACTTCATGGAGCAGGGGAGGGATGGAAAGATCGCTTTTTGTTCATTTATTTTTGTGGAATCTTGCCCAAGCAGATTTTTTTCCTCTTAAACTGGTTTATCAAGGTACAAAGCCTTCGCTTTGATATTTCTCTTTTTTAAGGAGAGAGAGAGGGGGGGGGACTGCCCAAGTTCACAAAATTTTGTATAAATAATTTAATTTACAATTATAATTATAGGTGGTTAATTTAAATTAACGTTTAACATGTGTTTAACTGCGTCTTTCCCTCTTCAGATATATTACAGTTGTCGAGGTGGTGTGCGTATACCAGTGGAGAGGCATTCAGCAAGCCAACCATGTGCTTGGGTGCGTCACCTAACCTCAAACGCCGTATGTTTGGCAAGCTGCATAAGCCAACTACAACACATTGGTGCGAAATAATTAACGTAATAGGCTATTATAATTACAATTATTTTAAAGACGTGATTAAACCGATGGGCTTTTATTATTTAAAAAAATATATGATTTGAGTTTGAGCTGATATTTCGTTTACCCGTATATAAGGTGTCCAAAAATGTATTTATACCAAAAAGAAAATGTAATTGTTTTATTGTTATTAGAGATAGTGACGTAAATAAAATATTTCTACGTGTAATAGACATACGTTTTTGTTTTGGTATTGATTATATATTCTCGAATTGTTAATAAACTTCTATATGTCGTCCATCATTCACTATCATTAATCTGATTCGGCGTTCAAACTCGGAGAAGTCTGTTCCAACACAGCTGCAGGGATGGATGATGACGCAGCATCAACAATGGTTTGCGAGTGTAGACTTCAAGGTAATGGTGTTAAGTCGGGTGAATGGGCGGACTTGTCATAATATCAGAAAATTTGATCTCTCCTGAAACAGAAAGAAAGTATCAATCAGTATTCATAACAATCTGAAACTGATAAGTGTAATGCATATATTCGTATTCATTATCAGACACCCTGCATTTTTTTTCACGAATTTAGAGACCCCCTTCAGCCACTCGGGGGGGACCTAAAACCCTTGTCTAGTTTAGTCAAGCACCACCACCACTGAATGACCCCTTGCTCAATCTCCATCGATGGATTTGTGGGGATTCCACTTTGCTCCGGCCAGAAGACAAAAACTAATCATTCTGTTCGACTTCCCACAAAGTGGTATACATTGTTACGGAGCCCGCAGAGACGATGGCCTGAGTGAGCGCACAACAAATATTGCATTATGTACAGCAACATGTGTAACGCATGGTTGTACATCTGAACTTGTACAAATTTTTTTCAACGATTGGCTACGTACGGCTGCGAAAGAAGTTCAACATACGAACATACATACACAATATTCGGGGTTTGTGTTGGCAAGCGGCAATAAAAAATACTTTACGCTTTATAGACATACGTAATACTTCCTACATAAGTGCTGCACTTGCTTAGAAGTCTCCTAAGCATGAGGGGCAATGAATGTGAGTAGTTTACATGCTCCATATGGCTTTATATTTCTGTATTAGATCATAGTACGCTGCTAACCATTGCATCATCGCTCATAATGGCAATAGAGAAACCTATATTTGTAAGGTCTATTCACTAGTGGCGATGATGATATTATTATTAATATTGGGCTCAATATTACTAGCAGTGTTGCAATGGTTAGCAGACTGCTACGATCCCATCAACTCGTGTTTGACATTTTGCTCCGCTCTGGTATGTGAACTTGGCTTCGTCTTCTCTGAGGTCACTTCAGCTCCCCCCCCCCGCTCCCTACAAAAACAAACCCTTGCGATGCATCTGCATGGACACAGGGGACACAACGGTGGCTGGGCAGCCACTGTGTTCTTCTGGCCTTCGTAGCTGTTCCCCAACGAGCACTTGTCTCCATTGTCTATTTACAATACGGGCCACAGCGTAGGTCATTGCCATATATACAATTCGCTATGTATATAACAAAAACACGAGCAGACGATATGTCTCCTGCCCATATCCGTCTCTCCACATATAAAAAAAATAGATAATAATTACACAACCCATCGGCCGCACTGCCTTCTGGGTGTGCAAGCGAGGACCCTCTTTACGCTACGAGGTGCCGGTTGGACGTAAACATTCTATAGCCACATCATTGTTTTGATTTACGTTTATATATGTGAAACAACATGATCGTTTTTATTGTCCGCAGTGTAATCCATCACACGTTCCTTGAGCCGCTCATTTTAATTCGACCCCTCCCCCCCCACCTTTGTGCACGCAGGCACTTAGCCTCGTCAAGCGTACAACTGCAGAGGACGTCGAAAGCGCAACGGGCTACTCCGAACGCTCGCGTCGGCGCGGCACTAAAAAAAAAACACCAGTAACAGTTTCGGGGGCAGCAGTTGGGGGCACGTATATTTGCTCGAAACGCCACTCTTCACCGGAAGCAGAAAAGAAAGATCGTCAGGCGATAGGGTTCGTCGTACTTCATCGGCTTGTTTAAAGTGCACGTCATGTCACCGATATTGTTGCGCGCAGCGTCTGGCTTCTGCCCGAGGGCTTTTTTTTCGTGCGAAATGCGGTGCAAACATAAACGCGCGTGCGGTGAGGCCATCAGTCAGGCGGCGGTCGTCCGCATCGTCCCCCTGGCCTCAGGGGTTCAGAGCTGCGTTTCCCCATCGTATAAAGCCATGCACGTGGCCGGAACATCATCGGTCTAATTACGTGGTGTACGTTCGTCTGCAGTGTGCTAATCTGTTTCGGTAGACCGGCCACTGATTCTCTCTCTCTCTGACTGTTACATGCAATGCTTTAAAGTTTATGACACTGTAGTTAAAACGTTTAAATGTTTTTGATATGTAGTAGTATCCCTTATTTAACAAGATGGAATATAGTGCCGTTGAGACACTTAAAACAATGCCTCTTCAAGGGCAACCTGGGTGACATCAAATTATTTTCAATACCGCACACAAGAGCAACGTGTGTGCTGAATGCATTACACTGCAAACCCCGTTACCTCAATTCAATTCCTGGCCACAGATAGATTCTGAACGAGACCGATTCAATTCCTGGCACAGCTACATTCTGAACAGGGCCGATTGTCCCCAGCCCAGCCATGCTGTCACCAGTCCGCGCTGAACAGCGTGGTGAAGTATTGTCAAACAAATCTCCATGGGGAGGCCGTAATTCGGAAGCGGATTGACAAAGGGCCCTATTTGTAGGTTGCAATTGTAGTTATTCAGTTTTGTTGTCAGGGTCGTGTCACAAGACCAACGCAGAAGATCCAAGGTTTTGATCTTTCACAAAGCTCATGGTCCATCCTAAACCGCAACTAGCACAAACCATGACAGATTCGGATATCTGATGCACAAATAGAAAAATAAACACTCTCCAGTGTGCGACTATGGTCATCCAGAACAAACCGTACAACGTATAACGATGCAATGCCCAAGCCACAAATCTGAAGGAGACATCACGGCGATACACTCCGCTGCTCCTGGCGCTGTTATCCGGCTTGACCGCCTGAATGTGAGATTGTAGTTGCTGCTCTGCATCTACATCAGCCGTACGGAAGAAACGAGAGCAAACACCATCTGGAACTCCATCTGTTGGCGGAGTTTGATGTTGCCAGGGAATGTCCTCCGGTGGATGACACCACAGACATGCGTGCGTTTGGAGTCGTTCAAGAGTCTTGGCGCCACAACTCAATGGTGCTCATTCGTTCCCTGTGAAGAGCGGCACGCCACTCTATCAGTCATGTGTCTACCGTTATCGTTCTTCAGGCCACATTTGTAAACACGTGAAGAATAACATTTGGACATTTCTAAAAACCTAATTTGTGTTTAAAACTCACGATAATATTTCATCGTTGTTGATTGCAGCTGTTGTTATTGTCACTGCTGTGTTCGTATCCAGCCAGTCGGCACTGTGGTTAGGACGCCCGTCTTGCAAGTGAACTGTTGCAAATTAAAATCCGCTTATCCGTGAGGGGTTCGTACAATGAGTTAGTTGGTGGATATCAGCATTGGTTTTCCACGGATAGACGGGCACGTGCCAAAGTAATGGGGAATTGCCATTTCTAGCTCGGGCCCAGAAACATTTCGTCGAACACAATCCCCACAGTCATGTGGGCAGCGAGAAAAAATTTGAGACTTGCGCAGAAACGGGTTCTACACAACACGTGACCCCTGTAGAACGTAAACATGTTTCCCTTCCACTGTCACTCATTAAATACAATCCCCGTTCTCTTGATCCCATCCAGCAGCGGCAGTGTCTCATGTCATAGCCACGAGGAACCTGCATTGAATAAAGTTCAAAACAGCCCCCAATGCTTTGGCGATGACGACTTGCAGTAATGCGGACAAGTGCTTGGTGTTGACCTAATTAAACCAGTGTGTTTCATGGTCTCTTGAGCGTGCATGCTTCAGCGCATGCATGTGTACGCGTCTGTTGTTTTGTGGGGAGCAGTAGTGCGGTGGTTTAGTGCAGCTGCACTACGAACACAGCCACCCGAGTTCGATGCCCACTCACGGCTATTATCCAGTCAGTGGTGATTATCGGAATCGGTCATGGGCATCTCCTTGATCGGCTCAGCCTTAAATGAGTACCCGCTGTGGTGTGTGTGAACATCAGCAATGGGAAGATAAATCTGACCAGGCAGGCTTCATAGATGCTCATTCATATCAGTCTGTCGAGGCTATATGGGGGAACTTTGTCTTTGTTGTAATCTACTACGTATAGAGCTATTAAAAATGTTTGCAGAACACTCAAAATACCCGCACGTATATTTTGGCAATGCTCAAACTTTAACCTATTAAATATGTTTTTGATTGTTTGTAAAGGTGTCATAACGAATGTGGTATGTATGTTGAACTTCATTATGCCAATCGACACCCTGGCCGCGCTCACTAACGAGACGTTCCTTCTCCCGTGGTTTTTCCAGGTGAAATATTCGAGTAACCAAAAATTACAAAAATAATTGATTTTGAACATCCATCCAGCGAGGTTGACACGGGGTGCCAGCATTGTCCCGGCAACGTGAAGGTCACGAGTGAGTTCCAGTCCCTCTCTGTGAATTGATTTTGCGCATCACCCTTTGCTGGGTCGTTAAATTGTGCACCGCTTTGTTGTAAGTCAACAAAGTGTCTATGCTACGGAACAGACCCAGTACCCGCCGCACAAATGTCTGATGTCTAGCAGTTGCCTAAGACAAGCCATTGGAGAGATGAGAGCCAGCCAAAGCTTGTTCAAACGTTTACATACTTGGATTTGTTTTCTCCGTCTTCCTTTTAGTCATACACACAAGTTTACAAAACAGAGCAGATGGCCGCCTAGCTGGTCGCGGTGTACGTGTGCGAGCCACACGGAATGTCTCGCTTTGGGCTAATTGGTGCGATTGACCTCCAGCCGAGCGTCTAATGATGGGAATGACGCCTCTCACCCAGAGCGTATATATTTTTGGGAATTCTCAAAGCTGCTACGTTTCAGATCAAGCTGTCACGGTTATTTATTTGTTAGTACTCACATTCAAGTTCTGTACTGTATAACATCTGTACCATCACGGGATACCCATGAAATGGAGCTGAGCAGCTGACTGCGCCCTTCCTGCTGAAATAAATCAAATCTAAGAAACAAATAAATACACATTAACTATTTCATCGGCACTTTTATTCTAGATTTTTTTGTGGATAGAGCACTCATCCAAACGTGGTGCATTCTCCGTCAGAATGTTGTGCATTCGAATCCTAATTGAGAGTCGAGTCAACCCAATTTCCAACTCAGGCGGAAGGTTGGGGGGCGGTTGATAGAACGAGTACCACATTGTATGAAGTCAAGCGAAGGAAGCCCTATGGAGAGACTGGTCACCGCTGTAGAAATACGTAATTTCCAGCACTGGCTCAGAATCGCCAACGTATATGAGTGGCTGTTCCGCGTTTGTTTTTGAGCGTAAAAAAACACACACAAAATTGGGGTTTTTCATGGAAGGCTGCCCGCATTTACGATCTCAGGGAATTGGAATTGGCTTGGGTAGCGTTGAGGGGGGCGCATTACGATGCCCTTGAGGCGCTTTATGCCACCTCTAATGTGATTTCGTCTTGTTTCGTGTGGCCTATTTCTCCACAAAATGCCTTTATTAAACGTCCTGGGATTTCAAACAAAAATCGTTTGTGGTTGGGTTGAGGGGAGCGAAGAAAAAAAAACACTTTGACTCAACAACTTCCAAATATGTTCATATTTATTGCGGTAACTGTCACGATTTGAAATATGCTTTTTGCAGAACTGTTTCCATTTTAACAATGAAGGCATACCACATGGGACTTGTTGTTGGTATGCGTAAACAATTGAACTTCAAATCCTTCTGAGTAGAAATGTGTGCGCGTGCGTTTGTGTGGTCGACTCAGCCTCAAATGAGTACAGTACCTGGCGCCATGTGTAGACATCGCCACTAGGGAGAAAAAGGCGGCCCGGCATGGCACTGGCCACTCACCCCCGAGTGTGCCTTGTTCACCTTCATAGGTGCTCGCTAACAACACTTGCCCCAACATTCTGTTAAGGCTATACGGAGGATAATTCGTTTCTTTGTATGGAGCGAGGCATGAAGTGGTGGCGCAGTGGTTAATGCATTGCTTTTACGAACCCTGCGACTTTACTGTTTCGATTCCCAGCCACGGCTAACATCAGTGGTGAGTGCGATCTGAGCCAGTCTTGCCGCTCTCCCTCTTGGTTAACGCAGCCTTACATGCTTCTTCTTGGTTCTTTCGGTAAAGTCACGTAGAAGGGAAGTAATAAAATAATAAAAATTAAACATATAATAAAAATTAAACATATTTTTATTATTTTATTACTTCCCTTCTACGTGACTTTACCGAAAGAACCAAGAAGATGAATCCCTGCAGTCACGAAAGCTTTAAATCGAAAAGCCTTACATGCGTTCCCGGTGCAGTGTATGAACATGAGCACTGGGGCATGATGGTGATCACACACAGCCCTCACGTTGTCCTGAATTAACAAAACGTATATCAACGCATCCACTTGTGATTGTTAAAGGGCTAGTTTGCGTCTCCATGCGTGCGAATGGGAATCTGTGGGCCTGTCAGTAATCTTCCGTCGTCAGTGTTTTCAAGGACAGTTGTATAAATGTGCTGTGTACTTAAATCGAGGGCCAATCCCCAACCGTTAGACCACGATGTTGCTGGACTGTGCTGTTACAAGGCGGTGCTCTTGATGAACACGTGGAAGAGGTGTGTGTCACTATGATCGGCAATCACATTGAGAAACGGCGAAGTGAACGATGGTCGGACGTTATCTGAAAGCTGAACGTTCGGGGATGGAACAATTCACCAACTCCCCCCCCTACCCATCACCCTCCATGGCCCAGTTGTACACAACATTCGGTATTCCCTTGTTATTCGCGAGGGATACGTTCCGGAGATGCTCCTGAATAGCAAATTTCACAGATAGTGATATTGGCCTACAAAAAAGCATATCTTGTAAAATAATTACCTAAAATGAATATGTAAATAAGTAATTAAAGGCATGCGAATTATCACAATAAAATGTATTATAATAAACATAAAGCAAATCAAATTTAATATTAAAGTATTAAATAATAGTTTATCAATGAGATTACTATGAATTATAATGACGATGCTGCGCAGTAGAAGGATGCAGTGACGATGACCTCATCACTTGATCCGATCACTTTCTCGCATCACATTCCCTCTCACCACTTTATCTCTCTGGATGCAGTCGTGTAGAGTTCCAGGTGCGATTCTCGGAGAGCCAAAATCGCGGATTGCAAGTTGGTGAATAACGAGGGAATACACCACTGCACTTGCGTTGAGAAACATTGATTCTTACCCACGTCATTTGATACGTGTAATTGTGAACGCGAGACGCGGTATTGATGTTTCGAAACAGCCCTCTACCCCGAATGCACGAGTTGGACAATATTTTATTGCACACGTTTAATCACACGTTATCTGTCATTTGTGCGTTTAGGATGGAGTGAAGGATGGATATCGCTACTTGGACGAGGAATGCTCCGAAGGTGAGAGACAATTGTCATCAGAAACGTCACATGGTGCTATTTTTTTTCATATCGTGGCTGGGTGGCTCAGTATGGCTCTTTACCTTGTCAGAGCATGCAATTGCGATGACAGGCGCTGAGATCTTTGATTCTAAACCAGGTTCTCAAGTGCTAGCGAGCGCTTAGCATGGTCACCAAATACTGCATTTAAAAATAATATAGTTTTTACATTTGGTTTTTCAATTTAGAAAATAAAAAATAATGTATATGTTTAATTGTCACGCGTTGAATATGCTTTCACATAACTCTGAGATCTGGCTCTGCTCTTAAGCAGTTTATGTATGTATGTATGTTGAACTTCTTTCGTGCTGTACGTAACCAGCCATGCTAATTGGAGATACGGGGGAATGACAAAAAAGAAGCAAAAAAAGCAGCTGTAAAGAAATGAGTTTTCAATCCGGATGATTTAAAATGCATCGCTCCCAGCGGCTTCGTAATATCGGAAGGAAGAGCGTTCCAGACGGCCACAGAAGTGCTACTGAAAGCGCGCGATGCAGTGACCACCATCTTTGTTCGATGGTTTGCAAAAAGCCGCTGCAAGAATGGTCGGAGTTTTTGTGATGGTTCATGCTGCTTTCATGACAACAACAACAATGTCCATGCGATGATCTCTATTCTGCACCTCCGTCTTCTCAATGTAACATTTTGACGGATTCGTTAAATATGCGCGCGTTATAAATTGTGTTTATTATTACTTTCGGGGCATATAGAACATGTCCACGTTAACGTGGATAAAGAAATCTAACATATTCTCTGGATTAAAACACGCCTTTTTCCCGCCTGTATTTTAAAGCAAAAGCGAGCTTGCATCCTGTAAACCAGTTACATAGGGAAGCCTTCATCAAGCAGTAGATTAACACATGCTTGTGAATTATTATTCATATTATTAAGTTGCATTTTGATTTTTAAATGCGTACCTGTTGTGAGTGGTCTGGTCAACTTCAGTACTGGGGAGACAAGGGCAGGCTCTGTCACGTTGCCAGCCAAGTTACAGGCCTCCGTAATGGTTCTAGCCCAGCTCTGGACTCCCTTCCCCCTCCTGGCTCCTACCCCTCCCCGACCACCTTTGTCTTCCCAATGCAACGAAGCCTCATTACTTTTCAGCTCCCCCCCAACTACGATTAGGACTATCCCAACCCCTCCTTATGAATCCCCCTTGTTCTACCGGCATCAAAACTACACCACCTGCTTACAATAACCCACTTCTTAATTTCAAATCATTACCATCATGTGCACAATTGTGTAATTGCTGTAAAGCGCCTTAGCAAAGATGCTAGATAAATCTTGATAAGTTAAGAAGATAAGTGCCAGGTGGGAGTGGAATCTATATTTCAACAAAAATGTACTTATTTATCCAGGAGAGCCCCATTGAGTCTCGATACCGATGATAATACTGGACATCTGTGAAAATTAGCATTATAGCTCATGGGATTCCTCCAGTAGAAATACATATTCTGATTCTGAGTCGCAGCACATTCAATTAAACGGGACTGTGGTTATGTGACGACAAGAGTGTGGCTGCCCTGATGAGTTGTTATAGACTGGCCCTGCCATAGGAATGTAGATTTTCCACCAGTAGCTTCGCACACATCAACTGAAACCAAGATTCTGTAATAGATGTTGAAATAGGGGACCCTTGTCTGGGCGTTGTTTGTGCCCAGTCTGCTCAGAATACATTAGCGATATGCAACAAAATAACTAAGCAGACATAAATACCTACTTCCAAGTATTTTCCTTTTCACATAAATAAGCGCATGGCTTTCTGGGGAGTGGATCTTTTCAGCAGCAGTCGGTTAAATACAAGCAGAAACTCGAGACCAGTTTTGACATTCAGTGACTCGTCAGCAGAGTCAGGATTCCTTGAACCGATTCTGTGCATTTATCGTGAACGTCAGAATCTGTTTCAATTGGGCTCGATGCAGGAATCACTGGCCGTGGAGACAGGGATCTGGTCCCCTTGATTGATTTGCGTCTCACCTAACCCTTGACCCTTTGTGTGATTCCAGACTGCCCGACTTCTCCTCCTCATTTTCCTCTCCTGCTATCGTCTCCTTTCTGTTCCCTCTGCTGCCACCACCACGCCACTCCTTTTTATTTTCCAAGATTACAGCTGGGGCATGCAGTGAATTATGTTTATTATATTTTCCAATGTCCATACGGCCTGCATACTCTTTGGTTCTTTCGGTAAAGTCACGTAGGTAGAAAAATAAAACAAAACATAATATCACGATGTTTCGATCGCAACACAAGTGGTCGTCCTCAGGCGGAAAAAAATATCCAGCAGTGGAACTGCTGAACCAGCGAGAGAGCTGTTACAACAAGAGGTTATATATGTGGCGATGGGCAAGCAAGCGGCGTCTGAGCTGGAAAGGAATTTCATCCCCGGACGCAAGCACATCAGTTGTGTTAATGGGAGAGATTAGGGAAAGAGAGATTAGGGAGAGAGATATGAAATGAGCTTCCGTTGCCACATAAGAGTATCATCCCCGCATATGTGCACAACAGCAGTGTTAATTGGAGATTAGCACTATGTTGATGGGAGAGATTAGGCAGGGAGATTAGGGGGATTAGTAAGTTAATGTCATGTCTATGTGTAACACAAGCTGCGGCGCTGCCAACTGCACTGTGAGGCAAGCGCGTCAACGCAAGAGAACCACCACAACGGTGGTCGCGCCATTGATACACAAAGCCCATCACACAGCTAGAACCATCGGTACATCGAGGCTAAGGGAACAGAATTGACCATGTTAGTGAGATCCCAATCCCGTTAATGCAGAGGCACCCAACAGGGCAATGCAACTCAGAGAGTCGGAGATAACAGCCAAACGGCAGGGAAGAATGGAAGCACCACAGCAAGTTACGACTTTGCTTGGTTAATAGCGTCCTTTCAGCTTATACCCATCTTCTCGGTTGAAATTGTCTCTATGTTTATATATCTGGATGGCTTCATGGACAAATCTTTGATAGTAGCCTGAAGGTTTGCAGAGTACCTTGGTCTCGGAAAAAACAATATCGTGCGCGCCCACTGCGTTATAACAATGATCAGGCACTGCAGAGGTATTGGTTCTGCCGTGTTTCAAATCTGCCTTGTGTTCGCAAACACGGTTTGAGACATGTCGTTTCGTTTCCCCAATGTAACTGCTGCCGCAGACACAACTTAGTTTGTAGACACCAGGGTATTGCATGTCAGGAATGACATCGTTCACAAATGGGATCAAATCACGGATTTTGTGTACTGTATTGAATCGGACCTGGATCTTGTGTTTGTTTAAGATTTTGGAAATATTTTTGGTAACACCTACTATGTATGGCAAGGTAATGGTTTTGGTTGGGTACTCAGATGGTTGTCTCACCATGGTTGGGGCTACAGTTTTGCGGATTGTGCGGTCTGAGTATCCATTCATCTTGAGGGCTTGGTGTACGTGCTCCGGTTCACTGGCTAGGTAGCGCTCGTCGGAGATGCAGCGGGCCCTATGGTGTAGTGTTTTGATGAGGGAGTTCTTCTGGGCTGGATGGTGGTGGGAGTCAGGCTTTAGATAGGAATCCATGTGGGTGGTTTTCCTGTAGACGGAATGTCCCAACGAGCCATCAGGCCTCTTCTCGATCAAAACATCCAGGAATGGTAGCTTGCCATCATTTTCCACTTCCATGGTGAATTTGATGGATGGGTGTATGGAATTGATGTGGTTGAAAAAATGGTTCAGTGCTGGCTGGCCATGTGGCCAGATGACTAAAGTGTAATATACGTATCTCTTCCACAGGCCTGCATACGTTGGCCTTGCACACTTGTTGAACGTTGAAAGGCATAAAAAAATAAAAGAGGATTTAATGGATGCGTCAAAGCATTGGTGAATAACTGGTTTGGATATCAGTCGCCACTGTTAGCCAAGGCCAGGAATCGAACTTAGGCGGCAGGTTAATTGGTGGGGCGTGCTAAACACTATGCACATCGCCACCAGTGTATTGATTTGCGCTTCAAAACTTAGGCAAGAGGTGGTTTGTACGAATTTGTGTTTGTTTGTGTTTTTGCATTGAGCAGTTTTCCAGAAGAGAGGGGAAGGATCAAGTCCCAGGTCTGTGGAGGAGGAGAAGCTGGGTTCTCTTCCTGGTCCCTTGAACTCATCCTTCAAGAAACGGCTCAACTTTAACGTGAGTGCAAACAAAGACAAAGACCCCCCGTGTAGCCTTAACAGGCTGTTGGGTGCAAGTGCTGTGAGCGAGCAGCACCTATGAGGGCCGGCACGGCACGCGAAGGGGTGGGTGGCCAACACCACGTCTCTGTCTCCCCAGTAGTGATGTCTACACACCCCACCAAGTACACATGCACACATGTGCATGTGCGCGTGTGCACATACGCCCACGCAGAGACACTGGTGACCTCTTCAACCTTGTACTCTGGCAGGCGTAAGTGCTGATAATGAACACCAATTAAGGACAGCATCGCACATGAGAGGCTGGTGTCCAGCAACATGCCTGGCTGCCTTTGTCTCTCTGCTGCTGATGGTCCCACAATGCACTAGGTTATTCATTTACATCTGGGCTGACCAAGGAGAGACAATTGGCATTGATATGTGTGGCCATTAATTGAACCCAGGTCTTCAGGATTGTAGCGCAGTGTGCTATTCTCTATGTATGTTGAACTTATGTTGCACCGTACGTAGCCAACCGTTCTAATCGACACGCACACACCCACTCTGGACCAACGCACACCCACACTTGCATGGTAGTAATAATAATTATTAATTAAAACCTTTGCCAATTCATTTTTGGACGAAGGGTGTCGTGGGAGTTACGTGGCCATATTTGAACACGTTCAGATATCACTTACCAATTATGTTAGCCATGGTTGTGGTTCGATATAGATTACATACTTGCACACACATATCATTTAGCCTAGCCTCTTCGCTTGCACAAATCATGAAATTCCGGAATTTGGACTGCCCGTCAGACAATGACGTCTGAGCTTGAGGTAACACGTGCGTGTTTTTACCCCACACTGCCACAGTGCCACCTGCTTAGATGATTGTACCCGTGACGATCATGTGTGTGCGTGTTCATGTGCATGACTGTGGGGAGCAGTGGCATCGTTCTTTAGCGCTCTGGGCTACCAACCCAGCAACCCGAGATAGATTTCCGCTCACGGCCAACATTAGTGACGATTATCTGAACCAATCCTGGGCCTCCCCTAGGTTGACTCAGCCTCAAATCGTGCGAGTTGTGGAGCGTGAACATCGCCACGAAGAAAACAACGGTGGCTGGGCGTGGTGCTCGCCACTTACCCGCTCGTGTGCCACCCCAGCATTCATCATTTCTGCTGCTTGCGAACAGCATGTGCCACAACAGTTTGTTTCAGCTATAAGGGGGGGGTATTTGTATTTGTCTTGTATGGCTGTAAGGTGCAGGAGCTCATTGGTTATCGCACTGCACTACCATCCTGGTGGCCTGCATTTGAGTCCTAGCAAAATACATCGGCGGCATGTGATATCTAAAACTGCCCTAGGCGTTTCCTAGGTTGACTCAGCCATAAATGAGTACCTGCTTCAGTGTGTAAATGCCGACACTGCGGAGATAAAGTAGGCCTGGTATGTTGCTGCGCTGATTTTAGGTGCTTCCGAAAAGCACGCGCCTCCTGTGGTCCACGAGGTTAATCTCAGCGTGTCCATGTGGCAGTGCTATTATGTCCACGCGGATTGCGTGTGTGCTCTGCGTGGGTTCTCTATTATTTTACCACAATACTGGCGATTATCTCAACCAGTCCTGGCCATACCATAGGTCAACTCAGCCTTAAATGAGTACCTGGTGCAAGGTGTAAACATCAGTGGGTGGACAGTGCCGGCTCGGCGTGGTGCTGGCCACTCCATCACGTTGCGTACCGTGCCAGCCTTCATCGATACTCGCAGGAAGCACTTAACGCGTAGGTTTTTGCAGCCAATATCGCATTTTGCAATAGATTTTTGTGTTAGGTCACGTAGTCACCTGGCCACATTAATGTATGAACAGTTCCCACGAACAAATTTAGCAATCGGATGTACGTATGTACGTAGAACTTCTTTTACACAGTACGTAGCCAACTGTGCTAATCATAGATTTATCTAAAATGCAGCCATCAGATGTATCTAATTGCTAAATTTGTTTGGAAATGTTTATTTTAAACTTTACAGTGAGCTAAAACCAGAACAATTGGCTTATTAAACTCTGTCGGAACACCAATTAAGGGCAGCATGGTGCCAAGCAACATGCCTGGTTGCCTTCATCCCTCCAGTGCTGATTGTCACACGCTGGACTATGTATAGGTACCGTTGTGGCAAGATGTTAACTACCTCACCTGGTATGCAGGAGCTCGTGGGTTAAGTCCCGACCCTGACACCTGTATATTTGGAGTGTGTGTGTTCTCCCCAGTGGATGGATTCTTCTCTGGGTCCTCCGTTTTTTCCTTCCACATTTATACAGATGCGTTTATAGTATTTGGCTGCTATAAATTTCCAAGTGATAAGCCACTTCGTTGAGCTATCATATGTGGCGAGGTCGCTTCTAAAAAGAGCTACATGGCTCAGTGAGCCTTACCTCGTAAAATAAAAAAGGTTATTCATTTAATCTGAGCTGACCAAGGAGAGACAATTTCCATTGATATGCATGGCCATTGATTGAACCCAGGCCTCCAGGATTTTAGAACAGTGTGCTAATCCCCATGCCACCAATCTATATCGACACACACACCCACACTTACATGGTAGTCATGATAATTATACATTAAGGCTCGTTGCCAATTCATTGTTGGACGAATTTCTACCGACACTGTAACATCGTGGGAATTATGTGGCCATAATTGAACACGCTGTTCAGTGCATGTTGGTGAAGGGAGACCGAGGAGCAGTTTAGATATCACTTACCAATGATGCGAGCCATATTCTATGGTTCTTTCGGTAAAGTCACATAGATTTTTTTTATAACAATAAAATAATAAGAATGAAAATAAAGTTAATAGAAAAAGAATATGAATGATTTTATTTCATTATTTTTTATTCACTTTATTTTAATTTTTTAATTATTTTATTATTATTATTATTTTTCTATCTACGTGACTTTACCGAAAGAACCATAGATTATTATTTCCTGCAGTCACGAAAGTTTTAAGCCAAGATGTGAGCCATGGCTGGGATTTGAAATCAGACCACATACTTTCACACTTGTACACCGCTTGACGATTTAATTTGGTTAGGCTGCGTCGGGTGCTGAAGGGTTCTTAACAACACAAATGTCTTCAAATCATTGCGCGGCCTAACTAACAACAACATAAATTATGACTCGTAACAGCACTTGCCCCGACAGTCTGTTAAAGGCTGTATGGGGGATCGTTGTCTCAGTATGCTGTGTATTTGTATCATTGTTTGTGTGTGTGTTTTTCCTTTCCCTCTTATGTTTGCTTACACTTACACGCGTTTGACTTTCTCAGTATATATTAGTCTTTGTGCATGCATCGGCACCAACACGCAAAGTCACATTCGGACGTTCACCGCAAACAGAAGCTCCTGCACACGGCACCGCCACGAATTAGGCACACAACGTCCAACCACAAAATACGCCTCAGTATGATTTATATATTCCTGAGGGAGATGGACTTTTGGCAGATTGCAAAATCTAAACACCCCCCACACCCCCGTATATATAAAGAGGAATGTTCCGTTACTAACCACCAACATATGAGGGCACTCGTAATAATTTGCCCTCGCAAGGGATTCACAACTCTGAACAAATGACACAGCAACATTATTTGGTTCTTTCGGTAAAATCACGTAGATAGAAAAATAATATATTACTTTCAACATAGCAGAAATGTAATTTACCGAACTCGAAAAATACTTGAAAACAAACTTGGCTCGAACCTTCTCCTGATTGCCAGAGCAAGCAAGGCTGGTTTGAACTTTGTGCCATTCCACCTAAATAGGCGCTCGCTAACAGCAAATAATCTCCATGGGTGTGCTGTGTTTAGAACATTCGAATCGAGCGTACATTGCAACTTCACATTTCAGTCCAGGGTAAACTCAGGCCATAATCCCTCTGGGGACGATTAAATAAGTACCACTTTGAAGGACATCAAACAGCGGTAGTCTTATGAATAGACTGGATACCACCATGGGAATGTGGAATTCCCATCGCTGGATGTCTAATTGCGGTCGCAGATGAGTGCCACCCCAATTCCCACATTAACAAAGACATACTCTGAAGTTTACTTGACTCCTACTAATAATAATCACACGTACAGCATCTATATATATATATGCGAGCACATCTCAGGATGCTGTGAAAAACTGGGGAGACAATCAGGTTAAAGCAAGGGAAAGAGCCGGGGGGGGGGGGGGTTGGGGGTGGGAGCGATGTCGCAGCCTCATCCAGGGCAGAACAAGAACAGAGCAGAAGCCCGGTCAAAGCGTCAGAAGAGGCTGCACAGCAGAGCCGGGCAACGGGGCGGCGAGCGAGGGGAGAACACGGGACGGGACCAGAGGGCAGATGACGACACTGCACACAATCGGCGCTGACAAGGCAGAGATCTGCCTGAAACCGTATGCTGCCCCTGTCTGGCAATTTCGATCCTCACAAATCCGGACACCCAAAGTGTACCGAGGACAAATCTGCGATCAATGGCTGACAGAGCTTGCAGTGTAGTCAGGCGCCTCGTTTGTGGAACGTCTTGCTCCAGTCCCTTGGGGATGCTCCGACAGTCGAGGTTTTTAGGGCTCGTTTAAAAACACGTTTAATTTATCTTGCATATCCATCTGTGCGGGGTTGTTTTGCTCTTAGTGTTAATGTTAAGTTTTTTTAACTGGCATTGTTTGTAAAGTGCTGTGAGGCCTCGTGTGAAAGGCGATATGTAAAATGTATTTTTATTTACTTAGTAGGCATGGCAGCATCTAGGCCTGTGGGCCAATTGCCACCGAAGTTTATGGGTCCAGCATCATCAGCATCCAGAGGCTTTTGGCCCCGGTAGTCCATGAACAACATATCGCTGTTTCACGTAAGAAAGCAATGCCGAAGGCCAAATTCACGCATCTGATCTCATCAGATCTCGGGAGATTTGGTATGCTGGGCCTGGGCTCGTGATTGGATGACAGACCACCAATGCATTGCAGGTGTTGGAGGCATATTATTGTTGTCTATGAGGTGGCAAGCAGACGGAAATTCACATGTAGATTGCATTTATTGTGTCTGTCTGCGGATATAAATGATGTTTGCGGAGCCTTGAGTCTTATCCCCTCGTATGTTTGGGTTTTCTCTGGTCATTAAAATGTCCTCCCACGTGCCAAATTCTCATTAACGGCACAGTGGTCGAACACCCCAATACGGAACCCTCCTGAAAAAGAGCCGTGATGCGCAGTGAGACTTTCCTGGGTACATAATCGGCATATCTTGACGTGTCTTTGAAGTTTGGTTAGCGCGTCGTGTTTTTACTACAATTATATTTCAATCCTGACGATGCACGCGCGTGTGTGTGTGTGTGTGCATATATATGTACAACATCAGTTGAGATTGGTGTCTGAAAACCTCGCATGGGCCTCTGTTAAGTTGAGCTCATTCTGAAAAGGAGTTCAGCGCCTGATGCCTTGTGTCAATATCGGCACTCTGCAGATCACAGGCGGCAAGGCTCTCGGCGTGGCATTGCCACCCTGCCGTGAGCTGTTCTCCGTAATTGCTGTTTGCGCTCCGGATTTGTCCCAGTGGTCTATCCAGACAAAGAGAGGGGAATGGCGAGCGTGCATTGCATGCGAGTGTGTCCTTGTGTGCGCATGTACACTGCATGCGCGGCGCAAACACACACTGCGGTGACCCAGTGATTAGTACGCTGCGCTACGAACCCCGGCAAACCGAGTTGGAATCCTGCTCACGACCAACACCAGTGACGATTATCTGAGCAGGTCCTGGGCCTCCCCTTGGTCGACTCAGCTTCAAATCTCCACCGAGTGCTTGTGCTGTAAACATCATTATGAAGACAAAGGCGGCCGGACATGATGCTGACCACCCAACCTCTCGTGTTCCATGACAGCCTTCATAAATGCTCGCTAATAGCACTTTCCCCAAGAGTCTGTTTCGACTATATGGGGGATCTTTGTCTTGTGTGCATGCGTATCCATCGTAAACCTGCGATTGATTCCTGCTCATGGCCAACATCACTGGTTTTTATCTGAACTGAACCTGGGCCTTCCCTAGTTCGACTCAGTGTTAAGAAAATGTCCTGCCTGGTACTGTGTGGAAATATAACTGGGTAGAGAGGTGGCTGGGTATGGTTCTGGCCGATTCATCCCTGCCAGCCTTCACAGCTGCTCACTCATAGCAATTGCCCCAAATGTCTATATGCCCAAATGGGATGTGTTTTGTCTTTGAGTTTGTGGTTCAGGGAGTCTGGTGAGCTGCATTTGATTCCCATTCAAACACATTCATGACATGCGGTATCCGAAAATACCCTTGGTTAACTCAACCCAAAATGAGTACCTGGTGCTGTATGCAAACATCAGTGTTGGCGATACAAAGGTGGCTGGACATTGTTCTGTGCGGACCACCCCTCGTGCACCATTTAGGCCTTAATGTGTGCTGATTGAATTGTAACAACGAAAATCTGCAAGCTGATTAATATAATGAAGGCAGTTCTCAATCTGTACATACTGCCAACGTGGACGTTGGCTGATGTTGATGTTGAAGTAAGGCACTTGTCAGATGGATATTTCGACGGGTATGAGGAGGATCCTTTTGCGTGTGCGTGTCTGTGTGTGTGTGTGTTCTTGACTTGTGTGAAAGCAGGAGATGGAATGTGATGTTTCAGTGGCTGAGGGCAACAGGCAGGAATGGACCTTTACGCTCTATGACTTTGACAACAGTGGGAAAGTGACTCGGGAGGTAAGCCGCACTATTATTACGGGCCGGGGGACGGCGGGGGGTGGGGGCTTGATTCCTCACTGAATATTTCCCAGGTCGTTGGTAGATAACTACATGATGAGTAGCGAGCGGGTATGCTGGATGCGGTGTCCCGAGAATGGAATTAATTTCCGGGTCGCCAACCCAGACAGACCTGGCTGAAATTAAACGTTTGCTTACAGAGCTCTACACTGTCATCTGCTTCAGTTCAATGCGATTGAATCCAATGCCGTGTATTTAATCAGATCAATTGTTGACATTCACCTCTCTCTGTTATATCATACATACGTGGAACCATTGTTGCACTGGAAAATCATCATCACTCAGCCATGGTCAATCCACTGCTGGATGAAGGCCTAGTCGAGCTGGTATCAACTCTCACGATCCTGCGATGTAACAATCCATCGAGGATCTGGAAAATATTCCCAAATAAATATAACAATAACAAATCTGCTGTCCCATTGAATAAGCATAATTGACAGGCTCAAACAAGCATTAAAACGTGCTTATTCATAAGCCTGTTGATGGCCCTGTCCTAGGAGTGAATATTCCGACATTCCCTTGGCAATGGCCAGTCCCGGCATAGGATAATCACCGTGGATTACACCACACAGCGGTACTGATTTTATTGACCCCATGAGGATGTGGGCCCTGTCAATTCCCAAGTGGGCACTGAAGGGTTCTGTCACTGTCCCACCTGGCCGGTGGAGTGTGATCTCCGTTGAAGGCCGCACTTCACCGGATTCATGACAGCTGAAACACAACAGGGCGCCACGGTGGCGATGTTAACAACCTCGCCTGGTATACAGGAGGTCGTGGGTTCGATCCGTACCCTGACGCCTGCTGTATATTTGGAGTTTGTGTGTCTCTCTCTCCGTGGTCGCGTGGACTTTCTCTGGGTCCTCCGGTTTGTCCCTCAACATTTAGAATCAACGTGCATTCAGAGTATTTGGCTGTTATAAATTTCCACGTGATCAGCCACTTCGTTGAGTTATCATTCGTGGCCAGGTCGCTTCTGAAAAAGGGGCGTATATCTCAGTGGGCCTTACCTGGTAAAATAAAAAAAAGTTTAGTTTTTAGTTTAGTTTACATCGTCGCTTTGGCGATTTCCACCACTGCTGGTAACGGAGACGTTGGAACGTGTTTTGCTCCCCCAGTGAAATCAGACAAAGCGTGAACCTCCGCCAAGATGTGAATGTTGCTCTCCCAGCCGATCTGTTCTCTCTCTTTCGTCGGTCTGCCTGCAAGAAGGGCCATTGCCTCAAACATTAGCCGAGTGTATACTGTGTATACGTGTCGTTAGAAGTGATGAAGGGGCGGTGATGTTTTTGTGCTTCGTACCCCTATACAATACAATACATTACCTTAATCTTTACATGCTGTGTGCTGCGTATATAAAATAATCATAATATAAAACCCACACACGTACGTTTTCAAAACGGCTCCAGTTTAAACCAACCCACGTGCAAACGACTCTCCCCACAGAGGCCATGAAACTGCACAAATCTCCAGCAGCAGGCAACGTGGGGCATGGTTTCCTCCAGTTCGCAAATGCAACGCGTGCCTTGCCTTGCATTAAACCGAGCTTTACTGGAGTCAGGTGTGGGCAGACTCATTACCCTTCCCCGAACGTTAGGCTGCATTTTCCTCCGACATTGTGTTTCCATGCCGGTTTGCAAGCCACATGTTGTACTGCACACACTCATTTTGTTTAACGGAGCAATGAAACGAAACTGGCTTTGTTTTTGCCTCGAAAGTAAGTAAGCATCTGGATTGACTGGCTGTGTTCCAGTTATCAGGTTTACCATGGTAGGAGATGGCTGAATAGCCCGGGCGGGCCCATAATGGGCCTTGCCAGCGCACTCAGTTGGGCACTTCTTAAACCCTGGGTTCAAGTCCAGACAGCTGCTGGTTAATGAAACAGGTTTTTCAAGAATAGAAACTCTGATGCCCTCAGATCAGTGCTAGGTGGCGGCGCAGCCCTGCAACGCCTTTCTCACGCCACCGCTGGTGGAAGGGCCTCCACCAGGAGAAACTCCCGTGAGCCCCTCGAGAAGGACCCTTGGCCTACTCTTCCACGTTGGCCAAGAGGCGAGGGGAGTCCCCGCACCTGATCCCACGCCACGCGACCTGATGATTGACTCCCTCCCTGCGGTGTAACTATTTATATTGCTGGGTGGACAAAGGGAGATGGATTGTGAAACTCGCCCCTTGGTGTCAACTGCTGCCTTGCGCAATTGAACGAGCGGCCTCTCTGACCATCCCACCATTCCACCGGGGCAGCAATGCCAATCAATAACCCACACCTGTCAACAGCCCCTTGTCAGTGCCCTACCTTATTACATACCAGTGCAGACCTTATTGGTCACCCCGTGCCCCTTATACATCTCAACGTTCATCCTACAAAATCCCATCGCAAGGAAGAAACACAAACTAATAGACACTTTCTTTTTGCCCGTATTGAAACGGCCGTACGCCGTATGGAACTGAAAACTCAATTTCCCTGTACAAGAATACGGGGTAAACCGTATGGGTTGACAGCTATGACTACGATTGCACACAGCACATTTACTTGTGTAACTTCGACATACATACGTACACACACACACACATTGGTTAATTTGCATAATTTGGCAATCGCCATGTCTGAAGGCGAAAATGTGTAAACACGTAATGACATAATTGCCATTATTATAATTATAACAAAGGAAAGTGCGAAGGACTGCCATCTAGTGTTGAGTGAGAGAGAGGCTCGTTTAAAATAGTCCAGAATTAGTTCTGCAGTGTCATCTTCCTGAGCCATTCCCTCGCGTGACATCTCCTCTCCTGCCTTTGCAATTTCGTGAAGCAATTGTATTTACCTATTACAAGATGACACGACGCTACAACTTTTTTTTAAACACAATTGCATCACAAAATATGTCCAACATTCCTCAGCAAAAGATGTGTTATGCCTTGCTTATTGAGTTGAATGATGTGTTTACATGAGTTCTTGACTTGGAGGAATGAGATCCCAACTTCGTGGAATGTTCACAGCTATGCTTGAGGCCCCCACCTCCGAGCGTTGGACATATTTATTCCTCTTTATCCTTCTGGGAAAGTTTAATTGACTTTACAATTTCAACTGCTTTGCAATGCTTCCCTGAATTAGTTTTAGTATCTTGATATTTGCAAGCAATCTTTCATGCTTAGAGAAACAGCCACCTACATGTTAACGAGGAAATCACACGAAACTACTTGCTGTACTGCCTCCGATATACACAAGATCATTGCCTTACATTTGGGTGCATCTCACATTTCCACCACTGCACGTCTTACCAACCTTGCCTCTAAGTACACCCATGTGTTATGAAACTAACCGTTTTCCCTGGATTATGACACGCACTTTCTCCCCTGTATTTTTATGCAAAAATTGGGGGTTGCTTCTTATAATCTGGTAGGTGTGTGCGCGTGTGCGTGTGTGTGTGCGCGCATTGTGGGGAGCGGTAGTGTAACAGTTAGCGTGCTGTGCTACGAACCCGCCGACCCTAGTTCAATTCCCGCTCACCGCCAACACCAGTGACGATTATCTGGTCGACTCAGCCTCAACAAATAAGTACCTGGTGTGGTGTGTCAACATCACCACTGAGGAGAAAAAAGGCGGTCGTGTTGGCCACTCACTTCCTCATGTGCCATGCCGGCCTTCATAGGTTCTCGCTCACAGCCCTTGCCCCAACAGTATGTTCAGGCTATACAAGGGATATTTCTCTTTGTCTGTGTGCGAGAGAACATATTCGTATAACTTATTGAGACAGGCCCAAGTTTGGCAGTGCATCGTTCTTTCCGGAGCGTCTTATAATGCAGAGAGCGCGGTATCACTTTTCGAGCTCTTCTGCACGAACAGGGAAACGTGCTTCCAGATGCAATAGTGTAGCCCCCACCCCCCGCTCACCCCACGTATTTCAAACAAGCCTCTGGCTATAGTCTCACCATGAGAGGTCAGCTAAGGAATCCCCTTGTGAGCCACTAAGCCTTATTTGGGACGTGGCTTGGCATGGGGTGGTCGAGCGCGAAATGTTGTTGCGGTTGCAGGAGGGGTTTGTGGGTTTTGGCGAACGACCGTGGTTTCGCGTTGGCTCGCCAGGGAATATGGGCAAGGTGGCCCGTGCCCGCGGTGTTTTTTTTTTGGCCGAGTATGAACAAGAGACAGGGCGGGGATTTTTGTCGTTTGCGTTTCCGAAAATTCAGGGAGAACTGTGAGCCATGAGTTTAGCACGCGACGATGCCCTTTCGTTTTTACGCGAGTGTATATAAATATAATTGTGGCTGCGCGTGCACGCACGTACGCGCATGTGTGTGTGCCACAAAATACGTGTCATTAAATTTTTTAACTGTACGTGTGGATGTTCAAAAAATTATTAATGGGCCTGCACAGTGGCCAGCAACTTACTGACACGTAAAAAAAAAAATAACAAGTGCCTTTATTATTAACGCTGCCGTCTTAACAGAACAAATTTTAAGTATCAGGTTAACGTTTCAATCAGTGGGCCCTAATTCAGAGCAGAAATGGCAAAGAGACTGAGCGATGTACTCGAGTTGACTCTCACGATGGTGCAATGCCTTGAAAATGCTGGGAAATAGAAACAAAAGTATTGAACACCTGAACCGTTTCCCATGAGCAGAAGACTCCATGGCAAAAGTCCTCTAAGCAGACGAGATAACCGTGTAAATTTGAACTTGTCCAAAAATGTGCATTGATCTGTGTTAGGGGAAGCCCCAAAAAATGCAATCTCCAACTACGAGGCAACATTCCTACCCTCTCTGCTCTGAAGAAGAGCCGTTGTCCAAAATGTTATCCTGATGTACGTGTTTTTGGGTTCTGTGGCAGCATTAATGGTGGTTTTTTTCTAACCTGTAGTATGTGTAATACGAGAGTTCATAATCATAGTAGTACATCATTTAAAGCCCTTTGTCAACTGCTGGTGGATGAAGTGCACGTTGGGGTAGAGGTGGGAACCAGGGGTTTCTAGGTCGCCTTCAGATTGTCGCTTGCCACATATCATCTGCGGCTGGGAATCCTACACCTGCCATCTGGAATGTGGAATTTCCACCATCAGCTCATCGGCAGATGAGCAATGCCTCGCACTGTTTGAGCAGGGGTACACTTTGGGCCATGACGCATATTGAGCACGTATATATGTACAGAATATGTATAGATACACGCACACGTACAATAATAGTCTGTGGGTGTCTCCTAGGTCAAGGCAACAGAGCACTTTTTGCACTGTATGGTCAGGGGAACATTGTGTTTGTGATTATTATATTGGTAAACGTGTGTGAGTAGTAATGATAGTAATCGACAATACAGATTTTTTTGGATTAGATCGCGTAAATATATAAATGTGTCGTTAAAGCCGCCACCACCCAACACAGCCAATAAACCAGTTAAACTAACATCTGTGATGTTAATGATGATGATGTTAATGATGATGATGATGCCTCCACCAGGATATTGCCGGACTGATGCACACAATCTACGAGGTGGTGGACAACTCTGTCAACCACTCCCCCAACAACAGCAAAACTCTGCGCGTGAAGCTGAGCGTCACGCCAGACCCGAGCCAGCGGCGACGAGCGAATACCGGTACTGAGACGCCGAAGTGACCCCTGCTGTGGCCGTCTCCCCGTGTGGGTGCCCCAGTAGCGAGGAGATGTTAACTACCTCGCCTAGTATACAGGAGGTCTTGGCTTTTATCCCGACACCGACGCCTGCTGTATATCTGGAGTTTGCGTCTCTCTCTCTCTCCCCGTGGTCGAGTGGATTTTTTTCTAGGGTCCTCTGGTTTTTTCCCCTCTACATTTGGTAATATGTGTTTAGAGTATTTGGCTGTTATAAATTTACACGTGATAAGCCACTTCGTTGAGCTATCATTTGTGGCGAGGTCGTTTCTGAAAAAGAGCTGTATAGCTCAGTGAGCCTTACCTGGTAAAAGAAAAAAAAATTGTTTAATTGTTTACTTCATAGTGTTTGTGTCTGCAGCAAATACACAGGGCCTTCCTTCCTTTAGGGGTGGCCGATATATCATTTTCGCGATACGATATTAACTTTCACGATATGACGATTATGATGTTTTATTTACATTACCTCGTAATTGTGTTTCATATTTTAATCTTTTTTGTTTTTGTTCTTCGGTGCACTTATTGTATGATTAAGGATTTATTTAAAAGTTGTTCAACGGCCGTTCACTCGACTTTAGCCTGCAATAAGTCTTCTAATCATTGCAACCCTACAGCCTGTAACACTTCTAAAGCACATGCTTTCAGTTATACAAGAAACAATTAACGAAATTAAATTAACATGGAATTTATTATGTCATATCACCACCATAACATCAATCACTTCAGGAAACATTTTACAACTCATTAATTTACATGGTAATCATAGTTTATCTTCTTCGTTTAATTATTAATTTGAACCTGTAATTTTTTTAACTTCATAATTTCAAGTTAGGAAGTCAAATATGTATATAAAAAAGTAGCAATACTCACGTTATGATGACACTGAGAAAAATGGACGATGCCATTACCATGGGTCTTATATCGTATTTTATACCGTGAAATTGTTACATCACGACGACCTTCGTAGCCTTATAGATTGTGGAGAGACAAGTGTTATTAACAATACTGTCCTAGGCTGGCACAGCACATTAGAATGTCATGTACTTATTTAAGGATTATTTAATCTAGGGGATGTCCAGTAATAGGTTCAGATTCCACATACTACTGATGTAAATTCACGTATATAAAATTTGGTCCGGAAATGAAACGTTTAAAAAAATGTATTTAACGACAATACCCACGTTATGAGGACTCTGGTCATTATTCTGGTTATTTGGACTAAATCTCTCGCCATGCACATCATAAGTGGCAAGTGGTATCCGAACCCATTGCAGTTATCTTTGAGGTCAATTGTGCCTTGTGTGCAAACATCGCCACGCATGAGACAAAGATGGTCAGTTGTGCGTTGTGTTGATAGCATCATCCCTGCATGTTCTGTGATCTCCTTAATGGGTGCTCGCTAACAGCCTAGACACCACAGCAATGTGTATAATGCCGTTGATGTTGTTTTTACGTCCTCGGTTATGTCAGCGTGTCTCTGTGAGTTACCGTGCGTTTTTGCATATGGGTATGTCTCAGCGTAAGCATGTGTATCTACATACGTACGTGTGTGTGTGTGTGCATGTGTATCTACATACGTACGTGTATATATGTGTTGTGATGTGGGGAGCGGTGGCACAGCAGTTAGTGCACTGCGCTACAAACCCGGCTTCCCGAGTTACATTCATGCTCATGGCCGACATCAGTGGCGAATTTAAACTCATCCTTTAATGAGCAACTTGCCTGGTGTATAAACATCAGCACTGGTGAGACAAAGGCGGCCGGGCATACTGTTGGCCACCCTCCCTCTTACGTGCAAGGCTGGCCTTCATAAGTGCTTGCTAACAGCAGTTGCCCCAACAATCTGTTCAAG
This sequence comes from Lethenteron reissneri, assembly GCF_015708825.2. Taxonomy (NCBI): domain Eukaryota; kingdom Metazoa; phylum Chordata; class Hyperoartia; order Petromyzontiformes; family Petromyzontidae; genus Lethenteron; species Lethenteron reissneri. The sequence continues at coordinate 2,704,405 of NC_083813.1, read as the reverse complement.
GCTTCGATTAGCATGGTTGGCTACGTACGGTACAAGGAAAAATGGGGGATCTTTGTCATTTGGAATTTGTGGACCTAGCACAGCGGTGACGTCACCACCAGTTAGCGGTGAATTGCGGCTGTTGTTGTTGTTGGTATTGTGCATGCCTGTATGTCTATGTATTGTGGGGTTGAGGGGGAAGGCAGTCGAGCAATGCTGAATCAGGTGACCTGAATTTGATTTCCAGCAGTGAGATCTGAATCTCGCTTGCCTGTACGTTGAGCTTGAGTGTCTCTATGAATGCCTGCATGCGTCTTTATGTCTGAATATCTGTCTATGTGTCTGTCTATGCTTCCCGCCATGTTCACACAGACGTACAGGGGACATGGGCCGGTGCCACGGGGAGCCCCGACGGGGTGGGCGGTCCTGACAAACGGAACCTTCGGTAAGAGTTCAGTCACAAAGAACGGTCGCAGTTAAATGTGTTGCATTTTTACATCCGCGCTCATCTCTCTAAATGGTACCCAGAGCCAGTGGAGGAAATTCCGCATCCTCTCAAAACGCCACTGCTGACTTGCCACCAAGTTATATACTCATCTTATTGACCCCAGAAAGATGATGGATGGAAACGAAAGTAATCGGATTTTTCTAATTGGATCAGATTACAGGCAGTCTACGACTTATGAATGCCCCAATAATGAGCATCCCCACTTACGAACGAGCTTCCGTAAGACCATCCGACTTGCGAACGTGAACTCACACTCGTGAACAGAACCGCTGAGCTATTTGGTTTGGCAAATATACAAAGGTGCAATATTTATTCTTATTTATGATTTTAACAATGCTTCCCTTTTTTGTTGCACCCTAACACACATCATAACACTGACCGTATGTGCATTTAAATACAGTGTATTATTGTGTTCTGACTTACGAACTGTTCAACTTACGAACGGGTCTCAGGAACGGAACCCGTTTGTAAGTCAGGGTCTGCCTGTACATCTGTTGCCCGTGCTGCCACTGGGGCGCCATGGTGGCGAGATGTTAGCTACCTCACCTGGTGTACAGGAGGTTTTGGGTTCGATCCCGACCTTGCCTCCTATATATTTGGAGTTTGTGTCTCTCTCCCCGTGGTCACGTGGATTTTTCTCCGGGTCCTCAGGTTTTCTCTCTCCACATTTCGAAACATGCCTTTAAGAGTTATTTGGCAGCGATACATGTCCACGTAATAAGCCACTTCGTTGAGCTATGATTCGTGATGGCCAGTGCACATCTGAAAAAGAGCTATATATTGCAGCTCAGTGGGCCTTACCTGGTAAAATAAAATAAAAAAAATTGCCCAAATAGTTTGAGCGTGCGCATGTGAACTACACATTCACCCCTCCACTCCGCTTTTGCTTGCAGTCGGCACAACAGTGACCAGAACCCCCCAGCCAACACGCGGCACCATTACTGCCTGGACGAGAACATAGAGCGGCGGAACCATTACCTAGACCTCGCGGGTATCGAGAACTACACGTCGCGCTTCGAGGAAGGTGCGTTGAAACCGTGTGTCCACGATGACCAGGTGCGAGTAGGCCAGAGCTACTTCGGTGCCTAAATACGGCCTTCTGGGGGGGTCTCCTTTCAAATGTTTGAGATGAGATATGTATGATTGTATGTTGAACGTTTTTCGCGCCATACGTAGCCAGCCATGCTAACCGGAGGTGCGGGGTGAAGGACAACAAACTAAACATAAAAAGTAGTTGTAAAGAAATGAGGTTTCAATCTAGATTTAAACGTCGATGGCTCCAGTGGTTTCCTAATATCGGAAGGAAGAGCATTCCAGACGGCCGCAGAAGCGCATCTGAAAGCGCGCGATGCGATGACCGTCTTTGTTCAATGACCACCCAAAACCCGCTGCTGCAAGGATGACCGGAGTTCACGTGATGGTTGATGCTCCTTGATGCGAGAAATATGTTGTAAGGTGTTTTGATATGCTTTGGCATTTAAGTGCCGTGCAAACGAAAATATATAACGATGGGGGGTGGGGGATTGCCCTTTGTGTGCATCTGTGCAGACACACCAGAAAATATCAAGCAGGAGCAACAGAGCAAGGCGACGCAGCCCCACGGTCGCTCGCACTCGCAGGGGCCCGAGAGTCACGGACCACGCGGCAGCCATCGACCGCACGCTTGCGACGCCGGCGCCGGCCAAGGCGGTGACGCGCCGCCGCCACTCAACCGGCAGCAGGGCGAGGCCTTGGCGAGCAAGGCTCGAACCCAGCAGCAGCTTTTGCTGATTGCGCGTTCGCCGAGGGTCCACGGCAAGCCAGCCACGGCCAAGTCCGGAAAAGCCCTCCGGTTGCAGTCACAGAGCGTGTACGCCCCGGTGCTTGCATCGCCGTCCGAACTGCAGCAGCAGCAGCAGCACGGAAACAAGAAGCACCGGCAGAGGTCACGCGAGGCGCACGGGCGCTACGGGCTGGCGCCCGGGCCGGCGCTCCCGCTGCCCGTAGCGGGCGAGGGAGACGCTTACGGTGGAGCGTATGACGCGGCGATGCCTCTGATGCAGCGGCACGAGCACCACCACTTCCACGAGCACCACCACCACCATCACTACCACCACTACACGGAGACGTGACCGGACTCGCACGCACGCACGCATGCTCGCTCGCTCGTGCTCTCAACCCGCCCGACCGACCGCTCCTTCGCTCGCTCACTCGCCTGCTGACCGGCTTCAGCGTAAACCAGTTTTAATCCCCGCAAATGTACTTCGACGTGACGCTCGCATTCGCGTGGGGCGACGCTCAGCTACGCTGGCTGCCGTGGGCCGGCGGTGGATATTTTATATCACTTTGGCAGTTCATCCACGAGGCAGCCACTGTTGACTTTCCACCCAAAGTGGTGCTTATTTTAACCCTGGAGGGATGGTGGGCTGGGTTGGATCCCGGACCAGGATTTGAACTTGTGACCTTGTGATTGTGAGTGCCTCCCAGCCTCCGCAGCAGAAGTTCGCTTTCACATTTCCTTCAGTGAGGAATGATGGAGGCGTTCCAGTACAGTACAATTCATTTCACACTTTCGTTTTGTTTAATCGAGATAAATGTGCCGTCTATTTACGAATGGCGTACATAACTGTATTTATCCGTTGTGTGTGTTTACCATATTTGCCTTATGTTCGAAACGCTTTAATTTTCCAGCAGTATTGTGTATATGCATGCGTATGCATACATATATGTTTTATATGTGTGTGCATATGCCATATACTTGTACTTGACATACACAGTGGAATATGCGCCTATGGTATATATGCTATAAAATCAGTGTCACTATGCTCTAATGACCATTGAGTGTTCACCTACAACAATCAACCATTTTTGGAATTTCCATATTTCCTCTTGCAGGAGTGGGGTACTCCAAAGGACAACTCTTGTTCATTTCCCACCATGTGTATTTCAGTCTCACCAGGTACGGCTGATGTCACTGAGAATGGAGGGCCCAATTAAGTTATTAACGTGTCAACGCGTAACATATTATTAGCGTGTCAATTTAAAATCTAAATCTCAAGATTTGTTACGCCTTCATTCCCTACCAATGTCGTGCTTTACCCCCGCCATATGTACAGAATATGTACCATAGGCATATAAAATTACACATATACACATGCATATACATGATGTATATTACAATACTTTTATTTGTGTTTGACATAAGGCTCGCCGAGAGAAGAATCTTGTTTAATATAAATACTGAGCTGTGATAGAGGGACTCTGCAACGTGCAGTTTTACATTGGACGTGACGTGTGGGTTTGCGGATGTTTGTGAAGCCACGCTTTGTGGAGACTTAAAGGAAGACGCAACCCTAAAAAAGGACGGACAAAGTAATGGTCTCACCACGGAAACGGAAACTCATAATTTGGCCTGCCAGCCACGGGTGTTCTGGACCAGTCTTCTCGTCTTATGGGCTGCTGATGCTGATGCAGAACAACTACAATTTCACATTCAGGTGGTCGAGCTAGACAATCGCATCAGGAACAGCGGAGTGATGCCCAGCAACATATTTGTTGCTTAATCTCTCTTATATGTTACATTGGTCCAGTCACGTGGCAGATTAAATCCAATGGCGGCTGGTACGTGTGCCAGGGCATTAGGGTGGCGGCCCAACAAAATGTATCTTTAAAAAATATACATCTAAAAAACGGTAATTTCCTCACGGCATATGAAATCGATTCTCCATCAATCTATTTTCAGTAGAATCAATTCAAATAGAATCGGCTCCGAACATTCGATGCAGCACACGAAGGGCGCATTAGAAATTCCTAACCATGTGCTCACTGAGGGGGCGGTTTCCCATTGGCTGATTCACACCCCGTCCCCGGATGCAGCCATGCGAATAGGGGCCGGGCTGGGGCGCCTTGGAGTCCCCCCCTACCTCAAGCCATTCACAAGCCGCTATACGTGTATGCAACCGATGCCCCTGCAAGTAAATGTAGGTTATTCTGAATTGTGAATTGATTGTTTAATTGTCAGGTTCACAGTTGCATTGTTTAGTTAATCATAGGTTAGTTAATATTTAATCATGGTAGCCCTCTCTTCAAACATGCTCCTGTGAATCACAACAACAACCGCAGATTGACCTGCCACACATAGGTTATAGTGCCGTCATTGTGGTTTCCCATTGGAATCCTGTGGACAATTGCTTACATTTCCTGAAATGAAATTTCCTTCAATTCACATTGAGTTTTCTTTTGCAAACTGGGCAAATATGAGGTTTTTTTCCCTGCAACCAACTAACATGGGCGGCTCTCAGCATGCAGCAATAGTCCATGGGCCATTATAAAGTGCTTGTCACGTGATTCACTGTTAATGGTCACATGAAGAAATTGGAACCACTAAAGTTGTGTCACCTCAGGTTTGTACGACAAGTGAGATATCTGGTCTGACTCATGCATGCCACGGTGGCGAGATGTTAACTACCTCGCCTGGTATATAGGGAGGTCGTGGGTTCAATCCCGACCCAGACGCCTCTATATCTTGATCTGCCATTTTAACACGTAGGAGTTTGAGATCAATATTATCCATAATAGAGGTTTTTGGGTTAGATTGCATCTTTTACCAATTCATTAGCGTTAAGTGGTATTTGGTTAGCTTTAAGTGACTGAATGTGATGAGTTTAAGAAGACAGCTTAATCCGCTTGATGCCGAGTTTCTTAACTTTTCTTGCTTGAAGAAAACTATCCTTCCCATATTTGTTAGTCAGTTTAACACGATCTAACCAAACCACCTCTACTATGGAGTTTGCATGTTCTCCCCGTGGTCGTGTGGCTTTTTCTCCTGGTTCTCCGGTTTCCCCTCCACATTTAGAATCAACATCACGCGTTTAGAGAATTTGGCTGCTATAAATGTACACACGATAAGCCGCTTGGTTGAGATATATTTTTTGGCCAGTTCACTTCTGAAAAAGAGCTATATATCTCAGTGGACCTTACGTGGTTAAAAAAGTGAAAGTTAAATAGTTAATTGGAGGCGAGGGGACTCAGAACGTCCCTATGACACCACAGGAGGCCGCTATGGGGCATTCTTGTGATCTCACAATACGCCCCGAGCACGTGCGTGTCGTCAAGCTTACACTCTGCGAATATCTACGAAATAAGACTGAGCATTATATATTTTTTTAGGTTGTGTCTTCGCACAACCACAAATTGCATCTGTTGGTTGTTGTTGGTGGGTTTTTTTTTGTTATGGTTGTAACAGCTGTTTCTGAAATGAGGTGCGAGGAGAGTCAAAGAAACGAACGAGATGTACGCTGGAGAACAAACCATGCAAGGATTCGGGGGTCCGTGGTGGTTGGCGGTTTGCTTCCAGTGGGGGGTTTTGATTGTCTTGGAACGGCAGGGTAAAAACAAAAATGGCGTCGAGTTTGGCATATAAATAACGAAGCAGATGAGAGGGCACGGACAGTTCTAAAAGTGTTCAAGAACCCGTGCCTCATTAAGTTAAAGGCAATACAGTAGTTATGGCTCGGGTAAGGGATACACTCAGCCACGTTATGGCGTACTGGGTGGCACTTAGAGGAAGGGGATCTTACGAACGTCATGTGTCCGTTACCTTAGTACCGTAGTGGCACATGCTGGCCAGTTTCATGAATGCAACATTTTTTTCCAAATAAGAGATCCCTGTCAGCGTTTAATTGTGTGGTTATATAGAGTATAGACACAGGTCCTCTTAGCCATATGTAATTTATGTCTAAAGGAGTGAATGAACTTGCATTCTAACACGTCACGAAACGTCTCAGAGTGAAGATCCCCCTCCCACCTATTGGCAGCTGCTGTGTCCCTTGCGCGGCACAAGGCGACTCAACGCCCTGCGCTCAGCGATGGGGGTAGTCTGCCAGTAAGGGTGACATTGATTGCTGTGTGAGTTAATTTTTGGATGATATTTTTTCGGGGCAAATTTGGACCTTGATTAGCGTTGGATATTTTGTTGTTGTGGGGGAGTCGGGTGGGGGTGGGCTGGGAAAACCCGGAGGAAAACCTTGCAAAAGAGGGGGATAACAGACTGAAGGGTAACCGAGTTGGGTATCAAACCCAGGCCCTTCTTGCAGTGAGGCACAAGTGTTAGCACAGCGCCACTCTGCCTGCCACTGTTCTCATTGACTGAGGATCCATATGTATGTGTGATCTTCCCCTGAGTCTAGGCGATTACGTAAAAAAACACTTAATGGTTGAGACCTGAGTTCGATTCTGGGTCTAGCCATCTATGATTAAACATTGTTATTAGTGTAGTCAGTTGATGGTCTCAGTTGTCGATGACGACTTCATAAAAATATAAATACATGTGGCGATTCACTTAATTTGACCAATGCACATAGCACATATTTCAGCGTGACACTTCGTTGTTGCTATACATTTTGACAAAATGTGGTAAGCAGGAGGACATCTAATGTTGGGTCTTAGAGGCATTCGATGTGACTACAGAAGTAGTTCTGTAGTGTCATCCTCCAAGGTTGAAGGAGCTCGGTTAGGGCACTTTTTGTTCACCAATAACACATAACTCCTATCACGGATTGGATTTAATGGATATGAAAATATGTATGCTGTATTTAAAAAAAAAGCAAATATACTAGCACTGGCCTAGAAACGAGGCAGGTCAAATCGTTATCCCTGGTCAGACGAGCATAGATTTGTGCTCATTTCCAGTGGTGGTTCTGAGCCATTGGTGGAAATTAGACATTTCTATGGTGAGAGGGGGAGTCTGGTGCCCAGCACTGCTGACCTCCAACAGTGATGGTGCCATAGTGCCTCCCTGTGGCTCAAGCTGAACAACACTGGCAGTACTTTCCTCATCAGCACGCCACGAAAACAACTTTGAATCCATCGTTTTCGACAATGACCCTTCTATAGGGCACAACTGAGGGAGGAATGCAAATTATTGGGACTTGACAAATATATTTAACGTAATAAATGACAATTTATTTTCAGTTGTCGATTTTTTAAAAATGTCATCTGCTGCCCTGTTTTTCTCTCTGCTATGATAAAAAAGCAATTTCCCTGAAAACATTAACGTGTTGCGTTCCTCACAGTGAAAACCCTTCAGTACAATCTCATTACACAAGATATGCAGCGAGCTTGCAGTCAGATAATAATGGCCTGCAGTCATTTATTGTCGATTGGAAAGTGACTAAATAGAAAATAAACAGGTGAACTACATTTATAAAATGGAGGTGGTATGTGTCAATATGTAGAGTTTGTTTTTAGCTTGCAAATAGTTTGCCTTGGATATGCTCCTAATCCAAGGTAGAACATTTACAACGTGGCCACTGATAATCGTCACATGACATGCGATGTGATTGGAAATTCCACTAAATTTAATATAGTAACAATTCACAATATGTCGCAATACAATTACACGTACATTTAGTAACATATGGCAATAAAATGTGCAAATTGTGGATCCTCATTTAATAGAGTGGCTTAGCGGCTTGTTTTATATATTTGTTATCCTTGTCCTTTGTGTTTAATATTGATTGATAATACCATGTAAAATTGTGGTATCCAGAAAATATCATGCCATATTCTTCTTCTTATTACTACAGTATTACTGTATCATCACAATAGAGCCCCATTGTAAAAACCGGTTCTAACACGTCTGCGGTTATGCAAGCCAATCTCGATGCTTTCATTTACGTAGATATAGTATAACCAGCAGTGTGATTAGAAGTAAAGTCCTCACCAACAGTGTCTGGTAAACCAGCATTACGTGTTTAGTAATCGGATTCTACTGATGAAGCCCAACAACTCGAAACTAAGTAAGAGTCTTCTTGGTTCTTTCGGTAAAGTCACGTAGAAGGGAAGTAATAAAATAATAAAAATAAAACATAATAAAATAATTCTCACGACGTTTCGGCCACAACGCAAGCAGCCGTCCTCAGGTGAAAACCAGGTCCGTCGAGGCGACAGAGTCTGAATGCGACAGAGTCTGAATGAGACTCAGACTCTGTCGCCTCGACGGACCTGGTTTTCACCTGAGGACGGCTGCTTGCGTTGTGGCCGAAACGTCGTGAGAATTATTTTATTATGTTTTATTTTTATTATTTTATTACTTCCCTTCTTCGTGACTTTACCGAAAGAACCAAGAAGATGAATCCCTGCAGTCACGAAAGCTTTAAATCGAAATTTAACTAAATAAGAGCTTAAGCAAAACGCTTCTGGCTAAACAATGGGAGATCAATCGGCCGATATACTCAAACATATATACACAGTACAATTTGTACTTAGAGATAAGAATGGAGGAAAGTGTATTCACTTACCCTGATACAACACTTGGCGCTTCACCCACAGGGCATGCTATTCAATAATGATTATGCTACAATATACAACACACAATTTACCACGCAGTTTTTATAATGGGATACTCCGTTGGTATTATACTGGATGTGTATTTCTGTTGTATGAAATCCTAGCAGCTTTTTTTTCACGGTCATTTAAGTTCTGCCGACAACCTAAACAGCAAGATGTGTTGTCGCATCCAGACATCACGACATTACCTCTCTCTCTCAATGCCCTTGTCTGCCTCCCCCTGTGACTTCTCAGATTGGCAATGTGAAGAGAGTGGTTACGCATTTCGGAATGGGCTTCTAATACAAAATGGTGGAAACTGTCTCCGTGCTCCGAGGAGTTGTGGGGAGGCGCTCCCACATTTCTATTTTGCAAACCTGAGCCAGTGGTATAAATTCCACGCTATCATGACAAGGGGCCATTCTCACCACAAGCTGACTAATGTTGACTTCCGCAACAAAAAACTTGCCAATCGTTTGATCAACCTCAGGAAGGATGGTGGGGCTGAGTTAACTAACGGGCAGCGTCATATGGTCTCAATACTACACGGAACCTACACCTCACCGGGTCCTATAGAACATAGTCGGTGTATCATAAACGATGTAACCCCTCACACTTAATGTGCTCGAATACAGGATTCCATGAACTCTACAGAATTGCAGAATCTACGGGGGATTTCATTACCTTACAATGTTTCACTACCCCCTACAAGGATTGTAATGTACAGGGTGTTATCACTCATATTATGTACAGACAAATACAAGTCAAGTTAAACTGTCTCGCTGACGATATGAGCAATAGAGTGCCACTCGTTTTCCTTTGGCAGCCCTGAACCACGAGTTGGGGTCAATTCCACACATTCCCACCCAGTCAGGATTCCTTTAACCTACCATTGAATGGCTTCCGAGATACTTTACATGTCTCCACGGAAGGGAGAACCCACTTGGGTTATGCAACAGAGATGCTGTCGTGAAGGTAATGGTCAACAAGCTGGATTCACAACCCACAAGTCTCCCGTTGGATGTTCCAGCACGGCAGTTGAAATAGTGTCTCTTAAATCTCCCTGGGCCTCTTGTCTCCCCAGCAGCACGCAGCAGTTAATCCGATAGGCAGGTCACGTGTGGTGGGGTTAAAGCGTGGATGATGCTCCCACCTCTTCCAATGTGTCTTGGCCATCATGGGAGAGTTGGCCAAATAAAACTGACAGAGGGGAACTTGTCCAGAGCTCCCTGTAATGGAAGCTCTTCCGCCAGCCGTGATGCATGCAATCAGTTGTCGGGGGGTTACGTTTCTACGCTTTAATCCGTTTTCAGATATTTCTTCCACCTGTCTGGGCCATTCTTTTCTTCCATACACACGCTTGCTCTGCAGGAGCTATGCTCTAATCGGTGAAACAAAACATCCCTCATGACACAGCAAGTGTCGTAACGAAACACATCAAGTGTGAATAGATAATTTTGAAAAGTTGTCAAAATCATTTCAAAAGTGTTTTTCTTTTTAATATATATTGTTAATATTGCAATACGGTATGCTCTGTCGCAGGTAAACTGATAGAGGGAATGTGTTTATGATCAACATGTGCCATTCATGTGCAAACAGAATGGCTCAGTGGACAATAATGTAGTGGTGATGTTATTTGTAAGTACATTATAGATAAGATTGCTGCCATTAAAATTATCTAATTTTATAAAATATATATGCAAAACTGTGTTACTGTTTCTGTTATTTTATGTTTTATGTACACAGTATGTAAGACGTGGTTGGATACGATTCATAATAGCTTTTTTGGAGTCAAATAAAGTTGCCACGTGAACAAACACGCAAATCTTGGGCCCGATTGGTCACCTGACAATGGTTTATTCGGCAGTATCAGGTGGAGCAGGGTATACGACACACATCAGCATCTTTAAAAAAAAAATCAGCTATGAATCATAACGTTGCTCACGAAAGCTTCTGTAGTGGATTGAGAATCAATCCCTTGTGCCACGGCGGTATATTTAAAGTTGTTTGCAGTTAGGGATCAGTCCGAACTGGGAGTTTTAAACTCGGGCAGCCAAAGAAACAGGAGTTTTCGGGAAAGTTCTAAAGATCTGGCCAATTGGGCACGAGTTCAACAACAGCAGCAAATACGGCTGAGAGGTAATCAGGCACGAGGCCAAATGGCTACTATCTTGCATGATCGGAGATTTCATCGCGGTCCGATTTTACAGTCAGTTATTACAGCGCCGTCAAGTTCAGTTCCAAACCGGTTCGAGCTGGGTGGCCGGGCAGCACCGCGGTAACTGAGTTCGGGGCGTTCAAGTGGCCTCCCTCCCCCCACTCCCGAGGGCACGCGGCGGCCACGATGAGTCGCCTCCTCCAACGTGCTCAGGGGCAGACGTCCACCTACTCAAAAGAAGGTCGGCAGAAGGTCCGTCCCCGCCCCGCTGCGACATATGTACGTATATGTATGTTGAACTTTTTTCGCACCGTACGTAGCCAACCGTGCGAATCGGAAAAGACAACAAACTGAACACAAAAAACAGTTCTAACTAAATTAGTTTTAAGTCTAGATTTTTAAAATGCCTTGCATAGCTCCCAGTGGCTTTCGGTTATCGGGAGGAGTGTTTCAGACGGCTTGCAGAAGTGGATCTGCAAGGGCCGCGCGACGCAGTGAGAGGGTGTTCTCAACCGCAAGTTCTCGTGTTTTAGAGAATTATATGTTGCCAGTAAGTTCACTCGAGATGTGTGTGTGTGTTGTATTATTTTTGAGTAGCCAAGGAAGTGCCCACTGTAACGGGAAGTTACTGAATAAAGACTTTGGCAATAGAAGACACACGACTCACTTCCAAGTGTCTGTGCTTCGTACTACGTTACCCACCGTTCCATCTGCCAGTCTGTCGTGAAATTGTTCACGTGAGAATCGGTTGCAAATAATGATATTGAATGCAAAAAAACATGCGAATTTTGTACAAATTATTAAGTGTGGAACCACCTGACCAGGATTGCGTAAAGACGTTGATCACTTTTCACCCAGGCAAACCGAGAGCAGACTTAGATACCGACAGTCCTCGGGTTACGAACCTAATTCGTTCCCGAAACTGGTTCGTAAGTCGAACGGTCCGTAAGTCTGAACACAACAATGTTACTGTATTTAAATGCCCAAACGGTCAGTGTTATGAAATGTGTTACGGTTCAACAAAAAGGGAAGCCATTTTCTCACAACTCACAATTAAGAACACATATTGTACATTTGCATGTAACGTTGTAAAAAAAATACTGTGTCGTAAATACAAGACAAAATAAAGTAACATAAATAGAAAACAGTTTTATTTTCATGAGTCCTAATGCGACCCTGTATTCGGAAGGGGGGAAATGAGTAACCACAATTGCACACAGACACACGGGTCACGCGCACACACACAGACACACAACACCAAAGACACGGACAAACCCAAACGACAACGATACCCTTGTCGCCTTAACAGGCTGTTGGGGCAAGTGGTGTTAGCGAGCGGCGCCGACACAGGAGGGAATGAGTAGTCAGCGCCACGCCTGACAATCGTCACTGGTGTTGATCGTGAGCGGGAATTGAACTTTGGTCTCCAGGTTGGTAGCAGAGTGCGTGAACAGTTGCACTACCACTACCCCCACACACACGTGCCCACAAAGATAAGGAACCTCCCCCGTGCCCCCGTGTAATGACAGGGTGACACCTGCTGGCCTGGAAGGGGAACTACGGGTACGGGCACGGTTAAGTAACAACCAATCAGGAAGGAGGTGTATCTGGGGCCAAGGTAACAGGTGGGGTTAGCCCAGATACTCCGGGAACCTGCTCGAAGGTTCCACGAGAGGGCGTGGCCGGAGGCGGGGCTTAGCCACGCCTGGGGGGATATCAGGGGGAGCGGACCCGGGTCTTGGGTCCTGGCTGTGTCGCTGCTCGCAGACATCTCTCTTCGTCATTCGGCCACGTGGAAGATCTCCTGCGGGGTTTCCATCGCCATCATCGTCACGCCACCAGCGAGCGGCGTAGCCGAGCGGGGGCGATGGGACCACGCCGAGTGATCGGCTGCGTGTAGCCAATAGAGACGTTAATACCTCGTGTTGCACTCAGTGTGAGAAGGAATAAGTGTTGACCTGTGTTGTGCCCAGTGTGAGTAATAAAGAAGAAGTACCCTCTACACGGCGTGTCGCGGAAGTCACCCGTATAGCCTGAACAGACTGTTGGGGCAAGTGCTGTAAGTAACACCAATGAAGGCCGGCACGGCACACGAGGGGGTAGGTGGCCAACACCACGGCCGGCCGCCTTTGTCTCCCAAGTGGTGATGTTTACACGCCACGCCAGGTACTGGTGTTGGCCGTGAGCTAGGATCTAACTTGAGTCGGCACTTTCGCAGCCCAACCTAGTAACCGCGACACTATCGCTTCTCACACACTCACACTTTCACACACACATCCGCACGCGCACACATGCACTCACTCCCAGAGCCAGACCGACTCATTACATCTCGCGGAGGATTGTGTGGTGCCACAGCGACGGGGCCGCTCTGCCGAGCCAGGGAGCCGCCCGGCTTCCCCCACCGCACTGCCCCCCATCACCCGCCCCACATAAGCACACACCCGCACGCATCCCCCCCCCCCCCCCATAGAGCTGGAAGGGAAGGTTACCTGATCGACCGGTTTTTATCCGAGAGACCCTTATCGGGATTAATTCTCACGGTTTCCGGCGATCAGGGAATTGGATGACCTCCCCCGTGCTACGTGGTACCGCGGTGCTGCTGCCGGCCTTAATATGGTGTGGTCGCGGCGTGGGGCATTCGGCCACCGCGGTTGAGGCGCATTTCCCCCCACACACACCCCCACGAGTCGACGGGGCAAGCAGGGGAGGCACGAGACAGCATGAATAGCGGGGTCACAGGGGCTGTTGCGCATAGTCATGGGGGGTTGGGATAATTGCGCTTGAGCGCGCAGGCCCCATTGTTAGGAAGGGTAAGGGAGTAATTAGGATGTACGCCGCCAACGTCGCTCACTGATTAGCATATCAACAGCGCCTGGGGACTGCCGTGCGCGGGCTTGGGGTGCACGAGCCCATTGTTCAGCGCAGCATCCCCTTTGGAGGTAGGGAGGATAAATAGAGGAGCGCAGAGGGGAAATCGCTCTCTTACTCCAGCGCCAGGCGACCAGACGCAGCTCGAGCCAGCGACCCGGACGTCCGTGCGACGCACCGAGGCACGCGGTTAACACAAGGATCAGCGGACCGCCGTGGACACTTAACAGTGAGTAAGAAGGTGACTTAGAATCATAGCCGATAAATAGGGAATAGGTGCCGGTTTAGTGGAATAGGCCAGCCTCGTCGACTCACTAATTCAACATTAGTTATCAGGTAATAAATCATTAATAGCGAAGCGTGGTCTCGCGTGATCTTGTCGTGCAGTGTGAGCGTGTGGGAACGCGTGTGGTACTGTGTGTGCGTAAGCTCGCAGCGTGCGTAATCGGCGTCCCCCAGGTGCGCGATCATAGCGTAATCGGCTGCGCATTGTTGTACGGTTTATCTCGCGCGCACGGCGGCGGCGACTTTAGTCGTTGTGTCGGCGTGTGCCCCGCTGGCGTGTGCTCGTTACGTGTTATAAGTGTGAACGCGTGTGGTACGGGGTATGCGTAAGCTCTCGTCGTGCGAAATCGGCGTACCCCAGGTGCGCGATTGTAACGTGAGCGGCCAGCGCGGCGCAGAGAAGCGCAAGAGTGAGTGCCGTACGGAGCTGTGTGTGTGGGTGTGCGCGTACGTAATTAATCATGCCTGCTACGCGGACCCGCGGTGGGGTGGAACCCTCGGGCGACGGCTCCCACACCATGGGTGAGGAACTTAGCAGCGGTTCGCTTAGCAGCGGGGGGGCGATTGATGATGCTAGCCCGGCCGTTAGCATTATCGAGGGAGGGATCTCGGGGGCTAGCGACCCCCACAAATTGGTGTCGGAAGCGGTACGGACCCCCGCGTTACCTCACGCTAAAATAAGACTAATATTTACCGGCCGGGGGGCCCCTTCGTGGAAGGCATTCGCCCGCAATCTCTTAGGGGCCAAGGAAATTAATGGGTGGACGGACGCGCAGGCAGTACGTCAACTTAATATGAATCTTGATGGGCGGGCAGCCGATTTTGTAGAAGCGTTACCCGCGAGCGCACAGACACAGCTAGAGGAGCTGATGCGCCGACTCGATCAGCGGTTTGGCACGCGTGACGAGGAGGAAGCAAAATCGGCCTTAGAGGCGCGCCGGCGCCAACCTGGCGAAGATCTACGTGATTACGCCGAGGATGTGCGCGAGTTAACAAAGATCGCACGCCCGGGGTACGCAACTGATGTTATTGAGGAACTGGCCGCCGAGAAAATCCAGCGGTACCTGTCTCGCACGGCGTGGTGGCAGCCAGACATGAGCTGCCCACGTCTTCCCTTTAACGCCCTTGTCGAGCGCGCACGTAAGTGTGAAAGAATTCACAGCGAACGCGCGCAGCTCCGGGGGCTGGGACGAGAGCGCGCCATTGCGAGCCTGCTCTCGGAAGATGAGGAGGAGGAACAAGAGCTCGCGAGGAGGGTAAGGGGCCGGGAAAGAGAGCCTCCAGTGTCCCGCGAGACAACCCCGGGATGGGTTGCCGGTATACAAACGGGTATAAAGGATGTCTCCGGCCAGGTAACCCAGATAGACGACAAGGTAAACCAGGTACGCGAGGACGCAAATAAAAATATGAAGACCCTCCAGTCTGAGATGGGTGAACTACGCTCGACAGTAGGGGGACTAGCCGGGAGGGTGTCCCAATTAGAGTCCGATTTGGGACAACTGCGTACTGGGAGAGGGAGCGGACAGGGGACCCGCTACGGAGCCGCCCCCCCTCCCCGGGCATGTTATATGTGCGATCGCCGAGGGCATCTAGTGAGGGATTGTCCGGAAATCACCCGAGCTAGACAGACACGGGGGTTAAACTCCAACGCCCCCTAGAGAGCGGACCAACTAGGGGTGCAATCGACGCGGTCCCGATACAGATAGACGATAATGAGAATAATGGCGAGCGAGTGATCTCCACACAGGTTCCAGCAACAACGCCCACAGAAACGGTGACTCCTGGCGACTGGCTGCGGGAGCTGGTGGCGGGGATCACGGGGGCCACGTCGCTGGTGGAAGGGGAGGTAAACGGAGTGCGTACCCGCATCCTACTGGACACGGGGGCGGTGGCCTCGCTCGTGAGCGCAGCGCACTGCAGCGCGATCGGGGTCGACGTGCGTCACCTGCAGGCCCCGGACCGCGCGCTGCACACTGCGAGCGGAGCCGGAATGGGGCTGCTGGGGAAAGCCACCCTAGAGGTCCGCATAGGCAGTCAGGTGTGCACCCAGGAGTTCTACGTGTCGAGTGCGTTGTGTCACGAGTGTATCGCAGGTACCGACCTCTTAGAACGGCTGGGACTCAACGTGCAACCCCGCCAGCGATGCGCCACCATGGAGAGCAACGGCGAGCGGATACCGTTCTTGGGACGAGAACCGACGCGCCCCCGCTTCGCACCTGTGGCCGCTATCCTGGCGACGGCAGTCACCATCGGCCCGCTCACCGAGATGCTGGTGCCGGTGGCAACATCCCCCACCGACCCCGCGCTCCGACCATCAGGGGAGGTAATGCTAACTCCTCACCCGGAGTTGGCAAAACGGTATGGGATTGTGGGATCCGCCACGTTGGTAAACGCAGATGGGGACCGATTGTTTATGCGGATGTTTAACCCCCACAATACCCCAGCGATAATGCGACGGCGCACCCCGATAGCCACCGTACACCCCCTGCACGCACGCCACTCTAACGACTCGGTGTTCGCACTCTGGGCTGAGGACCCCGGTCGTCCGGAGGGTGAGCAGGACCTGGCCTGGCGAGTCGGCCCGACTCCCCGAGCCGAGGTCGTTCCCCTGCTCGACGCGTTACATGTACCATGGGCGGACTTACCTAAGGGAGAGGCCGATCGGCTGCGCGAGTTACTGCGGGAGTATGCCGACGTGTTCAGCGAACACGACTCGGACGTGGGTCGGACCGACCTTGTTAAGCACCAAATTGACACCGGTGCAGCCCGACCCATCAAACTCCCTGCGTACCGAGTGGGCGCACCCGAACGCACCCAGATCAAAGAGGCGGTTGGGGACATGCTTCGCGATAACATAATTCAGCCCTCGGCGAGCCCCTGGTCAGCCCCAGTGGTACTAGTAACGAAAAAGGATGGGTCAACCCGGTTCTGCGTCGATTACCGTAAACTAAATGCAGTCACGCTCGGCGATGCCTTCCCCATACCCCGCATCGACGACACCTTCGACAGCCTCGCCGGAGCGCGATATTTTTCCACCCTCGATCTCGCGTCCGGGTACTGGCAGGTGGAGATGGCGGAGGAGGATCGGCCAAAAACAGCATTCACCACCCCGATGGGCCTGTTTGAGTTTCGAGTGTTGCCGTTCGGACTCACTAACGCGCCCGCGACGTTCCAGCGGTTGATGGAGTTGGTGATGCGGGGCTTGCAGTGGGAACAGTGCCTGATTTACTTGGACGATGTGATAGTGTTCAGTAGATCTTTGTCTGAGCATTGGTCCAGGCTTCGAGAGGTGTTCCAGCGACTGCGAGCGGCTCATCTCAAGCTCAAGCCACGTGAGTGTTACATCGCACAACGCGAGGTGGGGTACCTCGGGCATCGCGTCAGCAAGGCAGGCGTGCACACCGATCCGGAGAAGGTACGCGCCGTAGTGGAGTGGCCACGGCCAAGGAATCTGACGTAGATCAGATCATTTTTGGGGCTCGCCACCTATTATCGTCGATTTGTAAAAGGATTCAGCGAGATTGCACGCCCCCTCACCCAACTCACCTCCCCTAAGCACCCCTACCAGTGGACGGGGGCCTGCCAGACGGCCTTCACCACTCTCAAAGACCACCTCACCCACGCCCCCACCCTTGCTTTCCCCGATTTTACCACCGATTTTATTTTGGACACCGACGCCTGCAGCAGCGGGCTGGGCGCGGTGTTGTCACAGGTACAGGATGGGACGGAACGAGTCATCGCGTACGCCAGCCGGACCTTGAGTGGGGCCGAGCTGAACTATTGCGTGACCCGCCAAGAGTTGTACGCCGTGATTTTCGCATGCAAACAGTTCCGGCCGTATTTGTACGGCAGGAGATGTCGCGTACGCACTGACCATTATGCTCTTCAGTTCCTTCTTACATTCAAGGAGCCACGGGGGCAGATGGCCCGGTGGTTGGCGCAGTTGCAGGAGTACAACCTGCAAATCGAGTATCGGGCTGGCCGGACGCATGCAAACGCGGACGCCTTGTCGAGGCGACCCACGGTGTACGCCGAGACGAGGGCGGAGGAGGCCTGCCCGTGTTTCACGGGGGGACGCTGCCGGCAGGCAACGGACCCCCGAGAGGCCGCGGCCACTGACCCCCCCCCAGCGAGAGAGAGTGCAGTGTGCGCCACAGAGACCCTCACAGGTGGCACTGAGGATCCCGTCGACCGCCCGGCAAGCGCGGGACCCGCGGCTCGGGACCCGATCGGACGGATCCAGGAGGACGTCGGCTGCGCCTTCCCGGGCCTAAACGACGAGCAGCTGAGACAGACCCAGCAGCGAGATCCGGATCTGGCGGCGGTGGAGGCGGCACTGCGAGAGAAGAAGGATGCACTACCAGGACCCTGGAGCGGTTTGTATGCCCGGTTGTGTGTGCAGAACGGAGTGGTACGGGAGTTAACCGAGGCCGGCCAGCCGGGGTGCATCTGTGTTCCTGCCCAGGTGCGACCCCAGCTGCTACGGCTGGTGCATGACCACCCACTCGGGGGCCACGATGGGGAACGACGCACTCGAGAGACCCTGCGTCGCCAGTATCTCTGGCCCAAATTGGCACAAGATGTGGCCGCCTGGGTGCAGGGCTGCCGGGCCTGTCAGCAGTGTGGGCAAAAGCCGGCGAGGTACCAGGTACCCCTGAGGCCGTTCCGAGTCAGTCGGACGAATCAGTTGGTCGGAATCGACCTGCAGGGGCCCTTTCCACGATCCCACCGGGGCAACCGATATATTCTCGTAGCGGTGGAATACTTCACCCGCTACCCCGTGGCGGTGGCTATCCCGGATAAAACAGCCCTCGTAGTGGCCCGGGCCTTCGTGGAAAACTACGTACTTAAGTGCGGGATCCCCGAACGAGTCATTACCGACCAGGGTAGTGAATTCGAGGCCGAACTATTTCAGGCACTGTGCCGAGAGTTCGGGATCCAGAAGGACCGAACCACGGCGTATCACCCCCAGGCGAACGGGATGGTAGAGAGGATGAACCAGACTCTGGCCGGGAAGCTTAAACGCATGGCGGCCGCGAATCAACAGGACTGGGACGAACACCTTCCCTATGCCCTGTTCGCCTACACCACCACCGTTCACACCTCTACAGGACAGACCCCGTTCCTAATGATGTTTGGTCGCGAGTCTCGCCTGCCCGCAGATCTGCTGTTCGGTGTCCCTCCGCCGCAACGGGAGGAAGGGAGCCACCCCGTGGAGCACTTGCTGGAGACCCTGCGAGGGGCCATGGGCCGAGCCTACCCGCACGGAGAGGCCGCGCACCAGCGGCAAGAGCAGGGCGCCCGACCCCGTATGGAGCCCCCCTTCTACACTGCGGGCTCCGAGGTGTGGCTGTACACTCCCCGCGTCGGTGCCGGACAGGTGGGGAAGCTGACCACCTACTGGCGAGGACCCTGGATTGTGAGACGGCAGATCTCACCCTGGACGGTACTGATTCAGGGAGGAGAGAGGGGCCGGGAGATGGTGGTCAACATCCGCCGACTGAAGCCGTGGCGAGCAGCCCCCGAGGGAGGGAGCCCCGCCGTCCAAGTACCCCGAAACCCCGGGGTCCCCCCACCCCCCGTGCCCGGGGGCCTCGCGCAGTACATGGGCCCCACGGAGCCCCGGGCTCCGAGGGGCCCCGGGCGGGGCCGGGGGCGACGAGGACGGCGACCCTTAAACCCCACCGCCTCTGAGTTTGTTCCCCAGCCCGCAGGTGCCAGAGGCCGAGGGGAGCCGTTGGAATGGAGGAGGAGACCACCGCCGGAGCCCCAGGAGACGGAGCCGCCACCCCCGAGGCCAGCCACAAGGGCCGGGCGAATCCCGCGGACCCCGCGGCGATACCTCGTGGGGGCAACCCAGGCGAGGTGCTCAAGTCAACCCGGGACGGGGACTGGCACCCCGGGGGGCTATGTGGTGCCACAGCGACGGGGCCGCTCTGCCGAGCCAGGGAGCCGCCCGGCTTCCCCCACCGCACTGCCCCCCATCACCCGCCCCACATAAGCACACACCCGCACGCATCCCCCCCCCCCCCCCCCATAGAGCTGGAAGGGAAGGTTACCTGATCGACCGGTTTTTATCCGAGAGACCCTTATCGGGATTAATTCTCACGGTTTCCGGCGATCAGGGAATTGGATGACCTCCCCCGTGCTACGTGGTACCGCGGTGCTGCTGCCGGCCTTAATATGGTGTGGTCGCGGCGTGGGGCATTCGGCCACCGCGGTTGAGGCGCATTTCCCCCCACACACACCCCCACGAGTCGACGGGGCAAGCAGGGGAGGCACGAGACAGCATGAATAGCGGGGTCACAGGGGCTGTTGCGCATAGTCATGGGGGGTTGGGATAATTGCGCTTGAGCGCGCAGGCCCCATTGTTAGGAAGGGTAAGGGAGTAATTAGGATGTACGCCGCCAACGTCGCTCACTGATTAGCATATCAACAGCGCCTGGGGACTGCCGTGCGCGGGCTTGGGGTGCACGAGCCCATTGTTCAGCGCAGCATCCCCTTTGGAGGTAGGGAGGATAAATAGAGGAGCGCAGAGGGGAAATCGCTCTCTTACTCCAGCGCCAGGCGACCAGACGCAGCTCGAGCCAGCGACCCGGACGTCCGTGCGACGCACCGAGGCACGCGGTTAACACAAGGATCAGCGGACCGCCGTGGACACTTAACAGTGAGTAAGAAGGTGACTTAGAATCATAGCCGATAAATAGGGAATAGGTGCCGGTTTAGTGGAATAGGCCAGCCTCGTCGACTCACTAATTCAACATTAGTTATCAGGTAATAAATCATTAATAGCGAAGCGTGGTCTCGCGTGATCTTGTCGTGCAGTGTGAGCGTGTGGGAACGCGTGTGGTACTGTGTGTGCGTAAGCTCGCAGCGTGCGTAATCGGCGTCCCCCAGGTGCGCGATCATAGCGTAATCGGCTGCGCATTGTTGTACGGTTTATCTCGCGCGCACGGCGGCGGCGACTTTAGTCGTTGTGTCGGCGTGTGCCCCGCTGGCGTGTGCTCGTTACGTGTTATAAGTGTGAACGCGTGTGGTACGGGGTATGCGTAAGCTCTCGTCGTGCGAAATCGGCGTACCCCAGGTGCGCGATTGTAACGTGAGCGGCCAGCGCGGCGCAGAGAAGCGCAAGAGTGAGTGCCGTACGGAGCTGTGTGTGTGGGTGTGCGCGTACGTAATTAATCATGCCTGCTACGCGGACCCGCGGTGGGGTGGAACCCTCGGGCGACGGCTCCCACACCATGGGTGAGGAACTTAGCAGCGGTTCGCTTAGCAGCGGGGGGGCGATTGATGATGCTAGCCCGGCCGTTAGCATTATCGAGGGAGGGATCTCGGGGGCTAGCGACCCCCACAATTGCTCCTCTGAACAAAATAGTTCCGAGGTTTTAGTTTGCAATTGCCGTGTCGCGTTGTAAGTCAATATAATGTTTTCTTTTCATGGAAGCTGGTTCGTAAGTACAGGTGTTCGTAAGTCTGATGTTCGTAAGTCGAGGACTGCCTGTTTTTATTTACTCATTTTAAAAACTGAAAATATTGTTCAGGATTCTCATGTTGTCTGGGACACTGTTCCGGTATTATTTAAAACACTGTTAGAACCAACTGATCACCGACAGAAAAATGATTGTGATTTAAATGCATTGCTTGAGTGCCATCGGTTTGTGTGTATGTACGACATGAGACAAAAATCACGAAGAAACAACACAAATGAGATGGTAAATAACAAAGACCAAAACGATTTGATGCTTCAATTAAATCATGACCTCAAATTATGACGAATCAAATCGGGGGGTGGGCGGGATTAATACATGGCAGCTGTCCAACACTTCAGCTTGGAGACACGTTCACTTTGCCACTTCGAGTGTTAAAGCAGGACACACATGAAATAGTTTGAGTGGACTGAAGGTGCGAGGGAAGGACAACAAACTAAACTCAAAAAGCAGTCACAAATGAATTTGTTTTCAATCCAAACGATTTAAAATTGCACAGCTCCAATGGCTTCCTAATATCGGAAGGAAGAGCGTTCCAGACGGTCGCAGAAGCGCATCTGATGGCGCGCGCGTGATACGGTGACCGTCTTCGTTCGATAGCCAACCAAAAGCCGCCGCTGCGAGAATGACCGATAGCTGGAACTGGGCTGGCAAATCCATGATTTCAAGAAGTTATAATTAACGACGAAAGAGCCATAAATAAAATAAAACGAACACGCCGACCGACACCTTTCAGAATTCCAAAATTCAATCAGTTTGAGGTCTTGGCTGCACGGCTCATGTGGCATGGGTATTTATTATTGCAATACAGTGAACAAAATTCCATACACTGTGCCCCACAGAGTTTATAATAACATAAAAAAACATGGCATATATACACTTACATACGTATATTGTCATAGCACATACTAGCTTCAATACATCATACCGTATATATATTAGCGAACTGTAAGAAACCATCACTGTGCACCTGTGGTTATATAAAACCTGACGACAAAAAAGCAAATCAGGCAAAAAATGACCTACTCTTCATTAAGACAAATTATTGCATTTATTTAAAAGTACGCTTTTTATGGTTAATTCGCGTCAAATAATTTAAAGCTGACACGTCAAGATTACGAGTTGAATGATACGCTGTGGGGGAAAAACCCAGCAATTGTACACGTTAGTGACATCTATGGTTTAATTTCAACAATAACATGTTTATATTTTACTGATAAAACCACACG
The DNA here is from genome assembly GCF_015708825.2 of Lethenteron reissneri. Taxonomy (NCBI): domain Eukaryota; kingdom Metazoa; phylum Chordata; class Hyperoartia; order Petromyzontiformes; family Petromyzontidae; genus Lethenteron; species Lethenteron reissneri. The sequence goes on along the minus strand of NC_083813.1, from coordinate 2,681,584 downwards.
TACTGTTTAGGTGATACACGTGATAGCTGCAACTTACGTCTAATTTTGTAAGCAACATAAAGCGTGGCCGTCATGAATACTGAAAGCAATGAATCACGAACAATTGTAATAAACATGTTTTGGTAATTTAACGCATGTTTTCTTTTAAACAAAAATTACTTCCAGTAATGTTTTTGGCTGCATCACCAATTACATCCCCATTGTTACTATCGTTGTTGGCATGCTGTTCAGTGTTGTTGTCGTGTTCAAGCAACGTTGTTCTAAAACTCCTTCAAGCATAATCAGAGCATCATGTCACGTGAGGAAACAACAGCCTACGGAAAAGATGACATCGTGTAACTACGGCGATTCTCGGAGTCACCTCAACGGAGTCCTTTACCCAAATGCCATAAAGCACTGGCTCTGTGGAGCGTGAGCCGGTAGGGCGCATGTCAAAGTCATCCAGACGCGAATGTGAATTTACGAATATGCTACTCACGTATTCTACAAGGCCCTGAATGGTCTTGCTCCATCGTACCGAAGGGGGTCTCTGCTTTCCTGCTCCGCACCCGCATGCGACCTGTCGGCAGACTCTGGACCCTTGCCAGTTCCTAGCACGCGACTTCGATCCATGCAGCATTCTGCTCCACCGCGCCAAGACCGTGGGATTCTTTACCCCAATGCCATCGAGAGATTCGGTTACCCCTTGATCTGTTTATAAATGTCATCTTTAAAAAAATATTCACCGACCCTTTTTAAATGGATTTGGTTTTATTGGGGTATTTTTTCCGTCTTCAGTTGTCATTGTTTTATTATTGTAATTGTCTTCTGTTTTGTGATTGTAGAGCACTTTTTTTTCTTAAGGGTGCTCTACAAAATAAATCATATTATAATGATGTAAACATCCGACACTGACTTTCACGGATGCGATTCAGGAAAATTGGCTCACACTTTGAGCCAAGGCGAGGCACTCAATGAGAGTAAGCGAGTAGAGCCACACAACATAATTAGACATCCTATTGAGTAATGTACTCCATTAATTGTGGCAATCGCCTGATGATGCTGGCTGTAACGACCAGTGAAACGTCGTACTCAGTTGTAAATGTTGTGGGTTTGCCTTCCAACACACCGGTGTGCTGAAGTAGTAACTAATTTGCGCGTTTTGTTCACGTGACAAACCTTACTAATTGGCTGTGTCGGGTCGAGGTGGGTGTACGATACATTTACGCGACCGAATCCAAAGGACGTGATAATTCCTGTAGAATTACTGCGACTGGGTCAGGGCTGCCCAGGCAAGCCAACAGCACCCACTGCTGGTCACTTTGACATTCACATTTGATAGAATGTACGGAGTTTGCCCGCTTTAAGCTCCATTCAAAACTAACAATGTTATTTCTTCACTATGCAAAATAACGAAGTGCTTAGTTGAACATCCAATAGACATCAGTTTTAAATGATGACATGAAAGTCTGTTATTGTATTTTAATATGAGAATAATAATTACAGAGCAAAATGTGTAAATAGTCGTATCATTAACATGTTTTGCCGAATTGAACAATATTTTGAGTCAAGACATTTAAAATAATTTTGAATGCATGAAACATGGCGGTAAGTTTCAACTTAGAAAAATATAAGAGGACAGAGACACTGATTTGGCATAATACACCAAATAATAGAGTAATTCCTGTACATGTCTCGTCGAATGTACGCCATTTGATTAAGGACGTTAATTTATGTATCGCGTAACAGTTGCAAATGAACGTGTCACAAGTTGAGCAAATTAATCTAACGATCGTTAAAGTGTAGCTCATTTGCACTGTTGTGGTCCCCTCGGCCACAGAGGTCCCATGCGACATCTTAAACGTTCAATTTGCCCGATTTCAAGAACGATTAAAGATCTTATATATGTCATAGCTTGTGCATAAACATGCAATTAAAAGCAATTGCTTCGCAACACAGATCACACGAAATGACACGCAGAGATATTGTCCTTTGCGGATGTATCAAGGAAGATTGAGAGTGCATCCTTCATGTTCCTTCGCCGAGACAATGGGCCAATGGGAGAGCGCAGTTAACAGTCCTGCCACCAGATGGTGTAAGCATCATTTCACAAACAGAGCACCTGCTTAGATATGTCAATATATTGTGGTGTGTGCAGTATTCGGCGAATTATAAGATGCTCCAGAAAGCAAAGCGCCACCCAAATGAGTCAATAAAGTTAAACAAATGTGTTCACACACACAACAGATTATAGAATGCAGCCCCAGCATTTACTTACAATACAGAGAACAGGTTAATCTGATAATGCAGAAAATACGGTATATATACCTGTTTTACAATATTATAGTTTCATGAACTTGACCATCAAGCTTGAGCGCCCAAAAGCACGCGCAAGTTTAATTTATTAGCAATTGGTAGCAAAACGTCCTGTGGACTGGGATTCATTTTGACTAATTCTGTCGGAAGTCAACGGGCACCACATGCTTCCAGGAACTGTTTCAATGTGCAGGAGAAACGCAGCAGGCGGTTGGGGGTGGTGGTTGTCTCCCTATGTCATCGCTGCTCAAGTTGGACGAGGTGTTGGGGGCTACCAGGATTATTCTTTCTGTCAACTAATCCACGAGTGTACGGAGAAGGAAGTGAACATCAACTGCGTTCTCTGGACACGTGTTGGCATTGCCACTCAGCTGTGAAGCGTATGCGACTTCGAAGACCGGGAAGGGATGTTGTTTCTCGATGGATATGAACGCCAAAGGCTCGTGATACCTTATTTCAAGGATACTGGCAAGAAATGTACCATATTGTAGCCGCTCACCCCGAACTAGAAATGCCCTGAGAGTGGCATTGTCTTTGTGGTGTTCGCCTTTTGGCGTTCTCTGGTCTAACACTTTGAGAATAGAAAGCTGTCTCTGGTGTGGACCAATCAGTTTCAAAGACAATGCAAACATTATCAGAGCATGTTTTTTGTTTGCATGTTCACCACAAGTATATGTGGTTAATGCAGACAGGATTCCTTGCAAAAAGTTTCTGTTCGGTGTTTTAACATCGTAAGACCTGTTTTATTGCCAGAAGGGGTAAAACCTATTATACCTTATTCCAAGCCTGTTTTGAATACTGATGTTGAAACATTCTTAGTTGTGTAACTGCCGTCAGTAGCATACTCACTCAAACAATATTTCAAATGCAACAAAAATGTCGTGCATGTGCAGACAGGTTTGTATACGATACCTTTCTAAAGCCACTGTTCAGGTTACAACGCAATGAGACTGCTGGTATGACCATACGGAAGTGTTCTTTGACTAATTTTCAGAGGGGGGCCACTTCCGCTGATAAGGCATCAGTGTGCGGGCCGCCACACATTTGAAACCATTGGGGTTTGACAGCACAATGGGGTGCGTCAGTGGCCTGCGGGCCTTGCATTGAAGAACACTGCCAGAAGGAGAGACTGGTTTGTCATACAGAATAAAATGAGTCCATATCCCTTCTTACATGAGCATTCAGACTGGCAGTCTTCTCATTTTATTGCCTTGAGCCAATGGTGGAAAATTCCACTTTTACATTGGTGGGAGAGAGCCTATCCAAAATGGGCTGACTGCAAACAACATTGTATTCATAATAGAGGTCTTTGGGTTAGATCGCGTAAAAATATAAATGTGTCGTTAACCAGCCATCACCCGATACAACTAGTAAGGCTGTGTCGGGTGGTGGCTGGTTTTAACGACACATTTATATATTTACGCAATCTAACCCAACAACCTCTAATATGGATGATATTGGCCGCGAAAGCCTACGTGCTAAACTAACGTGGTCTTCATTAAATGGACGAATCAGCCACCTGACTGGGTTAGAAGTCATGACCTTCCGATTGCAAGTTAATATATCTCACCACAGCGACGAATGGCTGCGTAGTTATAGGGGGATATATTGATCTTCCTTCCACGTTTCAATCCCTGAATCAACTGAGTCCGATTCATTTAGGGTAAAGATTCGAGACGTTGCCAACATCCCACAAGATGACTTTTACCGGGAGGGCACTGCCCAGACCTGACCAATGACTGAGCTTCCCGCTGACTTCTGACCAAAAGCATTCAGGTTTTGCCAATATTGCATTCCCATTGCAAATGAATCGTGGCGAGTATTCGGGCTAGTCTCTGGACAAAGAACTGCAATGTAAAACATTTATTTTGTGCAGGTTGGCAGCAGTAACACAGTGGTGTTGGAACAAATAATGCAGTCTCTAAATATAGCTCGTTTACAGAATGATGAAATCAAGCGAATCCTGCCTCAGTCATAAAATGGTTCTGCCCATTCTCAAATGTCTGCCTTGTGTGCATCTCCTTGTGTCTAAAACGGACGTTACATCCATGTGCTATGCGCAGCGAGTCAAGGATTCAATTCCCTTAACATAGACACATTTTGAGCAATATTCATCCATAATCTCTTATGCACGACTGCAATCTTATGTAATCATAAACCGAGGCATTTATATGAATCGGACTGTTGTTTCTTGTGGGTGGTACATTTGGCAGCAGTGGTGCGCTATTAGCACACCACTGAAGTGGTCCTGCACACTGCGCCCTCTCACCCACCCCCCATCTCTCATGACCGATACAATGTGGGGAGGCCGTTATCCAGCATACGATTGACAAAGGGTTATTCATTGTTTGGTTAAATTATGATTATGTCAGTGACAGCTTTCAACATTTGAAGTGTCACTTTGAAACGCAGTGACATTTGCTATCGATTGGTAATTCAAATACAAAACAGGTTTCCTAAAGTACTGTTATAATTTCTAATAATTTGATAGCCAGCCCATTATCCTACTGGAATTGATCAGGTACACACTATTGGTTGAGACGTAAACAGTGGTTGGCCTTATAGAGAAAGCGGTGTCCAACAGGCCATCTGTGAAATACTGGACATTATTGACATACTTCACATATGTGAAAAAGAGCTGTATAGCTGATCGGATTCCTCCAGTATGAATAAATAATAATTCTGATAATTCTGGACTTTCCATCACTGCCACATGGGCCACCAATAGCTATGAGTACTGGGCCAATGCTCAATTGAGATTTGAGACACTTTGTGGTATGGAGTTATTTATGTATTCACCAGAACAGAAACAATTGTGACTAAATCCTGACATGTAATTTGTTGAGCTATATAAGCCCCAAGGTGAAATTGGAAAGAAAAAACATCGACAAGACTTGTCCGAACTGCTCAACCTTGGAATATAAACAAAGACTGATTGTAATTAATGTATTGTGATTCTGCAAATTAATTTATCTGATTTAGAACCAATATTCCTGATGGATATATTGTAATACATTAGCTTAATTTAAAATCTAAATAACCTATTAACTAATTTCATTTTACCAGCTAAGGCCCACTGAGCTATATCTCTTTTTCAGAAGCAACCTGGCCACAAATGATTAGGTCAACTAAGTGGCTTATCGTGTGGAAATGTATAGCAGCCAAATACGCTAAACGCATGTTTATAAATGCGGAGGAAAAAATCGGAGGACCTGTAGAAAAATACACGCGACCACGAGGAGAACATGCAAATTAAAAATAAACAGGCATCAGGGTCGGGATCGAATCCTATATACCAGGCGAGGTAGTTAACATCTCGCCACCGTGACAGTAATGGAAACGGGAACTCTTTTTTTCATTCTCATGATAACACTGTTGTCATGGATTTAGATTCACATGACTTGGTCAATATGCAAATGAGTTCCATACACAGAGTGAACATGACTTGTGCAGATGGGAAAATTTGACCAGTAATCAAATCAGTGCAATTTAATTGTGAAGTTGAATTACCAGCATGCAATGACTGAGTGTCTGCAATGCTGCAGTAACTATTATCGTAATTGCTCTGTAATTGCTTTTTCTTTTCCTTAAGGGTTTCCAGATCGTAATAAATAGGAAAAAGAATATCCAATTTAATATTGATTGCAGCACTGTATATTAATGCATTTTAACTATGGCGATTGATGCTTGAAATGAGAGCGAATGTATGCTGATGAGAATCAGATTGTTATATCATTTTGCTCTTTTGTAAATTTTTACCCAAGATGTGTCCAGGAACTTGCCATTTTCCATATCCATGACAGAAAATATCATCTACGAAATAGAATGACCTCGAGTTTTTTTTTTTACTGGCCTTAATCTGATGTCTATTTCATCATCAATAAAAGTTGTTTGGGCTATGCAGAAAGACAATGGTACAACAAGCATTCACTTAAACAGTCGTGCCTTTCACTGTATGGTAGCCGATCTATCTTGCCAGCTCTGCCTTCAGAAGTGGGCGATATCACAAATGGACCCTTGCCGAGTGGCACAGCGCTAGATTGCGGCTTTGTCATCGGAAGGTTTGGAACTCAATTTCTGGTTCGTGGTCGACACAGCCCCACCAGTCCTCTGGAGTTGATTCCATCAGAAAGTGGAATTTCCACTACTGATGCACGGTTGTAAACAGGAGATGAGCAAAAACCTCACGCTCCATTGAGTAGGAACCCACTTTTTACTTTTTTTGTAACATAAATGACAAGTGATCACATTATTCGAGATAGGTATGGGCAACCCTGCACTAGTATTAAGCATTTAAGTGCGTACTTGGATTACTGTTACTTGGTAAGTAGCGGGTGATTATTATTATTATTATTGAATCATTTAATTTTAACTAAAATTAATGAAACTGATGGAAACAGCAATTAAAAGGAGAGAAATGGCCGTGTAAACAGCTTGGGGTAATATGGGGGCAGCAGAAGCAGCCACTTCCTATATATCGAGATAGAAAGCCTGCAAATACATTTCTACGGTTAAAATCCATAATTAGTATATTAGCATCAATGAGATCACTTTTAAAAACACCAATTGTGTAACATCACTGAGGGCTGTGAGCACTACCTTCCAAAGCTGAACGTCCATTGCTTAGAACATAATTGGTATAAACCACAACAACTCGCTGATCTCGTCAAGGAGCATAAACCATCCCGCGAACTCCGCTCATCCTCGCAGTGGTTCATGGCTGGCCATCGAACAAAGACGGTCTCCGCATCGCGTGCTTTCAGATGCGCTGGAGCAATGCACTTTTAAATCTAGATTCAAAACCCATTTTTAAAAACTGCTTTTTGACTTTAGTTTGTTGTCCTTCCCGCACACCTCCGATGCGCACGTTTGGCTATGTACGGTGCGAAAGAAGTCCAACATACACACATCGTGGGGTTGGGGATTAACTGCAAAACAAAACCCACTTTGTGAGGAAGTGAACAGGAGATATTGTGGGCCCTGCCGTGGGAATCTGGATCCTCCCTCAACAGCTCGGGTAAGCTAATAGTGATGGCTTCAGCCCTGTGGTTTGTTTAAGCAGGGGACATGTCGGATATTGATTGACAGTATATCCTCCAATTGATGCCAGCGTGCCCAAAATTATGACTACGAAACAACGCGATGATTTGTTTTGATCATGAATTTTGAAATATCATCCCATGCTATTGTTTGGTTTCGTCTTCCTTTAATTTCAGTGCAATGTTACGAATATTTGCGGGGAAAACTTGTGTCTGCCCCGTTACGCAACGCAATCAATGGCTACGATCGAATGCGGACGAGGAAATTGTAGCGAACAGGACAAGAAGCGCTGTCGCACTTGCGTTGCTTGCCAACCCCTCCACGTGGAGATGGCGGTGGGGGGGGAGCAAGGCGAGGGCAATGCGTTAAATCCCAGGTGGGGGGCAACATAAACAATGCAACGATACAGGCACGGGCAAGTGCTGAACAACGCGACGTCACACGACTGCAGAACGACACAGGCGCGCTCGGAATCATTCGTCGCGCTCACACGAGGCACACGCACACGAGGCAGAAGCGCGCAGGCACTCCGGCCACCGGCGCACGCCACGTGTAGGCACTTCGGGTGGGTGCTTGGGAGCCGAGCGCGATGCCTAACAGTGTAACTATTTTTTTATATTTGAGCAGGTAAGGCCCGCTGAGATATACAGCTCTTTTCCAGAAGCAGCCTGGCCACAAATAATAGCTCGACAAAATGGCTCATCATGTGAAATTTTAGAGCAACCAAATCCTCTGAAAGCACGATGCATGTTTCTAAATGTGGAGGGAAATACCAGAAAACCCGGAGAAAAATCTACGCGACCGCGAGGAGAGGGACATGCAAACTCCAAATATACAGCAGGCGTCAGGGTCGGGATTGAACCCAAGATCTCCGTATATCAGGCGAGGGAGTTAACATCTCGCCACCACGGCACCTTGTGTTCGCACTGCTCTCTAGGAGGTGTGCGTTTAGTAAGTACATCCTGAGACACGGTTTCAGGAGGGCACCCTTGCGTTTGGGAACTTTGGCCATTTCCTTTTTAAGAATGCATCGCCACTGAAGAAATTAACGCCTCTAGTGGTAGAGATGGCGAGTGGCTAAGGGGTTAGGATATTTAGCTGACACGGCAGAGATCCTGGGTTTGAAGTTGGGTTGCCACCCATGGCTGGACTGTATTCTCAGGTGTTGCGAGTTGCTGGTCTCTACCAAGTCCCAAATGTAATTTCCCTAAATATTTCAGTGGTGAGGATTAAAACGTTTAGTTTCCCTGCGATGCGATTGATATTTTATTTAGCAGGCTGTGTAGGACAGTGATCCCCCTGGTGTCTGGACTGTAAATAACTTGATAGAATCTCAGAAGTAGATCTGTGATATCTCCATCCACAGGCAAATGTGTGCCCTGCTCTGCAGGAGCTCTGAATGAATATTTTGTTTGATGCCAAAAGCACATTCTGAGAAAAATAGATGAATGTTTTTTAAGTAAAAAAAGATTTCAGAAATGAGACAACAGGACATGTTTTTTTTTAACAAGCACTTTTCTTGAACAAATGAAACTTAGCTATTGACAGATGAAATCAATCTGGCACGACAAATTGAGTCACATTGAATGTCTCATTGCGGCATCATATTGCAACAATTGCAATAAATAGAAATAGAGTATGTTTGTTGGTTTTTGTTTGCATTCTCACTACAAGTATTGTGGTTAATGGAGACATGATTCCTTGTAAAAGGTTTTTTTTTGTTGCCAGAAAAAAGGGTAAAAAACTATTCTCGTAAATAGAAATACTTTTTAAATTAGCCATTATTCAAGAAAGCCCGCAATGAGAGGAGGGGTACTGTATTAACACGATTGACAAATTCCCGTTTAAACAGTGCCTCACATTTGGTAGGAAAGGAAGGTACCAGAGAAACCCTAATGCCAGGAGGTGACATGAGACTTCATTCCCGATCTACTGGTTTGGTAAAAATGAAGTTTCATGCAAAATCCATTGTTGGGCGTCACCTCGACTACCTCGGGTGTTTAACAGTGAATGCGACCGGTTGGGTGTGAAATAAAATAAAATGATGGCCTTGGCGAGCACGGCGGTGCATGCAGGGGCACACGTGCCACACTCCTCTACTTACGAACGAGTTAGGTTCCAGAGGTCTGTTCGTAAGTCGATTTGTTCGTAAGTCCAACTTCACTGCTGTTGATTCCAAACATGTTGTACGCCGTGTACACAAAACACGAGGAATGGCTTTAAAATCTCACGTAGATGTAGAGGCCACTACCGCCATCTATGGCGCAGCGGTTGAACTTACGACTCTGTCCGAACAGACAACTGGACATACAGACAGGTTTGTTCGTGTCTCTGAACGTTCGTAAGTCGGGTGTTCATAAGTAGAGGAGTCACTGTAAAGTGGCCAGCAGGTGGGAGGGAGTACACGATGTTGTTGACTTATCTGTATGGATTTTTTTGAGTATCATGCCTCATGTGTGAATGTTCTCTGCGCACCCACAAAACGCAAACACAAAAAACAGTAAAGAAATGGCTAAAATATGCCAATAAAGAAGACTCTTGATTTGAAGATTTCGTGACTGCAGGAATCCATACTCTTTGGTTATTTCGGTAAAGTCACGTACTGTAGTTAGAAATAAAATACAATTATTAAAATTATTTCTAACTACGTGACTTTAACGATAGAACCAAAGAGTAAAAAAGACTCATGAGAAAAGAGTATTGCGAATCAGCTGCGCGTTTCTATACACGTACATACATAACCCTCGTTATTTTTGTACAGAAGACCCCCTTTAAGTTGCTGATTAGAATCTTGCAGTCAGCAGCACTGTAGTGTCGTTATCAATGCACTCACAGGCAATGGCATTGTCATGAACGACGTCAACCTTCGACCACTCACTCGGGAATTCCACGCTGAGTCACAGAGCAGTGGTCAGCCCCGGCTCGAGTTATTGGCAACGTTAACGTCTCACGCAGTTGTTCTTCAATAAGACATCATCAGTGTGTTGAGGGCCGCCACACATTTGAAATCATTGGGGGTGTGACAGCACAATGATGGGGGGGGGGGGGGTGTCTTCACATTTGCGTATTGTCTGGGGGCCCGCACGTCAGGGGCCACACTAAAGGCCACCAGGGGCCCGACAGTGGCCCCCGATGTAGGACACTGGCCTCATGGTTCGGCAGTTTATTTGGGTGTCGGCGATTGGATTATTAATTCAAGCGTGTAAATGGAAAGAAACCCCATCACAACAGAAACAACGATGCAGGCTGGAAGCGAATAGATACAACTCATACAGGCGCGCAGCGCACGTGCAAAAGCTCTCAGCCTCATGGCTCTACAGTGGTGATGAGTCCCAATGGGGACGAAATCGCACTCCGTTCCCATTGAAATGGGCACAACATCTCAAGACGCTTTCAATTGGTGGTCTAAATTATACAAATGGCTCTAGATATTTTGAGATGACGGTTTGGATGTAGCTGTGAGCTGTTGCACCTGCAGTGCTACACACATTTGTGTTGTTAAATATGATTAGCCGCCATGGTGGCAAGATGTTAACTACCTCGCCTGGTATACAGGAGGTCGTGGGTTCGATCCGACCCTGACGCCTGCTGTAAATTTTGAGTTTGCATGTTTTCTCCATGGTCGCGATTTTTCTCCGGGTCCTCCAGTTTTTCCCTCCACGTAAAAAAAGTGCTTTTAGAGTATTTGGCTGCTATAAATTCCCACGTGATAAGCCACATCGTTGAGCTATCATTTGTGGCCAGGTCGCTTCTGAAAAAAATCTGTACAATATAGCTCATTGGGGCCTTACCTGGCCAAATAAAAATTAGTTGTAGTTTTAGTTGCGTTTGATTGCTACCGTGTTTATTTCAACGCAACACACTGATGTCCTTCACAGTCGTTCCATTATACCCGACCTGGCCGCCGATGTCAACGTCGGTCGTTTGTGTCACTCGGCGCATTGGCCATCTTGTCAATCCACTGCTGGATGAAGGCCTCCCCCAGGCCCTGCAGGTCCTGCAGGTTATTTCCCTACACTTCACCACGCTGACCAGTTCGGTTGATGAGGGTGGACAGAATAGTCCTGTATTCACTGAAGTACAGAACAACACTGGTCCCTGATACCCACCCACGTATCTCTACAGTCCTATGACTTTACGTTTGTGCATGGTAGTCACCCATCCAAGCACTAGCCAGGCTAAAGCCTGCTTAGCTCATCTGTGCAATTCTAGAATTTCAATGTTGTTTGTATTCGTCACGAATATTCCTGAACAAAAGACAACTTATTACGTCAAATTATATGTCACTTGGAAAAATAAAGGAAACTGTGAACTTCCACTTATATGACAATGTTGGCAGATGTGAAGGCTTAAGCCGTTTAGTAACAACAATATGCATGTGATGATCACTATTCCCCACCTCCGAACAATGCGTCCCATTTTTAAAATATGTCCAAATTATGAATTCGTTTTTCTTATTTAGAGGGCACAAGGGTGTTCCACACGGTGTACAATGTTAAGCCTACCGAGTGACTTCAGAAGTAGTTCTGCGACGTCATTTTCTACGGGCCGTTCTCTGGTGTGATGCGATGCTCTGTTGATTGCGCGAATTCCAAATGAAACAGTTGTTTTGTGATGTAATACCAAGAGAACAAAATGGAATATAACTGGTGATAAAAGTACTAATATTTGTGTGCATACCTCATCAGCATCACAAGAACACGTCTGTTCAGTCAATCATAGAATACCAATAAGCACGGGTGGTACAACTGCGAACATAGTAAACCAATGCGCATGTGCCTTGTTCTACAGTGTCCGAGAGCACTCGCTACAACGCATAAATCTATTACCAACATCTAAAACACAGGTGGTTACATTGTTTATTCCAATGCCATGAACGCCCGCTTAGATTCCGCACTTACGCCCGCTTTTGAACGCCACATGGTATGTTATGTACATAATCACCCACGCGATGCTCGTTTCACGCAGCTTTTACGCATACCGCAAATGCAGGTAGGCAACTCGCGCCTCTCAGGTCGTACACAGCCCAGTCCCGTCTCTCCCCGTCGCATAAATCCATGCCGTTCACTCGCGCTGTGATCACCGAGCATCGCCGTCGGACACACTCTGTTCAAGGGACCAACAATGGACAGACTGACCGTGAGGCCACAGAACTACATTTCTACTAATCCCTGGCCTGCAGGTTTATTTTCTCCTCGTTTCACACGGACGTTACTTTAGTGCTGCGAAATTAACTGGGGTCATGATAAACAGGACGGTGAAAATGTGCGCGCGTCGTCGAGGCTTCAGCACAGCTGGATGAACATCGGTTTGCATTTGCAGCCGGTGGTGTGTTGACCCCTGCTGCAAGAGCCGCTCTCTCGTGTCCCGGGTTTCGGAAGCGATTTTGACACGAACGGATGCTCAGTCTCGTGATTAGCTTTCGGGTTTATGATTTCACAATAACGCAGCTTTTGAAATGCATCAACAGGTTTGCACAATACATTTACATGAATGATATTCCAATGCAATGGGATTCACTCTGCATTGTTTGTAGACCACTGTCAGTTCTGCGAGGGCTACGTATGTCACTGCAAGCACTTCAAATTCTATGCGGCAGTAAAGCATGATAGCCTGTGAGCCCAGAGCAGCTTATTTCACCTGATGTGGCATAACTTTACTGGTTTAAATTTGTTTACGTGGCCAATAACAGTGAATTATGCGATAACCACCTGAAATTAGAGGGCTTAGCAATTCATCCACTCTCATTATCCGTATAAAATAAATCTGTACGACTAAAGTTTTGCTACCTTGGGTGGCACCAATTGCTGCTCGGGCCCACAGACTCTAAATCGTGCAGAAAATGCAGGCGATGTGCATCCAGGTGTTCTCAGGCAGCATCTTCCACAATCAAAACACAAGACAACGCAGAGATGCCCCGTATAGCCTGAACAGACTTTTGGGGCGAATGCTGTTAGCGAGCACCTATGAAGGCCGGCACGACACACAAGCGCATGGGTAGCCAGCACCACGCCCGGCCGCCTTTGTCTTTCTAGTTACGATGTTTAAACAACACACCAGGTACTCATTTTAGGCTGAGTCGACCTAGGGGAGGCCCAGGACCAGTTCAGATAATCGTCACTGGTGTTGGCTGTGAACGGGAATCAAACTAGGATCACTGGGTTTATAGCTCAGCGCGCTAACCGCTGCACTGCCGCTCCCCAAACAAAACGCGCGCGCGCACAAGACACGATTATTGTATACGCACGGGCGAGTTATGCATGAAACCTCACGACACATTATGAATCAATAACTTATTCTTAGTGCATCAAACATGATACTGTACACTCTAACTGTGATCAAAGGACAAAATAAGAAAGCAAAGAATACAACTCTAACATTGCTTCAATACAGCAGCTGGCGGTTTGGCAAACACTTTCCTGCGCGGATTCCTCAAATACGCCGGTTCGAAATGCGCAAAAAAAACTTGTGCGGCAGTGAAGCAAGTTCCTTTTCAGTCGCAATGTTCTTCATCTTAAACGCTCAGTGGATTTAAAAACGAAAGGAAAAAAGGTCGTGAATAAAACAATGAGACAGATGTCACAATTGAACTTCTGTTGAACGGCAAAAGCAGCTGTTTACACCTTTTTTTATTTCGGGGACACAAAACCGTGGATCGCGTCACCCCTCCTGATTTTGAGTCGACCGTCATCGGGTCACGGAGACGCAACTTTCCACCAAAGGAGTTTCTCAGAGAATTCTCTTTTTTTGTATTTAGTCGCCCATGTCATAAAAAGTTCAAGTCCAGATTATCAGCTTTAATAAAACAGAAAAGGTACCTTTAAAAAAAGGCTTTGTTAGAAATTGCATACAAACTATTACTCGTTAAGTGTATGGGCATGGTCTTGGATTATGCACTACAGCTCATCAATCCCCCTGGACTTGATGAAGTGAGTACCACTTTGTTGCATATCAACAGTGGTTTTCCTATGCTTCTCTTATCGAGAGACATGCCCCAGCCATAGGAATGTCGAATTTCTACAACTGCCTTTGGGGGCCACCGATGTAGATCTGCAACTGCCCAACGTTCATTTGAGTGGGGGAAACACTTTGATAAAAACTTTCTGTAGAATCAGACAATTCTTCGTTTGCAACTTGGAGCACCTCCATCAGTCCAAGGACTGCTTTTTTAGAGGCTAATGAGCAGAAAGATCCAGTTCATTTCACTGCCACAGAGAGGTCAGATGTAATCACCTAATGAGATCAATCTTTTTGACTACACGAACCTGCTGGGGGCTTGGAGCAGGCGGGTGCTGGTGTTGCAGTCATCTGTCCACACACCTCTTCGTCGGCAATCTTGCCAGGGACATGGATGCAACATACGACGGATCAGCACGTCGGACAAAAACGCTTGTTCACGGATGCCTGGAGGAGAACGAGCCATTGAGCGCGACCGCATTCGTTCCGCTCGCCGAAGATAGAGGGAGGCAAGAGTGGCGCAAGCACTTTAACCCCTCAGTTCAGACGCTGCTAAATTATCGCGAAGCCTGTCCGACTCGCTGGGTCCTCAGTGCGGAGTGCTGACGAGGGGACTCAGCAGATGACGTTGCCTTGCGAGAGCGAGCGAGTCATCTCCGTGACGACAAAGAAGGTCTTGAGCTCTCCCTTGCCCTTCACCTTGATCATGCCGCGGCACTGGCAGTTGTAGCCGAGCGTCTGCAAGATGTCGCTCGTCTCCTCCGTGACCTGCACGCGCGAGCGCAACACGCGCCGCGGCGACGCGGGGGAAACGGGTTCAAGCGGGGTGGTGACGCGCGAGCCGAGACATGTGCATTGCTCACGCTGCTGCAAAGTATCAGAATCAGACAAGTAATCTATCCCGGAGGAAAATCCGATGAGCTACAAATCTTGTTTTTTCACAGATGTGCAGGAGTGGCGGGTAAGAACATTACAATAAACAATACAAAAACACGATCGGCGTGCAAAGTATAGGGAGACTGTGGCCTCACGAGATTGCTGTGGCGGCAGGGGCGATGCTGCCACTGGAATGTAAACTGCATAGACCACTGCCAATGGAATTACATCACTGGCCCTGACGTTGCCACTGGAGACGGGCACTGCTGTCAGTGCATGTGCCAGCATGTGGAGATGGCATGAGCAATACATTGTCGCAACGCTCTTCCACACTACGCACTGAGATTTCACACCTCCGATTAGCACAGTTGGCTACCTACGGTGCGAAAGAAGTTCAACATACACACATTAAGCATTGTTGGCTTTGAACTCGTGAGCCTTTAACCTTTTTTTCTAATGGGCTAAATAAAAAAAATAAAAAAATTGCGAGTAAACATTTGCCAATGTTATTGAGGTTTCTCAATGCTTTTTTGGGGAGCGACATTTTCATTCTTTATCAATCTGTTTGGCTATTGCACGCCTGGAATTACATTTGAGGAGGCAGAAAGAGGAACGTGTGGATTCGAGATTTAATAACATCATTCAAAACGTTGCAGAAAGATGGACTTGGGCGAGACGTCGCCTATAAGAAGGGATGATGGCTGATGGTCAAGAACAGAGGTGGAGTGGCAGCCAAGCAACGGGACGCATCGGAGACAACGTCCACCAATGGGGACCTTTTTACCAGAATAAAAAAATGATGGAAAAAGAAGAATAGGCTTTAACCCTTACTGACAACAAACAAAGGAGGTGTTAAGATGTTCAATCATCAAATAGACGTATCATTGCAAGGCATAACATCTGCATTAGCCACACATACTCGTGGCAAAACATGCAACAAACCAGTGTTAGACCAGATAATGGCAAAAGGCGAACAAGACAAAGGCAATGCACGTATCAAAGCATGAATAGCTTGGGATGAGCAATTATATATTTTATCAGAGCATGTTTTTTCCACAAATGTTAGGAATGATTAAATCAGCTCCTGTGTAGGTACTCGTATTCCCTGCCACTTTCCGCTCCTCACCCCTCCGCTCCTTCCCGCCCCTCCCCTGCCCATTCGGGACCGCTATGTGTGCCCTCTGTTACGGTCACTCATTGTGTACCCTCTGTTACGGTCACTCATTCCTCGGCCGTCGGACTGCCCCTTGGCATCTAAAATGTCCGTTACCGCTGTTTAACTCCGTAAAGCGCCTTCAGCTAAGGCGCTCTATATAAATCTAAAATAAGGTGAGATAAGGTTGCATCGCAGAACTGTGAGGGATGGAGACTACTTTGGAAGAGGCCTTCTTCTAGGAGCGGATTGATCATGGTTGATGATGTCGATGATGAGTAACAAGGTCAGAGATCATTACTCTGCCTCCCAACAGGCCCCTTGAGCAAACCTGAATCTTCCCAAGAACCCCCGTGCTGTCCATACGGCTGGACACGTTGACTGAGTTTCCCCAGATGTCGTACTGTGGCTTCTGTGCACCAATGACCCCAGCGATGACAGGGCCGTGGTTGATTCCTGAGAAGGATAACGTACAGGGCACACGGCGCCAGCATGAGATACATCGCAAACCAAACAAAAAAACAAATAGCCCGTATCTTGCAGCTGCATACCTGGGCTATGTGTTTCCAGGCTGTGTTGTGGCTAAGAGAGATTATCAGGCATTGTTTGGAAAGACAAGGTGACCAATCTTCTTCTTTCACACGTCTGTTGATGTAGATGCAGAGCAACAACTACAATGCCACATTCAGGTGGCCAAGCCAGCAGCGAAGTGAATCGCTGCGATGTCTCCTACGTATTTGTGGATCGAGCATTGCATAATACGTTGTACGGTCCTGTTCTGGATGACCAAACTCGCACCCTGCAGAGTTTTTAATTTTCCATTTGTGTATTTGTGTATTAGATATTCGCATCTGCCATGGTTTGTGCAGTGGATGCAGTTTAGGGTGCACCATGAGTTTCGTGGAAGAGCAAAACCAGGGATCTTCTGTGTTGGGTCTTTCAAAGACAAATCTAAGTCGTTGTTTTTAACTGGATGAACATGTGGTCTGTAATAGGATACAGTCGAGCCAGACTCGCGCCTAGGCAACGCTAGTCACTTCCCAACGAGTGGAATGCCCAGCGTTATGCCCTTTTTCACCTGACGTCCCCAAAGATTTGGAATTAAACCCTTTGGTACTTCACATGATTTATCCTCGCTGCTCTCACCCTAAGTCAGTGTTCTTTCCCTGCAGAGTTGTGTGTGTGGAGCATAATTGGTTGTGAGCTCTAAAGAACGAAGACTTACATGTTTATCGACATGTATTAATAATGATGATAATTCCACCTTTGTAACACACCTCACAGTATTTGCTCACTCTCGGACGAGCCAGAGAGTGACGCAAAAGTCACGAGGAACCACAGATTAGCGGGAAAGGCATCCCAAGCTGTGAGCCGGTGTAAATACAGGGTGTTTCAAAAAGATGAACCACATTTCAAAGCAGTATACAGGGTGTTTTAAAAGATGGACCCAATTTCAAAGCAGTATATTTCACGATGGCAAAATGTTACAGCTACACAAAAAGTTACAAACGGTTTAATGAGTTATAAAGTTTTACTAACCATTTTATAAATGCTCTATGTGCCCTCCACCTGCTGTATGGACAACATCGAGACGATAGTTGAATTCGTCCCAAACGCCTCTCTTCTCACGTGTTCCTCTGAGGTGCGTGGTCACCCTGTGCTCTTCCCCTTACATCAACAGCCTGCTTCCTCAAATTGTCGGTACCAACGACGATTGCTCTTTGACATTGGCGGATCAATGCCAAAACACCGTTGAAATGCACGCTGCACCGCAATTACGGATTCAGTCTTGCTGAACTGCAGAACGCCAAACGCCCCTTGTGTGTTGCAGGGTCACCATCTTGCAAACTACTGAGGCTAGGGGCTGTTTGTGCGCTGGGAGAGGCATCTCGCGGTCATCATTTGAAACTCTATGCTCCGCCCTCTCTATGCCCCGCCCTCTCTATGCCCCGCCCTTTCAAGTGGTAAGAGTTTCATTCATGGGCGATTCGTGGTTGCAGAGATATAGCGACTTCAAATTGGGTCCATCTTTTTAAACACCCTGAATAATCCTCTAAGCTCTGGGGTCCTCCATAAATTAAGATGTTATTGGCCAAATAAGGTGTTTCTAGATTGACTGGATTGTCCTATTAATTATGGAGTGTTGCCATTGAATGGAGTCGAATGAGGCTACAATTGGCACGGTTGTCTATGTATGGTGAAAAAAGGTTCGGCATACGTAAATACACATGATTTGTGGGCTGAAGTGGTCAAGGGGAGAGGCGAGTGAGTGGGGACTGGGAGGATGTCGCACCAACTCGCAGTCGGAAGTTGTTGAACGAGTGTTTGTTGATGACGTCCAGTTTTCCCATGAGAGCCATGGCAAACTCCACCATGATCCCGATGTGTGCGTACTGCCGCTCTGGCTCCTAGACTCAGGGAAAAGCACGCACATTAGACGAGCACGCACACACGCACACACGCAACACACACAAGGACCCCCCCTTGTGTAGCCTACACAGACTGTTGGGGCAAGTTCTGTCAGCGAGCACCTATGAAGGCCGGCACGGCACACGAGAGGGCGGTGTGACCAACACCACGCCCGGCCTCACACTCATTTAAGGCTGTGTTGACCTAGGGGAAGCCCAGGACAGATTCAGATATCACAATGATGTGCCAAGGACCAAACCAGGGTCATTGAATTCATAGCACGGTGCACTTGCCACTACAATAAAACCCAAATACCCACATATACTGTACATGTATGTATCCTCTATACACTTTATACACATCTGTATAGTTGATTTTTGGGTCAGATCACAGAAGTAAAATGTGTGTCGTACACCCTCCTCCACCCGACACGACTAATTCATGAAACTTGACACGTGAACATGTCGTTGAACTTCTTCTTTAGCAACGAACTGAACACAAACAGCAGTTTCAAAGAAACGAGTTTTCAATTTTGATTCAGCACCACCGGTGTGCGGGAGAGCAATCTCACGACACTTAACGATTGGGGTGCTGTACCCATTTGTTAAACCTCGGTCACGTGACAACTTCATTCATTCTCCATGTCAGTTGGAGGAGGATGTGACGACACGCATTTTCACTCCCGCGACCTGACCCACGACCTCAACCACGAACTGCGTCCACCGTGTAGATATGTCTGTTGAACTTCTTTAGAACCGTTAAACATACATACTTTCATACACGGTGGACTGTGAGGTAAGCGGCGCGTCGTACTCCGACGTTGAACGCCCCCCTCCTTGAGCCGCAAACCTCTGCGACGAGCGGGCAACGCGCCCATTGCTCGGCCGTGTCGACAAGCCTGGAGATCTGCTGCCGTAGCCGGAAGATATAAAAAGTACTCGCCTGCCCATTCTCTTGCCCCACCGCAGCATTGAGCCCAGTGGCAGCCATGTAAGTGCTGCCTATCGTCTTGATCTTCTCTACGCCACTGAACTTGGGCTTGGACAGAAGCTGCAAGAGAGGACGTAAATAGTAATAAAGCGGGTCACACTTGGAACCTGCGAACACAAAATCGCCCGCGTACATCGCTCAGCGGTGTTAGGTAATTGATTTTGTCTCGGACAAGATATCTATGGAGCTTCGATTAAAAGGGACTCAGCGGGGGGGAGGTGGCTAAGCACGTGATGTATGTATCACAACCACACTCATTATGCTGAGTGTGGTGGTGAGCGTGGTGGTCAGGTGCCGCGGTGGCTAGATGTTAACTGCCTCGCCTGGTTTACAGGAGGTCGTGGGTTCGATCCCAACCCTGTTGCCGGTATATTTGGAGTATACATGGTCCGTACCGTGGTCGCATAGATTTTTCCCTCCACATTTAGAAACATGCGTTTCGAGTATTTGGCTGCGATAAATCTCCACATAAGCCATTTCGTTGACTTATCATTTGTGGCCAGGCCGCTTCTGAAAAAGAGCTACGATATAGCACAGTGGGCCTACCTAGCAAAATAAAAATAGGAGAGAATAGAAAAATGTAGAGGTTTGCTTGGAACTTGGAAAATGTTTCCACAAAATATAACTCACAACCCATCGTCAATACACTGTTGGATGGAGACCATCCCGTGCCGTGTCAGTCATGGGGGGGGGGGGGTGTTAGTCATGCTTCGGCATGGTGAAAGGGGCGCTGATAACCAATTTTAGATATCACTCACCAACAGTTTTCACCATGGCCAGGGAATCTAAGTCAGGTCAGTGCCCTATATTCTGCACCACCATCCCAAATACTTATGATCACATTTCAATTGGTTTAACCACCATTTCGAAAGTAATGTTTGCCATTTGAACGTACCGGTCAGCCGCACGTGCAACGTGGCGTTGCGCACCTGCCTATTCAGCCGCACTTGGGACGTGATTGTTAAATGCATGACTGAGATTCGACCACAGCTCTGTTAGGAGGTGCGGTGAGAACGGACCTCGTCAAAGTCGGCTATGATCTCGTTGAGGAGACGTAGGCACTCCAGGCCCTCTTTGTTGACGTCCGACTCCTGGTAGAACTCTTTGAAGTCGGGGATGGAGGCGAACATCACGCAGACGCACTCGTACGACTGGTGGTAGAGGTCCTGTCATAGCAGAGCAGACACACCGCCATCGCCTGCTCGTTAGGTGCGAACTTACATACGAGGTATGCACCGACTGTTGAAGCGTGCATTCACATACTCCGTCAACACCTGGGTGGTCCTCACCTCCATTGGCACTCTAGAGAGGTAGTTGTCGACATTCCACATTACCATGGTGTTGATTCGTAGACGTAAAATTATGGATAGAATAATGATGATCCAGATTAATTTGATGATCATGGCTAATTGGTGGAATAAGTTGATTCATTGCATGATAATAATTTGATGGCATTGATTTATACATGGTTGACTTGGGTGAGATGTTGACTACCTCGCCTGGTATACAGGAGATCGTGGGTTCGATCTCGACCCTGACGCCTGTATATTTAGAGTTTGCATGTTCTCCCTGTGGATTTTTATCAGGGTCCTCCAGTTTTTCCCTCCACATTTATAATCAACATCAGCTTTTAGAGTATTTGGCTGCTATCCATTTTCACATGATAAGCCACTTCGTTGAATTATCATTTGTGGCCAGGTCACTTCTGAAAAAGATTTATATAGCTCAGTGGGCCTTACCTGGTAAAATAAAGATTGTTTATATAGATAACTGATGGGTTATCAGGGGATGGTGATAACAATGATGCCGAGTTAAACTTGGTAAGGAATTGTACTTGCTCAGGCAGTAGAAATACTAAAATTGGAATGACACAGAGAATATGAGCATGGCCCCCGCGCAAGGAGGAAATACAAATTCGTGAAGCGTTCTATAACAACAACAAAAAACATGCTCAGGAATCGAACTCATGGCCCCGGGCTCTGCTCCACCCAAGATGCCACCCACGCGTCACCTCGTTCTTGCGGTGGTGGGTGAGGAAGTGCTCTGCCACGTGCGCCGGCAGGACGTTCTCCAGGAGAACTCGGTTCAGGTTCTCCATCGTCTCGATCTCCTCGCGCTCCTTCTTGAACTTCTGCTTCCACAGGAAGTCGAGCCGGCAGTAGTACTCGTTCTGGAGGGGATTGGGGCCGCGTGGAGCGTTCACAGGCAAGCGCGCACCAACAACACGTCTCACCGCTGCTGAAACATTCCTTGACCCCCACCCACATTCTACAAACCTATGGCAGGTGGCTGGGTTTTCCTGCGAAGCGGTGCTCACTTTGTGCGCTGCTGAGTCTCACCCAAAACCAGGATTCGAATTTGGAAATATCAGGTTGCCAGTCGAGCTCTCTAACCATGGAGAGACAAGTGAGAGGTTAAACTACATTACCAGAGGGGGTGAGGGGGGAATGTGGGGGGAGGGCCCATGAGGGGTGGGGGAGTGGGCAGGGGTCAGGCTGAGATGACTCTGTAGATGTGATAATCTATGATATATTTTTAATAATCTATCTACAATACATTTGTAATCTACTGATGTTATTTTAGTGGTAAATATTAAATGTTCATAGATTTTACCATTTTAATTAAGTATATTGGCTTTTACATCACTTCCCTATCTTGTTTCAGTCACGAATGACTGAAATAAACATATTTTATTGTCTTTTTTCACTTTGTTGAACCAAAAATATACCAGCCTTTGTGACTTTAAAATGTCTGGTTTCAGTGTAATTCCCCTGCGGGAGAATGCAGCTTCCCAAATGTGGATAGGAGGTCATTTGAAGGGCGCTCAGACGTTGTTCTTCGATAGATACTTGCGTGGGCCACCCTTCCACATGGCGAGATGCAAGAGTTTCCAATGAATATTGTTTCATCTCATTATCGCATGCCAATGGCAACGTTTATAATCAATTTAGGAAAACGAAAATCGACTTTGCAAGCAGATTATTGTGCATTTCGACAAGAGTTAATATTGTCAAAGATGGCAATACATTCACTCGATATATCATGCATCCTGCTGCTTTAGTACTCAAAATAATCACATTCAACGTGTTACGTGAGAAGCAAAAACCAAACAAAATATGGACCGTATAGTTAAACCGCTGTAGTGTGTACTCCTTCAACAGAGGAGAAATATCAAAACGATCCCAATGATCTCCTGAAGCCCTCTCATGGCTGGTAGACCTCGACGTTGGCATTGAACTCCTACACATATTCCTGCTGCCATACGCAACAACGCAACAGCGAGAAGCCGGAGGCCTAGATTTGAACCCAGGACCTCAGCGGCGATGGCTCCGTTCTCTGACGACGTAAGAACTGTCCGAGCCACTCAGCCACATCCCATCCAAGCAACAAGCAATCCCTCACTGAATCCCCATGGTCCTGCAGACGATTGCCCTGCTCCAGCTGCCACGTAACAGGGATTTGACAGGTGTGGCTCACCAGGGTCCCAGCTTTGGCCCTCGGCTCATTATCGTCATCACAGTGAGCGGCGAGAAAATGTTTGAAGAAAAAATGAAAGAATAGGCGTTAACCTTTCTGGCAATAAAACAAGAGTTGTGTTAAGATGTTCAAACACCAAATGAATACCTATTGCAAAGCATCGAGTCTGTATTAACCACACGTACTTGCGGAAAAAAACATGCAAAGAAACATGCTCTGATAATGTATGCGTTGTGTTTGAAACTGATTGGCCTACAACAGAGACGGCCTTCCTTATGGCCTAGTTTCAACATTGTTAGACCGGAGAATGCCAAAAGGCGAATAGTGCAAAGGCAAGAAAAGTATCAAATGTATTAATAGCTTGGGTTGAGTATAGATAGAATATTGGAAGTCGTATTTCTGTGGCCTTCCTCAAGAGATTTAAACATTTTGCCATGGGGTCTCTGATGCAATTTAAAGCCCTGTCCATCAGATCCGCTTAATTTTCCACCACTGTGCCTGAACTTTGTGACCCCAATTGCCTCTCGGGAGCACGTCACGAATGACGCGTGATGAGGGGAGAGATGGAATCAAAATAATCGCGATAGGTTTATTGATTCATTGAGCCGTGCAAATGGATGGATCAGGAGAGCAATTGTGCGACGTGTGAAATTCAATGCAATGAAATAACCCGATCAGATGAAGAAATACTTTACATGCAATTGGAATGATACCATGAATGTAGAATTGTGTTTTTATTTTCCTCTTTAAAAAATCAGACGGAACTAATTTTAATTAATCACTGTTACCTTAAGCATTCATGCTGTCTCATTTATTTCACTCGTTTTTAGCAACGTACAGAAACAATGTCAACATTGAGTCGACCTCATAACTTCCCAAACTTCATGTTAGATTTATCTTCCCACCACGGTGCAGGCTTCCATCATATATGTTTACAACTTTTCTCACTTTAAGAAAGATAAATGATTTTTGTTTCTCCGAATCATATTTCAAATCTGCAATGTCAGGAAAGAAAGCAATATGCATTTGGAACTCATGCAGCAAGCAATGCATCGCCTTGCATGATAGAACTAGTTCTGGAACCCTAAACTTGGTCTTTTATCCACACTACGCAGCACACATTTATATATCGGAATCAGAATCTGTATTTATCCTGGATAAATCCGATGAACCATGAAGCTCTTTTTTCACAAATGTCCAGTATTATGAATGAATCACAAAGAATATTCATTGCATAGCAGTCAACTTCCGCTTCATGCGATGTTGTTGCCTCTCCTCTGCTGCTCCCACGATATGGAACTCCCTTCTCCCCCAGCCATGCAATGCGTAACCCGCCGATCTGCATATGAGCAAAGACGGAAGGCGAACGTGGGGAAAGGTGGACGGTGGAAATTAAGTACCTGTCTAGCGAGCACCAGCAGCGTGAAGAAGAACACGATGAGCCAGATGGAGCCCATCACTTTGACGTCTTTGAGAACGCCAGGCCTGGAGCACAAGCAAGGGGCAGTGAGGGTATCAGTGAGGGGTGATGCATGAAGCTCCATTGTTCCATGACCGTACACTCATTACACACAAAGTGCTTGCCACAAATCAACCACAATATCTTGCAGCTCTCGTCAAGGAGCATAAACCATCACACAAACTCTGGTCACCATCGCAGCAGCAGCAGCAGCAGCAGTTTTTTGGCTAATCATCGAACAAAGATGGTCACTGCATTGCGCGCTTTCAGATGCACTTCTGCGGCTGTCTGGCATGCTATTCCTTTCGTTATTTGGAAGCCAATGGAGCTCTGCATTCTTAAATAAAGATTGAAAACGAATTTCTTTCAAACTGCTTTTTGTGTCTAGTTTGTTGTCCTTCCCCCACACGTCCGATTAGCACGGTTGGCTACGTACGGTGTGAAATAAATTCAACATACACACGTACGATCGGGTGCAATGCCATCACGTTGTCAAGAAACAACGTCAATCTACGGGACTTGCAGCTGCACTCCAAACTTGCCTTTGGAAGTTACCAACAAAACTGGAAATGTAATCTCTCACACGCTGGCTTGCAGCTAAATGAAGGCGTGCCACCATTAGCGAGTTCAGGTTCCCCTCCATGCGCCGGGCTCCGGAGACGAACACCGAGCAGCTGACAGCAAAGTGCTGTGATGTAGGAAGCCGAGCGACCTTCAGTGGCGGCTGTGATGACACTAGAGGGTGCTATGGTGCTCTACCTCAAAAGTCATCAGGCTGCAACTATGAATATGTTTTTCTCATGAACAAAGCTGACAGCCTATGTGTGTAAAAACCTCTTTCGCACCGTACGTAGCCAACCGTGCTAATCGGAGGCGCGATTTGCACGGTTGGCTACGCATCGTAAGCCTACGATACAGACCTTATGGTAAAACGAATTAAATAAATCACGGCCCTTTGTTTATCCGCTTCTCAATGTAGGCCTCCCCATGCCCTATCAGTCACGGGGTTCTTACACCATACTTTTCACCACACTGGTCAGTCAGTGCAGGATGCTGTGTGGAGAAAATAAGAGTCTATTTTAGTTTTTTTGGGGTTGCGTGGGGGGAGGGGGCGTGATGGATGTCAGGAAGATTGCGGACAACAGAGACATGGCATACATCAGAGCATAAACACAGCTGGGATGCGACTGCCCAGTTGGCAGCGGCAACTCTTCTGCGATAACAGAAAGCAGAGGAGAGTGCCAAGGCAGATAACACCACGATTTGGCACAGCGGAGGTAGCAGGTGGTGCATCTTTCCGTCACCCCAGCGCCTTAACCCACAACACCTGGGTCTGTCCTGTGATCTCCTGCCAGCGAGTACCCACCATCTCTGGCATGGCCTCAAAGTAAAACCGTGCCTGCCACGTGCACCAAGGGTGATGTCTCTCCCCCCGCCCCCGCCCCCCACTTATTGCAGCCGTACTGATGGGGGAATAGGAAAAGTTAGAGTGGAAGAGCAACGAAGCAAGATACAGCATCACACGTGTAGCAATGATACGCGGCTGCACGTCGCAATGTCTAGAGGAGGGGAACTGTTGCCGTGGTGTTACCCAACTGGTTACCAAACTGGAATTTCAAAACACGGAGGTTGCCGGTCGAATTCGATTTTCCAGCGCGGCATTTAAAACGACGGAGGGAGTTTGTCAAATCTCCCACACCGCCTCTGTCTTCCCGGCAGTACAAATGGGTTCACCACCGTTATACGAATCAGCAGGTCACGTGGAGTGGGGAAGGGGTGGTGGGGGGGGGGGTAAAGTGTGGGTACTCGCACCTCTTCCAACATGTCTGGTTATGTGGAAGAGTAGACCAAATACCCTCGAGACTTTGCTGTAAGTGTAGGCCCTTCCACAAGCAGTGGACCTCATGCATGCTTACAACTGTGTTGCCCGTTCACCTCTGCAGGTCTTGCATCGTTCCATTTGTTCCCTGTCTCGAGACTAGTGGAATTCAATATCGTGCTGGTTGTATTTTAGGGCTTGCGCGGTGCTAGCTCGACCCCATTCAATCTTGTGCCCCCTTCAAGTTCTTTAAGATCTGCCGATGGTTTCCTTCGCGACGAACCTCGATCTCGCCTGAGCTGTGGGGGTGATCGGCCATTCGCTGTGATGCCCCTCCCCAGTCGTCAATTGTGGAACTCCCTACTACTGGCGTGCCCCCCCCCCTCCCCCTTCTCCCCCATACCACGTCTTATTCAAACAGCGGCTTCGTTCTTCTGCCAGCCCGGTTCCTTCTCTCCTACGCACGACGCCTTGAGGACTTTTAGCGAAAAGGCGTAGAATCAGTGCAAACGATTTGTGACCGCATCGTAGATCACCCCCACCGCCCCACTAATGAGGCCGTGTGGACTTTGGACGATTGGTAAAACGGCAGGCCACCTGCCATCTGATATAATCGCATTGTCCCTCGGCCTTGTTTTTGTTTAAAAATTGAACCATAGGGGGCTCTAGGCAGGCAGGAGAGCAGTGGGTTCGGATGGTAGAGTGAGATGAGATGATACTGAAGATGGAAATGCTGGGTTCAACGTTACATATGAGCCCCCCCCCCCCCCCACCAACGATTTCGCGTAGACATCTGTGAGCTTTACGGCTCATCGGATTCCGGCATTATAAATACAGGGTGCTTCAAAACATCTTTAACGCTTATATGGGACTATCGTTTTTAATGGAAAAAGAACGAATAATACACAGCAACATGATAAGAAATGTATGTTAATAGCTTTAAAAAGTCAAAGAGTCTCCACTTGATCACTAACATTGTCAACACATTCCTGGAATGTTCTCCAGGTGTTCTCCAGAGCCCGGAGGAGGCACATTTCCTGTGTTACTGTTGCAAATTCTCCGAAGTGTTAACATTTTTTTGAAGCACGCTGTTTTCTGATTCTGTGACGACGCAGCAACGTTGTCCCGCGCGCCCCTGCGAGTGCGTGAGCTTGCGTGTGTGCAAGCGAGCGAGCGCTGACCGCACGAGGCTGGGGTGGTAGAGCGCCTCGGTGTAGGCGTCGAACACGCCGTGGTGCGTGTGCAGCAGGATGACGTTGTAGCCCACGACGGCGGCGAGCAGCGTCAGCACCTTGAGCTCGTGGTTGACGCGCAGGAACACGGAGCACGACACCAGGCCCAGGATGCAGCTGTACAGGAAGTACTGAGCACGCGAAGGGATGGGGAGCGGTAAAGCGACGAGTCGTTGCTTGAGTTACTTCTCGTCGCTAGCCCACCGGCGGTCACTCACCTCCTTGTCACTCTTCTATCGCTACTGCTGCGGTTGCTGCTTCCGTTAATGTCACTTATCGAGTCCTCCGCCCGTGTCATGATTCGGTCCACCCGAGAATTTCGACTGTGTATATGCGTGTTGAACTTCTTTCGCACCATACGTAGTCAACCGTGCCAATCAAAGGTGGGAACCGTGTTCAACCAACAACCACAGCACTGCAGATCACAACCTGCCTCTTTCTGTTTCCTCCCTTGCAGTGTATCCACGTTGTCTCTTTTTCCCATGTTCTCACAGACTTGCTCCAATTCAAGAAATTCGCAAACACTTATCTACCACAACTTTATACAGTGCTGCTTGTTGCTGGCCGCTTTCTGTGTTGTGTCTTTGGGCCTGTGCTCGGCAACTTTGATTTAGAAACAGACGCTATTACACAACCCTACAGGGTGACAACTGTGAAATCGGGAGCAAACGCGTTTTCAGTGTGTAAGAGGAAGACGAGCAATAAACAAACAGTTTACATGACATCGTATTGACCGTTATGTACAGTGAGAGGGCTAAGACAGGATACATCCCTTCGAAAGGATGGTGACTGATGGACGAGGCTGGTGATGGAATCGCAGTCAAAAGAGGGAGCATGCCTGAGAGGAACACCATCGTGGAGATGGTTGTGATGAGATCGAACTAAATGGATTGCGGCATTGCAAGACGGCTAGAAATGGCGATGGCAGAGGGCTGTTAGTATGTATGTTGAACTTCTTTCGGACCGTACGTAGCTAAGCGTCCTAATCGGAAGTGCGACTACGGCTGATGATGTATCCATGAATGTGGCATCGGTGTTTGGCACAGCTGACGAGTGTCGGTATGTGAGTTGTACGTATTTCGTTCCTCACCACAGAACACATTCCACTGAAGATATTTTGACGTCTTCGGTGGAAGCGTCCGGTGCTGGAGGGTAAGCCCCCCCCACCCCCCAGTTGGGATTATTAAATGGGAGTTAATGCTTAAAACACCGCTATTTGAATCATTACTAAATGACAGTTCTGTTCCGCGCTCCCCCGCCAAATTATTCTGCCAATCATATCCAGTTAATGCAGACGGTTTGAGGACTATATTCTATATTCTTGGTTCTTTCGGTAAAGTCACACAGAAGGGAAATAATAAGATAATACAAATTAACGAGGACTGCGAGGGAGGGATGTGATGAGAGTGTATTGAATCCCCACTTCATTTTATTTTAAAAAATTGAGGAGCAGTAATCTTTCATGAAATAAAATGAAGTGGCAGCGTTGGCTCAGGATCTGAATGCGCATCAAAACACTGGAGACTGGGGGGGGGGGGGGGGGTTAAGTCCGGGATTCCGATCAGGGTTATGATAACAGCAGATGCTTAAGTGATGGCCGGTCACGAGGAATAACAAAGTTCTCCTGTGCGACTATATTTATATTGCACATGTACACACATGTATCAGTCCACTGCTGGATGAGGGTCTCCCCATGCCATGTGGGTCGTGGGGGTTATTTGACCATACTTCACCACAACACGTGCGAGGGAGCAACACTCTATCCCATACAGACAGAGCAGGAGGAGTCCACATTTTGCTGTACTATCTTCTCCTGGAGCCAGGTCATGGACACCTCCTCGACGCTGATCCAACAACCCTCACCTCCGCAGTGCAGGATTACAGGGTGAGATGTTAACTACCTCGCCTGGTATACAGGAGGTCGTGGGTTTGATCCCGACCCTCACCCCTGTCTATTTGGAGGTTGCATGTTCTCCCCGTGGTTGAGTGGATTTTCTCCGGGTCCTCCAGTTTTTCCCTCCACATTTAAAATCAACACGCATTTAGAGTATTCGGCTGCTATAAATTCCCACATGATAAGCTATTTCACAGGGCTATCATTTCTGAAAAAGAGCTATTTAGCTTTTTAAAAAGAGCTATTTAGCTCTTTTTCAGAACCTGGTAAAATAAAAATTAGTTTAAATAGCTTAGTTTACAGCCCATCTCTTCCCTTTGCCCGCGCCGATTGCGCCATGTGATGCAACGCCTGGGGTTGTGCGAGGAGCCCACCGGCAGGTAGAAGTGTTCCCTAGCGCTGCTCACGCTCGTGAAGCCGCTGTCGTTGGCGCTGGAGCTGTTGTCGGTGAAGTTCTGCCAGGTGGGAGACTCCACGGCCGGAGAGAAAAACTGCCAAACGGACAACGGCGCCAATCGCGTTACACGGGACAACTCGGAACCCATCCAACACGAAGGCGGCAGCGTGTGAGAGATATGTTGCCAGTTTTGTTCTTAATTTTCAGTGGCAAGTTTGGCTCAATATTTTTAGGCTTCGTCCATGACGGAGCACGGAGACAGCCAGACATGAAAAGGGGGGGGGGAGGTGAACAGGGATGTATTTGTATTGGGGGGTCCCCTGAGCAAGGGGCCCCCCAGAAAGTTACAAGCAGATATATTTAGTCTAATTGACTAAGTAATGTATTCATATTATTTATATACACTCCACATTATTGTCATTTACATAAAGGAAAATGGCGACACATTAACGATACAATGCAAACTGAACCAATTGCTATAGTGAAAGAGTGGAGTACATGGCTATGTAATTGTGTGTTTCATATCTCAGCTAACCTTTCATTACAACTATAATGAGCCAAGAATGTCTGTTTGTGTGTAACGCGCGTGACGTCACTCCACATGCCGCACCCCCAGTTATTAATATTCATGAGCGGGTGGATTTTTACACTCACGCAGAAGGTCGAGCGTAAATATTTTTTTTCCGCAAATTCGTTTTAAGTTTGACGTTTCTTTCTTGAATGTGAATCTAATAAATAATTCTATGCCGGAACAAAGTGGATTTGGTGTCTTTATGTATTTCTTCAGCACTTGAGACAAAAGGTAAGTCTAATTTATGCTTCTACATTTTGGTAAAATAGACATTTCTCGGTGATTTTCCAGATATTGTATCGATTTCCGATTTATTTCAACCCCAGCGACCGAAAGCAGAAGAGAATAAAGTATCAGAGCAGTGAATTTGAACAAATTGAAGGTCAGTTATATATAGTGCTACAGTGACATGAAGTGAGGTGTTTTATGACTTTGTTTTGTGCAAGAATCACTGCCATTAATACAGTGCTACAGTGAAATGCAGTGAAGTGTTTGATGACATACTTTCGTGCAAGATTCACTGCCATTAAATTTACACAAGATACAATTATACTCTGCTCAATTTTTTTGTAAATATTACAGCTTCCGTCCTGGGACGGGCAAATAAGCTAGTGAATATTAAAATGTCAGGTATAGTCCAAGCCTGGGTAAAGTTGAGAACAGCGATGGGGGGTGAGAAGGGAGGCACCAAGTCAACATCATGATCATTGTGAACCGGGCCCCCACATTATAATAAACGCTGGGCTCCTCGATGCAAGTGCTGTGAAGCTAAGGTTATACATGTTGCAATGGTCCACCCAGCATTGATGTTGAGCACAGCATACGAGGTACTAGTTTTAGTCTGAATCTACCTTGGATAGGCCCAGACCAGGTTCAGATACCAATTGGTGCTGGTTTTGTGTATCATGACAGGAGTTGAAACCACGACGATGGGTTCATCATAGAGGGCACATCACCACTGTCCATACACTAAAAACTCTCCATATACTAGAGGCCACGTGCACAAACTGCAGTTCCACCTGGCCAGATTGCCACAATGAGACTACTCCTCATATATTTATTCACAAAGATCCCCGTATAGCCTTAACAGAGTGTTGGGGCAAATACTGTTCGGCACTGTGGCACACAAGAGGGTGGGTAGCCATCACCATACCCGGCCGCTTTTTACATCCCGAGTGGTGATGTTTAAACAATTCACCAGATACTCATTTGAGGTTCAGTCGACATAGGGTAGGCCCAGGACTGGTTTATATTATCGTCACTGGTGTTGGCCGTGAGCGGAAATCAAACTCAGGTCGCCAAGTTTGTAGCGTAGTGAGCTAACCACTACACTTCCACTCCACGCAATATATGTATATACAGACACACAGCTCACCCTAAGTGTGTCCGTAGAAATATTAAATGTTGGAGCAGTAGCACCATAGGATAGCGCACTGTGCTATGAACCCAGCGACTTGAGTTCGATACCAGGTCATGGCTAACCTCAGTGGCGAGTAATATCAGAACCGGTGCTGGGCCTGATACCTTCACCAACTGGCACTGACCAGGATGATGAAGTACAACCGGACAACCGCTGTGACTGACACCCCTTTGGGAGGCCTTAATCAGTGGACTTACAAAGGGATGTAAACTAATATTTTCACTACACTAATACCCTGACGGAAACGCACTTAACGCGCACACACGTTCACGCGCGCAACGCAACAACGGCACGGGCTTGGGCTCCGCTAAAAAAATGTGTCTATTCCCTCGACGGCCCAGGAGCCCCTCCGGTAGACCCACCATGTTGAAGACGGCCATTGTGAGGATACTGCCCATGGTAACCATGGTGAGGGCCAGGCGCAGCCAGGGCTTCTCCTCCACCGTCGCCGACACGGAGAGCATCCACGTGAGCGACGGCGACGCCTTGCGGCTGCACTGCTGCTCCGGGGAGGCACCGCAAGAGCGACAGTTGGGTTACATTTTTAATGTTCAGAATCAGAAATCGAAGTGTTTGTTTACACCGGGGGAATCTGATGAGACATGAAGCTCTTTTCACAGATGTGCGCGGCATTCCTACAGCGCCAGGGTCTCGCGAGGTGCTTCCATGTTTCAAAGACGGGTATAGCCTGTCCGTCGGGAACGGATACCGCTATGTGTTTTTTTCCAAATTGAGTAACTTTGTGAGTAAGTTGCACGTGTGCATATTGCGGACCGTGATGCCGGCACACATGGCCTACCTTCTTTTTATAGTAATGTAACGGGATCTTAACAGCATCCACCATTAAGGGGACAGCACGAAGTAGTATTTCTTGTTATCATTAATACGCCTGCAGTATTATTTAGGGTGGCCAATGGGCTTGCATGGCGAACTTCTGCAACAAGCGGCGAATGCGCTACCACGGGGCCAAGTGCCGTGCAAACAGTGGCTGTAACCCATCAACACCCATGGAGCGGAGGTTACCCTTTCTCCTCTGCTGCCCTCACAGTCTTCAACCACCCTCTCCCCCCTGACGACTGTCTGCACCCTCAGTTGAACTCCGGATAATTTCTGCACATGAAGCTGCCACTGTAGATTCTGGATTTGAATATGGATTTAACTGACGTCCATTTAAACTGTGTTGTCAAGTATAATAATGATCATAATTTTGATTCACAATAGCATCTTCATACTATAAGCATCTTCAGATGCTGTACGGGAAGAGCTATTTATTTCAAATAATGTGGACAAAAACCCAAAATAATCTAAACTAGCCACAGTAACCGAGAACACAACAGTAAAACACAATGAAGTTCAGTCCACATTACGTACAATATGAAGCCAAAACACAACTATCCGACCGGTCATATTCAAAACACATTCCTGTAAGTGGAACCCTATTCAATGGGTTACCACAATCACTCGCGACCACCTCCGAGTGGCCTGAAACGGACGTACACTCAGAGGCAGAGGCAACGCGGAAGGCTGCTGAGTCTGGACTGAATGAGGAGTGGGGAGTCAGAAGCCACCACACACGTGGGGCTTTAACGCCCTGAGAATGATTGTTTGAGGGGCGCTTAATACGTTTCGATTGTTAGTATTACAGTGAGCGAGAAGCTTTCAATAGGTGTTGGTTATTCAAGTAAAATTATGAAA
Organism: Lethenteron reissneri; assembly: GCF_015708825.2. NCBI lineage: Eukaryota > Metazoa > Chordata > Hyperoartia > Petromyzontiformes > Petromyzontidae > Lethenteron > Lethenteron reissneri. The sequence goes on along the minus strand of NC_083813.1, from coordinate 2,647,900 downwards.
AAAGAGGCTTTAAACTTTCCGGCAATAACACAGGTGTTAAGATGTTCTAACACCAAATACACACCTATTAAAAGGCATCAAGCCTGCATTAACCACACATGCTTGTGGTAAAACATGCAAACAAACGTGCTTTGGTGATGTATGCATTGTCCTTGAAACTGGCCAGAGACAGTCTCGTTTATGGCCTTGTCTGGCCAGTGCTAAACCAGAGCACAGAGACAATGCAAGTGTAAGAGCACACATAGCTCGGGTTGAGCTGTTATATCAATGGGATATGGTCCCATAGATCAGATAAAATGGGAAATAAATATTAAGGAAAATTCTTTCAAATGCGTTCTATTTCACTTAAGAGCAATAAGACATGGACGTTCATACAGATAACATAATTTTCGTGAAAATCTTTTTTCTTAACACGAGGATTAGAATGGTAACTAACGTTACATTCGTGTAGAGTAATCTCATTAGTTACAAAAAATGGCACGTTAACTTTTTTTTTTACGCACACGGGCACAATGTACTGATGCCGACTAAAACGTCCCGTCTGATAAGACGTACGACAAGCGCCTGCAAAGCCACTGGGGGTTACACTTACGAGCAGCTGCCCAACGACGCAGACGCAGAGAATGAACCCGAGAAGGAGGAAGACCACCCCGTACGATATCCCGAGCTCTGCTGTCCTGTTCACCCAGGGGAGCACAGACGGCAGGGTTTCACGCACACGTGCATAGCCCGAGACGTTGTGATCTCAAGTCACGGAATAGCCTCAATGGACTGTTGGGGCAAGTGCTGTTACGAATATCAGCACCTATGAAGCCCGACACGGCACACGAGAGGAGGGGTGGGTGACCAGCAACCACGCCCAGTCGCCTCTGTCTCCCTAGTAGCACCAGGTACTCATTTGAGGCTGAGTCAACCTAGGGGAGGCCCAGGACTTGTTCAGATATTCGCGACCGATGTTGGATGTGAGCGGGAATCGAACTCGGGTGAACGGGTTCGTAGCGCAATCCACTAACCGCTACACTACCGCTCCCAGGAAACACACACACACACACACCAAATGTCAACAAAACTCAAGTTTCGCTGCAATTGTGCTCTTCTTGCCACGTGTAAGATGTTTGTTCAACAAGCAAAATTCGTCAAAATCAAGACAGTGAATAAGTGCGGTACAACATTGCATATCCAACTCGCTGGGGACCGCGGTACAGGTGGAGACGCAAAGAGGTCAGATTCGTGAACATCTACAGACAACGACAGTTACACCCTGCACAAATACTGCAATGGATGCGGGCGGGTGATTGGTCAGGGTGGATATGTATGTTTAACTTATTTTGCACCGTACGTAACCAACCGTGCTAATCGTGATGGTTGGATATGCGACATTGTACAGTATTGTAAAATAATACCTGCTGCTCTAGTTCATTTTGATAAATAATATAAAAAAAATATTTTAAACAGGTAAGTTTTACAAGGTGGTGGTGTGTGCTCCTTTGGTATATTGGGTAATAATAAAATAAGTGACTATATACTGTACAGATATGCTGGCCAGGTGCTGCTGTGTTTGGAGTGCTCAACTAACAAAAAGTTGAGTTCAAATCCGGGGTCAGGGGTCAACCCAGCACATTAACCATCTGGGGTTTTACAATGAGTTAAAATGTTTTGGAAGTTAAAGAGCACTTCTCATAAAGAGGGACTTGGCTCCTACTCTGTAAGTGTGTCATGTCCACAACTAGATATGGAATGCCGATGGAGAATAGCGCTGCACAAATGCTCGTTTGAGCAGGGAGATGTTTAAAGCTTGGCATATATGCATTGCTGTACGCTACTAACTCTACCAACCATGTTCCAATTCCTGGTCATGGTAAACACCCAGCGGAAATTGAAGTTTGAGCCTGGCCTGGGAGGCAGATAGCATTAAGGGGATTTGGAATTGTGCCGGTCGCCACTACCCTAGATCGTGTGCTACGCCATCCTCAATCGGTGCTCATGAACTGCACTTGGCCCAATCGTAAGATACGCATGGGGGATATATCATTGTACTCACTTGGGCACCACAAATATCTGAACAACAAAGATGCAAAAGAAGATGAGGCAGGCACAGGATACGTAGTGCTTGATGTCTGGAAGTGTGGTATTTCTGTACTGCAATGTCCAATAACACACACACATCATCCCATTCCACACACAGCACACACAACATCCCAATCCACAGACAGCACAAACAGACACACATATTAAAAAAACATAACATGCAGGTGACCCTTGTAATACAAATATATTTACATGATCAAATTGACCCACGCATTTACAGTATACGATATTGCAATGTGCTGTATCCAATTATTAGTCAAATCGATCTGTATGCTCTCTCAATGCTGGCGAGGGTTTCCAATCCCTGATACAAATTAAACATTCATATTTTATCAAGGTGAAGAGGTCACAACGGCTAATACGACTGACGTCAACACATCTTCATAATGCTTCCTTCCTTCTGCTAGATTCCTCAGAGTTTGTATAGTTGACTCCCAGCCTCCACTGGCTGCCCTTAAAGTGTCCAGCCATGGAGCGCAAGGTCTTCCCCTTTGTGATCTAAAGGGGGCAGCTCCAACGACTGCCCCAGGACACCTGTACAGTCCACCCTGCATGGTAATGCGCGCAGCATTGCAACCACCTCTTCCTGAGCATGTTAACAATGTGTTTTTGACACAGTCTACTCCAAAACTTCCAAGTGTCTTAGCCTATCCCGCGTTTACATTTCGAAGCAACCTCTGCATGGCCTTACATTCAAAGGCCAGACACTGCTTTTTATAGCTGCTTTCTTAGGTTTAGCTCTCTCACCCATAAAACAGCACAAACATTCTTCCAGCATCTAAACGCATTTATGAATCCAAAAGTGGCTATATGTATCCTATCCAAGACCCACCCTACTTACCCAATTGTTTGTTTTTAGTACGCCACCACTGATTGCCCATGTAATCGCGCTGTGAGGCTTTGCGGCTTTGCCCAGGCCTGGGCTCGCTTCTGTGCTCACTATTGAACGATGAACCCACCTCTTTCTCGAAAGCTCTGTCGTTGAAGAAGAGTGAGAATCTCTGGATGTCCTCTGATTTGAGCCACTGCCTGTGGAGCAAAAAAGGTGAGGGCACAAGCATGGATAGGAAGAAGAGGGCGCGCGATGGCGGAGTTTAGTGATGGACGAAGCAGCAAATATAATGGCCTAATGATTGGCTGTACAGCAACTTGGTATAAGAGTTATCTGTGTAGCTTATGAGTCGTTGTCCTCCAGGAGAGCTCTTGCCCACTTGTAGTTCCCCATGTAGTGTGAGTTTAAAACACCTGCTGTCACCCCTATGGAGTGAAAGTCCGGTCAACATCAGCTGCGAGGTCCACTTCGAGGTTTGTTGTTTGGGCACGTTGCAACACTTCCTCGTTTGTGATTTTTGTCATGCACAATTAGCCAAGCATAATTGTCAGTAGGCTTTCAGTTCAGGGTAAGGTTTGTATAGCGCGGTAATCAACAGTAGGAGTGTCGTTCTAGAAGCATGAAAAACTCACACAATGTAGATTTACCTCTGCAAACTCTTTCCACATTGAAGATAATTTCCAAAGACTATCTTTTCTGTCCACAGCTTATGCACAATTCTAGATTTGAAGCTTTCGTGACTGCAAGGATTCATATTCTTAGGTTTTTTCGGTAAAGTCACGTAGGTAAAACATTAAAATTAATAAAATAAAAATAAAATAAAAATCACGACGTTTCGGAGGCAACACAAGCTTCCGTCTTCAGGTGGAACCGTCACAGCCACGACAGCTGTATCAAGTAAAGCACAGCGGGGCAACTCGAGGCCCCAACCCAGTGAATGGGAAATGAGGCATTTTATGTTTTAATGAATGTCCCCGCAGTTTATTGCTGCCGGAGTGCAGTAATAGCTCACAGCATTTGCAATATTAATTTGAAATGTACTCATTTCAAGTGTTTTTAATCTCTCCAGATAAAATAATAAATGTGCCACAGAGAGTGTGCTGGTTTGTTTTTCCATCTACCAATTGGCACTGTTGCTTGATAACATTAAACAAAACAACAATCTCCCTCGCTGAACACATCGATTTGAGCACTGAATTCCCAATTGAATATAATGAGTTAAAATCGCAATGATGGATCAACTAAGCCCATCATTCTTTCCAAGGGCAATAACATGTCTCTCACCAACTGAAGCACGTTCGCTCAATTTCCTACCATAGCTAACATCAGTGGCGAGTGATACCTTAATCAAATCCAAATTGACTCAAAATGTCTTAGTGCTGTATATAGCCAGAAAACCCTCATGATTGACACAGCATAGGGAGCCCTGTTAACCAGTAGCAGATTGACAAAGGGCTTCATAATAAAGTTTTTTGGGTTAGATCGCGTTATTATAAATGTGTCGCAACCCTCCACCACCCGACACGGCCAATCAGTAAAAAAATTGTGTCACGTTAACAAAACGCCACTTACTTCCTTCTTCAGCCCACCGGTGTGTTTGAAGAGTGAATCCACAACATTTACAATTTGAGTTGTACGACGTTTCGCTGGTAATTACATCCAGCATTTTCAGGCGATTTGCCAGAATAGTGAAGCCATCCACCTGCTTCCGGTCTTAAATAGTGCAGGACAACGTCATTATTTTTGAACCCCACCAGGTTTCGAGATCAGAGGTGGAGGTTGGGGGAAGGGTATTGTAATTATATAATAGATTAGTAATCAGTTAATTAGTATATGATTCCTCTATAATGAATTGTAATATGTATTGTGTATTACGTAATAATACGCTTCCAGGCTGCACTAAGCCTGTAGCTATCAGAGCGGTTAAAATTATTTGTATTCTTCTCAATTTCGATGGATTCTCTAATTAGTCTTGGCCAGTAATAATTAGTTTTGCATAACACTTCAACGTTATCAAAATCAATTGAATGTTCTTGTTGGCGAGCCTGTTCTGCTACTGCCGACAGTTGTGTTTGAGATAATTTAATGTTCCTTTGGTGTTCTTTTAGTCTTACGCTAATGTTACGTCCCGTCTGTTCAATATAGCATTTACCGCATTAGCAATTGATCTGATATACAACTTCTGTTGATCACTTTGGTAATTCATCTTTAGTTTTTTTTTAATTTTGTGTACCATACCAAATTTTACTTGAATGTTTTGCTTTTGCAAAACACGGGCTAATTTATCAGTTACTCCTGAGATATATGATATTTTAATTGTTTTGATAATCTGATCACTGGATGGCCGGGTTTTGTGCATTGAAATTATTTAAAAATCCATTAAGTGTATATTTACTATGTGGCCAGAAAACCAAAGTGTCATCGACATATTCTTTGGGTCTTTCGGTAAAGTCACGTAGATAGGTTAAAAAAAAATATTATAACAAAAACCTGCAACGTTTCGATCACAACACAAGCGGTCGTCATCAGGAGAAAAAACAGGGGTCAGCCTCTAAAGGCAAACTGTTTATAAAGATTTAAAATGGGCATAGCTCCAGTGTCAGCAGCATGGGTGGAGGAGTTTATGTTAATGCGAGAAATTAAAAAACCATGTGCCTCCGCATTTAGGGCGGAGAAGTTAATGTTGATGTGAGGGGTTAAAAAACTGGTGAGCAGTGTACAGTGCTAAAATGGAAACATTACAGCCAGTTATGACTTAAACTGGTTGATAACGTACTTCCAGTCATTGGTGAGTTCATACCCATCCTCTCGGTTGAAATTGTGTCTATGTCTGTATATATGGATGGCTTCATGAACAAATCTTTGTTGATAGCCAGTGGGTTTGCAAAGTACCTTCGTCTTAGAGAAATCAATTTCGTGTGAGCCAGCTGCATTAAATCAATGATCAGCCTGCTCACGAACGCGGACCGAGACATGTCGCTTAGTTTCCCCAATGTAACTACTGCCGCAAACACGGCTTAGTTTGTAGATGCCGGAGTATTGCATGTCAGGGATCACATCCTCCACAGATGGGATCAGATCACGAATTTTATGTACTGTGTTGAATCGAACCTGGATCTAGTGTTTGCTCATGATTTTGGAAATCTTTTTGGTGACCCCTGCTATGTAAGGCAAGGTGATGGTTTTGATTGGGTCCTGAGATGGTTCTTTCCCAAGGTTGGGGTGATAGCTTTATAGATTGTGAAGTCTGAATATCCATTCATCTTGAGGGCCTGGTGTACGTGTTCCAGTTCACTGGCTAGGTGATTATGGTCGGAAATTCATTGAGCTCTATGGTGTAGAGTTTTGATAAGGGACTTCTTCTTGGATGGATGGTGGTGGGAGTCAGGTTTTAGGTAGGCATCCGTAGGGCTGGCTTTCCTGTAGACAGAGTGGCCCATTGAGCCATCTGGTCTCTTTTCAATTAAAACATCCAAGAATGGTAGCTTGCCATCCTTTTCCACCTCCATGGTGAATTTGATGGCTGGGTGTATGGAATTGATGTGTTTGAGGAATTGGTTCAGAGCTGTTCGGCCATGTGGCCAGATGACGAACATGTCATCTACATATCTCTTTCACAAGGACGGACGTAGATTGGATGCCTGGATGGCGTCTGTCTCAAATTTTTCCATGAAAACATTGGCTACAACCGGAGATAAGGGAGAACCCATTGAGATACCTTCAACTTGTTTGTATAATGTTCCATTCCAGGTGAAGTAAGTGTTGGTGAGGCAGTGTTTCACCAAGGCCAGTACATCAGCATTCAGTCCTTGTTGGACCACATCTTCAATTATTGCAATGGTGTCAGGCACAGGAACTTTGGTAAACAAAGATACTACATCGAAACTAACGAGCAAATCACCTGTATATAGTGATGTATCCTTAATTAATTATACCAAGTGAGCTCAGTTAAGTACAGCTGAGGCGCTCTTACCAGTGAATGGTTGTCAGGTCTCAGACAGAATCGGGCCAGTTTGTAAGTGGGTGAGTTAATGGTGGAGACGATAGGCTGATGGGGTGTGCCTTCTTTATGGATTTTTGGTAAGCCATACAATCTGGGTGGTCTAGCAGTAGAGGGTTTTAAGGAAACCCGCTTGGTTTGTTCGATTAAAGATGTCGATTCAATAATGATGCTGTTGGTTTTTGTAACGAGCTACCATAATTAAATAGGTCCTGAATTTTGTTATTGTATATGGTTTTGTCCATGATGACTGTGGCATTGCCCTTGTCGGCAGTGAGGATGACAATGTCATCCCTCTTTTTAAATTGAGAAAGCTCATCGACATATCTAAACCAAAAAGATAGTTTTAATGTACTTGAGGCAAGTGCTCTTGTTTAAAAGTTTTCCATGTACAAATTTGCTGCTCCTTCCTTTTGTTTAAAGAAGTCACCTCTCCATCATAAATAAGTGTTATTTAGACAATGGTCAGCTAGTTTAGGAATATCTTCTGGTACACCTGTCTTCTGTACTAGTGTATCAAGTAATTTAAGTGACTCGTTAACTGGAACCTTAGTGAAAAGAGTAATTACATCGAAACTCACTAGAATATCATTAAGGGTTAAGGTACTACCTTTAATCAAATTCACAAGATGTTCTGAATTTATTATAAATGAAGATGTCCTACCGATGTAGAGCTGTATTTGTTTAGTTACATATTTTGCTAATTTGTATGTGGCAGAACCTATTGTACTTAATATGGATCGTAATGGGATACCGATTTTACGAATATTTGGTAGTCCATACAGTCTTGGTGGCTTTGAGGCCCGTGGCTTACTTTGGTATTGCTGAGTCTTGGGGATGAATGAATTTTCAATGATTGCAGGAGTCTTGCGTTCTAAAGTATTGGTTGGATCTCGTTTAATTTTAATATAGGTATCTTCCTCCAGTACATCTTTAATTGTATTATCATAATCTGTTCGGAACATCACTACAGTAGTGCGGCCTTTATCAGCTGCCAGAATTTTTATTTCTATATTTAATCGAAGCTCTCTTAAGGCTTTTGCTTCGCCAAAGCTAATATTTATTATTGGTATTTTGCTATTCTCGATTATTTTGGCAACATCGTGTCTAGTCTTCTCTGCCTCGTTATGTGTAATTATTACTGGCCAAGACTAATTATAGAATCAATCGAAATTAAGAAGAATACAAATAATTTCAACCGATGCGATAGCTACAGACTCAGCGCAGCCTGGAAGCATATTATTAAGTAATACACATTGCAATTCCTTATAGAGGAGTCACATACTAAGTGGCTGATTACTGATCTATTATATAATTACAACTAGCTGTACTACCCGGCTTCGCCCGGGACTTGTATCTACCACGGCCGGCCGCCTTTGTCTCCCCAGTGGCGATGTTAATACGCTACAGCAGTTACTCGTTTGAGGCAGAGTCGACCTAGGGGAGGTTAAAATAATCGTCACCGGTGGTGGCCGTGAGCGGGAATCGAACTGGGTTTGCCGTGTTGGTAGCGCAGCGTAGCGTTAAGCACTACACCCACCGCTCCTCACACACCACACACGCACACACACAGACACACACACAGACACACACACAGACACACACACACAGACACAGGCAGCACGCTAAGCACTACACTACCGTTCCCCCTACACAACACACGCGCGCGCGTCCATAGGTACACATACACGCGCTTGCTGCAGACACACACGACTTTCAGGGTGCGTACGGCAGTAAACGACTGAAATAATAAAGCGGCAATGCTGTGTAAGGAACGCCTTAGACCCGCATTACACATTTGTGTAATGCGAGCGTAAACACACAAACACACACGAACACATACACAATACACACACACATACATGCAGACACACAGACAGACACATAACACACATACATACACACACATACAAACACAGAAACACATACACACACATACATAGACACACACATACACATCCACAGACGTACATACACACATACATACAGGCACGCAGACATACACATAAACACATACAAAAAAACCCACATACATACACACACACATACATACACACAAACACATGCACACACATACATACACACATGCATACAGACACACAGACATACACATAAACACATAAACACATACACACATACACATGACCCGGCTTCGCCCGGGACTTGGATCCACCACGCCCGGCCGCCTTTGTCTCCCCAGTGCCGATGTTAATACGCAACACCAGTTACTCGTTTGAGGCTGAGTCGACCTAGGGGAGGTTCAAATAATCGTCACCGGTGGTGGCCGTGAGCGGGAATCGAACTCGGTTCGCCGGGTTGGTAGCGCAGCGTAGCGTTAAGCACTACACCCACCGCTCCTCACACACCACACACGCACAGACACACACACAGACACACACACAGACACACGCAGACACACACAGACAGACACAGACAGACACACACACACACAGACACACAGACAGCACGCTAAGCACTACACTATCGCTCCCCACACACCACACACGCACACACACAGACACACACACAGACACACACACACAGACACAGACAGCACGCTAAGCACTACACTACCGTTCCCCCTACACAACACACGCGCGCGCGTCCATAGGAACACATACACGCGCTTGCTGCAGACACACACGACTTTCAGGGTGCGCACGGCAGTAAACGACTGCAATAATAAAGCGGCAATGCTGCGCGAGGAACGCCTTAGACCTGCAACACATTTGTGTAATGCGAGCGTAAACACACAAAGACATACAAACACATACACACACACACATACACACAAACACACACACACACATACACACACATACATACACACAGACATACACATACACACAAACACACACATACATACACACAAACACATACACAATACACACAGACATACATGCAGACACACAGAGACACACATAACACACATACATACACACACATACATACACAGAAACACATACACACATACATACACACACACATACACACATACATACACACACACATACACACAAACACATACACACACGTACATACACACATACAGACACACAGACATAGACATAAACACATACAAAAAAACCCACATACATACACACACAGACATACACACAAACACATACATACACACATGCATACAGACACACAGACATACACATAAACACATACACATGACCCGGCTTCGCCCGGGACTTGGATCTACCATGCCCGGCCGCCTTTGTCTCCCAAGTGCCGATGTTAATACGCCACACCAGTTACTCGTTTGAGGCTGAGTGGACCTAGGGGAGGTTCAAATAATCGTCACCGGTGGTGGCCGTGAGCGGGAATCGAACTCGGTTCGCCGGGTTGGTAGCGCAGCGTAGCGTTAAGCACTACACCCACCGCTCCTCACACACCACACACGCACAGACACACACACAGACACACGCAGACACACACAGACAGACACAGACAGACACACACACACACAGACACACAGACAGCACGCTAAGCACTACACTACCGCTCCCCACACACCACACACGCACACACACAGACACACACACAGACACACGCAGACACACACAGACAGACACACACAGACACAGACAGCACGCTAAGCACTACACTACCGTTCCCCCTACACAACACACGCGCGCGCGTCCATAGGTACACATACACGCGCTTGCTGCAGACACACACGACTTTCAGGGTGCGTAAGGCAGTAAACGACTGAAAAAATAAAGCGGCAATGCTGTGCGAGGAACGCCTTAGACCAGCAACACATTTGTGTAATGCGAGCGTAAACACACAAACACATACAAACACATACACACACATACACACAAACACATACACACACATACACACACATACACACACATACATACACACAGACATACACATACACACAAACACACACACATACATGCACACAAACACATACACAATACACACACACATACATGCAGACACAGACAGACACATAACACACATACATACACACACATACACACACATACATAGACACACACATACATAGACACACACATACATACACACAAACACATGCACACACGTACATACACACATACATAGAGACACGCAGACATACACATAAAGACATAAAAAAACCCACATACATACACACACACATACACACAAACACATACATACACATACATACACACATACATAGAGACACACAGACATACACATAAACACAAACACACATACACATGACCCGGCTTCGCCCGGGACTTGGATCCACGATGCCCCGCCGCCTTTGTCTCCCCAGTGACGATGTTCACACACGACAGCAGTTACGCGTTTGAGGCTGAGTGGACCTAGGGGAGGGCCAGGTCCGTTTCAAATAATCGTCAGTGGTGGTGGGCGTGAGTTGGAATCGAACTGGGGTCGCTCAAGCAGCTTAATGACTGTTTGTACAAAGAACATATAAAGAATCGATTATAATAACCAGGCTACAGTCCACATTATAGACTGCCAGTACACGCAGTCAGCTTCATAAGCAGGCTAGAGTGTACATGATAGAGTGGCAGTACGCTCACCGAGCTTAATAAGCAGGCTACAGTGTACATGATAGACTGGCAGTACGCTCACCCAGCTTAATGAGTATTTGTACAGTGAACATTAAAGTAATCGATTGTTGGCACGTTGGGTTTAAAAGTAATATTAATAGCACACATTGTGGTGGGGGTGTAGTGAAGAGTAGGAAAAACTTTGATGAATTTACCTCAGAGTGGCGTGGTGGGTGTCGAGGCCTAGTAGCGTGCAAAGCCTGCGGCCTCGCCTAAAATTGTCGGCTTGGAAGAGGCAGGGTACGGGTGGCGTTCCTTCCCCCCCCCCTCAGCGCTCCAACAATACTGTGTAATGGCTATTATTTAATTAAATACGGAGCTTATGAAAGTGGCGAAGGCGTGGCTAGCCGTTGGCAGAAGCAACCGCCGTCCAATGAAACTGCAGCCCTTGGCGAAGGCGTCGCTAGCCGTTGCCAGGTCCAATGAAAGCGGCGAAGGCGTGGCTAGCCGTTGCCAGGGGCAACCGCCGTCCAATGAAAGTGCGTATGGGCCGAAATACACACACACACAGACAGACAGACATGAACGATTTTATATATATAGATACCCCCCCACCTCCACCTCTGATCTCGAAACCTGATGGGGTTCACTAATGATGACGTCGCCCTGCACTATTTAAGACTGGAAGCAGGTGGATGGCTTCACTATTCTGGCAAATCGCCCAATGATGCTGGATGTAATTACCATCGAAACGGCGTACTCAAATTCTAAATGTTGTGGATTCACCCTTCAAACACACCGGTGGGCTGAAAAAATAACTAATTGGCGTTTTGTTAACGTGACACATTTTTTATTAATTGGCCGTGCCGGGTGGTGGAGGGTTGCGACACATTTATAATAACGCGATCTAACCCTAAGCCTACGTGTTAAACTGACAAAGGGCTGTAAATTATTATATTTTGAATCACACAGTGGCTAAGGTGAAGCTGAGTTTACAATGCAGCAGAGTTCTGTATTGTAAGACTGAGTGCAAATCTGGCAATGGTTGATTTAGCCCCATAACAGTCATCATCATTATCACTATCATAATCCTTTTACGGTCCAGATAATACAGCAACATAGACAACCAGGGGAGGCTCTACCACCATGTTGAAATTCAAGAGAATAAATAGTCCCTGTCATAGGAATGTGGAATTTACACCACACCCAACCTTGATTTGAGGTTGTAGATAGTATGTCCTCAACCATTGGACATAAGTAAGGATAATAACCTCAATACCTACATGCGGTTTGATTCAGCTCTCAGAGAGACTCAGAAAACCCAGAGTGTTTGAACAAGACACCATGGAGGGGGCAATGTGCTTCTCGCCCTGCCTCCTGTAACGACGCCACCTTCATGCGGCACGTCGGCTGGATGTGTGCAATGCCGCCTATGGTAAACTCATGGCCTTGCCTCTGCGGCGACGCACTGCGCACGACTTACTTCTGTGAGTTGATGCCTTCAATGGCTTGAATCATTCTTTCGTTCAGCTCCTCTTCAAAACGCCTTCGCTGGGAGCGACTCCTTTATTAAACACAAAGACAAGATCCCCCGGATATGGTTAACAAATTGTTGGGACAAGTGCTGTTAGCGAGCACCTATGAAGGCCGGCACAGCACACGTGGGGCTGAGTGGCCAGCACCACGCCCGGCCGCCTGGTTCTCATGTAAGGCTGAGTCGACCTAGGGAAGGCCCAGAACCGGTTCAGATGACCGTCACTGAAGTTGGCCATGAGCGAGAGTCGTACTCGTGTCTCTGGGTTCATGGCACAGCGAGATAACCGCTACACCGCTACACTATCACTCCCCACACACACACACATGAAGACAAATTGTCTCCCCTACTGCCATACAGATTCCTGGAGAAGTGCCACTAGCAACACGTATTACGGGCGACGTGACTCGCGAGAGGGCGGCATCATAAGCACCACTCCCAGCCGCCTTCATCTCCCCAGTGTTGATGGTTTCACACCGCACCAGATACTCATTTCAGCCTTAAGTTAACCTAATGGAGGCCCAGGACTGGTTCAGATATATATTTCACAGATTTTTAACCATAGCTGGAATTCAAACTCAGTCTCCAGGCTTGCAACAAAGTGCTCAAACTCCTGCGCCGCTACTGCCCTCACTCAGAGGACAAAGCTAACGAACCTGTGTGACAGGAACCCGAGATGATGAATGTTATGTAATTGCAAATGGGATCCTTAGTTTACATATTATTCGCTGATATAAGTTACAGATTTATTATGTTAGCATAATATGACACTCTGGCAGCACTTAAAGTGCTCATGTTTATTCTAAAAATGCAATTAGCCTTATTGCAAGTATTTATTTGAAGAAATAAATAATAGTCCCCATTTTGAGTTATAGACTTTCTATGAGCAAGTGCTGATGATGAGCACACATTAACTCTTTTCCTGTTCCGATCACGTACGTGATCAGTCTTTCTTATGATTCCATTCCGATGACGTACACATACGAAGTGAGTAGAAAAACTGAAATAACTTCATCAGTACTGAGGCTGCCACAAGGCCATGCCGGAGGGCGTGCAGCACAATTTGGCGACAGCTATCGTCGAGTGCGGCGGTCGTGTCGCGACAGTTTTCTGCGGTGAGTACAATGTCTTTAAAAACAACGGCGCTACACCGCTCGAAATAAAATGAATGCTGAGCCGCTGGCGTGTTCCAAGATTTAGCGGTGAACGGGACACCCACCCTGCAACTTGCAGACATCTTGGAATGGGAAATGGTGAAGACCAGCATGGCATGTGAGGGAATACTGTGGCCAGCACCACATCCGGCCACCTGCGTCTCCCCATCGGCGATGATTGTACACAGCACCAACTAATGGTTTAAGACTTAACCAAATGTAGTTGAAAGCACTAATTTTAGTACAACATATGAAAACATTCACATCATATGGATATAATTTTGGCCAGTGAGAGAATAAAAAACTGAAATTCGGATGGCAAATACTTAAAATGCTCATCAGTCGTTCAACCCTCGAGGGCCAATGACATTGGCTCCACTTTGTGGGACGTCAACAGTGATTGTACTATGGAGAGATTGGCTCCACCAAAGTCGTGCAGAGTTTCTACCACCGGCTCAAGGACACCAACAGAGATGAGCACTGCCCATGAGCAAGGGTGACCTTGGAACTTTCAGTTGGCACTACATATATATTAGCATCACATTCTGGATTTTAGCATCACATTCTAAACACACATTGTCGCGAAATTGGTTTCAAAGTCAACGACAACTGGGGTGATCAATGAATAAACACTTCTGTAGACTGAAATGATTTAAATTTATCAGGACATAACCACCTCTGCTGGCAGAATGTGGGAACAGTGTTTGTGCTTGAAGTTCCAATTTAATTAGGAGTCAAATTACTTCAAAGTAATTGGAGGCTCTTTGATCCCTGCAAGTGAGAAATGTGTGCGGCAGCGAGGCTGAGCCCAAGGTTGATTTCAAAGGCTTTGTAGGCCAAAACAACTCGAGGCCCCTCGGGGCAGAGGAGCCCTTTGCTCGAGGGCAACCTCCACATGGGGGAATGTCTGCCAATGCTCTCAAGAGACTCAAAGGTCGAAATCAGAATATGTATTCATATTGGAGGAATGTGAGGAGCTATGAAGCTCTTTTTCGCATACGTCCAGTAGGCACAGGCCCGGATCAGGCAGGGATGTGACAAACATTTTTTCGGGGGAATTTCACAGACTGAACAGGGAGGGGGGGGGATCATGAGGGGTCGTCGTGAGGGGCTGATTTACGAGACGTTTGTTGGGAAGACTGCTAGTGCTGTCCACCCCGGGAAGGGTGGAGGGGGGGACACTATCTCTGGGTGGACCGAGAGGGGACTGTGGGGAGCCCCTATACCGATCCCTTGGTCCGGGTGATAGCTACCAAGTCAAAGGGTCGTTTGTGGATGAGAACGGGCGGAGGAAAGCCTCCGCGCCTGCACTCGTCCAGAAGCAGAACATTTTTATTGCACACGGAGCACAGGACGTTAACCGGGCTTCGGAGTTAATGACTTAATTTTGAGCCTTTGATAGAGTTAACGTGCTAATTCCTCTCAACGCCTGTGTCGGTGCAAGTGCTGTTGCATGTGAGAACGTTAAATGGTTGTTGCTTTTTTAGTTGGAATTGGCGCTTAGATCAGATAGTTGTAACCAGTGCGACTCTGGTCGTGTTCTCGGTTCTCTCGTTGTACGGACATCAACGAGTGAAGTGCCGACTCTCGCCCAGCGCACGCTGAGTAGCCACTCTCAACAGTGAGAACATGAACACCTTCAATTATAAGACTTTACTGACCTTTCCCTCGATGGGTTAATCTGCACCATCTGAATGTCCTGCAGAGAAAAAACCACACACAATAGACACGTAAACAAGTAAGCCAATGTTAAGGCATCTGCTTTGAAGAATGGTGGGTTTAAATATAGTGTGGTGGTGTTTCATTCAGACGCTGTCTCCCCGACAGACCTGGTCTTCACCTGAGGACGGCTGCTTGCGTTGTGGCCGAAACGTCGTGAGAATTATTTTATTATGTTTTATTTTTATTAATTTATTAATTCCCATTACGTGACTTTACCAAAAGAACCAAGAAAATGGTGGGTTTGTAAGTACTGTACTGTGTTTGTAAGAGCAGCTGTCAGGGAAGCACAGACGGACACTGCTAATTAGGCTTTGTGTCTTGTGCGACAAGCCAATGCGTATGAGGTTCCGGGTTCGGAGTTCTGGATGGGACATCCGCCTCACATTAATTTCTATTTATCAAATTTGAGATTGCGTTAGCGTCATTCCACTAAGTGCACACTCAGTCGGTTGCTTCATCCAAGTGTTAAACTTTTGATTGCGGTCCCCTCACACCCTGCGTATTTTCTCTGGATAGTATCGTTACCTCTCCTGTGCTAATATAACAACCAATTGGCTAAAGTTCCCAACCTAGGCCCCTCCAAAGTTTTTTTGACTTAATGAGGCTTTCTTTGGGTAAATGATGACATATAATTTATAGATGATTAATTATTGTAATTATCGTTTGCTCGTCTTGGCGAGCCTGGCGACAGCCGCTTCATCAGCAGCGTGGAGGGGGGGCCCTGAGTCCACCGTTGAGTGACGTAACATTTTATTTCGATTTAAAGCTTTTGTGACTGCAGGGATTCATCTTTTTATTATTTTATTACTTCCCTTCTACGTGACTTTACCGAAAGAACCAAGAAGATAACATTTTATGTTGCTCAATGTTCAGGGGCTTTGGAGAGCCAGATCATTAAATGTGTGGCCCGAAACATGAAAGACTGAACTACAGATTCCAAAAGCACAACTGCCGTACGGTACCGTGGAAAAAAGTGAAAGAGAAAAAAATCTCTCAAACTATGAAAAAGGCAATTTAATTACCCAATAGTCCGTGGTGATTGATGCTCAGTCACCTAGTGAGTTCTCAGAATAATTACTTCTGCCGGGATGGGTTTATTAACATGAGTGCGAAAAAGTAAGTGAACATGCGTGGTGCTGGAATGGCCACGATGTCAAATTTGAAGAAGAAAAAAACAGTGGCAAAAAAATTAGCTTTTAAAAGCCCTGAACGAGGCCAGCTTCTGGATAGGGAAGTCAACGATTGTTAACAAATGGAAAACGTAAACATAAACAAAACAATGCCAATGGAATTCTACAAATAAATAATGGAACTATCCAGAGCGTTGCGTGACTTAATGTGTAATTCACCGGAAAAAGAAGTTAAACTTGCAATTATATGAAAGTTTTTTTTTATATTTACAGTTGCAGTGCTGTCAAGCCTCATTCATTTCAGGCCGTGACACGTGCTATTATGATGAACATTTTTAATAAAAAATGGATAACCTAAAATTGATCAGGAGAGGATAAAGACAAATCCAATACACCCCACACAACAGGAGGGGGGGGGGCGATGCTGGCCACCATGCCCCATTAGGGGCCCTGCCACGCATCATCCGATCAAGTTATATTTGAGTGTATGGCCGTCCCATGCATTTACACACACACACGTGTCCTCACACACGACATCACACACACACACACACGTGTCCTCACACACGACATCACACACACACACACACAGGTGTTCTCACACACGAGATCACACACACGTGTCCTCACACACGACACCACACACACGTGTCCTCACACACGACATCGCACACACACACACACACGTGTTCTCACGAGATCACACACACACGTGTCCTCACACACGAGATCACACACACACACACACGTGTCCTCACACACGAGATCACACACACACACACGTGTCCTCACACACGACATCACACACACGTGTTCTCACACACGAGATCACACACACGTGTCCTCACACACGACATCACACACACACACACACGTGTCCTCACACACGACATCACACACACACGTGTTCTCACACACGAGATCACACACACGTGGTCTCACACATGAGATCACAAAAAGTCGTGTCCTGACACATGAGATCACACACACGTGTCCTCACACACGAGATCACACACACACACACGTGTCCTCACACACGAGATCACACACACACACACACGTGTTCTCACACACGAGATCACACACACACGTGTCCTCACACACGAGATCACACAAAGAAATAAGAAAATGGAACGTCAGCCACTGGATTAACACTCCAATGATGATGAACATTGCCCAATGTTCATTGGAGGATGAGCATGCTTGAGGTCTTTGATGGCTCATTATTTACATAGAAATAAACGTTATACTTTCCTCCTTTTCTAATCCACGCTGTTTTCTTGGTTCTTTAATGGCAATATTATTGATATATAGCTATGAAAACACACACTGTACGTTGCGGCATTTCAAGGGTCAAAGCTAGTTGGTATGCTACAAGCCACTGTTTATAAGAGCATGAACAATGTAATAGGTTAGGGAGTTTTGAGGACGCTTACTTTCCACAAGGGGCTGTCCCCTCGTGGATGGAGGATAATAGGGAATGAGCAATTCATAAGCACAAAGGTTTGACAGCTGACAGCCACGAATAACAGTGCAAAACTTCCTTCTGCTTGGCAACTCTGCATGGCTGTGAATGTAAATGTTGTGTGAAGTCATCAGGATGTTTGAAAAAATCAAAACAAAAGTATGCGGTGGCGAGATGGGCACCACAGTGGCGAGATGTTAGCTACCTCGCCCGGTATACGGGAAGTCGTGGACTCGATCCAAACCCTGACGCCTGCATATTTGGCGTTTGAGTGTTCTCCCCGTGTCGCATGGATTTTATCCAAAGTCCTCCAGTTTTTTTTTAAGAATCGACATGCGTTTCGAATATTTAGCTACTATAAATGTCCACGTGATAAACCACTGCGTTGAGCTATCATTTGTGGCCAGGTCGCTTCTGGAAAAGAGCTATATGTAGTACCGTATAGAAAACCTCCTTTGCATTTTAAGCGCCTTTCCCAAGTGAGATATTAGGACAACTCCTCCAAATACAAATCGCTCTGTCTTGCATGCACATGTACACGCACACATGCACGGAGGCACAAAGCCCCCATTTATACATACGGACCATATGGAAAAGCAGAGTACTGATTGAGGCTGTCGCAGCTCATAACACAAAGGTGGTCGGGGTGCTCAGAGGTCAGAGTTCTGAGCCAACACCACCGAGGTAATGAGTTAGTCCTGGAAGGATTCCGTGATTAAGCCAGGTTCTCAAGTGTAGAGAGTTGCTGGTCTCAACCCTGTCACTAACAAAAGGCCAAAAGAAGATACCCTATCATATTAAACCTTTATTTTCCACTTGATTTGGCTAAATTACAACCGTAAGAATACCAAAAATATATACTGGTTGTGACAATCATGTAACAATGTCGTAGCAGAAATTCTGGGAACACAATTTTTGTAAATAATAAAAAGGAAACTTTGAAATATGAATTCATAAATAATGATCGCTTCCAACAAGCCGTGCTATCCCTCATAGAGTGCACCGGTTATTTCATGATTATGAATGGATTCTTCATGTTGTGACACAAGACCGATAGCAACAATGCAATAACCGACCATGCACATTCTCATTAGCTTGAATTTAGTTGCAAAACCTTTTCCGGTAAAAAGTGAAATTATTTTTATGGATTAAGTTCCCAAAAACCTCAGATGGCCAATGCCACTGTGGTATTGGGGTTGTTTAATTAAAGCAGTATAGAATGGCAGTGCCAGCTGACAGAACTTATATTTTATTTGTGTAGTCACAAATACATGTTTTGTTTCTCAGAAAATTATTATCTCACTTTTTGTTTGCTATTTGGTACATGCAAGGTTGCATAACCTGGTTATTATTCTCTAGAGTAAGTGATTCTGAGCCCAATACCCGATCAGCTGTAGGAATTAGAATTCACTATTGGAGCAATTGGATCTGAAAAAAAAAGTATCTTGAAATCTAATACCGGAATTAGATTTGCGGAAGTAGACCAGCTTGGAATGATGTTTGGGTCTGACTGGAGCTGACATGATGCGTCCCACCAGACCCTAAACCGCTCACCGGGGGATACTTTACCATTTGCCATTTGTATTTGCGCGCGCGCGTGCGTGTGCGTGTGTGCGTGTGTGCGTGTGCGTGTGTGCGTGTGCGCGTGTGCGTGTGTGCACACACGCGCGTTCGCTCGCGTTGCTGCGGCTGCCTCACCACGGTGCAGATCTTGCCGTTGGAGGAAGCAGTGGGGTCGCAGGGCACGCTGTCACGGTGCTGCAGGTGAGCGAAGGGCTTGTCCGCGCCCCACGACTCCAGGTAGCGCGTCATGCGCATGGACGCGCGCATTGGGTCGCTGAACTTGGAGCACTTGCACGACAGATGAGGGCTCTCCTTCTCGCCCTGGAGGTCAACACGGCAACCCAGGCGAGAAAGGTGAATATCTATGGGCCCTTTATGCCAGTATCAAAGTGTTAAAAGTAAGAATAGGTTTTATCCTTTATGGCAATAAAACAGGAGGTGTTAAGGTGTTCAAACACCAAATAGATACCTTTTGCAAAGAATCAAGTCTGTGTTTGAACATCGTAACACCTGTTGCCCCCCCCCCCCCGCCGCAATCTCCGCCGACGAGCACACCTGCGGGTTGATGACCAGGAAGGTTTTCATGCCGGTAAGGTAGGGGTCTCTCAAGACGCCCCTTCCCTCCTCCACCTCATACGCCCCGTGGAGGTGCTCGAGCGTGGCCTCTGTGATGTGCACCCGCCTGCAGCCAGCACACAGGTCAAGCCGAGGGGCCACCACGCACACACACGTCCTAAACTCCACGTGCAAAGACAAAGATCCCCCCTGTATAGCCTTAACAGACTGTTGGGGCAAGTGCAGTTAGCGAGTAGCAGCTATGAAGGCCGGCACGGCACACTGGTGGGTGGCCAGCACAAGGCCCGGCCGCCTTTGTCTCCCAAGTGGAGATGTTTACACACCATACCAGATACTCATTTGAGGCTGAGTCGATCTAGGCGAGACCCAGGACCTGTTTAGATAATCGTCAATATGTTGGCTGTGAGCGGGAATCGAACGGGTTCGTAACGCAGCGCGCTAACCGCTACACTATCGCTCCCCACAACTACTACCGTTGCACCGAAGACAAAGATCTCCTGTGTAGCCTTAACAGACTGCTGGGGCAAGTGCTGTTAGCGATCGCTGATGGCCAGCATAATCATTTTCAACAAATTAGGTTAAATTGGAAAGCATTTCACCTTTCCTACCCACACTCACTTTGGTAGAATGAGCAGTGCCTTTATCATAGTTGCGTATACTAATAAACTAGCAAGTGTGCATGCACAGTAGCTGTATGCATGTATATATGTATACTTAAATACCAGTAACTCACAGTAGTTTTTCTCACACTTTTTATTAGCTTCAGTGTAAACATTGTTTGAATGTTCTATATATATTTGGATTCCATACCCATCACAACTTTCATATGCCAGCTGTTGTAGGCCTAGGTTTAAAAATATATAATAAATTGCCTCCAAATGTTGCATGACCCAAAGTTCGCAATTCAAAGTTTTGAATGTTCTTGTTGTAAACATGTACTTAACTACGCATGTCGTATATTGCAACTTTCTAGCTCTTTTATAAAATCCTCAGAATGTACATCAATCACTCATAACCAGCTCTATACACGAGATACCAAATAGGGCAATTTCATTATTGATATGTATGGTGAACTTCTTTCGCACTGTACATAGCCAACCGTGCCAATCGAGATGGTGCGTAATCATTTAGTGCATTTTTTTTCTGTACTTTCTGTAATTCCTCAGCATGACTTGGGATCCCAAGGTGTTCACGAATGGCTCTTGACTTTCACACCAAAACACCCAGGAGCATTTGTTGCATGAGCCACATTATGCTGTGGAAACTCAGAGAAATCAAAACTGTTCCAGATATTTCAGGGAATACAAAGGTTCGGAAGACCCATTGATCATGGACGTAAAATACTACGTTATTTTATCAACACAACAGCTGCCTTCTCTGACAAGGCAGGAGAACTTCTTTCAACTGCAGCCCTTATATATGTCATGTTGCAAAATACATTCTATTATCCGCGAGTTATTCAATATTGTTTTTTTAGGCATTGGTGTGCCAGTTTCACACGTAGGCTTTCACGACCAATATAATCCATTGAAGAGTTTTTTTTTCGGTTAGATCGCGTAAATATATAAATGTGTCGTTAAAAACCTGCCACCGCCCAACACAGCCAACTAGTAAGGGTTGTCACGTAAACAGAACATGCCAATTCGTTACTAGCACACTAGTGCCAAATCTGACTCGGATGTTTTGTTTTTCCAAACCTCTTTGCTAGTTTATCAGTTACTCCCGCAGTGTACGTTATTTTGATCCTTGTAATTACTTGGGCAGTTTCAATGCTCTTTGTGAATCTGGTGTCTCGTCGTTATATGTCCCATGGTCTGTTATGGGTGATCACAGTCTAAACTAAACCATTTTTTATTTTACCAGTTATGGTCCACTGAGCTATAAAGCTCTTTTTTAGACGCGACCTGGCCACAAATGATATCTCAACGAAGTCGCTTGGAATGCGGAAATTATAGCAGCCAAATACTCTCAACGCATGTTGATTCTAAATGTGGAGGGAAAAACCAGAGGACCGGGATGAAAAATCCACGCGACCACAGAGATAACACACAAACTCCAAATATACAACAGCAGGCGTCCGGATTGGGATCGATACCACGACGTCCTGCATACCAGGCGAGGTAGTTAACATCTCGCCACCACGATACTCCAGTTGCTTTATACGCTCCTATAAATGTGGGTTCGGACGAGCGGTGGAGACGGCGCGCAACGCTTTTCCACCTCTCTGTGAATTCACTTTCCGCCAAGCGTGACACGTACCCGGGCACACCGCCGGCCTCCATGTGGTTGGCGAGTGTCACGTCGTGTGACCACACGTCGTACTGCCACTTCTGCAGGCCGATGACGCCGCACAGCACGTTCCCCGAGTGCACGCCCACGCGCATGTTGATGTCCACCCCTGTGGCGTAGCGCACTTTCCTGCCATAGCGCAGCGACGCATGGGGGGGGGGGGGGGGGTCAAGACGAAGACAAGAACGCATCCGTTTTTTTTTATCGGCATCTGTTCTCTCCCAATTACATTTGCACTCGTCCATGGTTACTGTTCCCGTGGACTTCACTTATTGATTTCTCCTCCCATGTTAAGGACTCGAGCTCGCGGACGCTGACTGTTTCGTCTCATCCACATTGTGTTCAACCACCACACTGCCCGTCACAACAGCGCACTCACTCAACCACCACACTGCAGGTCTCCAACAACAGAGACAAAGATCCCACGTATAGCATTTAACAGACTGCTGGGGCAATTGCTGTTTGTACCAATGAAGGTCACAACAACACACTCATGTACTCACTCACCCACTACACTGCAGGTCACAACAACTAACCCACCCAGCCACCACTCACCTACCCACTCACTCACCCACCACACTGCAGGTCACAACAACTCACCTACCCACTCACTCACCCACCACACTGCAGGTCACAACAACTCACCCACCCACTCACCACTCACCTACCCACCCACCCACTCACTCATTCACAACACCACAGGTCACAACAACTCACCCACCCACCACCCACTCACTCACCAACGACACCAAAGGTCACAACAGCTCACCCACCTACCCACCCACCACTCACTCACCTACCCACTCACTCACCCACCACACTGCAGGTCACAACAACTCACCCACCCACCCACCACTCACTCAACCACCCACTCACCCACCACACTGCAGGTCACAACAACTCCCCCACCCACCCACCACTCACCTACCCACTCACTCACCACACTGCAGGTCACAACAGTTCACCCACCCACCCACCACTCACTCACATACTCACTCACCTACCCACTCACTCACTCACCACACTGCAGGTCACAACAACTCCCCCACCCACCCACCACTCACCTACCCACTCACTCACTCACCACACTGCAGGTCACAACAGTTCACCCACCCACCCACCACTCACTCACATACTCACTCACATACTCACTCACTCACATACTCACATACTCACTCACATACTCACTCACATACTCACTCACTCACCCACCACACCGCAGGTCACAACAGTTCACCCACCCACCACTCACTCACATACTCACTCACATACTCACTCACTCACCCACCCACCACTCACTCACATACTCACTCACATACTCACTCACCCACCCACCACTCACTCACATACTCACTCACTCACCCACCACTCACTCACATACTCACTCACATACTCACTCACCCACCCACCACTCACTCACATACTCACTCACATACTCACTCACTCACCCACCCACCACTCACTCACACTCACATACTCACTCACCCACCCACCACTCACTCACATACTCACTCACTCACCCACCACTCACTCACATACTCACTCACATACTCACTCACCCACCCACCACTCACTCACATACTCACTCACATACTCACTCACTCACCCACCCACCACTCACTCACATACTCACTCACATACTCACCCACCCACCCACCACTCACTCACATACTCACTCACATACTCACTCACATACTCACTCACTCACCCACCACTCACTCACATACTCACTCACATACTCACTCACCCACCCACCACTCACTCACATACTCACTCACATACTCACTCACTCACCCACCCACCACTCACTCACATACTCACTCACATACTCACCCACCCACTCACCACTCACTCACATACTCACTCACATACTCACTCACATACTCACTCACTCACCCACCACTCACTCACATACTCACTCACATACTCACTCACTCACCCACCACACCGCAGGTCACAACACGTCTCTTTCTACTTCTTCCCTCACGCTGCTCGACTTTGGAAATCTCTGCCATCGTCTCTTTCCCAAGTTATGGTTGCCTTTTCTCGATTGAAGAGACGTGCCGATATTTATTATAACCTTAACAGTAGCCTTCATCGATGGCCACTTGATGTCATGTGCCTCTGGGCCTCTGCCCAGAAACGGTGGAAACAAAAACAACCAACCACCCCCTTTTTGCATCGTCACGAGCTGAATGAATTTACATTCAAAATTATGCGAACAGTGAACAGTGAACCACATTGTATCAGAGGATAGCGCTCGTAAAATAGTATCACAGAACAATTTATGAACAAGCTTCGAAAGCACTCTTAGCCACACTGGGTTTTGCACGTTTTGATTATGGGTTGTGGAAAGGGTTCATCGCAATACAGTATCATCAAACCGAAACATTTAAGCCTCGGAGTTGAAATTGAGTCAAAATAAACGAATTTACCATCGTGGTTGTATTCTGCAGTTACCGGTTATTGATCTGAGATCATCAATTGTTAAACTCGGCAACTCGGTTTAATGGCAGGCGGCTGATGTCAAACATTGTTAACACATAACAACAAAAAGGCACAACACTCGGAAAAATTGGTGTCAAAACATCAAACATGAATCCTACGAGCGTTATATACAAAGCACAATATAAATAAGACAACGCCATTTAACATACAATCACAAGTAAAGGCGTTTCCCTCTTCAAAGCTGATGGAGTTGCAATGCCATCGCTGCTAATGATCCTAAACCAACAAACACGCAGTGAGTTCCAGAATTGAGCAGTTGCGGGGTATGAAACCAAAGTTCAATCACGTTGTGTACCCGGTAGGCAAGCAATCGCAAGGCAGCTGAGTGCTTTAGGTAAGGGTTAATATTTATAGTTGCAATTGCATGCCAAAAAGCTCTTTCCAGATCCCATCCTCTTCTTACGAGTCAGAAATCCACAATAATTGGCACTGCCCGCACCGCAGTGCGCGCAGTGTCAATGCAGTTACGGCTGACGAACCACGGGTGGCGTTTGAGTATCGCTGATGTTATCACGTATCGACGGAGGACCAAAGTCTGCCCTACGGTGAGCGCACCGGGTGAAGAGCATCCTTCTCTCGATCGTTCAGCCTAACCCGGTGACCGTCAAAGGTGGTGCAGCGAATGCTCGTGGAATCTCTCTCGTTTTGCAAATGTAACTCTCTCAAAGCCAGAAGCAAATGGGACTTAAGCCTACACTCTGGGTAAATTAACGTACAGCAGCTGGTGGAAAAAATATGTTAATGCCAAATCTGAAAGGTTACCCGCAATATAATCATTTTGGGAAAACACATAGAATAAATATTGTCCCATCTGTTGAAATTTACTGGGACCCGCCTGAAAAAATTAGGCTCTTCTGAGTAAATAAGTGTGATAAATACAGTACGTGTTAGAAAATACATTTGCAAGCACTTGTGTGAATAATGCTTGTTGCGTTGATTAAGTAGACCGTGTGTACATTTGCTTGCAGCTATAAACATTATAGCACGCAGCTCGGTTGAAATAAGCAGCTTCGAGCCTGGCCAGGACTTTGGAAAAGAAAATAATTGGTTGTAACTACGAGCGAAATACACGGTGTACTTCTGAAGCAGCAATACAGTGGCGTGTCTGTTCACGCGATGCTGTTAATTGGCAGTGTTCCCGCACCTCCAATTTCCCCGCACCTTCGATGAGCATGTTTGGCTACGTAAGGTGCGAAAGAAGTTTGCATTTTGACTGCTTGTGTTGTGGTTATTGCAAACATGATGCCTTGTATAAAGGTGTCAGTTTTTGTACCAGTTGAAAGGGTAAAAACCTATTACTAAGTTCAACATACATATATACAAGTCCACTGTGTCGTTCCCAATTAAATTAGCAAATAGAGAGTAACGTTGCAAGCAAACAGTAATTAAAGTTTAGATAACAAGCCCTAGATGCAGACTCCTGTATGTACTTTGTGTGCCTAAAGTTGACCGACAATAGAAGGGTTCCCATGGCTGTTACTGTTGGAGATTATTGGTATCTGTATGTTTACCCCATAGGTTTAATTAAAATCACCAAACTCAATGCAAGCGAAGGCCACTATAAAAGTACACTGCCTATTTATGGCTGGATTCACGCTCATTTGACAGGTATCTATATACATAACGTGTCCTAGTAACCGGTAGCAATGTTACACTTTAGCCTCACACTCCACACGGAGCTCAGCCTCTGCAGTTAAGTGGAACGCCGGTAATTAATCACCCGAGGTTGCGGATCGGTCTTGGTGGATGCATCAGGTGGAGGAGGGTGCTCAACACAACATTTGGCGGTGTACTCACGTGCTCCCAAAACATTGATAAAAAATGTATCCCTCATGGCCCCATTATTGGTCCCATAATATTTTCTCGACTTAAGTTAAGAGCAGGTCCAACTATTCGTGAAACGCAGCGCCAGCATTCACTCGTATGCTGACAATTACACAATTAAACCCGGTGAGATTATTACTGCTTCAGCTTCTGCCCGAGTTATATAAATGAAAATTCCAGCAATTAAACTCACATATAGACGGACGATTTTTTTTTAATTTACCGCTCGGTTGTCAGAATGGAAGCTAGAGTCGACAAAAATAGATTTGGGTAACCTGACTCACAATAAAAAATCTGAGTTAAAAAAATTCGCGAGTTATTTATTTAATTTAGATCTATGTTTTGAGGATGATATAAAAAAAAGTTTATTTTTATCATCTTAGAAACATGGCCAACATTAAACCATTCCTTTTTCTCTGTTTGATGCCGATTAATATTTTCATGGTTTTGTTTTCTTCTAGATTGGACTCTAGATAGTGCTTGATTTTCCTGTCACATCCACAGTTTGTTTCCAATGAGCTTCTAGGGTTACTCGAACACAAAAATGCATCCAACTCCTGTGCTGATATCACTGCACTGGCATCCAGTTTACTGTGGCGTTAATTTGAATAGATAAAGCACTGCACAGATTATCACCGGACTATTTCACTGAGATGTTAACTCCATATCAGTCCGTGCGTGCATCGATTGAGGTCAGCTGACTCTTGCCTTTTGTATGATCCAAGAGTAAACCTCAAAAGGAAAGGAGACGCTACATTCTGTTATGATGCCCCGAGGTTATGGATATCTCCACACTTCGCTGCCAGAAATGCACCTTCAGTTACTATTTTTAAATCAAGGTTAAAGAGACACTTTTTATAAAAATAATAATTTTTGCTTAATATATAGCTTTGTATTTCTAGTGTTGTTGTTACTTCCCAGTATTTTTTCAAACTATGTATGTTAAGGGGAATGATATTGCCCAGTGGTGGCGTAATCGCCACTTGTTGCAGAGGTACAAGATTCGAATCAGCGGCCATCCCGATGAATACTGCGCACTGCGCAGCGTGTACTTCACAAGTGGATGTTAAAACATCGTGTGATGTCATTCACAAGAGCAGGCCATTGTGTGCCGACACCATCGTCTACATTTGCCAATTTAGAAAAACGACACGACAGATGATTCAATTGGAACACTGTAGACGATACATCGCATTGCTCCTACTGCTAAAAACTTGGCAGGACCCAACTAAAAGAGAGTAATAAGACTCAGTGACACTTTCTTTGGTAAAAAAAAACATAGTAATAAAGTGTTTTGGATGCTCTTTAAGGACTGCTTCGTGACGTTATTGATTAAGGACCCGCCGTCTCGTATTCACCACATGCATTGCGGCTCTTGAAATATTCCTGTTATTTTGATTGCCGACCCCTGGTATGGACGTCTCATGTGTGTATACACAATTTATTGGCAGGCTGGTCAGCTTGTGGGGGGGGGGGGGGTAACGCAGTAGTTAGCGCACTGCATAAACAGTGGCAAATATTTGAATCGCTCCTGGGATTCCCCTACCTAAGTCATCTCAGCCTTAAATGAGTACCTGGTGCAATGTGTGAACATCAGCATTGGGGAGACAAAGGTGGCCGGGCATGTTATTGGTCACCCACCCCCTCGTGTGCCAGCATTAACAGGTGCTTGCTTACAGCACTTGCTCCAACCAGTCTGTAAAAGCTATACGGGGGATTTTTTTTACTTGTGTAAGTGATGATATCTCACAATGTTGTCAACACAGATATCATCTATCGGTAATGCTGGATTGTGGAGAACACAATACAGTACGTGATTTTACCATAAAACTATCTGTCTGCTGCAGACATCTGACAATTGTGATAAAGTTAGCTCATGCAAAACTGTATCATTACTTCAATATTCCATCCTTTACCTACCCATGGCCTTTAACCAGCCAAGTGTAGGGTCACTTATGAAAACAAATATTTGCCTACGTAATATGTAACACTATTAACCTACATCACGGGACCTCCTTTGCCAGTACCAACATATGAGAATAGGGTTTTCCCTTTTTATCTGGCAACAAAACAGGTGTTAAGTTGTTAAACCACCAAACTGGAACCTTTTACAAGGAATCATGTCTGCATTAACCACAATACTTTGGTAAAAATGCAAAAAAATACATACTCTGATAATAGAGCATTGTCTTTGAAACTAATTGGTCCACACCAGAGACAGCTTTCTTTTGAGCCTCGTCTCAGACAGTGTTAGACCAGAGGACGCCAAAAGGCGTACAGCACAAAGACAATGCACTATCAGAGTAATGAGAGGTCTGGGTGAGCATCTACATCACGGGACCTCCTTTGACAGTACCAAAATATGAGAATAGGTTTTCCCCTTTATTTGGCAACAAAACTGGTCTTTTGGCGTCCTCTGGTCTAACACCGATTGAAACGAGGCTCAAAAGAAAGCTGTCTCTGGTGTGGACCAATCCGTTTAAAAGACAATGCATATATTATCAGAGTATGTTTTTGGTTTGCATTTTGACCGCAAGTATTGTGGTTAATGCAGACATGATTCCGTGTAAAAGGTTTCAGTTTGGTGTTTTAACAACTTAACACCCGTTTTGTTTCCAGATAAAAGGGGAAAACCCTATTCTCACTATAAACCTATTAAACTATTCACTAAGGCATCTTTAAAACACTTAAATATTGTTGAGTAGTAATAGTAATTCTTGAAGAGATACAGTATATATATAGGAATGCCATTTGGGTCTACACATTGTCTAGTATTATGCGTATTTTAGATGCAATGTAATCAGTAGCTGGTTATTTCGGTAAAGTCACGTAGAATCTAGCTACTAGCTACTGATTACTAACTACTGATTGCTAGCTACTGATTACTAATCAGTAGATAGCTACTGACTAATCAGGTGCAATACAGAGCTACTGATTACATTGTGAAACACAGCAGTAAACTCAAAATCAAAAGCCAAGAAATGTCTTGCTTAAATAAGCATGTAGGTCGTACTCTTAGGTTTTTTCGGTAAAGTCACGTAGGTAAAAATTTTAAATTAATAAAAGTAAAATAAAACAAATTAAAAAATTCACGACGTTTAATTTGTTTAATTTTACTTTTATTAATTAAAAATTTTTACCTACGTGACTTTACCGAAAAACCTAAGAGTATGAATCCTTGCAGTCACGAAAGCTTCAAATCTAGAATCATGTAGGTCGTGTTCATCTCTTGTTTACAGCCCTGAGCCAGTGGTTGGATATTCCTCATTCCAATGGTGGGGGTAAGTCTCTCCATAGAACAAAAACTGTTGACTCCCAACAAGCGATATTCTTTTGTGTCGATCCCGGAGGGATGATTTGCCGAGCCAACCCCTAATCAGGAGTTGAACTCGTAACCTTCCAATTTGGTGCCGCTCGCTCTCCCACCGAGCCACCTGCCCAGTTTTAGAGCTCCTGCATAAATAAGGCAAAAAAAAGATCGAGTGATGAATTCCAGCAACGTGGAGGTCCAATACAGAGCAGTACAGTGCCTCGCAATGATCCAAATCATGAGCCGAACACTTGACGAACACGTTACAAAAAGTCTCGTGAGACACTTGGAAATGAGGTGGCTGGTTAGTTGACGGGGCCTGACGTCTTTGTCAGAGGACTAAGCAAGTGGATCGGGTTTCCTGGAATTTCATCCAGGCAACTGCCCACTATTAATTGAGCTTATGGGGTCAACCTGGCCATCAAAACGCGTGAATATCAATAACATTGTCCAAACCCATCTTTGAGTGATACAGCGCATAAGTGACTGAAATGCACCAAAAACACTCTCGGCCGAGCGTGAATCAGCCCCGTGTGGTGTTGGATACGTGAGGCCCGCTGAAGGGACCCTAGGAGTAGTTCGGAGTATCATCGTCTGGGGACCATTCCCTGGCGCATGAACATTTATTGGTTTTCTGACTACAGGCGCTTCAGACGGAATGCATCCACCTTGTGACAAGTTTGGAATATTAAGTGCCAGAAAAAACTCGTAGGTGCATCATGAGGATGAGGTTGCGACGAGTGGGATTTGTGTGCAGGCAGGAGGAGGACTGGTTACTGAAATGGTCTCAAGACTCCTTTTCAGGCATGTCCTGCATTCGGATGTGTTTCAAATTCCTTTTTTATTTGTTTTTTTTTCCTAAGTTGGAGACAACTTATTTCAGAAAATGCTCAGAACCTATGCAGACTGGTCATAACCCCTCTTGCTGTTTTGCTCTCCACGGGTCACCTCACAGCTCTCTATGGATCACGCCCATAGCAGGTTGCAAGTTTCACAGTATCTCGATGTGATCTACCAACCCCACCTCCAAAACTTCATACTGCTTTCCTGCGCTTTGCCTGACCGGGGTGCAGTACAAAGTAGTGTCAAGGGTCACTTTCATTCCCCACCAACGCACGAGTTATTTCAGTTTTTTTCTCATATCAAGAATCTAATCATATCTGGCTCATGAAGTGGCATAACCATTTTCGTCATTACATTTTATATATTTTTGGCCCCCCTCTCCATTTCCCTCGTCCCCCCCCCCCGCTTTCTCTCTTCTACGCACACTCTCCAAATGCTTCTCAGTTCATTAGCCCGCAGACATCAGTCGCAATGACCATACGCCGCTGTTCCATTCTCTGGAGGCCGATGCATCATTTTCTGAATGCCTCTTGAAAAGGGCCTTTTTTTTAGTTGCACATTTTTCAACCTTGCGTAGTTTGCAAAATGTGTATAAATGTGAAAAAGTGTGAGAACAAAGGTGCATTCGTCTTTGTTATGGACCACACTGCAGGGCATTGTTTTGTTAATGGAGAATGGCGATGCATGCCAGAGCGAAGGCACTATGTCAGCCACCGAGAGTCCCATTGCTCTTAATATTGGTGTTCAATGAGCCAGAGTCGACAATCTGTCAAAATTTGTGAGTTAAACCAAAACAAATACATGAACGTTGCAGAGTGAGCATATCTTTGAAAACAAACTTCAAGATTATATGAATATATTTTTCTTGTAACTATTTTGTTTGTGTGTGTGTTTGTTTCCTGGCTATGCACTTCAGTGTTGAGGGGTATATGGACCAGTCCTGGGTCTCCAATAGGTCAACTCAGCCTTAAATAAGCACCACGTGGAGTGTACTAACATCAGCACTGGGGAGACAAAGCCCACAACAACTGCCCATGTACTGTGGTGGTCACGGACAGCACTTGCCTATGATCCACAATGCTGTGTGTTTTCTCTCTCTGAATGTATGTATGTAAACAAAGACAAAGATCCCCTGAAGAGTCTTAACAAACTGTTGGGGCAAGTGCTGTTAGCGAGCACCTATGAAGGCCAGCACGGCACACGAGAGGGGGGTGGCCAGCACCACACCCGGGCACCTTTGTCTCCCCAATGGCGATGTTTACACACCGCACCTGGTACTCATTTAAGGCTGAGTTGTCCAAGGGCAGGTCCACGATCGGTTCAGATAATCGTCACTGGTGTTGGCAATGAGTGGGAATCAAACTAGGGTGGTCTACACTACCGCTCCCCACATACATACTTACACTTTCTGAATGTATGTTTGCATACAGGTAAATGCATGCATATACATACATAACCTCTCTATGTTATTAATGGGAAATAAGGCCACAAGCTGCCTGAGCCTATCTCCTGTTCCTGACCTCCACTTGGGTCCTCACAGCAGCGGCTTTTGGCTCACCATGGAACAAAGACGGTCACTGCATCGCACGCTTTCAGATGCGCTTCTGCGGCCGTCTGGATCGCTCTTCCTTCCAATGTTAGTAAAACCACTGGAACAATGCACTTTTAAATCATCTAGGTTGAACACTCATTTCTTTAGAGCTGCTTTTTGTGTTTAGTTTTGTTGTCCTTCCCCCGCACCTCAAATTAGCATGGTTCGCTATGCACGGTGCAAAATAATTTCATCGTCTAGTACATACAAGTCACTTCTGCCCAACCCAACCAAACTTCCTTCGTCTGATTTGCTTCCCTACTCCCCCATTGACCTCTATCGCTTCACTGAATCCTCTATGCTACCTCCCGGACCCTTGCCTGACCCCTTCCCCCATATCCTGTCTCCTCGAAACCACCTCCCATCATTTCCCCGTGCTCTGTCTGTCACCAGGACTGCTCTGGAAACTGGAGGGCGCTGCCTCCACTGCCCCTGGGAGTCATCGGTGAAGGACCACAGCACACACCCCCCCCCTCGCCCGCCACCGTGAAATGCTCGTTTGATGAAGGTGGCCCCCTGAGATGTCCTTTGAATTGTTGGAACTGCCCTGGCTGCCATGGCTGATCCCAGGGCTCATTGTTGGTGCTGGGCCCTGGTTGCTTCGGCCAAGGCCGTGCCGTGGTGTTGCGCTCTCCCTCTCTCTGTCTCTCTCTCAGATCCGCGACTACAACCACCACCACCATGATCGCCGTTCGAGCAGGGAGACACTGTGACAGTTGACTTGAAGGGTTGTGTATTTTATGATGGGTACTATTGGCGAATATATTTTATTCGATGGGACATTATAATGAGACACATGAAGCAATGCCTGACGTTGGTGAACTGCGTTATTTCTTCACTCAGTGTCCTTGCAGTGTACTTGGCACCATGCATGTTCCAAGGCTCTAATGTCTGCCCAAAGTACCGGTAATGTTTCGTCCTGCACGCCAAATCATCAACTCAAAGCACAAGGGAATTGTGTGGAAGGCAGTGGGAACCAGCTCTGGTGAGTGTTTATTTTTTCCCCCTTTTCTTTGAGGTTCTTCCATATATCGGTGGAATTTTCACATGTAATTTAATGTTGGGTTTGTCTATGGCAGCATATAGTACGGGACAGACCTGTTTGATGTAAGGGGAAAAAGTTTAGCTGGAAGCATATTATATTTTTTGCGACATAGAATTGCAATGTATTACTTACTGTTAGTAGCTCAGCTTATTGGAGAGTATATTTAGTATACTGATGATACTATGAAGTTTATACTATTCACATTCCTTCCCTTTGTTGGTGCTGCCCCTGCCCCCTCTCTTTGATGCTGCTAATCCTGCATAATGCATGGGCATAACATGACTTTGAAAACCCCCCGCCCACCTCCCACGCATTTCACAATTAGCACTATTCGCATTCCTGCATTTCCCATAAATATGCTAAATTCCTCTTCAAATGCAAATTCTTTTGTCAAGGCCCTCTTCCTCCTCCCTCGCAGCTTAAATAGACACTCCAAGCCTAAGACGTGTCATTTAGACTCTGTCTTATCGACAGACATGTTCTTCACCTGAGGACGGCTGCTTGCGTTGTGGCCGAAACGTCGTGAGAATAATTTTATTATGTTTTATTTTTATTATTGTATTACTTCCCTTCTACGTGACTTTACCGAAAGAACCAAGAAGATGTCTTCGATTATCAGTTAAATCAAACAAATTGTGAAAAAATGCTTCAAATTTGCCAAATCTTCTTAAAAATGATGCTTTGGCTCCACTTTTTTACGTCACACCGTGGACTATTTTTAATATCTATGTCTCAACTGCTGGTTCTATTGCCGTGTCAACTGGGAAGAGGCAACTTCGAACACTAAGACTCAAACACCTACCAACAGCCTGCAAGCATTGGCATTAAAATCGTGAGCCCGTGCTCAGTGTTGCGTATCTAGCTCATGCAACATGATATTTAGAGCTCAACATCTTACAGCTCAACATCTATACATTCACACGTGAAAACACACATTTAAAAGTGGAAAGTAAAAAGTAAGGCCAACTACAAATGAACGGCATTAATTTTTCATTCCACAATCGTATTATGGAATTGTATTATAGGGGCCAGTCCATTCCTGGCAAAGAGTACCGACTTGGACTCATTTGGGGTGCGTATATTGCCATCATTAGCTCTTGAAGATCACACGGTCAGAAATTCCCCAATCGAAGCCAAAGTTTTTGACGTGTTACACACTGCATTATGTAAGCATTTGAGCTTCGCTGTTATTGAGACATTTATGTTGGTAATTATACGAAAACTCATGAAACATTCCGAATGTATGCCCTTCATGAAGGATATTGAAAATGGATAGGATTTTGAGAAGTCGAACCACCGAAGCTTTGTAAAAGATATGATGATTCATGCTGCTGAATCAGTATAAATCATCATATTGACCTCATTTGTACGCATGGTGACTTTATTTATTTGCCATGTCGAGTGTAAGAGAGTTTACGACAAACATTTTAACTTACGCGATCTGACCCAAAAAATGTATTACAAGTCACCATTGAAGCAGTTTATGAAGTTTAGCATTTGATCAGCATTTGAGGAGATTGATAGGGCACCGTGGTAGTGAGATGTTAACGACCTCGCCTGATACACATGAGGTCGTGGGTTCGATCCCGACCCTGACACCTGTACATTTGAAGTTTGCATGTGGATTTTCTCCAGGTCCTCCGGTTTTCCCCTCCCACAGTTTAGAAACGTACGTTCGGTGTTTGGCTGCTGTAAATATCCACACGATAATCCACTTCGTTGAACTATCATTTGTGGCCAGGTTGCTTCTGGAAAAGAGCTATATAGCTCAGTGGGCCTGACCTGGTAAAATAAAATAAAATAGTTAAGTAGAAATAGACAGCTGGGCAGTAGTGGCGTACGTGGCTGCCTGTAATCCAGCACTGTGGAGGCAGCGAGGGTTGGTGGATTACACAAATTACAATGGGCGTCGAGGTGCAATACCCTTGCTAGCCAGCAAAATACAGTACAGCAAAGTGTGGACTGATATAATCTGTCCCTTCTATATGGGATAGAGCGTTGCCCCTATGCACGAGTGTTTTTTTTTCGGGTGCTCCGGTTTCCTCCGACGTGTATGAACACTCACTAATTAACTGAAAACATCTTAATATATATAGAACTGCAGAACAATTGTTGGTGCTGGCTCGCCACCGCCAAGCAGCTTTCGAGGTTGGTCTGTGGTGAGATGCAGTTTTCATGAACTACACTTGATAAAATTAATCATGAGGTTATCAAGAAATATTTACCTCATTAAATGAAAATCATTATGCTGACATGTAATGTGAACTAAATTAACACGAGGTAATGAAACTCGTTTAACTGAGAGCCATAATAAATCCGTTTAATATCTCAAACCAATATAGGAAACAATTTGCTAGATTTTACATTCAAACGCTAATTGACTCTGCAAACGGATGCTTTCTACCATCGAACAAATTCATTCTCTTCTTCTATCAAAACGGGTACATAACTCGAGGGCAGTGATGCAGTCAAAGCACGTAGTGTTGTCATCATCATCATCACAACTATTCGCAAAGTTATCCAAGTGTGTCAGGACAAGGTAGCCTATGTCTAAACAAAAACACAATTTTTTTTTATTTACCAGCTAAGGCCCACTGAGTTATTAGCTCTTTTTCAGAAGCGACCTGGCTATCACAAATGATAGCTCAACAAAGTGGCTATTGTGTAAATGTAAAGCAGCCAAATGCTGCAAACGCATGTTGATGCTAAATGTGGAGGGAAAAACCGGAGGACCAGGGGGAAAATCCATGCGACCACGGGGAGAACATGCAAACTCCAAATATACAGCAGCAGGCGTCAGGGTCGGGATTGAACCCACGAACTCCTGTATACCAGGCGAGGTTGTTAACATCTCCGAGCCACCGTGGCACCCCACATATCGCAAGATAAGCTCAATACGGGGTAGTTTCATAGATCAATGGGGAAGCTGCTATTAGCACATACACAATAACAGAAATTGGAATGTAAAATATTTTCATGCTAAAATATGAGAAAAATAAATAAATTGCGCTTTGTAACCCATGAACCATATTCCCCAAAAAAATGAAATCCAAAACGCATCACTGTGACACGTGTTGTTGGGCAATAATTAGCTTTAACTTACAAGGAACTGCAATCAGCTTTCCGTAACCAGGTCCAGAGTGATGCGGTGCTATTAAATTCGTTGTCAGCGTAAAATCATATTTCCCAAAAATGTAAAACAAAACCGAAGGTGCAAAAAAAACGCGTTAGCAGTTTTTTTTAATTAATTAATTTATAGACCCGACCAATACACACCGAGATCATGCTGCACAGGCTACAGCCAACGCGTGGTGCCAGTATTTGAGCTTAAGTTATTATAAGAAATTGTATCATAAACGTAATGTAATTAGATTATTTTACTTTGGTAATGACAAATATTTGATTGTTACAGGAAATAGTCTTTGAACCTATCTACGTGACTTTACCGAAAGAACCTATCTAAAGAACAAATAACCTATCTAAAGAACCTATCTACGTGACTTTACCGAAAGAACCTATCTAAAGAACAAAGAATCTATCTAAAGAACCTATCGACGTGACTTTACCGAAAGACCCAAGAATATGAATTCCTGCAGTCACGAAATCTTTAAGTCAGGAAATAGCAACTTTTCTCCTACAATTACTTACCACCCACCCAACAGGACTAATATAAGCAGAACTTAATTTTGTCTCGACACATAAAAAAAAACAATAATGAGTCCACCAGGCCAACATAATCAAGCATTATTTGTTTAAGCACGCAAACTTTGGACTGCTTTCAAGTTTCTGGGTCTCATCAGCAGTATAGGGATTACCAAATGGTATTGACCAGCGTGTGTTTATTTAACCAGGTAGACACCCGCTGAGAACCGTTCACCATTATTTGTAGCCTAACTTGTTGAAGGGGAATTGAGTAAAAGATAATAAGAATAGCAAACAAAATCATACTTTTTGTATATTTAAAACGTGCTGCAGATTATAACCCATCGTGTATTAACAGCCGTGAAGATGAACAGATGTTGTTAATAGCAAATATAAACAGAAACCGTAAAAAAAATGTCCATGTTTGATAGCCCGTGGTCAATAAGCTTCTTCTGTAAAAAAAAAATTCCATGAGGGCCCAGCTGTAAGTTAGGATTTTTAATGAATATTTTAAAAACACTGTTTGCAGATAGTGGGACACCCAAATCATTTGGGGCTTGGCACCATATCAATCTCGGGTGCATCTCATGTCTGATTAATGTGCCACCTATTCCCAATGCTGCGAATAACTTTCCTTTAAATGAATAATTCACAGGCTGCTGCTGTATTTTTTTTTATCAATAATGTATCCAAACAAGGTCCGGGATAACCAAACGCTCACGTGCAAGTCTCATGCTCCCCGTTTTGTTATTAATGTAAAAAAAACATTCTGGAACCAGAGTGCCAAACAGCAGATGCCAATTAAGCCGGACAGCTTAAAATCGACAGTTCAATCGCAGCTGTCGTCCAGTAAATTCAGCAAGGCGTTATCAAAGGAGCCAAAATTATATAACAACTGTGCAGAGTAGGGGTTGGGCAGTGGTGCAGCAGTTCACACTTTTCATCTATGAACTTGGCAACTCGAGCTAAATGGTTGATCACGGCTAACATCAGTGGCAAGTGATATTTGAATCGGTCCTGTGCCCCCCACCCCTACCCCCTTCACCAACCTCCACTGGCCAGCGCGATAAAGTATAGTCAAATAAGCCCCATGGCCTACACAGCAGGGCGAGGCCTTTCAGGCGGCAGTGGATTACCAAAGGGTTGGCAATAATTCGTTACGTTTACCGTATGGCGACACGGTGTTGGCTATAACTTGACCGGCACAACCTCGCCCCGAACAATGAGGTGCTGCCGTGCGAGTGGGTGAAGTGGAGTTTAACACGTAGGCGTTCGCGACCAGTATTACTCATAATAAATTAATATGGGTGAAGTGGAGTTTGAGGTTTGTTGGGGTAGGAGTGGGAGTGTGGAGGAGCTCTCAGGTGTACTGCAAGTGCATCATCGCTGAGTGTATCAGAACTCTGATCCTCAATCAATGTTACCCAGGGGGTAGGGGCCTTCTGTGACTCATCCTCTTATCCGCATCTCACTGATTGTATTAACCACAAATCTGAGGATAAAATAAACAACGTAGAAAAAGAAGAATTGGAAAATCCTCAAATTACCTGTTTTGTTAATGGACAGGAGGAGTTGAGTGGCAATGTCATCCCGTAACCACGGGGTTTCTGTGCGAAACAGGACTTGGGGGTTTACGGTCGATTCGGATGGTAACGTGGCAGGTAAGAGGAGTCTTGCTTATCCCAAGTGAGATCCCTTGCTTCCTCACGGATAGGAGCAGTTTCACTGTTGGTGTGAGTGGGGGTGGGCGGGGGGGGGGGGGGCTCCGCACTTTATTGCCTCGCACATGTCGATTCCCATCTTCACGCAGTTCTTGGCGTGGGATGGCAGAGAAATGGGCAGGCCCGACACGCAGTAGTAGCAGTCGCCCAGGATCTTGATCCGCATGCAGTCGTTATCCTGCGTGGCAACGGCAGCGCCAGCGTTACACAGGGAACTGTACGAGACAATTATACTCAAGTGTTTCGATTTCAATGTTAAAAATAACTTGTCTCAGCATCTCCCTCTTGCAGTCTGTTTGGATTCGGAAAAAACGACAACACCCTTTTTTCCATTGGCACGTCTATGCCAAGCCAGCGTGGAGCTCCTCACTGTATGGATAATTTTCTGCCGGCTATTTTCCGTGCCGAGCCAGATCCAAATTTGCGAAACGTTGAACTCGTGAAATATCGGAATCTGGCGTGGAACCAAGCCGGCCAGGAGCGTGGCCTACTGTGTGTTAATAGCGAGCAGCGTTAATCGTACACTGAGGACACCACTTCACCGCACCATCTACGTGGGTCTCAACTCGATTATTGCACATTAAATTAGCGGCCCAGCTCGGCTTCTGTAGTGGAAAAAAACACAATGTTGTGCCTACGGAGCTGCAACTGGTTGTCTCGGTTATACCAGTGGTGTTCGAACTCGGGCAACTATCTGTGATCAATCAGCTTCTCCAGTATCGCTGGTTGATGTTCTCACACTAGTCAACCGATGAATGCATGCAAAAAACGACCCATCGTATAAATTTAGTTTTGTACATTTATTTTTGCTCAGATCAGCTATTCAAATTGAAAGCCGCCTTTCACAGGACCGTCAACGAGTGTTGGGTAAGACACACTAAAGTGACTCCAGAAGTAATTCACTAGCGTTATTCCCAGGTCGTTTCCTGACGTTTCACGATGTTCTACTGACTGACACGATCCCAGCAGAATATTTTATGTCCCATGTGTCCTCTTAAAATTCGATTCCTGGCCACGGCTGACATTGGTGATGAGTGATGTCCAAACCAGTCCCTAGGAACCCTCCTTCACCAAGCAGCATTGACCAGCGTGGTGAAGTGTGCTGAAACAAACCCAACGACTGACTGAGTCATAACTATTTTTTTTAGGTCAGATCGCGTGACTAAGAATGTGCATCATAAACCCTCCTCCACCCGACATCCGACACAAGGATGAGAGGCACTGGCACCGGTCACCTGCACGCACGCACGCTCACCTTGGCGATCTGGTCAAACTTGCCGAACAGCTGGTTCAGGGTGTGGACAAGCTCCGCAGGGGAGCAGTCGCTGGCCAGCCGCGTGAACCCCACGATGTCGGCGTAGAGGATGCTGCGCACAAAAAAGACAAAGACCCCCCATCTATCCTTAACAGACTGGTTGGGGCAAGTGCTGTTAGCGAGTTGCACCTATGAAGGCCGGCACGGCACACGAGGGGGTGTGTGGCCAGCACCATGCCCGGCTGCGTTTGTCTCCCGAGTGGTGATGTACACACACCGCACCAAGTACTCATTTGAGGCTGAGTCGACCTAAGCGGTGGGCGGCAGGACCGGTTCAGATAAGCCGGGTTGGTAGTGCAGCGCGCTAAACCGTGATGCCACTTCTAACCGCCACACACACACAGACGACACCACAAAAAGATCCCCTATTCACGTTAACCCTTACGGATTGCGAAGGCGAGCGCTGTTAGCGAGCACCTACCAAAGCAGGTAAGGCAAACGAGGAAAGGCGGCGAGGTCAGAATCGCGCCCCAGACGGATTTTGTCTGCGCGGGGCCGACGTTGAGCGTACTGCATCGGGTACCCACGTGAGCTACGTCAACTTAGAAGAGGACCAAAGCGGCTTCAAGATACAACCTGACGCTGACGTGTGTTGGCCAAGAATCGAACCCAGGCAGCTGCAATTAGACTGGAATGTGAAGAAGAAAACCCACCGGATCATTGCTCCGCACACACATACACTATTTACAGAAGCGCACTTGGATATGCCTTTTGATCTATACATTGATTTCTGCTAATGAATGATTAGAAGACATAAACACAAACACACACAGACAGAGTACATAGCATATGGATCACACTTTGTTAATGCTACTGAAACATTTATCGCAACCCAAACATGTCATTAATAGGTGATGAAAAAGCAATAATTACAACTAACAGCAAGCTAAAAATAAGCAGGCTCACGCCTCGAAAAAATAAATCCGCTAATTGGTGCAACTCTCCAGATATACAGCCTTAAAAATATAAATAGCCATAGGGCAACATTAATGAGCTTCTCACACTTTGCACGTACTCGACATTAATATATTTTCAGCCGGATATTTACGGAGTGTCACCAATTATCCCAGAAAGCTCATGGGATAACTTAAGAGCTCCAGCTTCGTGCCAAACCAGCTTCGGCTACGCTTGACTTTTGCCAGCAATTGTAAACTCATTACCGTACTATAAAGTTATTCCATCGTGTGACCAGAACGCTGCTCGGTGTTATAAGTTAAGTTGATAAACCGTCGACCGGGCAGTGTTTAAGTGTTTAAGTGTTTCGTAGTTCAGATCCCAATACCATATCAGTGAAGTTTTGACAGTAATGTCAAAACGGTATTGGCACATGTGTTGCTGTAACAATTGATATAATTAAAAATGTACGTAACAGATGGCTAGGTTCAGAAAGAGCATAATCATATTTGAGAGGATTTAGCGACGCCGCTAATAGCTTGGGTTCAGATCAAGGCTTTAAGCACTCGCAATTAAACCAAGGTCTCAATTGTGAAAAAATATGAATTCTCCTCCGTTATTTCGATAAACATGGGGTTGACAAATTAAGGATGATTATTCACATTCATTAAGCGCTAAAATGCAAGGTTTATACGAATTAGGCATATTTCCAGATGAGAATGTTGGTTTCATTGCTATGCGACAAATGCTTTTGTCAGGTTACGTAACGGATATGCCACCTAATGTGGCATAAGGCACCTATTGAAGCGACTTCAGAAATGTGTTTGACATCAACTTCTCCAGCGGCAAATCCCTGACAGGATGTGTGCTTACGCTTCTCCCGGCGAGAGTTATGTTGAGTATTTTCACCTCAAGACATGATGACGGTACAAGTGAACATTAATGGTTGATTGCAAAACATTTGTTTGATTTAAATTCTAACGTTAGAATGCAACATATTTGGAGGGGTGTGAAATCCATAATTTATATAACGTTGAAGGCGCGGAAATGCTAACTACTTATGACAATGTGGGAAAAAGCAATTAATACATTATGCTCTCAAGCATTTTCCCATGTCTGTCAAAATACAGAATTTACCCTGGAATCAAAGGGACTTCTTCATCATGTAAGTTTCAATCGAGTTATATTAATTCATAAAGGACTACGTACACACAGAGACAGACTCGCTACACACCGAGTCGGAGTGTGGCCAGCACCAGACCTGACCACGTCTGTCCCCCCAGTGCTGATATTGACACCCACCACAACACTCGTTACTAATTTTAGATTGCGTCAGTCGATGCGCACGCACACTACACACAAGCGCATGAGACATCGGCCACGAGCCTCAGAGATTATTATGGCGAGCGCTGTTATTGAGCCTCTGTTTGCGATCACCCACACTGCAAAAGTAAACGGGCACCCACGGAGCGTTTAACAAACCCTTGGGGCAACGCATTGACTAACGCCTGAAGAGTACACTGAAGGGTGGATGACGTTGTATCCCCAGTGCTGTTCTTTACACACCGCACCAGACACTCATTTGAGGTTGAATCAACCTGGCGGAGGCCCACGACCGGTTCAGATATTCGTCACTGGTTTTGGCCGTGAGCGGGAATCGAACTCGGGTGGCTGGGTTCGTAGTGCACGAGAATCACGACACAGATTGCCCGTATAGCCTGTAACAGACTGTTGGGGTAAGTGCTGTTAGCGAGCACCTATGAAGGCCGGCACGGCACACGAGGTGGTGGGTGGCCACCGCCGCTCCTGGCTGCCTTTGTCTCCCTAGTGGCGATGTTTACACTCTGCACAAGGTACTCATTTGAGTCTGAGTCCACCTATGGAAGGCCCAGGACCGTTTCAGTAAATCATCACTGGCGTTGGTTGCGAGCAGGAATCGAACTCATGTCGCCAGGTTAGTA
Source organism: Lethenteron reissneri (assembly GCF_015708825.2). Lineage (NCBI taxonomy): Eukaryota > Metazoa > Chordata > Hyperoartia > Petromyzontiformes > Petromyzontidae > Lethenteron > Lethenteron reissneri. The sequence goes on along the minus strand of NC_083813.1, from coordinate 2,604,370 downwards.
GGGCATAGTGCTATCCACTACGCTGCCGCTCCGCACGCAAATCGCTACACCATCACACAGACACACGTGAACGTGTCTTTCTGTTAAACACCTGCTCTGATTTAAGAAAAAAACCGTGTGAAAATGGGATTCATTGGTACGGTGTTTACTCCCCGAATAAATACCAAAACCTCTACCCAAACAGCAAGGAGCCCAATCTGTTCAGTGCTGAAATGAGGCAGAACATGGGCGCTACTGGCTGCTGTGTGGATCATCTCACGAGAGGCCCCAGGGGCACTGCGACACCAGGGCAACGCGGACAGGGCATCGTCGTCATCCATCTCTGTTATATTTTCATCCTCATTATCCATGGCTGCACTTCGCCAGACCTTGGCTGGCAGGAACGATGGCGTCCTTCTGTTCACAGGACACTTTACCAGATTGCAACAAAAATCATAAGGAGCTTTTTGAAACAGAAGGGTGACATTGAAAATGAAACCACCGTGGTTTTGGACCTTACGAGAGGGCAAGATGACCCCCCCCCCCCCAGATTTTATCAGAGATGCTCTCAAAACTATTCAAAACACATTGTAAGTGCTTTCGCCGGCTTAACAAAAGGTGACGAACTATCAAGGTAGGTTAGCCTCTTCAACACTGCGCACCCCCCCCCCCCCCCCAAAATAGGCAGCCATTATCGTCCTCATTGTTTCCATCCTCCAAAAGAAAAAACGGCCTCTCCAAAAAGCGTGAAATGGTGCTGTCACAAATTACGAGGGCAATTTCCTGCCACTTTGCTTTCACCTCTAGCTCCCCTAAGCTCCTAATTACTGGTCCTCTCAAAAGACAAGGCATTGCAGCAGAAGGCTCCTCATTGTCTCTTCAAATCACAGACTCCAGGTTGCCCCTTTCAGTCGGAGCTCACTTTGTTAATGGCACCGGTTTTCGCCTGCAAAAATGCACCCGCACTGTGCTTTGTTTAATTTCCTCCCGAACAAAATGCATTCACACTGAACGATGTTTACAATCAGTCACAAGATGTCCGCTGTGGTTGTTGTTCTTTGAAGAACCCAAGGGTTCTCACAAGAGGAATGTGGAATTTTGAATCCTGGATCAGCATTGATTTAAAGATCTCCCTGAGCCAGGGAGACACGATGATTTGATGTTGACTCGATAAAGGTTTCAGTATTCTTTTAAAGGTTAGTTTATTTTGATGTACCCTGTAAGCTAAGAAGCTCTTGTATCGGGTTTCATCAACAAAATCATCGTTTCCCTGTAAAACAAAACAAACATAGCAGGTCGCAATAAAATGAAAAGAAATACATAATGAAGGAAAAATGGCAACAAATCACATAATGTAGAGTATCTTCCAACATTTTCTTTTAAATATTTGACTAAAGTGAGGATTATGATAAAAGATCATATTGCAAATACCGCATAAAAATGCAAATGGTAAAATAGTTTCCTCGAGAAACATCAAATTTCAAGTTAGAGTAATAATTACAACAGTCACGATATTGCACCGAATAAAATAATACAGCGTCAATATATAACTTGGTCACTTACAGGAAAATCTCAATCGGAGAATTTGAGCTAAACCTTAAAATACCCAGCCAGGTTCTTAAACGTGGACATTTGATGTCCCCAGCATACCAAATTGTCCAACAGTCACCGATGTACACGCAATGCGCAGGGGTCACACACACAAGGTTTTATTCACGTTATGCGGCTTTGGTTTGTGTGATTTCATATATATGCGGCGAGCCTATTTTTACCCAAAATGCACTGGCATGCAGCGCTACTCGGCAGGCAGCTTACGTGTGCGGTGCATTGTCGGTCGGGTGATTGTGTGCATTGGTGGTCTTTGTGTGCGGGCTAGTGTTCCAGACAGGAGCACAGCACCGTTCAGTTTACATATTTGACATGTGTAATTGTTATCTTTTCATACGAGTGCTGTAGTCACCTTAAATCCATGCTGTTTTTGTCACTTAATTTGACTGTGAACGGTTTTTTAAAGTAATTTGTCCAAGTCAACTTTTATTATTGAAAAATGATTTTATTTAATAATAACTTATGTTCTGGATTTTTTTTTCTCTCCTGTCTTGCGGTTGTTTTTGCTCTGATTTCTATTCGCTTTTGTCATTTTGGCGACCCAGGTGATTCTTGTAAGTGAGACTTGTCTCCTGGTTAAACAAAATAAACTTGAAACTAGCAAGCAGAATGGACACAGCTCAGTGCTGCTGCTCCTGCACAGAACCTGTTGCCCTCAGCACCCCAGGTTGTGACTACAAGTCTCTATTTAGGGATAAATTGGCTCTGGGGATTTTTTCACCTTCTTTACGTGATCATGAAAAAAAATCAGGCTTCAGTCCAGCATAGAGATGCTTCAGTTTGAGTGGCTGTCCTATTAAGCTGACATTGAGCATTTCCCTTAAATGCCGATTGTTTCAACAGACGGCGCCCGCCACTCTTTTCTTCGAACTCGCGTGGTGTCGCCAGCAGAGAAAGTTCTCCACCACCCACTTGAGATCCACAGCGAGAAGCTTTTTCTGTTTAGTTTATTGTCCTCCCCCCCCACATACCTCCGATTAGCACGGTTGGCTGCGTACGGTGCAAAAGATGTTCAACGTGCATGCATATGAAACATTCAGTCAACTAAATGTGAGTACATATTTGTGTCAGAGGCAGTCAATGTTTCGCCACCCAATATTATTAGGTCAGCCAATCGGCGAACGCAGGAAGCATTTATACATGGAAGCAAATTTACATTTTTGCTCACCCCTCACTTACTGCTGCCCCTAAATAGCGTTATTCAGTAATCTTGGCCTTCATTCAGACTCGTTGATTTTGTCTCATCATTCACGCTTTGGTCTTTGGTGGGTAGTAGTAGGAGCCGTTGTAGTCGTTGTAATTCTCATGCTTAATAAGGGTGCCACGGTCGATAGAAGTTAACCACCTTACTTGGGATATAGGGCATGGGTTCGATCCCTACCCTGACACCTATATATTTCTATATTTCGAGTTTGCATGTTCTCCCTGTGATCGCGTGGATTTTTATTTGGATTCTTTGGTTTCTCCCGCCACAATTCGAAACGTGCGTTTAGAGTATTTGGCTGCTATACATTTCCACATGATAAGCCACTTCGTTGAGCTATAATTTTTTGCCAGGTCGCTTCTGAAAAAGAGCTGTGTAGCTCAGTGGGCCTCACCTGGTCAAATAATTTTTTGTTATTTTTGTTTATTTTCATAAACTCACAGTCGTCATTGACTAAACTTTCTCAACGAATATTTTCGCCGCTGTTTTTACGAATTAAAGGTGTTCTGCCAGAAAACACGCGCACCACCACAAGGAGGCCAATAGTGGCTTTGCATCTGATCACCCACGTGAAACTTCAGCAGGAGCTGACGCCTTTGCTTGGATGTGACAGTTTCATGATTAATGAGCGCTGTGCCTCTTGTTTGCTTCCTTTGGACACAACTTGTTGACTAAAATGGTTCTCAAGGAATGATTCTTCATGTCATGACACGACTCCGATAACAACACGGTTGGAATATAATTGGCAATGTGATAAAAATGACAACTTTCAAATAGTAGCGGTCATTTTTACTTCAGACATCGCCCATCTTGTGCTCAGGGTTTGGCCGCGCGATATTGACCGAAGTCTCCCGCAGCAGCCAATTTTCGGTGCACTACGGCAAAATCATCGCCATCCATCTCCGTCCAAACTCGCCCGGCGCACGCCTTAACCCTAAACTATGTGCTGCAATGTCAATTAACTGGCAGGCATTTGTTTCGGCTGCTCTGCACCATCTTTAAATATTTGATAAATTATCTGTGATGCCCGTCCCTCTATTCCTGCCCAATTCCAAATTAGAAAACTTTCCTGCTCTCCATTTGTCCATTTTACTTTTTTCACTTTGTGTTTTCATAAAAAAAAGTCCATAGCAAGGCATCGCCCTGCTCGAATGAGCATTGGTTGGTGGTTCGTGGTCTTAAGCCAGGAGTGGAAATTCTACGTTCTTATGGCAGGGGATAATATAACTAAAGGATAACCACTATTCGGTAATCTTAAAGTGGTGCTCACTGTTGTGAACCCTGTAGTGATGATGGATTGAGTTGTTCCCCAACGATGATTTAAACTCAGGAGTTGTGTGCCACAGGAACACTGAGACATGATAATATTTCAACTGTATGGCCTCTTCTGTTTGCTGACACCCATACGTGTTGTATTTCCTTCATTACTTCTCATTTTATTCTTCACATCCCGTTTCACATTATCATTTTAATATTTCATGAACAAAAAAAAGTCTCAGCAGTGCTTTATTCACTGTTTTAAATGCGTAATGGTTACAAGGCACATCTCAGCCTGACCTGACCATGCGTCCAGGATACAATGTCCTAACGAGAAACATTACTCAATATTCACTCCAAGTTGCACAGTGATTCTTGGTAAATGCACAAAAACGATGTAACATCTACAGTAGTAACAAGACACTTCGCATAAAACCATTAATATATTTCACTGCATGGTTTTACGCATTCAGAGTGCAACGTATATACTGTTTGTAGAACTTATTTCGTACCGTACGTAGCCAAATGAACACATACAACCAGTAAGGTATATTTATGTGGCACACGTATCATAGATGGAAATGTTTCAGGCCAGAAATAAACGTGTCATTTTTTTTCACACGTGACTACTTAAATATCATAGTAAAGATCAAGAAGTCATCATGGCCATTGACGTTTATACCCCGAAATCTTGCCATCACTTTTTGACTCGTGCCAGACCTTATGACTGTTGCACAATCAACACCCCGAGCCTCAGGGTCTGCTTGCAAAGTACCCTGCCATCTTCCCCTTGACTGTTGACCTCTGAGTGCCGTTCCAATGCCTCTTGTGGAGACCCCGCACTCCTCCACCGAGCACACGCGCCCTGCCCTGCATAACCTCCTCTTCTTGGTAGCGTTCGCAACAATTCACCGCCACAATCTATTCTGACTCCAAAGTTGTTAACCCTATCTGCTAAGAAATTTCTAGAATTCTGCGCCGAAACCTATGCTAAGAAACACAGTGAGTCAAAATCTGTGACCTCAATATAGACATTATTGCTGCCTCAAGCGCCCATCTCTTGGCACTAAAGTTAATATCTGTCTGTTTCTAAAGTTATTGATATTGGTCCTTCAGACAATCCATCCTGTTAACACAAGCACTGTAGTAATTCAAGTGCCTCCATGTTCAACCAAGCAATGCTGCAAAAGGAATCTCCACACAAGGACCTGAACTAGTGGTGGAAATTCCATATTATCATCGTGGAGGCTAATCTCTATATAGTATGACCACTGCTGAGGTTCTTTCGGTAAAGTCACGTCGATAGAAAGAAAAAAAAGTGAAAAAAACCCACTAATGCAGACTGTCGCTTGGTTATTAAGTTTGGTGAGTGTACTGTCAGTCTACAATGTAGACTGTAGAATGGTTATTAAGTTTGGCGAGTGTACTGGCAGTCTATAACGTAGACTGTGGCCTGGTTATTTAGTTAGGTGAGTGTACTGACAGTCTATAATGTAGACTGTCGCCTGGTTATTAAGTTTGGCGAGTGTACTGACAGTCTATAATGTAGACTGTCGCCTGGTTATTTAGTAAGGTGAGTGTACTGGCAGTCTATAATGTAGACTGTCGCCTGGTTATTAAGTTTGGTGAGTGTACTGGCAGTCTATAATGTAGACTGTAGCCTGGTTATTAAGTTTGGTGAGTGTACTGGCAGTCTAGAATGTAGACTGTCGCCTGGTTATTAAGTTTGGTGAGTGTACTGGCAGTCTATAATGTAGACTGTCGCCTGGTTATTAAGTTTGGTGAGTGTACTGGCAGTCTATAATGTAGACTGTAGCCTGGTTATTAAGTTTGGTTGAGTGTACTGGCAGTCTAAAATGTAGACTGCTACCTTGCTTGGTACACAGGAGGTCGTGGATACGATCCTGACCTTGACGCCTGTATATTTGGAGTGTGCGTGTCCTCCCCGTGGTCGCGTGGATTTCCCCCCGGGTCCTCCGGTCTTTTCCATCCACATTTAGAATGCGTTTAGAGCATTTGGCTTCTATACATTTGCACGTGAGAAATCACTTCGTTTGAGCAATAATTTGTGATAGCCAAGTCGTTTCTGAAAAAGAGTTGTAAAGCTCAGTGGGCCTTAACTGGTAAAATTTCAAAAAGTTCGTAATAGTTTGATTGGCTCCACTGGGATGGGTCACCAAGTCAACCTCTCGCCAAGATTGAACATGAAAATGCCCCACCGTAAGTCGAGCGATACAACTCAACTGCCACCGGAGTAGATTTTGATGATTATAAATTAATCGACAGCCAAAGCTCCATTTAGCATATAAGCTTTCCACAGCCACTATGGAGTCAACTCCGGAAGCTGCCTGCGGCAGTGCATGGCGATTGCTTGGGAGAATAAACGCTCAACGGAGAACCGCGCGCTGAAGACAACGGTCTCCGTTTCACACCGATATCTAAAACAACAAAATCGCATTTAAATCCATCGGCCCATGGGTCTTTTTCGAGCAATCTATATTTTAAAGCAGATAATTAGCCAGCCCAGACGTGCGTCATGCCCACCTCACCGACATTGTGCCTCAACGTAATCATGACGATGACTTAAAAATCGTAGTCCTTAATGAATTAATTTAACTCTAATGAAGCTTACATGATGACGCTAAAAATCTCTTTGATTTCAGGGTAAATTCTGTCTTTTGACAGACCATGGGAAAATGCCTGAGAATATAACGTACAAATTATATTCCAAAATTGTCATAATCAGTTAGCGTTCCCGCACCTCCGATAAGCACAGTTGGGCTACGTGCGGTGCGAAAAAAGTTAATCATACATAGACGCGTACGTACAACGCCAGCCACGAGGTGCCGAGCTACCCACCCCACCACCCACCTGACACTCTTGTGCCGCCGCACGTAGAGGTTGTGGAAGTTGTTGGAGTTCTCGGGCAGCAGCTGCTGCTGTTGCTGCCCGCAGAAGGGGCCCTTGAGGCGTTGGATAATCTCTGCCTTCATCTCCAGAGCGATGTGCGCCGGCAGCACGGACAGCAGCAGCCGCTCCTGTGTGTGTGTGTGTGCAGCGATAGTTCAATGCTAACGATGTGCCGTTTCATCGGGTGACTTTGTGTTGTGCATGTGTGTACGTTGACATTCTTTCGCGCCGTACGTAGCCAACCGTGCTAATCGGAGGTGCGGGGTGAAGGAGAACTAACTAAACACGAACAACAGTTCTGAAGAAATCAGTGTCAATCTATAAGCGCATAGCTCCAGTGGTTTCCTAATATCTATCTATCGGAAGGAAGAGCGTTCCAGATGGACCCTGAAGCGCATCTGAAAACGCCAACAGTTATTGCCGCTATCTTGGCGTGGTCTGGGACTGTTTTGTTGCAGCTTTTGCTGCCTTGTCCAAGCTTAGTAAATCGGACTTAAATAATTAGTGGTATTTATTTATATTTAGTGACTTGCATACCTTTTTCTCGATTTTGCACTGCTATCGTTGTTTCTGTATTGCTTGTAACCTGCTGACTGAGCCGCCCATACTGACATCTCTGAAAAGAGCTTTATAGCTCATCGGATTCCTCCAGTATACAGATTCTGATTCTGGGGGGGGGGGGGGGGGTTCAAGCGTTCCGAGCACTCCACTTGAGCTGGATCCACACCGGAGGCATCGGTTGTGCAACTCGGTTGCATGCAACTGAATCACCTGTATTTGGGAATCTCTGCAACCGGTTGCTTATTGTTGCTTACACTTGCCTGCTCTACTTTCAAGTGATGATCAGGCATGGTGGCTACCTTTTTAAAGGTGGCTACCTTTACAACAAAGACCAAAAACCCCCTTTAACAGACTGTTGGGGAAAGTGCTGTTAGTGAGCACCTATGGAAGTCGGCATGGCACACGAGGCAGTGGGTGGCCAACACCACAGCACCAGTTACTCATTTAAGGTTGAGTCGACCGAGGGGAGGTCTAGGACCAGTTCAAATATTCGCCACTGTTATTGGTCATGAGCGGTAATCGAACTTGGGTCGCTGAGTTTGTACCGCAGTGCGCTAGCCACTTCATGACCCCCCCCCCCTCCACACACAGTCCAGCGGTCACGTCCAAGCGTCTCCCTGCTCAAGCGAGTGAGGGGCGGCGCTCATATTCATTGCAGGCCTTGGGTCAGTCGTGGAAATTACATATTCCCAGGGCAGAGCCTAGTCCATCCACAAGATGACCACTGCTGACGTAAACAGTATTGTACCACTCTTCTCGTCGATGTAGCAATGACTGGCTGGTGAACCCTGACAAGCGATTGAAGTTTGAACCTTCCGCTTTTTTCCATCGACATAACCAAGCAGATTAAACTATCGTCCATTAGGGCTGAGATACAATGAGTCATTAATACTTAAATACACATGTATTTTTTTATTTGCGTTCCCAATAATCCTATATTGGTATCCCCATGTTTCAAACATCACCCTTATTACGTCTCTCAACATCGAATTGCCAGTTACATTAATGCTCCTACGCCCCCATAGCACTCTGACACTACCCCCGGACATCTGTGTCATTCACTCCCCTGGCCCTGTTCAAGTCCAGGCCTGTACAAGAAATAAGTAATATTAAAAAAAAAACTGTTTTAAAAACACGCTTTAATGAAATGTACCGTACTAGTAATGGAAGAACTCCACGACTCCAGGAAGTGGTCCTGAGGCTTGCCATAACGTAAGGGACCGTGGTGATTTACAGCCAACGTCAGTTGAGCGTGGACAATTAGACCCAAGCCGAAACATAACTTCTAAAAAAGAATGATTAAAAATAAATGTTAATTGTTTTATGATAGAATATAGTATTGTCATCAGTATGACACAAGTATACCAAGTTTGCAGTCGATATCGCATTGGGAAGTGGGTTAAAATAGAGTTACAATATTTGAGGATACAACAACAGAGTTAATAAAAAGCGTGTAAAATGCCTCCTTCCTCCAGAATGCCAATGCTCCACTGTTAAGTACGGCCATATAACGTATATTTGAGATGCCATATGACTTCAAATTGTGTTGCATTACAGTGACATCATCTGAAGCTAGTACGTCATCCTCCTATCCCATGACCCCAACAGAGTCTAACGACCCTGTCAGGAACGAGACTGTCAGTCTATCGTATGAAGACTCCGGCAGCAACTTATTAATACATTTATAATAAAGAAATAAATTCCTCTGGTTTTTTTTTTTCAGGAAAACCCCGTAAGTGAGCTGCATCATTGCACAGGGCAGTAACTTGAAGAATAAAGTCACTAAGGTGAGCAGAAGTTATTCATGCTTGATGAAACACACAGTAGGGATGTTATGTAAAAACATTCGTTTGAATGAGCATGGTGCTAAATCTCATTATAATAGTTCCAAAGAGCAATGACCATGGAAAATGTGGTCATATGAGTGATGAGATAGTTCATTATCGGGGCATATGCATTTAAACATGTTTAATGCAGAACACACATGGATATAATTTACATGATCGTTGCTTGGCCTGGTCATTTGTTATCTCGATGTCGTTGATGTATGCTTTCAGTATATATTTGTGGGTTCTTGGTGACATTTCCATTGAAACCAGAAATAAAAATAAAATGAGAAATGGGCTGGTACCGATGTCCCCTGGTGGTTAGAGCCAAATAAAGTTATTCCATATTCCCATGGCAGGGACAAGTCTCTCCACTTGACTACCAATGTGGACATAAAATTTTAAAATAAATTTGTATCAATCATAGAGCTCTAATTGATAAACTGTTTAAACAACAACTTGTTGAATAAGACATACTGTATTCAAATACGGATCGATTTCAACAACATGTGTTGATATTTATGTTTTACAGGCATTAATTTAATGATTTCTGAAGCCACTAAAATGACAACGCACACACACACATACAACACCAAATGAGCCTTGGCACGATGCAGGTTCGTGACGCGCGTGCGATGAAATGACCTTACATTGATGCGGCCACAAGATGTCTTGTTGAAATGGTGAGGCCACGGGGGTTTTAATGAGGCACAAATGTACGCGCGCCGCCAATACCTGTAAACGACATGCCAGGGACCGGACGCGGCACGTAGCGGGAAACTAATTCGGTGTCAAGGGCCAGAATAAAAATTAATACATCGATGTAGCCACCTGCTCTGCTGCTGCCAGGGCTATTGTGCCCTCTGTGACAGAAACGGTTTTCATCAAAATGGTCCGGAAAAAAAAGAAAAAATTGGAAAGCGAATTTGTCAGCGATTATTGTACGCAATTCTGCGAGATGTACACACGGTCAATGCGTGTTTACCAAAGTGACGTACTATTCAAGTACCAAAACAGTAACAGCTATCTATAGGTAAAAATTATTTGATATTTGCATTCATGACTGTACTGCAGAATACATACTTATAGATATATATACCCAGCCATGTAATGCATTGTTTAGAGTGCTCAACTCACAATGGGAAGGTTATAGGTTAAATTCCTAGTCAGGGGTTGACTCAACCGAGCATGCATCTGGAGGACAGGGCATTGGTGTTACTCCAGAGGATCCACAACGCCTCCGTGAGACGCATCCGCAGCACGTCACTCCGATCCTCGCATCCCTCCCACTGGCTCCCAATCCAGTCCCACATCAACTACAAGATCGCTCACGGTCAGCGTGGACTCCACCTCACCCACCGCGCTCCTCCCTTCTCACTCTACTCCATTCACATGCTCTACACCCCAGCAACCAAGGCTTTCTGTCAGTCTGCCTCTGAAGCCCCCCTCCCAAATCATCCGTGTTGTTGACTCCCCGCCCCAGGTCAAGTCCAGGATAAAGTCCTTGTTCTTCCACTCTGCTTGTAAATTACTATCTCTTATATAAAAAAACACGTATGTAGAGTATAGAGGAAGACCAAAGATGCGCTGCATTGTTATTAGCGAACAACAAAACGCACGGCAAGGAAACCGTGAAGCTAGCACAAGACAGGGCGAGCAATCTCATTCGACAGAAGAGAGCTCAAGGCGAAGCGCCGAGAGTATATTTCCACATTTTCTTTTGGCCATGATACACACCTCTCACTTTTGTAGGATATAAAGATGCCGTGTTATTTAAATTATTTATTCAATCAAACTTGAATTCCACCCCCCCCCCCCCCATCTCTAATTCCTACGGTATGAAATAATGCAACATACACACATACATACGGAATTGCATTCTATAATACTTGATGTGAAGTCAACAATAGTTGTCCTATTCAAATATACATGTGAATATTCCATCACTGGCTCAGGACCACGAATGCATATTATCAATGCTCGTTTAAGCTTGGAGATACTTTGATTTAACTACGTATCGCCGATTTTTTTTTTTTACAGTTATTTGACACCCCTAAACCATATAATTGTATTGCATGCTGAAATGTAACCCGTATCTATATGCTACACAGCATTATATTGTACCGTATGTTCATTTTAATTGTTGGGTCTATAATACAAAGCATAATTTGAGCCTTCACATCACTGATTTCAAGGCCAAGTCTCAGCTGACTCGACAGCGCTTTTTGTTGAAGCAGCGCTGACAAAAAACAAAACGTGGGTTTGTTCTCCAGTTTGACGACGACTAAGCACACACGTGCTTGACAATTCAACGTATTGCTACGGTTGCACGTGAACAGTTCATGTACTCCTCTTTGGACGACGAACAGAAATCTCAGAATGCGATGGGATATTCCACAATCGATGCTTGGAACAAACGCTCACTTATCAATGAGCAGGTCACGAATGCACGAGGGGGTCATCAAATGGTCAGTGGCGTCACGCGGACAGGCAGTGACTGAAAGTAATAACCGGTGTTATTCTAACGCGCAGTTCGCCTGACGAGTAACACACCTCCATCGATGTTTCGATTCGCACGGTTGGCTTGCGTACGGTGCGAAAGAAGTTCAACATACATAGGCTGTGTAAAAGGGGGGGGGGCGGCGGGGGGGGGGGGGTTAGATTTCACGGGTGATCGGGGGGAGGGGGTCACGTGTCGAGCGTTCGCGAGTGTGAAGAGACACAGTGATAAACGGTGGACACAGTTTGTTCATCACGTGAATTACATTCTACTTATTTACTTGTTGATCTATCCTGGAGAGCCACACCGAGTCGTATGACTCTTTTTCAGGAGGGTCCTGATCCATTTTGTTGTCCCATTGGATTACTCTGCAAATATTATTATTTGCTGTTATCATAGTTCTTCATTTTATTGGATTTCGAGAGTCGTCATTGATGTTGTTGTTATCACATTTCTATTCCGCTTAGATTTTATCTATATTTGTAAGTGTAGTTTCATTTTTACGTGCAGCGCTTTAAGATACTTTCATATGCAAGTCACTTTATAAAAGAGGCTATTACGAGTAGTTATTAGTTTTTTATGTCGAGATGTTTTCAGCCGATTAACAGCAAGTGTCTATCATACGTGCGGGAGTGAACCGGAGCACCTGGATTAGAAAAAAACTCCACACACGCGAGGAGGCAATGCTTATCTACCCTCGTACAGATGGCAACAGATGGCGATTAGTCCACTTGCTATACACTGCCTTCTCCTGGCGAGGCCAGGGTATAGCACCAGTAACGCCCACGGGAAGGGAGTTTCACAACAACGGTGCGATCCGCCAACCAGACGTGCACAGCCACCACCGCCCGGCATGATATCCCAGTCTGTGGTTGCGCTTCGAGTTGACGTTAAAGACTTTTATCTGTTTCGAGACCGTCCTGAATGAGTTCACTCAACTGCACAAATTGGTGAGGTGTCATGGGGAAGGAATAGACAGTGGCTTTAATCCCGACTTGGAAGATTTCTTTGGCTTGTTCCCCAAAGCACTTGTTTACTACAAACGCATCACTTCTTTGCCACAAGAAAATTGCTCTCTCCATGAGCGATGGAAGGTACTGGGACCAGACCTGCTAGATATGGGTTTTCTTCAGACTTCTCTGGATGTTCTCAGACCTCTCAATGTTTCTATTAACACAAAGCAGGGTGATTTCTGACACTTGTGAAACTTTCAGATACTTATTTGAAGAAAGCAACAATAAACTTCCAACATTTGGCTCTATATTTCCAACTCACTACTCTACGGGATTTCTGGCGAAAACATTAGCAAGCTGCAGCATGTACACAATTTTTTGGCATGTATCATGACTGGTGCTCGCTGAACTGCATTGCCTTCTGGTTGCCAAACGAACACATTAAAATATTGCACTCATTACATACAAAGCGCTTGCCAAAAATGAACTACAATACCTTTCTGATCTCGTTAAGGAGCACAAACTCCGGTCATCCTCGCAGTGGCTTTTGGCTATCCATCGAACAAAGACAGTCACTCCATTGAGCGCTTTCATATGCACTTCTGCGGCTGTCTAGAACAGTCTTCCTGCCAATAATAGGAAGCCACTGGATCTATGCACTTTTAGTGCCTATATTGACAACCCATTTCTTTAGAACTGCTTTCTGTGTTTAGTTTTTGCCCTTGCCCCGCACCTGTGATTATCATGGTTGGCTATGTACAGTGCAAAATAAGTTCTACATGCATTGATACGTAGATTATAGAACCCAATTTAATCAGAAGGGAATGCCCAGAATTGAATTCAATATTGTTGTCTCAGTGCTCTGACATGGATTTGAATTCCGGCACCATGCAGTAATTGCCTTGGTCGCTTGACCATGTAAATTCCTTCTTTGTGGCAGGCAAATACGGACTTGGAAGTGTTGTTTTACTCCTCTCCTGCACGAGCAAATGCCCTGTCCAAAAGCCAAATTGCACTGCTGAAAAAACTAAAACCATTGTATAAGCCGGTATAAAATAGAGCCAAGCACAGTATTACGTAACAATGCTGCGCCAGAACAGATTTTCAAATGTTGGGCCTGCAGAGGCCTGCTTCATAAAATGTCTAAAATTGGCAGCAAAATAATATTCCCGGGGCAGATGGCAGATTTCCTTTGCTAAACTAAAAATGTGGCACACTCATTTAAACAGCAAAAAAATGTTAACTGAACGTGGTGGTTTGTGCCCAGTCATACGCCTGCCAATTGCTTGGGTTACTTCCAAGCAAGGCTTGACTCTCAGGACAGCTGGGCACTATTTTAGGGAAAGGGCAGGCAGCCAATGGGCCTGGCTCTGCAGTCGACAGCACATGCAGACACCAATCACTCGATGCCTCTCGGATCTTCCCTGCCAAGCTGCATCGTCTCAATTTAAGCACATCTTCAATGATCACACTAATACAGCGTCTCCTTCCTATGAAGTGAAGCACATTCGCAGTGAAAAATATGTTACGTGCAATTTTCCAAGAAAGTTGCACGAAATCAACAGCTGTATTTGGAGATGGGGGTTGTGCTTGGGAGTTTGCCTGGCTCGTTAAAGCATGTATGCACGTGGGAGGCATCTCCAGTTCCACGTGAAAACCCGTCCATATGACAGACAGGCAAACACTCAAGCATAATAATCATACATGAGAAAAGCATTCACAGAAAAATTGGCCACACATGCCAAAACGTACATTTTCTGTGAAATTTTTTTGCATTTTTTTACTTTAAAAAATTATTACAACTTCCTCACAAATATGTCAGCAAGCCCACGTGCCAAGTTGCCATTCACCTACGTATGAAGATTCATCTTCAATTACATTTAAAAGTATAGTACAACTGAAAACAATGAAACATGACTTGACGTGTACACTTAAATGTCACCATTGAGCCCACATAGTCTCCACCACCCTGTCACCGTTCCTCCCCATCAGCCTCGGTCGCACCAAAAAATATCATCATCATCATCATCATCTCCACGTGACTCTTCTTCTGCCCCCCCCCCCTACAAGGCCCGACAGCATCTACAATTAATTTGATGTGCGGCTAGAATCAGCGCAAGACCGTTTAAAATGTCAAACGTATGCGCGTTTAACCTGAATATGAAACGGTGTTCATTGTTACATTTGTCGTTGGCCTTTTTGAAGAGCTCACCATGATGGTGTTGAAAACATTTTCAAAATGGTAAAGACCTTTTGTCAACACTATGATAAAAGAAAATACATTTCGACAACATCGTAAAAAACAATAACAAAAAACTCAACACACTCGTCAATAACACCTGCCTTACCAGGACAACTATGTATAGTATAATAACATGTTTCTTTTAAGGCCACAGTGTTATTTACAAATGTGTTTTGTTGTTATTATCTGCGCTCGTACACCACTGCCAACGCAGCAGTATCACCAGATAACTTGTATTTTTAAAAAGCCAAGAAGTCAGTGACCAAGGGAGAAAATATAAAGCCACATCCTATGATATAGAAAGTGTTGACAGTGCAAAAGCTGAGGCTTCTATGAGGATACATTAAATAATGGCAATGTGTGGTGGCATCAATGGCATGCCTGTGAAGATGTCCTCGCCTTAACTGATGAATACAAAAGCAATATTTATTTGACTTTATTTTTTATTTTTCTACAGTTCTATCTTTCTGTTGGCGTGATGAGACGTAGTAGTTTATAGTATTCGTTCTAATCTCTCGCAAGAGCAGTTTAAACAAAAACTAAATATTTCACCAGGTAAGGCCCAGTGAGCAATATCACTCTTTTTCAGAAGCGACCTGGCCACAAATGATAGCTCAACGAAGTGGCTTTTCACGTGGAAATTTACAGCAGCAGTCAAATACTCTAAACACACGTAGATTCTAAGTGTGGAGGGAAAAACCCGAGGCACCCGGAGAAAAATGCACGCGACCACGAGGAGAGACACGTCAACTCCAAATATACAGCAGGCATCAGGTTGGGGATCGAGCCCACGACCTCCCGTATACGAGGCGAGGTAGTTAACATCTCCTAGCCTACCGTGCTGGAATTGAGCTAAATTAAGTGTAGAACGAAATTTTATGTTTTGTGTGTGTTCAGGCATTGCTTACCTGGCTGAGACAATTGTTAAACGTGCTACATTTGAGAACCCAGTTTAATTACGGGTGGCTATACCTGGCTTCGAACGCAGGTTCTGAGTGGTGCCACTTCAGTGACTTCTGAGCCACCCGGCCACCTCCAAAACAATTTAACATTGAAACTAACTCGAGCAATGTCCAGTACTACTACTACGTTGGGAAACATCGGGTGCATCGTGTTTTGTGGCGAAAACAAAACGCAGCAAAGTCCATGAGCAGCGCATGTTCTGTGCACGGTAACCTAATCTTCTTCTTGGTTCTTTCGGTAAAGTCACGTAGAAGGGAAGTAATAAAATAATAACAATAAAACATAATAAAATAATTCTCACGACGTTTCGGCCACAACGCAAGCAGCCGTCCTCGGGTGAAGAACATGTCTGTCGATAAGACTCTGTCGATAAGACAGTCAGACTCTGTCTGACTCTGACAGAGTCTTATCGACAGACATGTTCTTCACTTGAGGACGGCTGCTTGCGTTGTGGCTGAAACGTCGTGAGAATTATTTTATTATGTTTTATTGTTATTATTTTATTACTTCCCTTCTACGTGACTTTACCGAAAGAACCAAGAAGACGAATCCCTGCAGTCACGAAAGCTTTAAATCGAAATTTAACCTAATCTTGCCAAGTACAATCTTGAAAGTTCAACAAACCTGAGTTACAGAGAAAAGTGCCTAGCAAATGATACCAATCAAAACCCAACCAACAATGTAATTCAAACTGGTACAATTCTGCCATTCGTTTTACAATGACCAGGGCTCATTTGAGTATTGTGCTTTCAGATACTGTTATTGTGAGTCACTCAAGCCTCAATATGCATGCATCAGTATATTTATTTATAAATATTTATAGATAATTCAGCTCTGAGTTATGCAACGAGTGCTGGAAGCATGCTAAAGCATAATTTAAAATTTGTACAGAAAACATGATAAATGTCTTCCAATTCGTTCATTATGGCCACATTCTTACCGGTTCAAAATGTTTTTCACATTTATATGCAGGATATACGCATATATAATTTAATACATGTCAAAGTCTAGACTTACATGTGCAATACAGATGGATATAAGCTGTGTGTGCAATGAGATTTTTTTTTACGGAATCATATTCACCGACTATGAGACGACACGTGATTCCTTAACATGCATGTGTGCTTTGCATTAAACACGCTCGACTGCCCAATGCAATGCAGCTGAAGAAATGAGCTGATCAATATACGAAGCTGCAACATTTTGTCAAGCATTACAGTGCAAGTTTGTAATCTAGAGAGTTTCAGAAGTTGGGGGTGTCAAGTCTCACAGCAATCCCGTGCTGGAGGACACCCAGTTAGGATTCCTGTAGGAATCAGCACAGAAAATAGACGCATACTTTCTCTGCTGAATCTCACGGCATTATTTTGGAGTTGCAGTACGATCCTCTAAAAATGCAGAAATTATCTCTAGGCCATCCGAATTCATCCACGGAAGAAGATAAAGAAATACCCAAAACGAAGCTGGGTTTTCGATGTGATGGCGCAAGACTGTAATCCAACACTGCGGAGGCAGTGAGGGTTGGTGGGTCAGTCAAACGTCGCTGAGTTTCCTTTTCGTGGGCATTAAGATGCCATACCCTGGCTGGCCTGGAAAATACTGAACAGCAAAATGTGGACTAATGAGCATCTGTTCCTTCTGTACGGGATAGAGTTTTGCCGATTTACACGTGTGTGTGTGTTTCTCTGGGTGCTCCAGTTTCCTCCCACATGTATTATCATGAATTGGCTGAAAATATCTTAATATATAGAGGACCGCAAAGCTAGGGCAATTGTTGGCAGCACAAGTCACCGCCTGGCTGCTGCCTTCCCACTCTTTTTTGGTACCTCGCTTTTGGCGATTTTGAGATGCAATTTGCACGAATGACACTCTATAACACTAAACATTATTACCATAACATTCCAAGGAAGGCTCTCACGTGACAGCCTTCCCTGGGATGGCATTCCTTCAGACAGGGATGAGACATTCCATATGTGGACCGCTGTGGACTTCCCACAATATGTTTTTTTTAAATTATGCTGAACCTGCAAGACCGAAATGACTGGCTGGCTCCCGACTAGGATTTGAGCTTGTAGCCTTATGCTCACGATTCAGTTGTTCTTACGAGAGCCACCCATCCATGCAGTGCTGCTAATGAAACAAACAGTCTAACCGTATTTATTTTAAATGTAATATCACCTCCACTGGAGGGGTTATCACAATATTGTACCCTAAAATAAAATGCAAAGACAATAAAATAATGTTTAAGCCATGACAAAATCGTGAGTCTTGCGCTGCCTCCTAAACATCACTACCGGCCAGGCATTCCAGATCCTTGGGGCAACACTCGAGAAGGTCAGACCCCCCCCCCCCCCAGCGTCGAGCGCAAGAGCCGAGGCTGGGAGAGTGGTAGGACCTGCCCTGAAGAGCGTGGCGTGTAAACCCCAGTCGTGTGAGAGATCAGTCGGACCCGCAGGTACATTGGGTCAAGACCATGCCGAACTGTATTGACCAGAGCTAACAGGAAGTTCCTTAGACTTCAGACACCGGTCAGCATTCAACATGTGGACTTGGCCAATCATTGCCGGTAAAGCATGTGTGTCCGTGCGTGGCATAGCAAGCCAATGTGTGTTTTTGTGACTGCAAGGATTCATACTCTTTGGTTTTTTCGGTAAAGTCACGTAGGTAAAATTTTTAATGAAAAATGTAATTTAATTTTTTTCCTACGTGACTTTACCGAAAAAACCAAAGAGTACCAATGTGTGTGTTAATGCGTGCGGACACATTTACCTGCCAGTGGCAAACGGAATCAATAAGAGGGCTCATATCCAGAAGGATGGCCATCTGACGACTGAAACCCACAGATGACTGACTATCTCGGGGTGGACCATCATCGTGCTTCACTGAGTAAAGGAAGAGACGTCCACAAGCGCATTGCACCCTAATGGTTGAATGGCTGTCATCACATAAATCCTGGAGAGAAACATTAATATATAAGCAATGTATTGTATTTACTCAGAAAAAGCCTCAGTGAGTCTGAAGACTTATTTGCGGTGGTTCTGCATCAAAATGTGTTGGAATTATTGGCCAGTTCCTCAGGAAATGAGGTGTTTGAATGAGAGCAAATCGAGATATATTAGGAGATAACACTAAAATACCTACACAGATGGGTCCGGATCCAAACTGCTGTTCTGCCCTCTCAATGCCACGTTACTGCTGAACAGATTTTGAATAACACACACAACGATCTGTGCATGATCCACTAACCCCAGCACAGCATTGCACTAAGCGCTATCATGCCTGGGCACATCACATTCTCAAAATCATGTTTTTCTATTTATTTTACTTATCATCAGTGTTACGTCAATTGCACTGAGAAAGTCATACGAGGAGATAAGTACTGAATACATTTCCAGAAGTCGTAACAGTCAACAGTCTCACATTACATCTGGAAACCGTCCCGGAAGATGACACCATACCTCTGCAATCCAACACAAGCCAGCGTCCGGACGTGTTCTCAGCCAGGCTTTCGTGGGTCAGCAAAAGGCTGTTGATCCATCAATGTGATGACACCGTATTCGTTGGCACATTTAGCGCTGGAGCTGCACAGCCGACACCACGCTTGTGTGTCAGGCGAGACGCTGGCTGCTATACATTTTCACTTGATAGGCCACTTGGTTGAGCTATAATTTGTGGCCATGTTGCTTCTCGACAATACCTAATAGCTCAGTAGGCTTTACCTGGTAAAATAAAAAAAAGAGTTTAGTTTTCGTTTATTTATTTATTTATAGTGATTTGCTCACATTTCCAATTTTTTTGTACTGTTGTAATAACTTTCTGTCCTGCTCCTATTGAACATACGTGAAGAACAACTTCATAGCTTATCGGATTTCTCTGGAATAAATAAAGATTCTAGGCGGCTGCTGTTGCTTTGTCAGAGCAATGAGCCAGCGCTGCCCAGATGCTGGATGTTAATTCGGGAAGCCGCTGGGGATCAAATTGGGTTGGAACAAGATGACGGTGTCATCCTGCGTACAGACAAAAAAAAACGTGAGCTACCTTCCATGTTTCGGAGCGCCTCTTTGAAGTGATGTTAAAAGCAGCGCTGCGGCATCTTGCAGGGCTGTTCCCCGACAACCCCTGCTTGCCGAGAGTTGTGAATGCAAATTTTATTTCTCTCGTGACAATTTGGCGATAGCAGAGAGCACAGCTTGCAATCTGAAGATTGTAAATTCAAATCCCAGCCAGTGGTTCAGCCCTTCATCTCTCTCATACAACCCAAACCCACGGAGCATACAGTTAAACCGCTGTAGTCTGCGCTCCTGCAACGGCGGAGGAGGAACAGCAAAACTACACCAATTCTCCTGAAGCCCTCTCGTGGCTAGCATACCTCCATGTTGCCATTTAGCTCCTGGCCATATTTGCACGTGCAAGAAAATAACTGAATCTCGTTGGGGCTGAAAATTGAGTACCACTTTGTAGGTTGTCCTATAGAAAAATTCACCCCACATCCCCCAACGAAGGAATGTGGAATTGTTCACGACTGGCCCAGGACTGTAAAATGTGAATGAGCACGGCCCAGAGTTTCATGGAGGAGGAAAAACTAATGACCTAGTTACGTGAAAAGAGACCTATGGCACACTTGGAATATACAGTCAATAACAATTGATATAGAAAATATTAACGAAACAAAAAATAAAAACAGCAATAATACATTTACACTAAACAACATTTGCACACATAGCATTTTGTAGAATTGTATATATTTATTAATAAAAGTCGGAATTTATAAATATGGTAAAATAAACAAATAACTTCTGTTTTATCATTGCATTCTTGACCTCATCCCTCGAACCTCTCTGTTCCTTGCCTCCATCTTGACCACCGCCACTCTACTGACTGCTAATGTCAGTCTTATAATCAGACTGATTGTGTTCATGGGGTTAACAAATGCAAACAGTGCTGTTCTATGCTTCACAGAAACGTTGCTCTTTGTAGCAAACATCATGTCCCATATTGGCTGATAACACCTTCATATGTAGAGGACTGCAGAGCTTGGGTCATTGTTGGTGCCGGATCATCGCGAGGTTGCCTTCCCGCTTGTCTGTGGAGTCGTTCTTTGTCTACGAGAGTGAGCTAATACTGTGCGTGGTACAAGTTGAAATTATACTTGCTATTATTATTCATGTGCTTGTTACCACGGTAAGGATGATGATCCACATCTGTCTATGCATGCATGCACTTCTACCTTTGCCTTTCGAGCGGTTGTGAATATCCCTCATTTTGGCACAACGGGAAAAAAGGTGCTCTTGCCAGAAACGTATGGGAAACCTTTAACGTTGGCATAATATGTTAAAGTCGTGAAGTGGCGTTTACCATTATTTTTTTTTATAAGGATGCACGCTAACATAATTCTAATTCATATGATTACTCATTCATGTTAAAAAGGTATTTTTTCAATTTACGTGCCTGAGTGTTTCGTAATTACATTTAATTCTTTTAGGACATTCACCCCTTTGTTCGTCATCACATGCACAATCATGCAAGCGATTATCATAACGATTAGTTTTCACAACCACCTGTGATTTCACGACAACCTTTTCATATTGTGTGACCATGGATCATGGTACCTTAACAACGATGTACGATGAAAAGAAGTTTATTGTCCTTCAATGTAGGTGCACGCAGAGAGGTGATGTGGACGGTGTACTGTGTAATAGACTCGGTAACCAGAGTTCGATTCCTGGCCACAGCTAACGTGAAAGTGACAAGTGATATCTAAACCGGTCCTGAGCACCTATTTCACCAAGCCACACTGACCAGTGTAGTGAAGTATGGTCAAAAAACCCCATGACTAATATGCATGGGAAGGCCCCCCTCATCCATCAGTGGATCGACAAAGGGCTGTTCATACATGCAGGGTATGCTAGGAATTGTCTGGCATAATTGGCAAAGCGACTTGGAGGCTTCAGGAGAGAATGCATAAAAGAAAATGCACTATCGTGGATATAATCAAGGAAAGGTTTTTTTTTGTTGTTACAGGATTTGCCATTGTATGCAGGATGAAGAAGGGCATATTACTGAGACAGACATTGGAGAGGCACCCAGAGGTCAGCGACCAAAGGGAAGACCTAAGACAGACGGCGGTGATGAGACTTCTAAGAGGAAGTTGGGTATTGATTGTGCAACAGCTGCAGGATCTAACAGGAGGAAGGAAGCGCAGGACCGGTCGATCACATCGGTAGCATTGGCTCAGAAAACATCTTGACATTGGACCATTCTCCCTACCCCCTGCCTCGGCTGCAAAAAGGAAAACTTCTCTGTCGCCTGTTATGTGTATCTGTACAGCGTGTGTGAAGGTGAGCCTGCAGAGATAAAGAGCAGGGCATTGTTGCAACCTCTAAAATCAACCACTGCTTGGATAAATGCCTGCGTCTCCAGACCGCCGTGAATGTTCAACGCTACGTGGACGTCACAATGTGAGATGCATGTTCATGGGATTGTTTAATGCAGGGGTCGGGAACCTTTTTGACTGGGAGAGCCATAAAAGCCAAATATTTCTAAATATATTTCATTGACAGCCATATAGTCTTTTTAATGTATAATAAATTAAATATGTCTTACTTTTAATGCGACTTCTGGTCACAGGACCCGTGACCCGAGAAATTTTATCTTCAAAACGAATTTCTGTTTATTTTAAAATGACACAGTATTATTAAGCAATATTACAAGTTCCAAACTGATTTTATTTTTATTTTATTATCATTTTTTTCAACTCAAAATTGTCTGGGAGCCATATGCCGTCACCGGAAGAGCCATATATGGCTCGCGAGCCATAGGTTCCCGACCGCTGGTTTAATGCATCACGGGAGAGCTCAAAAGCGTCACGGTGGTGTGCTACATTGAAAGGGGAACCGGCAGGAGACAATGGAACCCATCTTAACGACCACCCCCCGGAAACGCCGAGAGAGCATTGACACCGCGCAGTGTGTAGGGAAGGCGCAAGACAAGACGGTCGGTTTTCGGTCAACGTGTCCCGTTCACGGCAAGACACACAAACTCTGCCGGCCCCGCGGCGAGGGAAATTACGGCGAGCGTGACGACGTCTCGCAGCTTCGATCGGGTAATCGCCTCGCTGGGGACCTGGCACCGTACGGAGTGCGGCAGCCCCTCTGTGGGGTCCAATTGGAGTTGCTCACGGAAAAAAGGGAGGAGGAAGAAGAAAAAAACCCCAGAGACAATGCAAAGTAGATATATCTCCCAAGTAGGAGAGAGAGAGAGAGAGAAAAACCAGGCCAGCGAAGATTTGGGCAACCAATCGCATCACGCACAGTTCCTGGAATCCGGAATTGATGCTTCATTGAAGATCTTAACGGATGTAACTTTCCCCCTGTACAGATTTATTAACTCCGAAGTGGATTGCAGACAATGAACGAGTGATAATAAAATTTAAACTGGAAAAGATATACAGCTTTGGGAAAATAAATATATATCGTGTTTGTTAAGAGATCTCGATGGCAGGATAATGGTGATAGTCGTTATCTTTATAAAGAGTGCTTGAGAAAACGAAGAGCTCAAAGCGTAATGTTCAACACACGTTTTCAAATGTTCAGCACACGTTTTCAAATGTATTTACCCGTGAATCGGTGCCATGCTAGGAACAGGTTGTGTAACAGTCGGGCTAATTAAGCAGAACAACATGCAGAATTTAACTCGTGGGCTTTCGTGACCAATATCGTGATTCATTATTTGTTTTTTTGGCCAGAAATCGTAAGTCAAATGTGTGTCGTGAACCCTCTTCGACTCTACATAGCCAACACAGCCAATTAATAAAGTGTCGTCAACAAACGTGCCAATTTATTACTGCGTTAGCAGCACCACTGGATAACGTTGAAGAGCATTCCACAAGATTGAACAATTACGTATGATTTTTCGCAAGGCAATTACAACCACCACCATCAGGCAACATACAGAATACGAAAACACAAGATATATGAAATTTACGAAAGTAAAATATTGCGAGTGATGACGCTCATGCTGCTACTGATGTTGCTGCTACTGGTGATGTTGTTCACAATATTGCTGCAGATGGTCTTGCTATATTTACCGCTCGAAGAATACGGCGGCACTGTTCACATTAATCACGCGTAACGAACGACAGGAGCCGCGCTTTAGCGATGAGCGCTCCCAAAACCCCTTTGAACAATCCCCTGGTGCCGCAATTTAGCAACATCTAAAGCCTTGGCATTGCTGCAAGACACTGAATCATGTGCATCCCCTGTAGAATTGAGGGACGGGCGTTATACGAGGTGCATCGCTGTGGTTGGAAAATGTGATCACTTATTTCGAAGACACTGGCGTATCCATCAACCGCATCAGAACATTAACAGGCCAATGCGCACATCTCCTTCTTAATTGGCAGGTGCAATTGTAGCCCATGAAACCCAAACTTTGACCCATATGGTGAACTGCTGTAGTCTGTGCTCCTTTCACGTAGGAGGAACAAACGCAAAAACGACACCAACTCTGTCCTGAAGCCTTCTCGTGGCTAGCAGACCTCAACATTGGCGTTAGCTTCTGAACGTAGGATGAGACAGATTTTTCTTAAAAAAATAGTTTAAGAGATATATATATTTACATAATACAATAACGGTAACAAGCGTTATCCCACATGTATATAAATAAAAACGTAATATGTTAACGAATAACAATGGTCTTAGAAGGGGAAAATATATAACAGGAAATGTTTGGAGCAATGGCCGTCTTCACAGCAAAAAAAAGAAAAAAAACGGGGCGATGAAGAAGGGCAATTTCTGTGAACGTTGCCTGTTCTATACTTTCACGGCCACAATAGTATTGGCAGACGTGTTGAGTTTTTTGTTGTTTGTGCTTTTGCACCACTGCCAATGCAGTATCGCCGATTGACTTGTTTCAGCGTTATTTTAGGTCAAACAATAATATGTAAACGTCACAAAACAGTTAGCGTTTAAATAACATTCATAACGAACCGTTGTTCACTCTATATACATTTTTACACAATTACACAATTTAAAAATGTAAAGCATTTTTCCCCATGCTGAAAGTGGGCCAGGGTCAAATGCCTGGCTTCCATATCAATACCACTAATAGTCCGGGTCAAAAGGTGAAAGTGTCTCCATTCTCCAATGGCGGCGTGGGTAAGCGCTCAAAAAAGAGTTGGAAATATCACATTGCTATGGCAGCAGTAGCCAGCGTTCCCACAGGATATCTGCCATTCAAATGTATGTATGTTGAACTTGTTTCGCACCGTACATAGCCAACCGTGCTAATCGGAAGTGTGGTGGAAGGACAACGAACTAGACACAAAAAACAGTTCTAAAGAAATCAGTTTTCAATCTCAATTATTTAAAAGTGTAAAGCTCCAGTGGCTTCCTAATTTCGGGGGGAAGAGCATTCCAGACGGCCGTCTTTGTTCGATGGTTACCCAAAAGCCACTGCGAGGATGACCGGAGTTTGCATATGGTTTACGCTCCTTGACGAGATCAGCAAGCTACTGTGTTTCATTGTATTGTTCCCGAAGACATAACCGAATAAGTCCACCACCGACTTCCACCAGAGCTCACTGCCTCTGGTGGTGAATCAAACACAACAATACCATCCCGCCAGATTCAAGATACAACTCCTGTTTGGAGCATTTTGGTACATGTAGTGTCACATGCAAGTTTGAATCCATGCTTTTTGGATAATTACAAACCCTGTATCACAGAACATCAATGCAAATGCACACACATTTTCTGTAAACTCACCAATATAAAAAATTCAATTGGAGAATTGTGGGGAGGCCTTTATCCACCAGTGGAATAATAAAGCACTGCACAGTATTATTATTGCTTATGCATTCTTAATAAAACGTAGGTTTTCAATGCAATGATTCATATTTGTTGATGGGTTACACCACATGGTAGTTTTTATGCCAAAATTATTGTGATTAATGACAAGAATGTTGACCTAAAAAGTACCACTGTTCCTAACCGTAATACAAATGCGAAGCAACGTTTTCTTCAGTTTAGCATTTCCAAATCTTTTTACAAATATCTCCTCTTTCCCAACATGCATTGCGTGGTTTCAGAAAATGTCATTTTGCATGTTTGCTTTGCCCTCCACCATCAGTGCCCTGTTACATTAACACAATAAAGGGGTGATATAGCAAGCAACTGAAAGACGGAAGCAGCAAAAACCGAGATTGATCATTATAATTGGCCATTCACAAATGGTAGCTCTTCGGGAGAAATATGGAATGCCAAAACTCAAGATTGGGATATAATCTTAATATGAGTGTAATAATTGTATGTAGATCTCGAAAGTAAAACATATATCTATAGCCGAGGAATCAGATTGTCTCTCAGATTAAGAGGAGATAGTTCTAGATCTTAAACTTAAAAAGGTAAATTCTGCCCTTCACAGTATGAAAAAGGAGAAAACTCACAAATCACGTGGTATAACTGTGGACACCATCAAAGAAAATGGAAGCAAACAGCGGAACTAAATTAGCGAACATATTAAATAAATGTTTATAGAGCAATGACATACCACGATCAAATGGAATGATGCTTCATTCTTTTGCTCAAAAAGGCTGTAAAAGCTTTACGTGAAGACCTACAGCCATTGGCCTCTCATCGCCGAGTTTATCAATTGCTCACAAAGACCATTGGCAGAAACGTGTAGAGCACAACTGAACATGGCTACGAGCAGGGCTTTCTGAGAGGTTTCTTTATTGTCGACCATATGCAGACTCTCAATCAGATTCTTGAAAAGACAAACTGCATTTTAAGCAGTGGCGGCTCGTCAATAGAGGGCGCAGGGGCGCCGCCCCCATCAATATTCAAGAAATATACATATACAAAATTTATATAAAAATACATAAATAAAAAATTTTTTCATACGATGTGCCGGTTGGTAGTAAGAAAAGCATCAGCATTTAATAAAAACTGGCTTTAATCGGTCAACTATTTTCTATGTTTTTCAATGTGTTTCATGCGGGGCGCCGGACAAATGGATGTCTATGTGAGACTTTAAATTTTCGGACAGCATGTGACCTGAAGCTGGTCTCTAATTGGTTTCTTAAAGATTATCCTCGGGGCGCAAGTCGTTGCGTCCCTGGCCAATCAGAATTGGATACATGTTATTTTATCCAATCTGATTGGTTCTCGTCACCTGTCATTCAAATTTACGCTCTGGGCCACTACTGCGAGTGCGCAGGCGACACCACTTTGACACTTGCTAGGCTGATCAAATTTTTTGTGTAAACAATGGCAGCAGTTCATCCAAATTCTGTAATTTTTTTACAAAAAAACCCTTTCACAAGGCTTTCGCTGGAAGAAATAAAAAAGATAAAGGATCTCGGACCGGACCAACCCGATTTACAAATCCAGCAGCAGGCCAGTGACAGAGGACGAAGCTACACACGAAGCTTCACCCGCGCTTGTTATGAGAAACGGAGGTGGCTGGCTGGATGTGATGTTAGCAATTCTCTTTTTTGTTTTCCCTGTCTTTTATTTCAAAGTGTCGGCACTGAAGTTTTGTGGACAGCGACGGGGGTAAGAGACCTCAAACATCTCTCTGACAAATGCAAACGTCATGAAAGTAGCCGCAGCCATATTGATAATAGCATGAAACTAACGTTTTTATGTTCAAGTATGAAACATGCTTTTTGGTACTTTGGTCTGAAATGTATATAAAAGAGAAACATTTATGTTCAACTAGGAAACATGCTTTTTGGTACTTCTTTTGGTCTGAAATGTAAATAAAGATCATCAAAATTTATATTCAAGTAGTCAAAATGGTTTTTGGTACTGCTTTATGTTTATTTGCCCCCCTCAATAAAATAAAAAAAATGCGCCCCCCCAAAAATAAATATCACCAGCCGCCACTGATTTTAAGTAGGTATTATGAACTTCTTTTGCACCGTACGTAACCAACCATTGTACTTCATTGTCATTGAGCATGATGTCCAACGCTTTGCTCCAGCGGGAAGAGCGGAATGAAAGATATTGAGCCGAGCAACACGCAGCACAACCCGGAAACCCACTGCAGAGCTCCATTAAATCTGGTGTCAATCACCTTTGCTCTGCCCAGCGCAGGTTAACAACATTGACACCACTTGGCTGAAGCTACATAAATAATGATGACACGGGCAGGGCTCGTATCCACAATCAGATTTCCATCCCCAATCAGATTTCCATCAAATATAATCCTACTTTTTAAAATTATGCACATGCCCCCTTGAACCGCATCTTACATTTTTTTTAGACAGACATTAGAAAGCAGGATCAAGCTGTTTCCGATAAAAATATAATCCTCAACAATATATAACTCATGCCAATTTCATACCCATTTTCCACCGGCATGTCCAAGTTGTGGGTGGTTTCCGCTGGCTATTTGCCAGCGCCAAACTGCCATGACCAAACTGCCATGCGTCATAGGCTGGCCTCACAATACATTTGAATTTGGCTCAGGGCCAAGCAGGGCCAAAGGTGGGGCTAATGATGCATTCATTGCATTTAACATCGTTCAGTACACTCTAAGGATGATGAACAACACGGCATCACCATGTCATCCACGTGCATTTTGACCAGTTCGTACGTGTGTATGTATGTTGATTTTTTTTCACACCGTATATCGCCAACCGTGCTAATCGGAGGTGCGGGGGAAGGGCAAACACTAAACACAAACATCGGTTCTTATGAAATAAATTTTCAATCTATATTTAAAAGTGCAACGCTTCAGTGGTTTCCTAATGTCGGAAGGGAGAATTTTTCAGACGGCCGCAGAAGTGCATTTGAAAGCGCGCGATGCAGTAACTGTCTTTGTTCGATGGCTAGCCAAATGCTGCTGCGAGGATGACCGGAGTTCGCATGATGGTTTATGCTCCTTGACGAGATCAGCAAGGTGTTGTGGTCCATGCATTCGGCAACCGGAAGCCAATGCAGCTCGGCGAACACTGGACGGACATGATCAGATCTTGCAGTACCCATCACGGCACGCGCAAAAGAGTTTCGTACATGCTGAAACTTGGTAATATTTTTGCCGGACGTCCTGTAGCATAGCGAGTTGCAATGATCGAGCCTTGTCGATACAACGCTACACGCCACCCACCGTGTTGGTTACGTCACGACTCAATAGTGGTCGAATGCGTCGTAGAGCCCTGATGTATTCGTGGCACGGCTCCGTTTCCTCAGTGCACTGCGAGCCGTTCCACGGTATCAGTGCGGGGCTCGGTTGCGCAGTGGGAAAGAGGTAAATGAGTTCATGTGGAAACAAGGACAGAGAAGTTGCACGTGAGCAGTACCTGTTGTCGTTTCTCAGACTCCAGTTTCATGCGTGAGCGGATGCAGTTGCAGGTGTCGTCGAAGGTCTGCTTCAGGGCGACGTCCATGAGGTACTTGTGGTAGGCGCCGGCAAGATTCCCACACACGAAGATCACCGTGTTGGCCAGCAGCTGTGGGGGAACAGTAGAGGAGGTGGGGCGACGTGGGAAGGCGGAGGTGAAATAACAAATCGTGCTTGGAAAGGATACACAGCACGCAGAGGTGCAAACTTTTTATATTTTTGTTAAATTAATTGGAAGTCAAAAGATTTTCCTGCTCGTACGGGAAGTGCGATGGCACTCATCCCTGTTGGCTCCCGGGCCATTGGCTAACTACTCTTGACATCCCACGTAATTGTATACAATTCCGGAGGGATGATGAGCTGAGTCGGAGGTCATCCCTGAATCGGATTTTGAAGCTGGGCGCACGACCTTCTGGTGAGACAAGTCGATTCTCGTGAAGCCGCGTTGGCGGCGTGTACGCCGCTGGTGTACACAGCAAAGGATTGGACACGCTCGCCAGTTTCGCTGCTTTGAAATGGAAACCAAAATTGGACAAC
Source organism: Lethenteron reissneri (assembly GCF_015708825.2). Classification (NCBI taxonomy): domain Eukaryota; kingdom Metazoa; phylum Chordata; class Hyperoartia; order Petromyzontiformes; family Petromyzontidae; genus Lethenteron; species Lethenteron reissneri. The sequence goes on along the minus strand of NC_083813.1, from coordinate 2,574,483 downwards.
AGGCGACATTTCGAGCAATGGGCCTCCTTCATCAGGGCGCGTGCACACGTTGCGTTCACCTGCTCGTGACATTAGTTCGGCTACACCGGGCAATTGTGAAATATAATTATATTAATGATGATTCATAACAATAATTGTGTTATCCTTTTAAGAGGACTGGCTGTAAATGAATACAACTCGAGAGAAACACGCCCGTGACATTGCCACGGATCGAGCAATAGCCTATTGTTTTCACTTCCTTGCATTGGAGAACTAACGCTCCCATATAAATGGGTGCTTATTTACTTGAAGTGTCACTTATTCAAGTCAATATATCTTGACTTAAAGCTTTCGTGACTGCAGGAATTCATATTCTTTGTGTCTTTCGGTAAAGCCATGTAGATAAAAAAAAAATTCTATCTACGTGGCTTTACAGAACGACCCAAAGAATATCAATCTATCTTATGCACGTGTGTGTGAATGAGTGTGAACGAACACTCTTTCATTTCATAAGTACATCTGTGAATGTGTTAGACGGGCTTATACATTTGTGCATTCATTCGCAAGAGCGTAGGAGGAGGTGAATTCGACTATGCGCAAGTAAATGCATGCCAGGAGAGAAGCCAACGTTATGATCTCAAGGCCACGGAATTTGAAGTAACATTGGCCTTTGGAGGGCAAAAAAGAACACACAAGTCTCATTAAATAATGCAAATTAGAAATTCCAAGTGCGAGACGAATCGGAATATATGGTAAACAGAAACTATTTTGGATGTCCTTTACAGGCATTATTGAGTGAAACAGATTTCGCTGACTGCTTCCTGATGTTTGTGCCAATGTGCCCAGACACCGATCCATACTTTGGAAATGCTTTCAACACTTTACAATTTATTAAAGTCAATAATTGACGAATAAAAATGTGAAGTAAAGGATCAATGTCTTGTTGATAAAATGCAGATAGGGGTTAATGTCAACGTAGTTAAGTTTTCTAAATGTAAATAAACAAGCGGGGAGGGGTGGTTTATATTTTATATACAGTCCTGAGTCAGTGGCGGAAATGCCATACTCTCATGGTGGTGGCCAGTCTCTCTATAGGACAGTGAGTGTTGACTTCCACGAGGTAGAATTCATGTCATCAATCCCAGATAGGCCGGGCCAAACATGTGAGTAGGATTGCAACTGCCTGAATAAAGGCAGCAGAGTCCTGTGCGATGCAGAATTGATAAATCAGCTAAGTAGTTCTTTGTCAACATATGAGTGCTCAAAGCAAGATGTAGGCAATATGATTAATCCTTAAATTGGACCAGTCCCAATCCCAAAACTTATATTCTACACACAATGCTTTTGTTAACAATTTAACAGTCGTGGCAGGTCACTGTTTGTCACATTTGATCACCTTCATAGATTATTTTTTTATTAAACCAAGTGAGAAAATATCGTCGACCTTCCTAAAAAGTGGATTGCCCTTGAATACCCGGTTGGTGGTGCTACTAAAGCAGAAATAATAACAACTTTGCACATTTGTTCATCACGTGACAACTTCATTCATCCGCTGCATCAGATGGAGGAGGGTTTACGACACGCAACATTTTACGTACATGATAAACCTTAATTCTAGATTTGAAGCTTTCGTGACTGCAAGGAATCATACTCTTAGGTTTTTTTCGGTAAAGTCACGTAGGTAAAAATAAAAAAATTATAGAAATAATAATAGAAATAAAATAATAAATCGTTTCGCATGAAGGAAGCTTGTGTTGCCTCCGAATCGTCGTGATTTGTTATTTTATTTATATTATTATTTCTATAATTTTTATTATTTATTTTTATTTTTACCTACGTTACTTTACCGAAAAAAACCTAAGAGTATGATAAACCTTGCTTGACTGGAGAATCTAGTCTGATCGTGGATGACAACAAATGGGATTCGAACTGGGACCTCGGTACTTTGACCTCAGGCAATAGCCCAAGGAGCCACCCTCCTACCTCCGTCACAGCGCATATTGAAACCAGCGCTGTTTGATGACATTGAAGAGGTTTACATGGTTCCTGACCACAAGCTTGGACGAATTAAGTGATGAAGGTCAGTTTCCGATGTAAATGAAGGCTCCACTCAAGGGGATTTCATCAGAATGCACCTTGACTAACATTTACATACATAAGCAAACAAATGAATCCATACGTACTTTTTTGTGCACAAGTAATTGAATAAACATGCCACAGAGGTGAGCACCCCCTAATTAGCCACATTTGCAGACGGAAACATTGATTATGCATAATGAAAACAGACCCGTAACTTAAAACCACCGAGTTAGAATCCCCAGAAACTCCGATGAAGAATTGAGTGTGCAAGTGTCATAGCAGTAGTTCAGTATAACAAAAACGACCCCCAAGGAAAGAGTAATGAATTGATAAAAATGAAACTCATTAGCGACTAACGCGCAATGATGTAATTGCCAGGACGGTGGTGGGTGGGAAGCGAGGGTTATTTTTGTATCGGACCATTAGCACTCGAGGCAGGGCAGCTGGCAGGCTCTGGTGGAAATGAGTCCCTGGAGGATGGCAGTACACCATTTTAACATTTGCTTGTGTTTGCTTGTATTCGCCTTATTCTCCACCGCATTCCCACCCTTTGTTTTTGTTCTACTAATTAAGGACAACCAGCCTGTTTCCTTGCACCATCCCCCCATGTTTAGCTGGCCGGGCAGCACTCTGAATGAGGCACAATCGGCTGTGAGTAAAAATTTCGGTCGTAGGTCAACTTGGCCTATTAAACCACTCCTCTGGTGTTGACAAACCTAGTTACCACTTTGTAGAGAAAAAAAACACGGTGGTTCTTTTGGTGGGACTGGTTGCTGCCCGAGAAGTGTAGAATTTTCCACGGCTGTGAACGCAGATGAGCAAAGCGACTCCTTTGACCTTGTCCGACTTATATTATTTGCGCATATGCAATCTAATTTCGATGTATCCATGCAGACGCATCTCCAGACGCATTACGCTCATGTACAAATTGAGAGGCTAATAAAGACTACGTATGAGTGCAGTGTGTGCCTACATTTGAGTGCGCTCTCACTATGGCAGGAAACGGGCGATAGTGAATGTGGCTCACGCCAGCGGTCTCATCACATTTGCCAACAACCTCGGGTCGCCATTATGCCAGCGCCCATTATGCCGGCCGGTGCACAGTGCCCATCTCTCCAGGGGTCCTACCACAGCGTGAATTCCGGTTCTCACTCACTATGATGAGTCCAGGGCCAAATCAAAACCCTAGCTGAGCCCCATCTGCCAGGGCTTGATTGCCCAGTGGCCAGGTTAGACAGGTGCCTATATGTGGTGACTGATGGAATCAGACGCAGGCAGCCTGGGACAACGGAGGCCGTGCTAGGTACATATTGGAGGCTCTCTGAAAATGGAAAACTTTTGCTAACCTGGACATTTTCACTTCCAGTGCCATACGAGTTATTTTTGAGAGAAAAAAAGGTCGATCTCTTCATTACTTCGGTGTTAGAGGGTGCAGCGGTGCTGCAGTGGCTCTTGCACTGCATTATGGAGGTTGATGCCCAGCCATGGCTAGTATAAATGATGAGCAATAAATGAAACAGTCCAACCCGCACTGAGCAGCATGGTGAAATATGGGCAGACAACCCCATGACCAATACAGCTTTGAGGAGGTCTTCATCCAGCAATGGATTGACAAAGGGCTGTACATTTCTTTAGACCTACTTTTTGTGTTTAGTTTGTTGTCCTTCGCAACTCCGATTAGCATGATCGGCTATGTACGTTGCGAAATAAGTTCAACATACATAGTATACACGATACAATACAAATAAAAACAAATTTGAAAATTGTATAATCTCATTCTTGGTCCTGTTTTATCGAAGTAAAAACCTGAAACTGCTTGCTGACGTCACTGCTGTTGGAACGGCCTCCGCTAGAGGGCGCATCAGAGAGCCCGTCGAGGGCATTTTGGCCGACTTGTATATATTTATGTTGAACAAAAACACTATTCCAAAGAAATTAGTTTTCAATCTCGGTTTTAAAGTCCCAGTCGCTTCGTAATACTGGGTTACGGAAGGGTCAGGTTCCCGAGAACGATCCGTAACCCGAATTTTCCGTATGTCGGAAATTGAACAATTTTCCGACAAAATGAATGAAAAAATCCCTATCGCTATCTGCATAGTGTTGCTGTACATCAGCTCTGTACTTCCTAGGATGCTTTCATTTAATCGAATATCTACCTTAACACTACTACCCATTATTAATCTAATAGAACATTTACGAATGCCACGAAACATTTTTTATATTAATTGCTAACAGAAAGCAGTCACTTCCGAATGTTCGTTTACCGTGCATTAGATTCGGCCTAGACTTCACATATACACACACAAAGACAAAGGTGGAGTAGGCTCGTCTACATAGACCCGCCATACGCCTCGCTACGCGGTATTCATCCACAACCTCACCGCGCTGTACTAATTTCGCTTACGTAACTAACGCAAAACTTTCTGCGTAATTTTTTTTTACATGATTTATGGCAGAATTTCCATAAAGTCGGATTTCCGTAAGTCGGGACTGCCTGTATCAGAAGGAAGAGCGTTCCAGACGGCCACAGAGGCCTTGTCCATGCTGGTCAGCCATCTTTGCACAGCTACGAGTATCCCACTCACATTCGGCCCATCGATCGACTATTTAAACAATGCCTTCCCTATGGTAACTACTCAAGACTCGAGCGCCACATGGGTCAAGAAGAATGTTGGAGGTGAAACATAATGGGTGACAGGTCTACTGCATGAATCACTCGAGTCAATGGCCTGGCGGTTCAAGTCTGTCTCCGCAGCCTCTCTTACCCCAAATGTGATTGCACAAACATTAAAAACAAAATGAAGTGGGGAGCATTTGTCACGCCACATTCACGGGTGTTTATGATTCCACCCTATTGCTGTTCGTACAAAATAAGAAGACCATCAAGAGCTGAGTTTGCACCTGGGTGTTGATGTATACAGGGTTCGAGAAGTCGACTCGGTTGATGGCCGAGTTGCACATTTACCCTCATCGCTCAATAAAGTGAGTGGAACTTTGTGAGATGTCGACAGTTATTGTCCTCAGAGGAGCATTTGTCCTTGCGATGAAGATGGCTGATCAGAAATTGCTGCTCAGAAATTGCTGCCAGGGCTGCCAACAGTGATGAGCAATAGCACATTTCTTGTTTGCTTAAAATTATAGTGGCCTCACCAACATGCAGAGGCAGGTAAGTGATCCAGTCCGTTTACTTTACCTCCGTCACACACAACTCCCTCCTTCATCCACTGCTCTCTCCTTCCATCCCTCCTCTGACGTGTCCTCTCATCCCCACAGTCCCCTCTCCCATTCCCTCCTCTTCTTCTCACCCCTGTCACCGCATTTCCATCCACCAATCACAGAGCATCAAATTTCGGATTATTAATCCTCATCTCTAGCCACCCATCACAGATCATCATATCTCAGACCGCCGGGTTACTCCCGGTCAAGTATGTGCAGGGATTGACGTCAGCGTGTAGTGGGTAGGGAATACAAATGCTGTGGGGACTATTGTGGAGGACCGCTGCAGGACTAATCTGAATTGACTTAGTCTGAACTAACCAAGTATTGTTGATATCACCTATAGAAGAGCCTGACTCGGACGATATCAATGTTCACAATAAGATATATGATATAATGCAAACAATGTTTAGCTATGTACTTTTATGTTAAAACATTCCTCCAAGGAGGATCCATTGAAAAACGTAACTATATTTGTATCCATTTATGTTTTCATGTTCGAGAGCATTGCACCGTATCAAAGATCTCCCTGTCTGCAACATGATATCACATAACTACTTCTGAAGTCCCTTCAAGAAAACTCCAGTTTGCTAATAGTTGAAGATGCCTTGTAAACAATGTTTGTCGCATGACAAGCTGAAATGTGTAATCCTCAGCGCTGGAATATGTCAAAAGTGAGTGAATAATCTGAAATGGCACTGTGGATTTTTTATGATGACCTGGCGAACCAAATCATTAACTTTTTGTACCCATGAATCATGTTGATCCATGAGTCACTGTTTGTATTCGAACCTAGGAGCTAAGTGGTACTGTTTCAATCCTGACTCTTTGAATGAAAATAAACTTAATCAAGTACTGAATGATGGCCCCTCCACGCATTGTTAGTCACTTGGGTTTTTTGATCAAAATTGTATATATCTTGGCTGCCATAGACTGTTTCTTAAACCTTTGCTCTATGTTTGAATTCTGTCATGATTTGATTCTGGAGTGTGTTTACATGCATAAGTTTCACTGTTATACAATACCCTCTGAAGTGAGGGCCTTGTCTAAACTAAAATATAAAAATAAATATTTTAACAGGTAAATCCCACTGAGCTATATAGCTATTTTCAGAAGCGACCTGGCCACAAATGATAGCTCAACAAAAGGCGTATGTATATCAGCCAAATACTCTAAATGTATGTTTCTAAATCAGGGGTCCTCAAACTTTTTAAACAGGGGGCCAGTGCTCGCCACCGCAGCCCAATGAGTGCTCACCAGCGCAGCCCAATTAGTGCTCACCAGCGCAGCCCAATTAGTGACCATGGGCCGGATAAATATCCTCGGCAGGCCGCATGTGGCCCGCGGGCCGTGGTTTGAGGACCCCTGTTCTAAATGAGGAGGGAAAACCGGAGAAAAATCCACGCAACCACGGGGAGAACATGCAAACTTCAAATATACAGGTGTCAGGGCCAGGATCAAACCCACGACCTCCTGTACACCAGGCAAAGTAATCAACATCTCACCACCGTAGCACCCGTCTATGTCACCACAAACGGCATGATCTCCGTAAATGAAGGAAATCATTGGAGATCTCTGTGCAACTGTAAATAGAGCAAATCAAACATCCCCTAGATGCCACCATCTCTCAAGGCAATGTGTGTCACTACTGCATATTTAATAGATCCCTGGCGACTGGGTCCGCTTTAAAGGCGCACCCCTGCAAATTGCTTGCTTCCGCCACCGCTGGCGGAAGGGCCTTCACGAGAGGAAGATCCAGAGAGCCCCTCGACGGGTGTTTGGCCTTCTCTTGCACACTGGGCAGATGTGATCAGCTAACTATGGTACACTCACTTGTACTGCTGGATTACAACGGGGGGGAGGGGGGGGTTAAGTAGTAACTTAAATCATTGCTTCAACTGCAATGCCGAGAGGTCAACCCAACGACCTCTCGATTTAAAAGTCTGGTTACACCCAATACCAATACCTGCCGTTTGCCACCAAGTGGCGTTGAAGTCATCACGCCGCCTGTGCCAGGCTAGGTGCACTTTGAGGCCACGTGAAGTGTCGAATGCTAACTGCTGGCAGTAGGTCATTGGACAGACCCAGGTGCCATGGGTTGACTGACTGAGATGACTGGCAGATTCACCAGCTGTGCCTCCTCATGCCAGCATCCACAAACTTTATAACACCCTGTGTCATTGTCACCCAAAGCTATAAGAATACGTTTTCCCCTTTCATCTGGCAACAAAACAGGTGTTAAGCTGTTAAAACACCAAACTGAAACATTTTATGAGGAATCGTCTGCATTAACCACAATTATTGTGGTCAAAATGCAAACAAAAACACTGATAATATATGCATTGTCTTTTAAACGGATTGGTCCAATCTGTTTAAAAGACAATGGTCCAATCAGTTTCAAAGACAATGCATATATTACACTGGCCAACAACAAAAAAAACATTTTTTTCTGGCCTGGACTTTTGCGGCTGTTTTAGACTAATTTCAGGGTGCTGATTACAAATTTTATCTCAGATTTGCTCTATCACATCTCATTTTTATGCTATCGGCATATCCCATTTTCATTGATTTTACCGTAAATAAACTCTGTCACTTATGATTGCAAGTTGTTGCGAGTCACTGACTGCTTTAGAGTTAAAAGATGGTGCTGTATTTTAGAATAGTGTGTTTATAATATCATTTTATGTAGATATCCACATTTATTTAATATTTTTCTTCTGTAGTTTTGATTGAAAATGCAATATTTGATATCTCAAAAACCTGATGTGATAGACAAAAACTGATGCCAGATTTGGAATCAGCACCCCAAAATTACCTTAAAACCGTTGGAATACCTTATGCCAGAAAAAGTGTGTTGACCAGTGTTATCAGAGTATGTTTTTTTGTTTGCATTGTTGCAGAAGTAAAAGGTGTACATCACCATTCAGACAAAAATCCACAGCGCGGCCATTCCCTACAGCCTCAACAGTTCATTTGCACTACGCTACAAATTGTACAGTTTCTAAATGAGCTCAATAATGAGGCATCGGGGCTGCCTTGCAAATAATCGGTTGGCAAATCAATATAGGAACTCCATATCAAGTAATAATGCCAATGTTGATGATGATGAATTAACAACCCTTATGAACAGACGACTTTATAATGAAGGCTGGCTAACCGCACCACAACGGAGCGTGAATTAACATTTGAGCCAATGAGTTACAGAGAAAATAGAGATAATCGCATTAGCCAGAATTTTAATTAGTTAATCAATTAATTGATCAATTAATTAATTACCTTTGTACAGTGTGGCACAGAATCCTGTGCAGTGCGCAGAGCGTTCATTTTACAATGGTCCACTGATAACGCCTGCCAGTGGACAATTCAAAACGGGGACTATCCCATTCAGAGGGACGGCACATTTTGGGATGTTGATCACGTGAAAAGAAAAGCTGGAAATAGGTTTCCAGACAAAATTACTATTGCGCAGGAGCGGGCCAGCTACATCACAGGTGAGCCTACTTTCCGCACGCCGTTCTCTCAAATCCCTGGCTAAAATTGTGGCTTAAGGGTCAAAATGTGGGCACACAGCACAACAAGATAACAACAAAGATCCCCCGTAGAGCCTGAACGATTTTTTTGTTAGGCAGGCGCTGTTAGTGAGCACCTAATGAAGGCCGGCACGGCACACGGCGGGGTGGGTGGCTAAAATTATACACGGCCGCCTTTGTCACCCCAGTGCTGATGTTTACACGCTGCATAAGTTACACATTTCAGGCTGAGTTGACCTGGAGGCAGGGGGGGCAGAGACTGGTTCAGATAATCGTCACTGGTGTTGTTGGTGGTGACTGGTAATCGAACTTGGCTTGTCATGTCACATAGCATCGTGCGCTCACCATTGTACTACGCTCACATGAACACGATGATCACCCACGCAGCTTGGCAGTCTTGCAGCAAGTGCTGTTGGTGGACACCTATTAAGGCTGCACGTGATAGTGCAGCGAGCCGAGCATCACACCTGGCAACCTTTGTCACTCCGATGCCAATATTGACTCACCACAACACAACCAAGCAAAGTAGTCATTTAGGGCTGGATTGGCTTATGGGTTGCATCGGCTTAGGTTCAGATGACACATGTGACTGGAGCCTGTGCGTGGTTAGGAATCGAACTCAGAGATTGCATTGCAAAGCATACTCACCACTATCTCACTCTTAACAGGTATAGCAAAGACAAAGGTCCCCCGTATAGCCCTACCAGACTATTGGGGAAAGTGCTGTTAGCGAGCACCTATGAAGGCCGGAACGGCAAACGAGGGGGTGGGTGGCCAGCACCACGCCCGACCGCCTTTGTCTCCCCAGTGACAGTGTTTACACACCGCACCAGGTACTCATTTGAGGCTGAGTCGACCTAGGGGAGGCCCAGGACCGGTTAAGATTATCGTCACTGGGCTTGGCCGTGAGCGGGAATCGAACTCTGGTCCCCAGGTTCGTAGTGCAGCGTGCTACTGTTCCCCCAGACCAGTATAGCACAAACACATACACACGTTCACACATATAAACATTAATCCTGTGAGTTTTCCACTGTTTGTGGTGTGCCCCCTAAAGGCAGCTACAGCTAATGTCAGAGTTGTTGGGTCAGCATCGTGCACATCTGTCACACCTGTGTCTCTCCAGCACTCGTCTGCATTGTACAAACACTCGGGCGTTCATTGGATGAAAATATAAAAACGCCAATGCAGGACCCTCCCGCAAAAATAGTCCTACTATTGAGTGTCGCTCGCATTAATAAATAGTAAATTATTATTTTTAAAACTTCGCATTGAGTACCCGTGTTTATGTCATATAGAGGAAGTCCAGGCTGTGTGTGGACAGCAGTTGCAACCTCCATTACGGTGAGTTGGATATCCAGGTGGGCAGGGGAAAATTACCACTGATGCTGAGAATTTTTTTTGCCATGGGAAATTAAGAAAGCACACATCTGGAAAGGTGACGTGAAAGATTACTGTGACATATTTCACACGAGTGGGTCAATGTGTGCTCGTGTAACGTCCCAAAATCTAAAAATTTGAAAATTTCCTGCAATTAAATTGCAACTGCACCATGTGTTTTGGCAAACGCTTCATATGGAAGCATGGACAGTCGTGTCTTGCTATGGTTCCTCCATGCTCTGAACCTGTTAAATAAGGAGTCATGAATATAACTGCATGAGGCATGAGTGTTCATACCCATGGAATTGACTGTGGATTGGTGGAATTATAGTACACATCACTAACTGCCATACCACCCCTCCTAAAGACAAAGATCCCCCATATAGCCTTAACATATTCTTGGGGCAAGTGCTGTTAGCGAGCAGCTATGAAGGCTGGCACGGCACACGAGGGGGAGGGTGGCCAGCACCATGCCCAGCTGCCTTTGTCTCCCCAGTGCTAATATGTACATAACGCACCAGATACTCATTTGAGACCGAGTCGACCTAGGGGAGGCCCAGGACCGGTTCAGATTATCATCACCGGTGTTGGCCGTGAGTGGGAATAAAACTCGTGTCACCCGGTCCGCAGCGCAGCGCGCTAACGACTATGTCACCCCTTCATCCTAAACACAAACAAACACACACCGACCATGACCGCTGTTGTTAGGCTCCCAAGCCTTTAGTGTCCGAGTACAGGAAGACTGTGAGAAGAGTTTGACAATGACAGTGGTCTCTTTTTTTTATAGCAGAGCAACGGGGTTGTCTACCAGTCAAAAAAAATTCTACACAACTCATCAGCCCCATGACCTTCTAAGAGTGCATCATTTCGGCAGCACTGATTCAATGCAAGAAAACTCTGGACTGGTTTTGACAATACGGCGTTACATCAGTTGTTTGACACCTTGGTCTTTCAAGGCTCTGTGACTTTGTTTCCACCCGTGGTGTCTTTTTCTACACTCATTGTGTTGCCTTCCAAGGGAGACTCCTCATCTTCAGGGAGCTCTCACCTTGATCTAAATATAGGCCTGAGACTGAATGACGAGAAATTACTGCACGCTTCTATTTACACAGCCCAAAGTCAACATTGGGCAATTATGTACGTCTCACAATAACTACAATAATAACAATAGTATTATAAATAATGATAACAATAATATTTTGATGTGCCTGGGTAACTCGCGGGAAAGGCCAATTGAAGTGTCTTTAACAATTACGTTAGCTCCTGTGGCATGATGAGATTGGCTGCCAGTGATGTTTCCAGATAAAAGTTTAATCTCGCTCGTGACGTCAATAGCACAATGGAATATGAGTTCTTATTTTACAAATATTGTCAAAGAAAATAAACAACAAAACGTACGGATTTCCCTTCAAAAACAAATTCATTATTTAAATGAAGCACATCAGATGAAAACAGATGTAATCTATCACGCATGAGGAAGCGTTTCCACAACTGCTCAGGCTTGGCATCTTGAAATATTTCGGGGTAAAGCGCCGCAGCATCCCTTAAAAGGCCCTTTTTTCAGATCAAATGCCCACATATATGTTAGCCTTGAAAAACATTTCCTTGCCCGCTACTCCCGTCAGTCCGGCTTCTCCTCACTCCCGGGTCAGCGCTCCTTTCCGCTGGCCCATCTCTTATTTATGGTTGACATTTCACAGCGCGAAACGACGGGTCCCCAAGCGGTATAGAAGCTTAGGAATTAAGAATTGGGATGGGGATGAAGGGGGCTTTCGCGAAAACTACTTTTTTTTTAACCCGAGCAGCTCTGCGCCAACAGTTTCATTCGTTTTACATCGGGACATTTCGTTGGTGCTCTATTTCTGGCTGCAGTATAATTGCGCTCTACGGTGTCACTTCCAGCGTGCACTATTTCGCATCAAACGGCGCAGCCAGCAGGGCTGTGGGGAAAACGAGGTGGCACCGAGCAGCTGAGTGATTCCAGAGGAATAATTGGCAACCCGTCTGCGATTCGGAAACGTGTGACATGGGCCACTGGGAAACGGCACGAGAGCGCGCGCGCTTTCACACGTGCACACTCGTGTTCTCTCATAGATCGTTTTTTTTTAGAATCTTTATTTGTGCTGGAGGAGTTCGATGAGCTATGAAGCTCTTTTTCATGGATAGCCAGTAGGGGCGGGTCAGAAAGTTAAAGGCGGATCAGAAAGTTTCGGAAAGATAAACAAATCATAAACATTTTTATTTTACCAGGTAAGGCTCACTGAACTATTAGCTTCTTTCTCAGAAGCGACCTTAACACAAATGATAGCTTAACAAAGTGGCTTATCATGTGGAAATCTATAGCAGCCAAATAATCTAAATAATCTAAACGCATGTTTCTCAATGTGGAGGGAAAAACCATGGGACGTGGATATAGGGAGAACATGGGGAGGACATGTGAACGCCACATATAAATAGCTGTGAGTCACATGTCCGAACTAAACTCAGCCTCGATTGAATAGTGACATAACAAGAGTGTGATAGATCACAGCACAGATCTACCTTGCAAATGAATGAACAACCAACGTGTTTTAAGGACATTCAAATTTCAATGCAATGTAACGTTTTATTTCACACAGGGTCCATTTATGCAAATGGTACAACATTTGTGATGTGCGTAGTTTTCGAATGGAGGCACGGGGGAAACCACGAACCAGCGGGGATGCAGCTAGAACAGCCGCTAACAATTGCCCATTCTCTGTGGTCTGTATGTATTTGAACTTCTTTTGTACCGTACGTAGCCAAACGTCCAATCAAGTATCCACTGCCGACCAATAGGCCTACCAATAGGCGCGCGATACTTACCGTGTATAATCCCAATTGATTCATTTGCAGGTGATTTCGAATTTTGTCAAATTGGACCACGACGCCAGCATGCAACAGCCTAGTGATGCCAAAGTCATCATGAGATTCTTGATGTCCACTGTGAAGCAGACTGGCGCGATTATTGGCCAATGCACCACAGTAATAACCAGGGCGTCGACTGGATTTTATCCCCGAACAACTTCCAATAAGTGGCGAATGCGGTACCGATGGGTCGTGTCACCACCCTGAAACACGAGGAACACTGCGACTGTGGCCATGCAACCCAAACGATGTACCGTATAGTAAACACCTGTAGTCTGTACTCATTCAATGTAAGAGGAGTAGCATAACTACGAGCCATCGAACAATGACAGTTACCGCATTGCACGCTTTCAGATGCGCTCCTGCGGCCATCTGGAACACTTAACTTCCGATATTGGGAAGCCACTGGAGCTACGCACGTGAAATCATCAAGATTGACAAACTCATTTCTTGAGAACTGCTTTTTGTGTTTAATTTGGTGTCCTTCCCGGCACCTTCGATAAGTGCAGTTTGTGACGTACGGTGTGAAATAAGTTCAATATACATACATATATACACAAACTCTCCTGAAGCCCTATCATGGCTACCTAGACATTGGCATTTAGATCCTGAAGACATTTCCCCACATAGGAATAGAATAGTGTGGAATAGTAGGCGAAACACCCTCCAGAGGGGCTCTGCACAGCCCCCTCTAGTGGAGGCCCTTCCACCGGCAGTGCTGTGAGCAAGACAGCGCAGGTCTGCACCTTTACCTGTGACATGCTAATTATCACGCAATGCTGTCTCACGGTAACATTGCTGACGATGTCACCTGACGCTTCTTTTCGAACCAGGATATGAGAAAATATGAAATTCCACTGCAGGCCGTCACTGCCGGTACCTTTCTCGTGCAGACAGTTTGGACAGCTTCAAATCAATAATTTGTTTATTTCTATAACAACAACAAAATCAATTTTGGGGAATTCGTAAACAGGGTGGAAATATTAACGTTGGGCCGTCCGTAGCTTTAAGGACCATTGGCAACCTTGGAAAAACTACTCAACTTTGTTTTTCTGCGTCCTTGCTAGCATATACAAGATTTCACAGAGCTGTAGAGTCAGTAGGACATCATTATGCGATGTTCCGTGCAACAAGGTGATTCTTAATCGTCACCGTCTCCGTCCGTTGAAATTAACAGTTACATCTGTGTGGCCAACAAAGACCAATATGTCACGACGGTGTTAGAATTGGCATAATAAGCAACATGCGTACTTGTGCAAATGGCAAAAAAAAACCGAGTTAATCAGTATCCGCACGGTGAGATATATATATATAGAGCTTGAATCACAATAGAAAGTTCACGAGTTCCAATTCATCATCAGCGATCGATTTGGCCCAGCATCTTACCTGTGGTAAATCAATTCAGTACCAATTAGTGGGAAGTAATCCTTTGGAGAAGACCGGCTCTTCCCATAGGAAACTGTTATTTCTGTATTGTTATTACCAATTATATGAATATTGATGGTTTTTATTCAGCCGTGTCTTGAGGAGATATGCATCCTATGACTAAACAGAACTGCATCCGGAGCCAACTCAACAGCTGATCTCACCCACAAGCTCGACAGTGCTCCCTCATGCCCTCTGGACAGAGGGTCCATGAAGGTATACAGCACCATAGTGGCGAGATGTTAACTACCTCGCCTGGTACACAGGAGGGCGTGGGTTCGATCCCGACCCTGACACTTGTATATTTGGAGTTTGCATGTTCTCCCCGTGGTCGCGTGGCTTTTTCTCCGGGTCCTCCGGTCTTTCCCTCCACATTTAGGAACATTCGTCTAGGAGTATTTGGCTGCTGTAAATCTCCACGTGATAAGCCACTCCGTTGAGCAATCATTTGTGATAGCCAGGTAGCTTCTGAAAAAGATCTCTATAGCTCAGTGGGCCTTACCTGGTAAGATAAAAATAGTTTATTTGGTTTTTAGTCTCACATTCATTCATCATGTGCGCTATAGCCGAGCCACACGGTCGCGTCCTTCGGTGGCCACGTGCAGTTCTCGTGTAGACCTCCGCTGGCCTTAGCGGACGGTCGTCAACAATGGATGACGTTGTTTGTACAGAGCCGCAGCTGCAGTTTGGGTTGGGTGGCAATGGGTCAGCACCACCTGCCCGCTAACCGAGCACCCAGGCAACGTGCGACCCCTGCGACTTCCGTGGCAATGGTGCCTGCACTCCCGAGTCTTACGACTCAACGTTGAGGGTCAGTGGGCTGCCAAGCGAAGTCTAAATCAGCGTACTCAATTTCTTGTTTACGGTTGATAATTGGACGGCGGTTTGAAAGTAGGTCAATGTAGTAGACGAGGATTGCATCCCACTAGACCTCAGTCATGGTATTGGCTACGCACATTGTATCGATGTCTAAGACGGTCCCAGGTGTCACGCATCTCACGTGTTGTTGAAGATGACTCAATGTTGTATACTATCTTATTTATAAAAAGTTTTGCTGGCTGCCTGCCTGCCTGCCTGGTATGTGGTGTGGACGTCACCCGCATCCCACGTGGGGTTTGTGCGTGGCGCGATGTCACGCCTCCCCCCTCCCAGTTTAAATCTAAAGTGTTCAAGCAACATGTTGGCACCCTTTTAACTGTGCTCTTCAAACTGATTTTTTTAAATACTATTATTAAATGTAACATGATAACCTTTAGTGAAAGCCTCTATTATGAATGGTTCACTGCTGAGCATTATATAATGTCCGGTTTTGCTTAGAAGTTAGACCGATATCTAAAAGAAAAGGGTCATTCATATGAAACATCTGGGAGTTCATCATTTGTTCAAGCTATTCTGACTGCTGATGAGACGCTGAATGTCAAAGCTAATCCCGAGTTTGCTTGTGTGGAATAAATGGTGCTGAGGCCACTCACTCCCAGAAAGCTCTGCGGCTGATGGGTTGTGTCAGAAATAAAAAAAAAAATTACGTGGAGAAGCGGATACATGAAGGAGGCATTGCGAATTTATTTTGTTATTCATATTCTCCACAACGACGCGAATCATTATTATTGTTATGTTAATTAGCCGTATGCTTAGATTACCTGCTCTTCAGAAGAGCTACTGCCCAAATGTATCAGCTTATTACTGTGTTTATTCTCCTGTTGTAAGGCAGTGTTGATGAGAAACGTGAGTATTTTTTTTGTAATTCGTGCTTGTGCAACACCGCCCAACGCCAGCCTCTGACTTTATTTGCTCAGCTGTACAATGTGTACAGCGCTTATATATTTTGGCTCTCAACGCTGAATAGAAAGGGAACGTGAAGGGTTTTTTCTTCATGCAATCAAACTCATGATCAAGGTTGAGACTACAAGCCGGCCACATTGGAGAAGCTGTTTAATCAAGGGGGGCTGAGTGGTGAATGTTAACAAACTCTAAATGCGAGTCCTTGCTGGCTCATATTTTCCGAGAAATGGTCGAACGCTCCCACGAGCCACCCAGCCGCCTCGATAGGATAACTCTAAGACGCATTTCTGTACTGAAGCATCAAAAATGTAGATTTTTTTTTATCATTTGCTTGGCATGGTACTCGAGCCGACGCAACATAGACACATTTACGATACACACACACATATACCCAGGTAGTATGTGGCTAGAAATACGCGCAAACATTAAAGTCGTACCGCATGCAATGGCTACATTTACATACATACAAAGAGCGATACCAAGAGAGCGGGCAAACACACACGGCCATTAAAACCGCAGGATGCTTTCATTGGCAGGGCCCTCTTATTTGTGTCCACCTATTGTTTACCCTGGAACAAGGGGAACGTTTCTGTCAATCAGTGAGTATCCTTTATCTGGAATCACGTGGGAACTTACCAACAACATAGCAAACCATTCCTCTTGGGGGAGACTGAATAAAACAGCGGAGACGGGATGAAGTAACTGTTATCACTTTTAAATGAAATGTGTCCCAATGCTGAAAAGAAATACCGGTAAATGGCTCAACTGAGATACGATATAGCAACATTGCCCCCTACTGCAAAAAACTCAAAGCAGGACTCTCCTGAGAATGAGTCTTGAGATTCAGTCTTTCCTGATAACAAATTATACCATTTCACCCGTGAATTTATACAGTTACATCCCTCGACACTTTGCCAGCGTTGTTGTTGTTGTTACAACCCCATTGAAACAACACTGAGCTGTTTGCAGAATTTTACGTAAAGCAGTCGGACTGATTAATGATCCGGCATGAACTGATTCACTCTCTCACCGGTGGTCAGTCACCTCCTTATAACTCTTCTATTGCTACTGCTATGGTTGCTGTTGCCGTGAATTTGATTTCATTCCTCTGCCCATGTCGAGGACTCGGTCTACCAAAACCGACTGTGTACCGTCTCATTCCTGCTGTGCGTTGTCCACGGCACATACGAAAGATCAAGACACTTCCATTTTCTGCTTCTTCTCTCGCAATGCCCGACTTTGTGTTTCCCTCTCCCATCGCCGCATTTCACAAGATTTTACATCTTTGCTCAATTCAATGAAACGTGTCAAATCTTATCAATTACAACTTCAACTACGCCGTTTTGTTTCTGGCCGGATGGCGTTAAAGCCTGTGGCTCAGAAACCAAATTTTTTTTAATGAAACAAAGCAAAAAGTCAATGACAAGAGAGAATGGGAACACTTTTCGATGTATGCTTGTGATAAATTAACCAAAGTTCACACTGAACTATTCTTGAAAAAAATAATTATACTGGTAGGAACCTCCTGGTTACACAGGGAGGGGCTGGGTGGGTAGGGTGGGGAGGGGCTGGGTGGGGAGGGTGGGGAGGTGCTGGGTGGGGAGGGGCTGGGAGGGGGGTTGGAGGGGTGGAGCTGGGTGGGGAGGGGCTGGTCACCCCGTGGTGCCCTTATAAAACTCAATGTTTAACCTACTCACGCCAGCTTGTGCCCGCCCTCACAGTCGGGCATATTTTCGGAAAACACCACGCCGCCGTTGACCCTGCCCATTGACCGAGCAACCCAACGTTCCTACCAGCTCCCTCCGCAGGAATGTGTTTCTCGCATTTGAGGAGTGGGTGCAGAGTGTTGGAAAGGGTGGAGTGGTTGTGCCACACCCATAGGGCCTCATGGTTCACGGAGTGAGTGGACGAGACTCATCTCCGTAACTGCTGATGCTTGAATGCTAAATGGTGGCCATTCCTGCGCTGCCGGGACTACTTGCTAACAGTTATGGGAATGCAGCGATAGTTTGACTCCCAGAGGGATGATGGAACATTTCTTCAACAATATTTGAGCTCGCAGCCTTCTGTTGCAATGCCACCCAGCCAGATTGACTTTCCTCAAGAAAATGTTCGCTTACTGATGCTTTTCTGAGCAAAGAATAAATTACTTTTGCATGGCATCATGTCTGCATTAACCACACATACTCGTGGCAAAACATGCAAACAAACATACTTTGATGATAATATATATTTGGTGTTTGAACATCTGAACACCTGTTTTGTGGCCAGAATGGGTAAAGTCTATTCTTATTTGAGAATAGGTTTTACCCCTTTTTTCTGGTAACAAAACAGATGTTAAGATGTTAAAACACCAAACAGAAGCCTTTTACAAGGAATCATGTCTGCATTAACCACAATACTTGTGGTCAGAATGCAAACAAAAAACATACTCTGGTAATATATGCACTGTCTTTGAAACTGATTGGTCCACACCTGCTAAATGGGGGCCATTCCTTTTGATTCTGGCAAAAAAGGTCCCGTGATTACTTTCCTTATCCTGTACTCTATCACACTATCTTTCAGTTCTAATATTATTGTCAAACAAATAATTGCAAACCCTTGTTTTTTACATAATTCACATAATTTGTATTACTCATTTGAATTTGCTTCAGGGAATACCATACCTAATTGCATGCAAATGTTGGCAAATAAATAAATAAATATCAAGATAAAGTAGAACATGAACAAACCTAAATGAATGGATCTTCTTATAATGCTCTGATGACATTCACTGACACGGCAGATGACATTCAATGGCCTGCAAACATTTCATTTTCGTAAGTTTTTTTTTCAATCACTCCAAGGGATATAAAAAGCCAAGGCATTTGTTGATAAGCTCAGGTGCAGTTAAACCCAGGGTATTGAAGTGCAATTTTCTGTTTACATATTAATTCCATTACTAATCTCACCGGGATGTCTGAGGTGTGAAATTATTTTGCATTTTCCCCGACTCTTCCAATTAGCAGCCCAAGCCACTGCGAGGTTTTGTGCGAATGCCACAGAGGTGGTTGTGACAGTAGCCCGAGTCACCAGCCCAATTGAGATAACGTGTCAACAATTCACGACTCAAACATAACGCAAAACCTGGTGTGACTGTCGAGTCAGATGGTCACGGCCTATTTACTACACTGAACATCAAGGTGACGGTGCAGAATCTCCATAATCAGAATATGCATTAAAACTGGAGGAATCCGATTGGCTATGAAGTTCTTTTTCACTCGTGACCAGTAGCTCACTCGTGTCCAGTAGTTCACTCGTGACCAGTAGTTCACTCGTGACCAGTAGTTCACACGTGTCCACTAGGTCACTCGTGTCCAGTAGTTCACCCGTGACCAGCAGTTCACTCGTGACCGGTAGTTCACTCGTGACCAGTAGTTCACTCGTGACCAGTAGTTCACTCGTGTCCAGTAGCTCACTCGTGTCCAATAGTTCACTCGTGACCAGTAGTTCACCCGTGACCAGTAGTTCACCCGTGACCAGTAGTTCACTCGTGATCAGTAGTTCACTCGTGACCAGTAGTTCACTCGTGTCCAGTAGTTCACCCGTGACCAGCAGTTCACTCGTGTCCAGTAGTTCACTCGTGACCAGTAGTTCACTCGTGTCCAGTAGTTCACTCGTGTCCAGTAGTTCACTCGTGACCAGTAGTTCACTCGTGACCAGCAGTTCACTCGTGACCAGCAGTTCACTCGTGTCCAGTAGTTCACCCGTGACCAGTAGTTCACTCGTGACCAGTAGTTCACTCATGTCCAGTAGTTCACTCGTGACCAGTAGTTCACTCGTGTCCAGTAGTTCACTCGTGACCAGTAGTTCACTCGTGACCAGTAGTTCACCCGTGACCAGTAGTTCACTCGTGACCAGTAGTTCACTCATGTCCAGTAGTTCACTCGTGTCCAGTAGTTCACTCGTGACCAGTAGTTCACTCGTGTCCAGTAGTTCACTCGTTTCCAGTAGTTCACTCGTGACCAGTAGTTCACCCGTGACCAGCAGTTCACTCGTGTCCAGCAATTCACTCGTGTCCAGTAGTTCACTCGTGTCCAGTAGTTCACTCGTGACCAGTAGTTCACTCGTGACTAGTAGTTCACTCGTGACCAGTAGTTCACTCATGTCCAGTAGTTCACTCGTGACCAGTAGTTCACTCGTGTCCAGTAGTTCACTCGTGACCAGTAGTTCACTCGTGACCAGTAGTTCACCCGTGACCAGTAGTTCACTCGTGACCAGTAGTTCACCCGTGACCAGCAGTTCACTCGTGTCCAGTAGTTCACTCGTGTCCAATAGTTCACTCGTGTCCAGTAGTTCACTCGTGACCAGTAGTTCACCCGTGACCAGCAGTTCACTCGTGTCCAGTAGTTCACTCGTGACCAGCAGTTCACTAGTGACCAGTAGTTCTCTCGTGACCAGTAGTTCACTCGTGTCCAGTAGTTCACTCGTGTCCAGTAGTTCACTCGTGACCAGCAGTTCACTCGTGACCAGTAGTTCACTCGTGTCCAGTAGTTCACTCGTGACCAGTAGTTCACTCGTGACCAGCAGTTCACTCGTGACCAGTAGTTCACTCGTGACCAGTAGTTCACTCGTGTCCAGTAGTTCACACGTGTCCAGTAGTGCACACGTGACCAGTAGTTCACTCGTGACCAGTAGTTCACTCGTGACCAGTAGTTCACTCATGTCCAGTAGTTCACACGTGACCAGTTCACTCGCGACCAGTAGTTCACTCGTGACCAGTAGTTCACTCGTGACCAGTAGTTCACTCGTGTCCAGTAGTTCACCCGTGACCAGCAGTTCACTCGTGTCCAGTAGTTCACTTGTGACCAGTAGTTCACTCGTGTCCAGTAGTTCACTCGTGTCCAGTAGTTCACTCGTGACCAGTAGTTCACCCGTGACCAGCAGTTCACTCGTGATCAGCAGTTCACTCGTGACCAGCAGTTCACTCGTGTCCAGCAGTTCACTCGTGTCCAGTAGTTCACTCGTGTCCAGTAGTTCACTCGTGTCCAGTAGTTCACCTGTGACCAGCAGTTCACTCGTGACCAGTAGTTCACTCGTGACCAGTAGTTCACTCGTGACCAGTAGTTCACTCGTGACCAGTAGTTCACTCGTGTCCAGTAGTTCACTCGTGACCAGTAGTTCACTCGTGTCCAGTAGTTCACTCGTGTCCAGTAGTTCACTCGTGACCAGTAGTTCACCCGTGACCAGCAGTTCACTCGTGATCAGCAGTTCACTCGTGACCAGCAGTTCACTCGTGTCCAGCAGTTCACTCGTATCCAGTAGTTCACTCGTGTCCAGTAGTTCACTCGTGTCCAGTAGTTCACCCGTGACCAGCAGTTCACTCGTGTCCAGTAGTTCACTCGTGACCAGTAGTTCACTCGTGTCCAGCAGTTCACTCGTGTCCAGTAGTTCACTCGTGACCAGTAGTTAACTCGTGACCCGTAGTTCACCTGTGACCGGCAGTTCACTCGTGTCCAGTAGTTCACTCGTGACCAGTAGTTCACTCGTGACCAGTAGTTCACTCGTGTCCAGTAGCTCACTCGTGACCAGTAGTTCACCCGTGACCAGTAGTTCACCCGTGACCAGTAGTTCACTCGTGACCAGTAGTTCACTCGTGTCCAGTAGTTCACTCGTGACCAGTAGTTCACTCGTGTCCAGTAGTTCACCCGTGACCAGTAGTTCACCCGTGACCAGCAGTTCACTCGTGACCAGCAGTTCACTCTGACCAGCAGATCACTCGTGTCCAGTAGTTCACCCGTGACCAGTAGTTCACTCGTGACCAGTAGTTCACTCATGTCCAGTAGTTCACTCGTGACCAGTAGTTCACTCGTGACCAGCAGTTCACTCGTGACCAGCAGTTCACTCTGACCAGCAGATCACTCGTGTCCAGTAGTTCACCCGTGACCAGTAGTTCACTCGTGACCAGTAGTTCACTCATGTCCAGTAGTTCACTCGTGACCAGTAGTTCACTCGTGACCAGTAGTTCACTCGTGACCAGTAGTTCACCCGTGACCAGTAGTTCACTCGTGACCAGTAGTTCACTCATGTCCAGTAGTTCACTCGTGACCAGTAGTTCACTCGTGTCCAGTAGTTCACTCGTGACCAGTAGTTCACTCATGTCCAGTAGTTCACTCGTTTCCAGTAGTTCACTCGTGACCAGTAGTTCACCCGTGACCAGCAGTTCACTCGTGTCCAGTAATTCACTCGTGTCCAGTAGTTCACTCGTGTCCAGTAGTTCACTCGTGACCAGTAGTTCACTCATGTCCAGTAGTTCACTCGTTTCCAGTAGTTCACTCGTGACCAGTAGTTCACCCGTGACCAGCAGTTCACTCGTGTCCAGTAATTCACTCGTGTCCAGTAGTTCACTCGTGTCCAGTAGTTCACTCGTGACCAGTAGTTCACTCGTGACTAGTAGTTCACTCGTGACCAGTAGTTCACTCATGTCCAGTAGTTCACTCGTGACCAGTAGTTCACTCGTGTCCAGTAGCTCACTCGTGTCCAGTAGTTCACTCGTGACCAGTAGTTCACTCGTGACCAGTAGTTCACCCGTGACCAGTAGTTCACTCATGACCAGTAGTTCACCCGTGACCAGCAGTTCACTCGTGTCCAGTAGTTCACTCGTGTCCAATAGTTCACTCGTGTCCAGTAGTTCACTTGTGACCAGTAGTTCACCCGTGACCAGCAGTTCACTCGTGTCCAGTAGTTCACTCGTGACCAGCAGTTCACTCGTGACCAGTAGTTCACTCGTGACCAGTAGTTCACTCGTTTCCAGTAGTTCACTCCTGTCCAGTAGTTCACTCGTGTCCAGTAGTTCACTCGTGACCAGCAGTTCACTCGTGACCAGTAGTTCACTCGTGTCCAGTAGTTCACTCGTGACCAGTAGTTCACTCGTGTCCAGTAGTTCACTCGTGACCAGTAGTTCACTCGTGACCAGCAGTTCACTCGTGACCAGTAGTTCACTCGTGACCAGTAGTTCACTCGTGTCCAGTAGTTCACACGTGTCCAGTAGTTCACTCGTGACCAGTAGTTCACTCGTGACCAGTAGTTCACCCGTGACCAGCAGTTCACTCGTGATCAGCAGTTCACTCGTGACCAGCAGTTCACTCGTGTCCAGCAGTTCACTCGTGTCCAGTAGTTCACTCGTGTCCAGTAGTTCACTCGTGTCCAGTAGTTCACCTGTGACCAGCAGTTCACTCGTGACCAGTAGTTCACTCGTGACCAGTAGTTCACTCGTGACCAGTAGTTCACTCGTGACCAGTAGTTCACTCGTGTCCAGTAGTTCACTCGTGACCAGTAGTTCACTCGTGTCCAGTAGTTCACTCGTGTCCAGTAGTTCACTCGTGACCAGTAGTTCACCCGTGACCAGCAGTTCACTCGTGATCAGCAGTTCACTCGTGACCAGCAGTTCACTCGTGTCCAGCAGTTCACTCGTATCCAGTAGTTCACTCGTGTCCAGTAGTTCACTCGTGTCCAGTAGTTCACCCGTGACCAGCAGTTCACTCGTGTCCAGTAGTTCACTCGTGACCAGTAGTTCACTCGTGTCCAGCAGTTCACTCGTGTCCAGTAGTTCACTCGTGACCAGTAGTTAACTCGTGACCCGTAGTTCACCTGTGACCGGCAGTTCACTCGTGTCCAGTAGTTCACTCGTGACCAGTAGTTCACTCATGTCCAGTAGTTCACTCGTGTCCAGTAGCTCACTCGTGACCAGCAGTTCACTCGTGACCAGTAGTTCACCCGTGACCAGTAGTTCACTCGTGACCAGTAGTTCACTCGTGTCCAGTAGTTCACTCGTGACCAGTAGTTCACTCGTGTCCAGTAGTTCACCCGTGACCAGTAGTTCACCCGTGACCAGCAGTTCACTCGTGACCAGCAGTTCACTCTGACCAGCAGATCACTCGTGTCCAGTAGTTCACCCGTGACCAGTAGTTCACTCGTGACCAGTAGTTCACTCATGTCCAGTAGTTCACTCGTGACCAGTAGTTCACTCGTGACCAGCAGTTCACTCGTGACCAGCAGTTCACTCTGACCAGCAGATCACTCGTGTCCAGTAGTTCACCCGTGACCAGTAGTTCACTCGTGACCAGTAGTTCACTCATGTCCAGTAGTTCACTCGTGACCAGTAGTTCACTCGTGACCAGTAGTTCACTCGTGACCAGTAGTTCACCCGTGACCAGTAGTTCACTCGTGACCAGTAGTTCACTCATGTCCAGTAGTTCACTCGTGACCAGTAGTTCACTCGTGTCCAGTAGTTCACTCGTGACCAGTAGTTCACTCATGTCCAGTAGTTCACTCGTTTCCAGTAGTTCACTCGTGACCAGTAGTTCACCCGTGACCAGCAGTTCACTCGTGTCCAGTAATTCACTCGTGTCCAGTAGTTCACTCGTGTCCAGTAGTTCACTCGTGACCAGTAGTTCACTCATGTCCAGTAGTTCACTCGTTTCCAGTAGTTCACTCGTGACCAGTAGTTCACCCGTGACCAGCAGTTCACTCGTGTCCAGTAATTCACTCGTGTCCAGTAGTTCACTCGTGTCCAGTAGTTCACTCGTGACCAGTAGTTCACTCGTGACTAGTAGTTCACTCGTGACCAGTAGTTCACTCATGTCCAGTAGTTCACTCGTGACCAGTAGTTCACTCGTGTCCAGTAGCTCACTCGTGTCCAGTAGTTCACTCGTGACCAGTAGTTCACTCGTGACCAGTAGTTCACCCGTGACCAGTAGTTCACTCATGACCAGTAGTTCACCCGTGACCAGCAGTTCACTCGTGTCCAGTAGTTCACTCGTGTCCAATAGTTCACTCGTGTCCAGTAGTTCACTTGTGACCAGTAGTTCACCCGTGACCAGCAGTTCACTCGTGTCCAGTAGTTCACTCGTGACCAGCAGTTCACTCGTGACCAGTAGTTCACTCGTGACCAGTAGTTCACTCGTTTCCAGTAGTTCACTCCTGTCCAGTAGTTCACTCGTGTCCAGTAGTTCACTCGTGACCAGCAGTTCACTCGTGACCAGTAGTTCACTCGTGTCCAGTAGTTCACTCGTGACCAGTAGTTCACTCGTGTCCAGTAGTTCACTCGTGACCAGTAGTTCACTCGTGACCAGCAGTTCACTCGTGACCAGTAGTTCACTCGTGACCAGTAGTTCACTCGTGTCCAGTAGTTCACACGTGTCCAGTAGTTCACTCGTGACCAGTAGTTCACTCGTGACCAGTAGTTCACTCATTTCCAGTAGTTCACACGTGACCAGTTCACTCGCGACCAGTAGTTCACTCGTGACCAGTAGTTCACTCGTGACCAGTAGTTCACTCGTGTCCAGTAGTTCACCCGTGACCAGCAGTTCACTCGTGTCCAGTAGTTCACTCATGTCCAGTAGTTCACTCGTGTCCAGTAGTTCACTCGTGACCAGTAGTTCACCCGTGACCAGCAGTTCACTCGTGATCAGCAGTTCACTCGTGACCAGCAGTTCACTCATGTCCAGCAGTTCACTCGTGTCCAGTAGTTCACTCGTTTCCAGTAGTTCACTCGTGACCAGTAGTTCACCCGTGACCAGCAGTTCACTCGTGTCCAGTAATTCACTCGTGTCCAGTAGTTCACTCGTGTCCAGTAGTTCACTCGTGACCAGTAGTTCACTCATGTCCAGTAGTTCACTCGTGACCAGTAGTTCACTCGTGACCAGTAGTTCACTCGTGACCAGTAGTTCACCCGTGACCAGTAGTTCACTCGTGACCAGTAGTTCACTCATGTCCAGTAGTTCACTCGTGACCAGTAGTTCACTCGTGTCCAGTAGTTCACTCGTGACCAGTAGTTCACTCATGTCCAGTAGTTCACTCATGTCCAGTAGTTCACTCGTTTCCAGTAGTTCACTCGTGACCAGTAGTTCACCCGTGACCAGCAGTTCACTCGTGTCCAGTAATTCACTCGTGTCCAGTAGTTCACTCGTGTCCAGTAGTTCACTCGTGACCAGTAGTTCACTCATGTCCAGTAGTTCACTCGTTTCCAGTAGTTCACTCGTGACCAGTAGTTCACCCGTGACCAGCAGTTCACTCGTGTCCAGTAATTCACTCGTGTCCAGTAGTTCACTCGTGTCCAGTAGTTCACTCGTGACCAGTAGTTCACTCGTGACTAGTAGTTCACTCGTGACCAGTAGTTCACTCATGTCCAGTAGTTCACTCGTGACCAGTAGTTCACTCGTGACCAGTAGTTCACTCATGTCCAGTAGTTCACTCGTGACCAGTAGTTCACTCGTGACCAGTAGTTCACTCGTGACCAGTAGTTCACCCGTGACCAGTAGTTCACTCGTGACCAGTAGTTCACTCATGTCCAGTAGTTCACTCGTGACCAGTAGTTCACTCGTGTCCAGTAGTTCACTCGTGACCAGTAGTTCACTCATGTCCAGTAGTTCACTCATGTCCAGTAGTTCACTCGTTTCCAGTAGTTCACTCGTGACCAGTAGTTCACCCGTGACCAGCAGTTCACTCGTGTCCAGTAATTCACTCGTGTCCAGTAGTTCACTCGTGTCCAGTAGTTCACTCGTGACCAGTAGTTCACTCATGTCCAGTAGTTCACTCGTTTCCAGTAGTTCACTCGTGACCAGTAGTTCACCCGTGACCAGCAGTTCACTCGTGTCCAGTAATTCACTCGTGTCCAGTAGTTCACTCGTGTCCAGTAGTTCACTCGTGACCAGTAGTTCACTCGTGACTAGTAGTTCACTCGTGACCAGTAGTTCACTCATGTCCAGTAGTTCACTCGTGACCAGTAGTTCACTCGTGTCCAGTAGCTCACTCGTGTCCAGTAGTTCACTCGTGACCAGTAGTTCACTCGTGACCAGTAGTTCACCCGTGACCAGTAGTTCACTCATGACCAGTAGTTCACCCGTGACCAGCAGTTCACTCGTGTCCAGTAGTTCACTCGTGTCCAATAGTTCACTCGTGTCCAGTAGTTCACTTGTGACCAGTAGTTCACCCGTGACCAGCAGTTCACTCGTGTCCAGTAGTTCACTCGTGACCAGCAGTTCACTCGTGACCAGTAGTTCACTCGTGACCAGTAGTTCACTCGTTTCCAGTAGTTCACTCCTGTCCAGTAGTTCACTCGTGTCCAGTAGTTCACTCGTGACCAGCAGTTCACTCGTGACCAGTAGTTCACTCGTGTCCAGTAGTTCACTCGTGACCAGTAGTTCACTCGTGTCCAGTAGTTCACTCGTGACCAGTAGTTCACTCGTGACCAGCAGTTCACTCGTGACCAGTAGTTCACTCGTGACCAGTAGTTCACTCATGTCCAGTAGTTCACTCGTGACCAGTAGTTCACTCGTGTCCAGTAGCTCACTCGTGTCCAGTAGTTCACTCGTGACCAGTAGTTCACTCGTGACCAGTAGTTCACCCGTGACCAGTAGTTCACTCATGACCAGTAGTTCACCCGTGACCAGCAGTTCACTCGTGTCCAGTAGTTCACTCGTGTCCAGCAGTTCACTCGTGTCCAGTAGTTCACTCGTGTCCAGTAGTTCACTCGTGTCCAGTAGTTCACCTGTGACCAGCAGTTCACTCGTGACCAGTAGTTCACTCGTGACCAGTAGTTCACTCGTGACCAGTAGTTCACTCGTGACCAGTAGTTCACTCGTGTCCAGTAGTTCACTCGTGACCAGTAGTTCACTCGTGTCCAGTAGTTCACTCGTGTCCAGTAGTTCACTCGTGACCAGTAGTTCACCCGTGACCAGCAGTTCACTCGTGATCAGCAGTTCACTCGTGACCAGCAGTTCACTCGTGTCCAGCAGTTCACTCGTATCCAGTAGTTCACTCGTGTCCAGTAGTTCACTCGTGTCCAGTAGTTCACCCGTGACCAGCAGTTCACTCGTGTCCAGTAGTTCACTCGTGACCAGTAGTTCACTCGTGTCCAGCAGTTCACTCGTGTCCAGTAGTTCACTCGTGACCAGTAGTTAACTCGTGACCCGTAGTTCACCTGTGACCGGCAGTTCACTCGTGTCCAGTAGTTCACTCGTGACCAGTAGTTCACTCGTGACCAGTAGTTCACTCGTGTCCAGTAGCTCACTCGTGACCAGTAGTTCACCCGTGACCAGTAGTTCACCCGTGACCAGTAGTTCACTCGTGACCAGTAGTTCACTCGTGTCCAGTAGTTCACTCGTGACCAGTAGTTCACTCGTGTCCAGTAGTTCACCCGTGACCAGTAGTTCACCCGTGACCAGCAGTTCACTCGTGACCAGCAGTTCACTCTGACCAGCAGATCACTCGTGTCCAGTAGTTCACCCGTGACCAGTAGTTCACTCGTGACCAGTAGTTCACTCATGTCCAGTAGTTCACTCGTGACCAGTAGTTCACTCGTGACCAGCAGTTCACTCGTGACCAGCAGTTCACTCTGACCAGCAGATCACTCGTGTCCAGTAGTTCACCCGTGACCAGTAGTTCACTCGTGACCAGTAGTTCACTCATGTCCAGTAGTTCACTCGTGACCAGTAGTTCACTCGTGACCAGTAGTTCACTCGTGACCAGTAGTTCACCCGTGACCAGTAGTTCACTCGTGACCAGTAGTTCACTCATGTCCAGTAGTTCACTCGTGACCAGTAGTTCACTCGTGTCCAGTAGTTCACTCGTGACCAGTAGTTCACTCATGTCCAGTAGTTCACTCATGTCCAGTAGTTCACTCGTTTCCAGTAGTTCACTCGTGACCAGTAGTTCACCCGTGACCAGCAGTTCACTCGTGTCCAGTAATTCACTCGTGTCCAGTAGTTCACTCGTGTCCAGTAGTTCACTCGTGACCAGTAGTTCACTCATGTCCAGTAGTTCACTCGTTTCCAGTAGTTCACTCGTGACCAGTAGTTCACCCGTGACCAGCAGTTCACTCGTGTCCAGTAATTCACTCGTGTCCAGTAGTTCACTCGTGTCCAGTAGTTCACTCGTGACCAGTAGTTCACTCGTGACTAGTAGTTCACTCGTGACCAGTAGTTCACTCATGTCCAGTAGTTCACTCGTGACCAGTAGTTCACTCGTGTCCAGTAGCTCACTCGTGTCCAGTAGTTCACTCGTGACCAGTAGTTCACTCGTGACCAGTAGTTCACCCGTGACCAGTAGTTCACTCATGACCAGTAGTTCACCCGTGACCAGCAGTTCACTCGTGTCCAGTAGTTCACTCGTGTCCAATAGTTCACTCGTGTCCAGTAGTTCACTTGTGACCAGTAGTTCACCCGTGACCAGCAGTTCACTCGTGTCCAGTAGTTCACTCGTGACCAGCAGTTCACTCGTGACCAGTAGTTCACTCGTGACCAGTAGTTCACTCGTTTCCAGTAGTTCACTCCTGTCCAGTAGTTCACTCGTGTCCAGTAGTTCACTCGTGACCAGCAGTTCACTCGTGATCAGCAGTTCACTCGTGACCAGCAGTTCACTCGTGTCCAGCAGTTCACTCGTGTCCAGTAGTTCACTCGTGTCCAGTAGTTCACTCGTGTCCAGTAGTTCACCTGTGACCAGCAGTTCACTCGTGACCAGTAGTTCACTCGTGACCAGTAGTTCACTCGTGACCAGTAGTTCACTCGTGACCAGTAGTTCACTCGTGTCCAGTAGTTCACTCGTGTCCAGTAGTTCACTCGTGTCCAGTAGTTCACTCGTGACCAGTAGTTCACCCGTGACCAGCAGTTCACTCGTGATCAGCAGTTCACTCGTGACCAGCAGTTCACTCGTGTCCAGCAGTTCACTCGTATCCAGTAGTTCACTCGTGTCCAGTAGTTCACTCGTGTCCAGTAGTTCACCCGTGACCAGCAGTTCACTCGTGTCCAGTAGTTCACTCGTGACCAGTAGTTCACTCGTGTCCAGCAGTTCACTCGTGTCCAGTAGTTCACTCGTGACCAGTAGTTAACTCGTGACCCGTAGTTCACCTGTGACCGGCAGTTCACTCGTGTCCAGTAGTTCACTCGTGACCAGTAGTTCACTCGTGACCAGTAGTTCACTCGTGTCCAGTAGCTCACTCGTGACCAGTAGTTCACCCGTGACCAGTAGTTCACCCGTGACCAGTAGTTCACTCGTGACCAGTAGTTCACTCGTGTCCAGTAGTTCACTCGTGACCAGTAGTTCACTCGTGTCCAGTAGTTCACCCGTGACCAGTAGTTCACCCGTGACCAGCAGTTCACTCGTGACCAGCAGTTCACTCTGACCAGCAGATCACTCGTGTCCAGTAGTTCACCCGTGACCAGTAGTTCACTCGTGACCAGTAGTTCACTCATGTCCAGTAGTTCACTCGTGACCAGTAGTTCACTCGTGACCAGCAGTTCACTCGTGACCAGCAGTTCACTCTGACCAGCAGATCACTCGTGTCCAGTAGTTCACCCGTGACCAGTAGTTCACTCGTGACCAGTAGTTCACTCATGTCCAGTAGTTCACTCGTGACCAGTAGTTCACTCGTGACCAGTAGTTCACTCGTGACCAGTAGTTCACCCGTGACCAGTAGTTCACTCGTGACCAGTAGTTCACTCATGTCCAGTAGTTCACTCGTGACCAGTAGTTCACTCGTGTCCAGTAGTTCACTCGTGACCAGTAGTTCACTCATGTCCAGTAGTTCACTCATGTCCAGTAGTTCACTCGTTTCCAGTAGTTCACTCGTGACCAGTAGTTCACCCGTGACCAGCAGTTCACTCGTGTCCAGTAATTCACTCGTGTCCAGTAGTTCACTCGTGTCCAGTAGTTCACTCGTGACCAGTAGTTCACTCATGTCCAGTAGTTCACTCGTTTCCAGTAGTTCACTCGTGACCAGTAGTTCACCCGTGACCAGCAGTTCACTCGTGTCCAGTAATTCACTCGTGTCCAGTAGTTCACTCGTGTCCAGTAGTTCACTCGTGACCAGTAGTTCACTCGTGACTAGTAGTTCACTCGTGACCAGTAGTTCACTCATGTCCAGTAGTTCACTCGTGACCAGTAGTTCACTCGTGTCCAGTAGCTCACTCGTGTCCAGTAGTTCACTCGTGACCAGTAGTTCACTCGTGACCAGTAGTTCACCCGTGACCAGTAGTTCACTCATGACCAGTAGTTCACCCGTGACCAGCAGTTCACTCGTGTCCAGTAGTTCACTCGTGTCCAATAGTTCACTCGTGTCCAGTAGTTCACTTGTGACCAGTAGTTCACCCGTGACCAGCAGTTCACTCGTGTCCAGTAGTTCACTCGTGACCAGCAGTTCACTCGTGACCAGTAGTTCACTCGTGACCAGTAGTTCACTCGTTTCCAGTAGTTCACTCCTGTCCAGTAGTTCACTCGTGTCCAGTAGTTCACTCGTGACCAGCAGTTCACTCGTGACCAGTAGTTCACTCGTGTCCAGTAGTTCACTCGTGACCAGTAGTTCACTCGTGTCCAGTAGTTCACTCGTGACCAGTAGTTCACTCGTGACCAGCAGTTCACTCGTGACCAGTAGTTCACTCGTGACCAGTAGTTCACTCGTGTCCAGTAGTTCACACGTGTCCAGTAGTTCACTCGTGACCAGTAGTTCACTCGTGACCAGTAGTTCACCCGTGACCAGCAGTTCACTCGTGATCAGCAGTTCACTCGTGACCAGCAGTTCACTCGTGTCCAGCAGTTCACTCGTGTCCAGTAGTTCACTCGTGTCCAGTAGTTCACTCGTGTCCAGTAGTTCACCTGTGACCAGCAGTTCACTCGTGACCAGTAGTTCACTCGTGACCAGTAGTTCACTCGTGACCAGTAGTTCACTCGTGACCAGTAGTTCACTCGTGTCCAGTAGTTCACTCGTGACCAGTAGTTCACTCGTGTCCAGTAGTTCACTCGTGTCCAGTAGTTCACTCGTGACCAGTAGTTCACCCGTGACCAGCAGTTCACTCGTGATCAGCAGTTCACTCGTGACCAGCAGTTCACTCGTGTCCAGCAGTTCACTCGTATCCAGTAGTTCACTCGTGTCCAGTAGTTCACTCGTGTCCAGTAGTTCACCCGTGACCAGCAGTTCACTCGTGTCCAGTAGTTCACTCGTGACCAGTAGTTCACTCGTGTCCAGCAGTTCACTCGTGTCCAGTAGTTCACTCGTGACCAGTAGTTAACTCGTGACCCGTAGTTCACCTGTGACCGGCAGTTCACTCGTGTCCAGTAGTTCACTCGTGACCAGTAGTTCACTCATGTCCAGTAGTTCACTCGTGTCCAGTAGCTCACTCGTGACCAGCAGTTCACTCGTGACCAGCAGTTCACTCTGACCAGCAGATCACTCGCGACCAGTAGTTCACTCGTGTCCAGTAGTTCACTCGTGACCAGTAGTTCACTCGTGACCAGTAGTTCACTTGTGACCAGTAGTTCACTCGTGACCAGTAGTTCACTCGTGTCCAGTAGTTCACCCGTGACCAGCAGTTCACTCGTGTCCAGTAGTTCACTTGTGACCAGTAGTTCACTCGTGTCCAGTAGTTCACTCGTGTCCAGTAGTTCACTCGTGACCAGTAGTTCACCCGTGACCAGCAGTTCACTCGTGATCAGCAGTTCACTCGTGACCAGCAGTTCACTCGTGTCCAGCAGTTCACTCGTGTCCAGTAGTTCACTCGTGTCCAGTAGTTCACTCGTGTCCAGTAGTTCACCTGTGACCAGCAGTTCACTCGTGACCAGTAGTTCACTCGTGACCAGTAGTTCACTCGTGACCAGTAGTTCACTCGTGACCAGTAGTTCACTCGTGTCCAGTAGTTCACTCGTGACCAGTAGTTCACTCGTGTCCAGTAGTTCACTCGTGTCCAGTAGTTCACTCGTGACCAGTAGTTCACCCGTGACCAGCAGTTCACTCGTGATCAGCAGTTCACTCGTGACCAGCAGTTCACTCGTGTCCAGCAGTTCACTCGTATCCAGTAGTTCACTCGTGTCCAGTAGTTCACTCGTGTCCAGTAGTTCACCCGTGACCAGCAGTTCACTCGTGTCCAGTAGTTCACTCGTGACCAGTAGTTCACTCGTGTCCAGCAGTTCACTCGTGTCCAGTAGTTCACTCGTGACCAGTAGTTAACTCGTGACCCGTAGTTCACCTGTGACCGGCAGTTCACTCGTGTCCAGTAGTTCACTCGTGACCAGTAGTTCACTCGTGACCAGTAGTTCACTCGTGTCCAGTAGCTCACTCGTGACCAGTAGTTCACCCGTGACCAGTAGTTCACCCGTGACCAGTAGTTCACTCGTGACCAGTAGTTCACTCGTGTCCAGTAGTTCACTCGTGACCAGTAGTTCACTCGTGTCCAGTAGTTCACCCGTGACCAGTAGTTCACCCGTGACCAGCAGTTCACTCGTGACCAGCAGTTCACTCTGACCAGCAGATCACTCGTGTCCAGTAGTTCACCCGTGACCAGTAGTTCACTCGTGACCAGTAGTTCACTCATGTCCAGTAGTTCACTCGTGACCAGTAGTTCACTCGTGACCAGCAGTTCACTCGTGACCAGCAGTTCACTCTGACCAGCAGATCACTCGTGTCCAGTAGTTCACCCGTGACCAGTAGTTCACTCGTGACCAGTAGTTCACTCGTGACCAGTAGTTCACTCGTGACCAGTAGTTCACTCGTGACCAGTAGTTCACTCGTGACCAGTAGTACCGGCAGTAGTTCACTCGTGACCAGTAGTTCACTCATGTCCAGTAGTTCACTCGTGACCAGTAGTTCACTCGTGTCCAGTAGTTCACTCGTGACCAGTAGTTCACTCATGTCCAGTAGTTCACTCGTTTCCAGTAGTTCACTCGTGACCAGTAGTTCACCCGTGACCAGCAGTTCACTCGTGTCCAGTAATTCACTCGTGTCCAGTAGTTCACTCGTGTCCAGTAGTTCACTCGTGACCAGTAGTTCACTCATGTCCAGTAGTTCACTCGTTTCCAGTAGTTCACTCGTGACCAGTAGTTCACCCGTGACCAGCAGTTCACTCGTGTCCAGTAATTCACTCGTGTCCAGTAGTTCACTCGTGTCCAGTAGTTCACTCGTGACCAGTAGTTCACTCGTGACTAGTAGTTCACTCGTGACCAGTAGTTCACTCATGTCCAGTAGTTCACTCGTGACCAGTAGTTCACTCGTGTCCAGTAGCTCACTCGTGTCCAGTAGTTCACTCGTGACCAGTAGTTCACTCGTGACCAGTAGTTCACCCGTGACCAGTAGTTCACTCATGACCAGTAGTTCACCCGTGACCAGCAGTTCACTCGTGTCCAGTAGTTCACTCGTGTCCAATAGTTCACTCGTGTCCAGTAGTTCACTTGTGACCAGTAGTTCACCCGTGACCAGCAGTTCACTCGTGTCCAGTAGTTCACTCGTGACCAGCAGTTCACTCGTGACCAGTAGTTCACTCGTGACCAGTAGTTCACTCGTTTCCAGTAGTTCACTCCTGTCCAGTAGTTCACTCGTGTCCAGTAGTTCACTCGTGACCAGCAGTTCACTCGTGACCAGTAGTTCACTCGTGTCCAGTAGTTCACTCGTGACCAGTAGTTCACTCGTGTCCAGTAGTTCACTCGTGACCAGTAGTTCACTCGTGACCAGCAGTTCACTCGTGACCAGTAGTTCACTCGTGACCAGTAGTTCACTCGTGTCCAGTAGTTCACACGTGTCCAGTAGTTCACTCGTGACCAGTAGTTCACTCGTGACCAGTAGTTCACTCATTTCCAGTAGTTCACACGTGACCAGTTCACTCGCGACCAGTAGTTCACTCGTGACCAGTAGTTCACTCGTGACCAGTAGTTCACTCGTGTCCAGTAGTTCACCCGTGACCAGCAGTTCACTCGTGTCCAGTAGTTCACTCATGTCCAGTAGTTCACTCGTGTCCAGTAGTTCACTCGTGACCAGTAGTTCACCCGTGACCAGCAGTTCACTCGTGATCAGCAGTTCACTCGTGACCAGCAGTTCACTCATGTCCAGCAGTTCACTCGTGTCCAGTAGTTCACTCGTGTCCAGTAGTTCACTCGTGTCCAGTAGTTCACCCGTGACCAGCAGTTCACTCGTGTCCAGTAGTTCACTCATGACCAGTAGTTCACTCGTGTCCAGCAGTTCACTCGTGTCCAGTAGTTCACTCGTGACCAGTAGTTAACTCGTGACCAGTAGTTCACCCGTGACCAGCAGTTCACTCGTGTCCAGTAGTTCACTCGTGACCAGTAGTTCACTCGTGACCAGTAGTTCACTCGTGTCCAGTAGTTCACCCGTAACCAGCAGTTCACTCGTGTCCAGTAGTTAACTCGTGACCAGTAGTTCACCCGTGACCAGCAGTTCACTCGTGTCCAGTAGTTCACTCGTGACCAGTAGTTCACTCGTGACCAGTAGTTCACTCGTGACCAGTAGTTCACTCGTGTCCAGTAGTTCACCCATAACCAGTAGTTCACTCGTGTCCAGTAGTTCACTCGTGTCCAGTAGTTCACTCGTGACCAGTAGTTCACCCGTGACCAGCAGTTCACTCGTGACCAGCAGTTCACTCGTGACCAGCAGTTCACTCGTGTCCAGTAGTTCACCCGTGACCAGTAGTTCACCCGTGACCAGTAGTTCACTCGTGACCAGTAGTTCACTCGTGTCCAGTAGTTCACTCGTGACCAGTAGTTCACTCGTGTCCAGTAGTTCACTCGTGACCAGTAGTTCACTCGTGACCAGTAGTTCACCCGTGACCAGTAGTTCACTCGTGACCAGTAGTTCACTCATGTCCAGTAGTTCACTCGTGACCAGTAGTTCACTCGTGTCCAGTAGTTCACTCGTGACCAGTAGTTCACTCGTGTCCAGTAGTTCACTCGTTTCCAGTAGTTCACTCGTGACCAGTAGTTCACCCGTGACCAGCAGTTCACTCGTGTCCAGCAATTCACTCGTGTCCAGTAGTTCACTCGTGTCCAGTAGTTCACTCGTGACCAGTAGTTCACTCGTGACTAGTAGTTCACTCGTGACCAGTAGTTCACTCATGTCCAGTAGTTCTCTCGTGACCAGTAGTTCACTCGTGTCCAGTAGTTCACTCGTGACCAGTAGTTCACTCGTGACCAGTAGTTCACCCGTGACCAGTAGTTCACTCGTGACCAGTAGTTCACCCGTGACCAGCAGTTCACTCGTGTCCAGTAGTTCACTCGTGTCCAATAGTTCACTCGTGTCCAGTAGTTCACTCGTGTCCAGTAGTTCACTCATGTCCAGTAGTTCACTCGTGTCCAGTAGTTCACTCGTGACCAGTAGTTCACCCGTGACCAGCAGTTCACTCGTGATCAGCAGTTCACTCGTGACCAGCAGTTCACTCGTGTCCAGCAGTTCACTCGTGTCCAGTAGTTCACTCGTGTCCAGTAGTTCACTCGTGACCGGTAGTTCACTCGTGTCCAGCAGTTCACTCGTGTCCAGTAGTTCACTCGTGACCAGTAGTTAACTCGTGACCAGTAGTTCACCCGTGACCAGCAGTTCACTCGTGTCCAGTAGTTCACTCGTGACCAGTAGTTCACTCGTGACCAGTAGTTCACTCGTGTCCAGTAGTTCACCCGTAACCAGCAGTTCACTCGTGTCCAGTAGTTAACTCGTGACCAGTAGTTCACCCGTGACCAGCAGTTCACTCGTGTCCAGTAGTTCACTCGTGACCAGTAGTTCACTCGTGACCAGTAGTTCACTCGTGTCCAGTAGTTCACCCGTAACCAGTAGTTCACTCGTGTCCAGTAGTTCACTCGTGTCCAGTAGTTCACTCGTGACCAGTAGTTCACCCGTGACCAGCAGTTCACTCGTGACCAGCAGTTCACTCGTGACCAGCAGTTCACTCGTGTCCAGTAGTTCACCCGTGACCAGTAGTTCACTCGTGACCAGTAGTTCACTCATGTCCAGTAGTTCACTCGTGACCAGTAGTTCACTCGTGTCCAGTAGTTCACTCGTGACCAGTAGTTCACTCGTGACCAGTAGTTCACCCGTGACCAGTAGTTCACTCGTGACCAGTAGTTCACTCATGTCCAGTAGTTCACTCGTGACCAGTAGTTCACTCGTGTCCAGTAGTTCACTCGTGACCAGTAGTTCACTCGTGTCCAGTAGTTCACTCGTTTCCAGTAGTTCACTCGTGACCAGTAGTTCACCCGTGACCAGCAGTTCACTCGTGTCCAGCAATTCACTCGTGTCCAGTAGTTCACTCGTGTCCAGTAGTTCACTCGTGACCAGTAGTTCACTCGTGACTAGTAGTTCACTCGTGACCAGTAGTTCACTCATGTCCAGTAGTTCACTCGTGACCAGTAGTTCACTCGTGTCCAGTAGTTCACTCGTGACCAGTAGTTCACTCGTGACCAGTAGTTCACCCGTGACCAGTAGTTCACTCGTGACCAGTAGTTCACCCGTGACCAGCAGTTCACTCGTGTCCAGTAGTTCACTCGTGTCCAATAGTTCACTCGTGTCCAGTAGTTCACTTGTGTCCAGTAGTTCACTCGTGACCAGTAGTTCACTCGTGACCAGTAGTTCACTCGTGACCAGTAGTTCACTCGTGTCCAGTAGTTCACCCGTAACCAGCAGTTCACTCGTGTCCAGTAGTTCACTCGTGTCCAGTAGTTCACTCGTGTCCAGTAGTTCACCCGTGACCAGCAGTTCACTCGTGTCCAGTAGTTCACTCGTGACCAGTAGTTCACTCGTGTCCAGCAGTTCACTCGTGTCCAGTAGTTCACTCGTGACCAGTAGTTAACTCGTGACCAGTAGTTCACCCGTGACCAGCAGTTCACTCGTGTCCAGTAGTTCACTCGTGACCAGTAGTTCACTCGTGACCAGTAGTTCACTCGTGTCCAGTAGTTCACCCGTAACCAGCAGTTCACTCATGTCCAGTAGTTCACTCGTGACCAGTAGTTCACTCGTGACCAGTAGTTCACTCGTGACCAGTAGTTCACTCGTGTCCAGTAGTTCACTCGTGTCCAGTAGTTCACTCGTGACCAGTAGTTCACTCGTGACCAGCAGTTCACTCGTGTGCAGTAGTTCACTCGTGACCAGTAGTTCACTCGTGACCAGTAGTTCACACGTGACCAGTAGCTCACTCGTGACCAGTAGTTCACACGTGTCCATTAGATGCCACCATAAGTTGCCAACACTTCCTCCTCTATGCATCTTACGATCTGCACCTTGCGAACCAGCTTCAGGTGTTCCCCTTTGCTCTGTGTTTTCAAGGTGCCACTCCAAGGCATTGGTGATCCGCCTTCCTCTGTCCTGCCACACGTGCTCCAGTCATCCGCCTGGCATAGCTCGAAGGGCTCGTGTAAAGCATAAGAATCAGATCTCTTTATTTAGACTGGAGGAGGAATCTGATGAGCTATGAAGCTCATCAGATTCCTCTCTTTTCACAAATGTTCAGTATGGGTGGGTCAGCAATCATTAATCCCTAATGCTCGTTTTTATTTATTTATGTAAGTCTTGACTTGGAGTGGCCAAAGAAAACCCACACATTTGACAGGAGAACATGTAAAATTACCGTTAGCTTTGCAACCCACTTGCTGTACTGCCTTCTGCATGCCATCTCTTATTCTGCTGCAGTATGCACGTGATCACTCATTACTACAAGGCCGTAATAACTGAATGTCTGGTTTACGGGTACAATACATGTGCAGTATAAATGCAAGTGTTATTTTACAATATTCACAAAAGCTCTTCCCTCTTTCATCTGAATGTGTACCTAGTCTGCTGCGGCCAAGGGTTATGCACCTCACCGCTACATTTGCTTTGCTACTGTGAATCAGGGAATGTGCTTATGGGGTCAAATGCTGGCTAATGTCCAGAGGCTTTAAGCGGCACAAACAATCTAACAAGTTAGCTGCTTTAGTTATTTTCTCGTGAAAAAATTTTGCATGAAAGGCACTATCACGAGAAGTGTATGTGTGGTATAAATCATACAGATGCTCTGTTGTCTGAATTCAATATAAATCTGAACACTCGACGCATTGTAATCGTATAAATCTACACATATATACAAAGATGTCCCCCATAGCCTCAGACTGTTGGGGCAAGTGCTGTAAGCAAGCACCTATGAAGACTCAGTCTCAAATGAGTGCAAAATGCACTATGTACTCATTTGAGACTGAGTCGACATAGGGGAGGCCCAGGACCGGTTCAGATAATAATCGTTACCGGTGTTGGCCGTGAATGGGAATCGAACTTGGTTTGCCGGGTTCATAGCGCAGCGCGTGAACCGCGACACTACCGCTCCTCACTAATCTACACACACGTGCACAAACAAATGCTCAGAAAATGACACATGGGCAAATATTTTCTTGCTGGCGCCTAGGTGCAGAGCAGATGCGTTCGTAACAAAAATACGACAAATTGTATTCTTGGAATTATTTAAAAGTTTGAGTAATGTACGACAATGTAAATGTTTTTTTATTACATCAGATGAATCTAGCCGCAGAAAATAAAAGTGTTTGTCAGTTTTATATCAGACTCAGATAATAAAATTAGCAGTTAGTTGAAAAGCAGATGATTGGGGTTATTTGTTCCACCAATCTGTATATGCGTATCCACACCTGTGTATGTGACAATACCGTATGTCTCATAGGTGTACCGATGGCCACAAACCCACACACACAAAATCCCCCGCATTACACACAGGTGAACAAACGCAGCAAACAAACTGCACCTTTCATGCAAAGTTTTTTTCACGTGAAAATAACCGCGACCACGCACAGGTTCAACGAAATAGTTAAATGTGTCCCGGTGAAAACAGCCGCTAATGAATGTATGAGGCGCATGATGAGAACGTTAACCTGGGAGTACTTACGAGGTAGAAACTCACACAAGCGCACACACAATGTATACTTTTAGACTGTAGAGCCAAGTGCGTTCAGCGAGCACCTATTAAGGTTTGTGTGGGCACAT
Organism: Lethenteron reissneri; assembly: GCF_015708825.2. NCBI lineage: Eukaryota > Metazoa > Chordata > Hyperoartia > Petromyzontiformes > Petromyzontidae > Lethenteron > Lethenteron reissneri. Next base: position 2,534,442 of record NC_083813.1, on the reverse strand, counting down.
ACGAGAGTTACGTGGTTTGCGTCACTCATTGACTGCCGTTGTCTGTCGAGTGTTGAAATTCCCACGCCGCATCAGGTACAAAATTAAGACCTAAGGGAAGCCGAGTAGAGGTTATGTACACAATCGTAGTAGCATGGCCAGGAATTTAACTCTGATTGTAGCGCCAGTAGGCAAAGCACTGAACCATTGCTCGCACCGCCCATCACGCCGACCCTGTGAAACACATCACTGCGAATGCACACACATAAGGATGCACACACGCCAACGACGTAACATTTATCAACAACCCGGCAAACGCATACCAATGTATAATCAGTGGCCCCATAGGCCAGAATCATCAATTTTCTTTAAGTAGAGTTGTGGACTGGCGACTGATGATAAGCGGGGAGGATGGAGAAGAGGGAGGGAGGGAGGGATGATGATTGGGGTGTGAGGCTGGGCAGGAAAGGGAAAGGGTGGAGACGAGATGATAAAGGACATTGTTAGGTAAGTGAAAATGTGCAAAATTGCAGCGCTGCAAAACATTATTACGTTTTACTTTTGTTTTTCTAATTAAATCACAACTTGGCTATTGCCATGGCCATGGCATAACACATGGAAGTGGTATTATCGCTGGACACTACTGTGCCATTAGCATAGGAGAGCGCTCGGAATCAATGGTGGGAATCCACATTCCCCTGGAAGGGGCCATACAATTTTCATGATGGAGGAATGATGTGAAGATGAGCTGAGTCGATCCCACCAACAGGCATTTGAACTCACGTCCTTCCAAATATGAGTAAAAAACCCTCTGGCACTGCACCATCGACCGGATGTGGAAGCAGATTCCACACAATCAGTGGCAGAACTTGCCACGAGTGACATCACCTAACCTTGCCTCTAACCCCGACCGTGATATCCTTGAGTGATATGATCTTTATCGTTCCAGACGAGCTAGTGGTTTAAATCTGGGCCTATCTGCAAAATAATAACCCAGACATGGGTTTGGCCGATTAACGAAAGAAAGTGAAATGAAAAATACCTGGGCCTTTTTTTCTCGTTGCAGGGATCACGAATCAATCACAGGAGTACCTGGTTCCCGTTCTTTAATTAGTTTCTGGTCTGACCGTTTCCCCACGATTCAATTCTCCCAGTCATACTTTCTCTCTTCTATTTCCCTCACTCTTATCTGTCACCTCCCTTGCCTTTTCAAGCTCGATTACCCAGAGGCTAACGACTCTTTTTTAAGAGGGTCCTGCCAAGCTATCACATTTGAGGGTGATGTTGCCGCAACTCCAATTAGCGCAGTTGGCTACGTGCGGTGCGAAAGAAGTTCAACAGACATGCATAAAAAAATGCCACGTCTCATCTCAATTAATACATTTTCAGGTAATGTTTAGCAACGGGATGTTTTGGTATATTTACTGCTCCATAAATCACAGCTGGGAATCACCGCAATTATTCCGCACGTGAGCATTGGTCACCTCGAGAATGTGCCCCTCGGTTCTTCGTGTCTTTGTTGTAGTCAGAAAAAAAAGACATGTACATGAAATTGAATAAAAGCACACTGTACAATTGGTTATCTTGTGCAGTCACAGTTGAGAAGAGCTGAAAAAACTAAATCTCAACTCCACTTCAGAACCTGTATTATTGGGCTGCATCTGCTGAGGTGGCTCATGAATTAATCAATAAAAGACATTTATATATTTTTTCCAGAAAAGGCTCACCAAGCCAAGCCTTTTTTCCATGAGGGTCCAGCCAAATGGGATGTTTGGCCAAACCACACTTAAAGAAGCGTTTATTTGGAGCCGCTGACAACAGTTGCCTGCAATGACAAACCAACCCCATGGCATGCGATACAACAAATACATCAACAAACACCCCCGCCCCCATTCAGCTTACGTAGACTGCTGAAGAAAGTCCGGTAAGGGAGTGCATATGAGGGAAATGAAAGCCTCCTGTGTCTCCCCCAGTGCTGATGTTTATGCACCACATGCTGACACTCATCTAAGGCTGCATTAATCTAGGGAAGGCATCCTTATGTCAATCGCCAGTGATGTTAGCCGTGGCTGGGAATCGAACTAAGGACTCCAAGTTCGTAGTTCAGTGCGCGTAATCATTGTGCCGCCACTCCGCACGTCAGAAGCCACTGTGTACCGTCATTGATGCCTAATGATGTTGACACCAGTACAGACTTCACCTTGTTTAACCAAATACTACTGGAATGCACTGATCCAGCAGGGTAATTGATCCATATATGACACTTTTTTTAACCTTCGTGATTAAATACATTTCTTACCAATGTATTTAACTCTTTATGTTTTGATTCATATATTACAAAACAAATGTATATGAGCCGGCGGTGAGTGTAAAGATTTGACTATACAGATTGATATTCTGTGCTCTGAGATGGCTACCAGCTTTCCCGAGTTGGTAAAATAAATACTGCCACGATGGGAAGTCGACAGTGGGTCATCGTTGTTATCCCCTCGCTGCTCATTTGAGCAGGGATACACTTCGCAATTGTAGTTTTATATTCTGGCATCCTTCTTCAAAGGCGTTCACAAATCTACTCGACAAAAGAGCACTGCGGGAATTAAATTGTACACTCTGTGGACATTGGCTCAGGTGCAACTGAAAACTGTGTTTTAGAGCCAACCCTCACAGTGTTCAACGATAACGACAGCGGTCTCCCGGGTCACTGTGCTCGTAGCGTAGCGCGCTAACCACTACACTACCGCTCCTCACAGTATACGTACACACACGCACGTTATGCATTTCACACACAAAAGGTGCTTATATATATTATTGCCAACATAGCAATGGGGTCTGAATAACGTCCAGTGATTGTCTCACATGTATATTGGGCGCATTAAATAAAAACATCTAATTTCCCAAATGTGGAGTGCAACACTCACATTTTATGGCAGTTTTAAGCACGAGGCTATTCTGTACCTGTTGCTCTTGATTGCGTATATTGTAATGCGTATGCTATTCTTAAAATCGGGTTTTATCACTATTTTCGAATAGAAAATAATGATTGAGAGACGTTAGTCCATGATTGAGACATTTATTTTCTGCGTAAATATTTAGTATACAATAGGACTGTTTATTTCGTTACGAAATTTTGCCCCTGCTACTTTGATGATGGACACAGTCAGACCACGTGATCATGAAGATTTCCATTTCTATTAATTATGTGAAAGGCGGTAACAACTGCCACTATTTGGACACATATGTAGTAGGATGAACAACAGCAGGGATATTTAAAGTGTGGTGTTGTTCGGGAAAATGGAAGGAACCGGAAATAGAGGAAGACCTGACAGAGAACGGCTTGATGACCACATCAGAGATTGGTGCCAGAGAGATGTGGCACTAACTTGAGCACATTGGCACAAGACAGTGGCAAGTGGAAGCAAATGATGGAATGGGCAGTGGACACCTACGGGCTCCCTGCCCATGGATCATGATGATGATGATAGGCAGTCTTTACTGTTTCAAGCGTGAATTGTGAACATCATCATAAAAAAAGTCTGATTACTGGGATATATTTATTCTTTGCAACAGAGATCTACATAGAATCATTTCGCTAATTTTAAGATGCATTTATATCACGTGTGACAGTTCCATTTTTTCCCGCAGGGCCGGCATTTGTGAACTGCCAATCATCCACCTCCTTGTTCTACCTTCATGCTCCCAACGCATGCTATGGCATCTTCAATCATCTTGCTTCTTGTGTTCTCCGATTTCTTTTCTCCATCTTGTCCCGAATCGTTATTCAAACTCGTATGAATTCAGTCATTTGTTTGGCAGCTCCATCTCTTCGCGCACATCTTTTGCAGTAGACACACTCGCCTCATTACACGTGTAGATATAAATATGAATAGTTAATGATGACCAGAAATAGAAGAACGGAAATGCCAATGGACCACATGAGCAAGGGTATTTTAGGAAAGATTTCTATATCATGGTACACATGCATATTCTAAATGACATTCTGGAAAAGACTTATGAACGCCAACTACCATTATGCCTACCCCTGGTAGACGATTAAAAGTCATTCGGGACCCACTGAAAACATTTATAACACTGAGACAGTTGCGATGAGAATGCATAAAGAAACTATCAAGAAACTACTAATATTAAAATGGGAGTCAGACAAGGAGACACACATTCGCCACAGCTATTCAATGTGGCTGTCAGCCGCCGTATGGAATGCTCTTCCTTCTGATATTAGGAAGCCACTGGAGCTACGCACTTTTAAATCTGGATTGAAAACTGATTTCTTCAAAACTGCTTTTTGTGTTTAGTTTGTTGTTTTGTAATTTGTTACATATTGGTTGGTGGCCCTGATTGGCTCAGGGCCACCAACCAATATGTACACTGTAGTTTGTTGTCCTTCCCACGCACCTTCGTTGAGCACAGTTGGCTACATACGGTGCGAAAGAAGTTTCAACATACATACATGAGAATATATGCTCCCATAAACTGGTTGGATTAAATAAAGGCATAAACCTCAATTGGGCTACCATAGACCACTTGTTCAATCACGGATTTAATAATACAGTATAACATATGAAACGTTCATACATACGCCAGTCGCCCACAAACCAAATTAAAGTATACAAACTGAAGCGATGGCCGTATAAATATTTAATTCGCAAAACATTCGCGTTATGAGTTTGAGCCTCCAGTTACCAGCGCACGTGAAACCCATTAGCGCTGAACATCCACCGCATTAAAAAAAACCACAACGGTCCCCTCCTCCCCCCAACCCACTACCTGCACCAAACTTTGAAAAACGCCCGCGCAGTGATGAGTTTGAAGTGCGCCCGTGACAGGCGGCAGAGCCAAGGGTACGGCGACGGGCGGTGGCATGCCAGCATGACTCTTTGCTCCTGGCTGTAATGCCCCCACGCGCAGACGGGAGCTGTCACGACACCTGTCTCCCCTAAGCCTTTTGCCCGTGGCAAGGAGAAGACAACCGAGGTCTCCGGAGATTGTAATTTGCCCCATTTGGCCACATTACGCTTTCACATTGCCGAAAGCGTAATGTGTCGCGGAGCGTTGCCTGCATCTCGTCAGGAGTTGATGTATGACTGTTCATATGTGTGTTTTACCTCGCACGTAGCCAAGGTGCGGGATGACACACACGTGACATTCAGTTCGCACTGTAAGCGGTGAACCACTGTGCGTCAGAAGAAAGCCCCAGGAAGACGGAGTGCCTTCTCACGGTCATCATTAGCGGTACCGTGCATCCGGCTCTGATGTGGACAGGGTGGTCTACAGAGCGGCATTCTGGTTTGTCGATCGAGACTGTCTCGCAAGCTAGGTTTCACAAGAAACCATATCAAGGATGCAGTTGATAGCCCAGGCAAACTGCGGAAGACTGCAAGGGATATTCTCCACCCTAGGTCTCAGCTGTATTGGCCGCAGGTACATGAGGCCCACGCGAGCTTTGGAAGACCGCAAGGGATATTCTCCATCGTAGACCTCGGCTGCATTGACCCCGGCACATCGGGCGGCGAAGATGCGACTGTGGCGACAGGTTCCCGGGACGTGTTCGTTGGACGAGATCTCTACCGTCGCTGAGCTGGCGGCGAGTCACGTCACTCCCTCCCACTGGCGACCACTCACCTTCGCGTGTATAATTATATGTAATTGTCAGACACTTTCCCTCCGGTCACCTCGGCCGAGGTCGAAAAGCTGATTTCCTCGAAACCACGCAAAAACATCTCCTCTTGATATCAATTCCGAACTACATCCTCAAGCTCTGCTCGAAGGAGATACCAGTCCTGATAGCTAATGTAGCACATTCATCCTTTGACAATAAGGTTTTTTTTGGTTTAGATCGTGTGAATAAAAATGTGTCATTAACCAACCAACACTCAACACAGCCGATGAGTAATGTTTGTCACGTAAACAAAATATGCCAATGAGTTACTACTTCAGCACACCGATGTGTTGGAGAGTAAACCCACAACATTTACAATTCTAGTACCGTGACGTTTCAACGGTCATTACAATCAGCTTCATCGGGCGATTTGCCAGAATTGTGAAAAAGTCTTCCTGCTTCCGGTCATAATCAGTGTGCACCTGTCATCCTTGCAATCAGGCCGTTTTACTTCTGTTTTTAAATGTGGACACATGCTGCCCCGTCTGTAAAAGGTCAGCCTAGACAAGAAGGACCTCACAAACTACTGACCCATGAGCCAACTTTCTACCGTGTCCTAGATCATTGAGCGTCTCACGCTATCACCCCCCACGGACCACATTATCACCTCACCAAACTACTTTTTGGACATCTGTGAAAAAGATCGGATTCCTCCAGTCTATATAAATATTCTGATGCTGCCCTCTCCAATCTGCATACCAGTCGTTGCACTTCACTGAAACCACGATCGTGAAGGTCAAGTAGGTAACATGTGCCACGCATAAACTTCCACACAGGGGAGACAAAGGCAGCTGAGGGCGGTTTCGGCCACGTCCCTCTATTGTATAGTAACAGTCCACAATGTGGGCTCTTTGACAACAGTCAAAAAGGCGACATAGGAGACCTTGATCATTGAATGCACATTCTCCCAGTACTTTCATCGATCAAAATCATGAAATATATATTTTTAAACCAGTTGTCATAATAGTTATCAGTTGTCATAATAGTTATAGTACTTCCATTATAATAATAACAATAATAATTTGCATTTGTAAGGTTCTTTTCCCCCGTAAATCCCAATGCACCGTGTATGGAAAGCAGGAAGCAAACAGAACCTGTAGGGGTAAATCGCCAGAACTAGTCATGGGGTCAAGGCCAATTTAAAGAGGTGAGTTTTCAAGACAGGACTTGAATAGCTCCAACGACTCTGATTGTATTATTAGCAAATGCAAAGTGTTCCAGAGTCTGGGATCTGCGCAGCGGCAAAAGTTCGATCATCCCAGGAACAGAGCCTTGACCTCGGTCTACTGTCCTTCCAGGCACCTCCGATTAGCACAGCTGGCCACATACAATGTGAAAAAAGTTCAACATACATACGGAAGAAGGCGATCTCGAAGATCTCAGGGACATCGTTGGAGAGTAAAGATGGATCAGTTTCTGTGAATATTGTGCCGCTAACCCAACGGAAAGCCTTGTGGGTTATTTTCAGCATCCATAGAATTTTAATCTAAATTTTAAGTTTAAAAAAACACTTTCAATTGCGAGATGATTCGGCCACATTGTGACAAATAGCTGGGCACACTCTTAAGCATGGACACACTCTTCTTGGTTCTTTCGGTAAAGTCACGTAGAAGGGAAGTAATAAAATAATAAAAATAAAACATAATAAAATATTACTTCCCTTCTACGTGACTTTACCGAAAGAACCAATAAGATGGATCCCTGCAGTCACGAAAGCTTTAAATCGAAACATGGACACACTTTTATGAAACACTCACTAATGATATTACTATGGATCAATTCCCTTCTTAATTAGTGTCAGTATCTAGGCATCAGTGTATTGAGATTTCATGAATCAGTTCCAAGTTGAAAACTGAAATGAGTGCACTTGAATCAAAATTTACCCAGAAACACAATTGGAGCCTGATGTCAAATCTGATAAACTTGAATATCTTTATCTATCGACCTTCCGTGTAATGCTAAAGACAAACTATTGAACAGCTCACTTGGCATAGAGTTTGGCTACCTGCTGTAGAGAATTTTTTTTTTCTTTTTTAGCGGCGATAAAGTTGTTAGCACACTGGGCTAGGAGCCCATTGATCGGAGTTTGATTCCTGGCCCCCCCAGCTAATGTCAGTGAGAGCTGAACTGGCCCTGTACCCACCATGGCATAGAGAAGCCTTCATCCAGTAGAGTGACAAAGGGCTGCACTTGCATATTCCCAACTTAGATAATTTATTTTAGAATTATGTAACTAAATAAAACAGAAACATCTCTAGGAGTTTCAGAACTATTTTGACAATATAATCTCATCATCACTCAAGAAGCTTGCCATCGTTTGAAAAAGAGAAAAAAAAACAGTTAGCGAATAGAAATGATTTAAATGGCAGGGGTGTGCGAAGGATTAAGGAATGAGTGTCCGTGATAGGGATCACGGGAGTGACGGGAAGGGTGAGTGGAGGGGCGATGCGAGGGAATAGGAAGAGAACCTCACCTCTTCTCAATCGAGAAACACCAGGAGCCTACATATGGATGCTTGATAAATGTACAAATATGCCCTTAACTTAATCACGATGTTGAAATAAAAAAAATCTGCCCATTACCCACCCCCGGTGTAAAACATATATGGCAATAACTTTGTTGTTTAGAGTATTTGGCTGCAATAAACTTCCACATGATAAGCCACTTCGTTGAGCTATCAATTGTGGCCAGGTCGCTTCTGAAAAAGAGCTATTATCGCTCAGTGGGCCTTACCTGGTAAAATAAAAAATAGTTACGTTTTTTTGTTTAGTTGTAATAATTCAACAACGGTTGTCTTTTGGATCACTTATGCCCCGACATAGGAATGTGGAATTTCCAGTACTGGCTCAGAGCCACCAGCGCAGGCAGTCGCCACACACACACACAGACCCAGAGTGAAGAGAGGCCTGTGCTTACGAGGGCAATCTCTTGCGTGTGAAAAGTCATGTGCACGCATGGGCACAGAGGTCACGTGGCGAACGTGGTGCCCGCCGCGTGCAAGGCGGCGCTGGGACCGAGTGTGCAACGACTCGGCGCTCTCGGGACCCCGCGCAAACTGACCGCCGTCGCGCACACATCACCGTGCCGTCTCCATGGCAGTTAATTTATACCGCCACATGTGTGGTGAGCGCGATTAGCGGCAGCGACACCGTGACCACGAATAAAACGCTGTCAAGCTGCGCCGCACACGGCGTAAATCCCCCCCCCCCATCTCCCACTCATCGCTGTGATCTGTTGTTCAATTTTATAAAGTTTAGCCCCACAAAGGCCCCAAGGGTAAAATTTTTTTCCAAAAATACAAACGTGCTTCCAAGCTCGTCGAGTCAACAAGGGACAGTTAGCAGATTAAGAGAATTAAAAAGCGGCTCAGGCAAGGGATGAAAGTGGGAGCTGGACACGCAGGGATAGGATTCCGAGCTTGCGTTCGCTTGCGCAAAACAAGAACATTGGGGAGGACAAATTTACGATTGAAACGAGGAGGAATTCTGTCCCACAAAGAGAGATAATTTAACACTAATATTCAGACCTACCTACAGTACATACTCCCAACCCAACTGCTCTTGCTGTCTTTAATATCCTTTCGTGGCCTTGCTCCCATATACTTATTTGACCTCAATTCACCTCACTTACTACTTTGTACTCTGCACTGCAACAACTGCTATCTCCTCTTTAAAATTATCCACAATCAATCTCAGCTCAGCGGGAGGTCTTTTTTATCTGCTGTTGCCACCACCACTACCATCTGGACATCCTTTCCCTCGACGACCCACACCGCTGGCTCCATCCATCTGCTCAAGTTTCAGGCCGCGACCAACATTGCTCATGCGCCATCTACGGAATGCCTCATTCACACACACCCACGTAAAGGCAAACCCAGTGTGCCTCTGTGCTCAACCAAGCAATGGGGCGGCACTGGATATCTGTTGGTAGCCAAGAAGCCAGTGGCTCACATTCCACATTCTCATGCTAGGATCCAGTCTGATAATAGGTTTTTTCCCCTTTTTTCTGGCAACATTAACCACAATGCTTGTGGTCAGAATGCAAACAAAAAACATACTCTGATAATATATGCATTGTCCTTGAAACTGATTGGTCCTCCACACCAGAGACAGCTTTCTTTTGAGCCTCGTCTCAAACGGTGTTCGACCAGAGGACGCCAAAAGGCGTACAGCACAAAGACAATGCACGATCAGAGTAATGAGAGCTCGGGTTGAGCATCTACATCGTGGGACCTCCTTTGCCAGTACCAAAATATGATAATAGGTTTTTCCCCTTTTTTCTGGCAACAAAACAGGTGTTAAGATGTTAAAACACCAAACTGGATCCAGTCTATTCATAGGATGACCACTGCCAACTTCCCATTCAATGGAACTATTATTTTTACGAATAAAAAAAGGGATGATAGGCTGAGACAATCCCCGACCCATGCATACACCGGTGTATAGAGCAAATCAGACATCAGCCTGTCTCCACAGTGCGTACTTTGTCATCAGAAGCAAATGCCTTGTTTAATGGCTTCTTAACCACTGAGGTTCACACCTCTCGGAAGACTCATGGGGATAGTCCGTGGTCAGGTCCAGGTGATCTTGTGCATCGAGAAGGGTCAATTCAACCTTAACCACTGCGCCAATTATGACGAGCCCAGCCTGCACCCGGTAGGGAATCGTTTTTGAGTTCAATGTTATGGGTATAAGCGAAGAATACAATTGAAAAGAAAATGGCCATTCTCCTAATGAACACACCCCTCAAAGATAAGCCTTGGAGCCTCGCGACACTTCCCACAGATTAAATTAAAGGACAATATTTAGTATCTCCCAGCTCAAACGAGGAGGAGGTAGCACACAACACCACGCGTAACCCTTAAGAGAGTAGTAGAAAATCCACATTTTTATGGCAAGAGCCATAGCGTTAGGGCACCCAATGCTGATTTGTTTTTACAAAGTGGTTTCTTGAATTTAAGCAAATATATTTGAAAAAACATTGTTCCAAAACATTACAACTTTTAATATATTGGTTGTGGGAATCTGAAAGACTCAAATTTGACATTTGCAATTCACAGACAATTGTGAAGGATTCAGATTCACGCAATCCCAAACGGGAACGCTGTACAGCAGCGCCACAGCATCCAGGCGTATAACATGCATTTAAATATTGTAAAAATCCAAGTTGTACGAGACAAGCCATGAATCAGGAGAAATATGGCAATAAAAACAGCACTCGATGTAATATTTTATTTCGGCCTAAAACAAGTGAACCACAGTACACCATCATGCAAACTCTGGTCATCCTCGCACTGGCTTTTGGCTGGCCATCGAACAAAGATGGTCACTGCATCGTGCCCTTTCAGATGCGCGATGCACTTTTAAATGTAGGTTGAAATTCATTTCGTTAGAACTGCTTTTGTGTTTAGTTAGTTGTCCTTCCCCCACACTTCTGAATAGCACGGTTGGCTACGTACAGTGCGAAAGAAGTTCAACATCATTCATACATGGATGACATTAGCTGTGTGATATACTGAATGAATTATGGCAACCCAACTTCACCAAACCGCACTGCCCAACCCGCATTGGTGAAGTTTTGACAAACATCCCCCATATGACCGATGTGGCATGGCAAGGCCTTCAACTAGCAGTGGATTGATGCATCTATTACAAAAGCCCGACATTCCATTTGTCCGTCAAGTAAATTATGAGAGCCTTTCAAAAGGCCTGAATCAAACAGTTATAGAAAGTGCCCCCCCCCCAAAATATGACTCCCCCAAAACATAAATGTATTTTGTAGGCATATATACATATACACACCCTACATACAGTAGAGTCAGTAGTATCTATAAGTAGTATTTACTGACTCTATAGAAGTGGCATATATAAATATACACACCATACATACAATAACGCCAGTAGTATATACCTACACACTCTACATACAATAGAGTTAGTAGATTCTAAGAGTGCTATCTACTTACTCTATAGTAGTAGCATACATACCTACACACCCTACATACAACAAAGTCAGTAGTATCTGCACACATTGGGGGGGGGGGGGGAGGATGAGGACATTAGTTGGGGGTGACTGGCGAGCAGCGAAGCGATGAGCTTGAATAAGGCGACCGTAGCCCGCCGGAATTCTAGTGCTTTAAATGATTATAGAAAAAAAAACACGTTTGTCAATAAGACTGCCTTAATTGTCCTTGTGTAAAGTATGATTTCTGTTCGTAAAATTTACTAATCACGACACATGCATGGGTCATCAGCTGGCTATTGATATGTTAATCATTCAATATCACCATCCAAACAGGATGGATATTATTACTACTCCGATAAATATATGTATATTGCGATGATAGGAAGACAAAGAGTAAGTCTGCCTAAAGTTTCAGTTTATTTGATTTGTTACACAGATAGCCCTGTGTAGCCAGTTGTCTGGTTATTTTACAAGGGAGATGCATGGAGCGTGAACACAGCAGTGTCGACAAAGACAAAACACTTAGGCTTTCGCGACCAATATTATTCATAATAAAAAAAATTGGTTTAGACCGCGTAAGTATAAATCTGTCGTAAGTTTACTTTCGCGATCTAACCCAAAAACCTTTATTATGAATAATATTGGTCGCGAAAGCCTACGTGTTAAACTAACCTCTATGGGGAGGATACCTTTCGTAAAACAAGAAAATTGGAGAAACTCCGCATTAAGCATGTAAAATTTATGTCTTCACTGGCGTTCCTCAAAAGGTGAAGAGACTCAAAGGTAATAACTAAACGTAGTTTACAATAACCCCCGCCTGATTGGCTCACAGTGATGACGTCATAATGCTCTATTTAAAACCGGAAACAGGTGGATTTATTCACTATTCTGGCAAATCGCCTGATGATGCTGGTTGATGTAATTACCAGCGGAACGTCGTACTCAAATTGTAAATGTTGTGGATTTACTCTCCAACACACCGGTGGGATGAAGTAGTAACTAATTGGTGCGTTTTGTTTGCGTGACAAACCTTACTGACTGTGTCGGGTGGTGGAGGGTAACAACACATTTATACTTACGTCTTCTCACCCAAAAACTATTCCTATGAAAGACAGAAATATCCATATTGCAGAGAACGAGCACAGGGTACTTAAGGAACGTTGTACAACTAACAAACGAGGTATTTTACGGTCATGAAAGAAATGCATGCGAATAAACAACTGTAAAAATTATCATTGGACGTGTAATAAAGGACTCTCTCTCAGATGTCGATCTCTGTTGTCCTTTATTGGGTTCGTAGAATCTCGATACCACGGCGTCTCGCTCAGGCCCGCGTCCCGCTCGACGACCTCTCCACAGCCCTCGGGCTGCCCCGTTATGCAGGCTCCCTGCTGCTCCAATATGCAGTCTCACTGCTGCCCAGTCAGGCAATCCTTGCAGCCATACCGCTGCCCCGCTGTCTAGCGTCACTGCTGCCCCTTACACAGCTAGCCTCTCACTGCCCCGTTAGCTCTCTTCGTCTGACACCGATGGCTGTCGGTGTCGACGTCTCCCACCGCGTGGCAACCGCGCCACTCTCTCCGTCTTGCCCAGCGTGGCCTCCTCGTGTTTCACTCCGTCTCAACTCCCCCTTCCCCTTCCGGTTCTCTCCCTAAATCCTCTCCCCCACGTGACCCTAACTCCACCCACTCCCCACGTAACCCAGACTCCGCCCTTCCTCAATCCTTGCTCTTATTACAGATGGAAAGAGGTACCAAAAACACTTAGGTACATGTGCAAGTAAGCTCCATATATTTAGTCTAACAGTGACAAAAACACACCCAAATCGAATGAGACAGTGAAAGTATGTAGGCGCAAGAGGCGCCAGAATAAAATCAGGTCCAGGTGCAAGTAAGCTGTGTATTTCTGTTAAATAGGGATTTTTTTTCTAAAAACAGCCATGGTTGTGGGTCACCAAGCATAATCGTCATGATACATGGTCCTT